>NC_090938.1:548236781-548857931 GCF_040938575.1 Ambystoma mexicanum | reverse complement strand
TTTGTTGCTTCTCCCCATTCTTGAAGCATATCTGTATCTGGGTCCTCGTAGATTGGGATAGTTAAAATCCTCAACCCTCTTGGTATTCTTTTGTTGTCAATGTAATTCTGAAGAGACTTGATTTCCCACTATTTGTTTCTTTTTTGTGCAATTATTCTAATTTAAAAAAATTTTCCTGGATAGTTTTAGTTTGTCCAGTATGAGACTATATTTTTGAGGCTTGTTGATCTGCTTAGATCACATGCTATATGCATAGGCCGACATCTAGCGGTAGTCGCAGGCTTGTTTTCGAAACCTGGGCCTGTTTGTAATGCTATCCCTATTGTGTCGTCTACCTTACCCATGATCCTCCACGAGTCGAGGTTCCCCCAGAATTATTTATTTGAGGGGATTGGGTCCTCCGACGTATTCCATATCTATGACGTAATCACCACAGCTGTGCTGCTTACTGTCATAGATATGGAATACGTCGTCGGACCATCCCATCGAAAGAACGTTACCAGGTAAGAAAGTAACTTGTAATTCCTGGCTATACACCTATTATTATTGTAAATTTTAATATATTTCCCATTCCATCTGTTGTTCGCCTCTCACTTTCCAGTAACTTCAACGATGCTTGTCGAACAGCTCCACGAATGGCTCCACTGCCTGCGTGGAAGAAAGAACCTCTTTTCAATGATAGTGTACTTCAGCCTACACTGGGCTTCCGCCCATTACAGTAGGAAGATTTGAGGGGGCATCTATTCTTTGCCTTTTATAGAATGCCTATTTACCTTAAACCATTTCCCATTATTCATTGTGCTGCCTTTCCCTCTAAATATGCAAACACCCTTTCGAATGGATTGTGTCCTCCCACGTATTCCTCATCTTGTGATATTAGTTATCGCCAGCTTCGCTGCTTCTGAATTTTTCTTTCAGCAGAGGGCGCTGTGCTTGAGGTCATGGCGTCGATTGTCCCTCGACGGGCTCCATTCTGTGTCGACGTCACTGCTGGTATAAATAGCTCGAGCCGCGCCCGTTGGCTTCGCTCTCGTGAACGGCGCGGTTTGAGATTTTCTGTCAGAAAATGTCATCATCATCTACTGCTTCTACACCCAAGACTGGGTTTAAGAAGTGTATCGACTACATTTCGAAGATGTATATCACCGATCCTCACGGCATCTGTCTTTGGTGCCTGGGTTCAACTCATCGAACCGGCGACTGTGGCTACCGTCAGTTGATGACGGTAGAAGGTCCTCTGTGAGAGGAAAGGTAAACTAGCAGTGGGACGGGAGGCTTCTAAGGCCACTTCGAAGGCCTCATCGAAAAGACATAAAAAATTGTCCGATTTAAAAGAATTGGAACATCACAAAAAACACTGAGATCCCGATCTCGTAGTAGATCGAGACGATCTTCTTCGTCATCTTCTAAAAAAGTTAATAGGAGACATAGATCTCCTTCATCATCATCTGATACATCGACTGAATTGGTTCGATGTCCTCCAAAATCGGATTCCCCAAGAAAATGGGAGGATTTTAGTAGAAAAATGGAGGTCTTTGAGAATGCGACTTCGACCCCCTCAAAGAAACCCCAAAAGAGCCAGACCCCGATCGCTCCATTGGACGACACAGGGAAGTCGGGAACTACTGCGGTAAAACCCAGTAGTATGGGTGAAACACGTAAAACCCGAGTCGACAAATCGTCGAGAAAAACTCGAGTCGAGTGGTTCACCGATACCTCATAAAAAGCAGAAGTTTTCGAAAATATCTGCAACTTCGTCGACGCCATTGGCGCCGACAGCTTCGACATCAAAGCCTAAAATGTCTTTGACGCCTTTGTCGAAGACTTCATCGGTTTCGTCGAAGATTCCTTCGACACCTTTGAAGAAACCCTCCATTCCTTCGACGAAAACTCAGGAGGAAGAGAGGAGATTTACACCCTTACCAAAATCAGACTTTTTTAAGTCTGTCTTCAATTTTCGAAGAAACTGGCTCGGAGGATGAGCAAATCTCTCCTTTTGGAGTGCAATATGGCACTACACAGGTTACAGAGGAATTTATAGACCCTGAATCTAAGATGAGACACCTGTGCGAGATACTGCATTCTGCTAGTGGCATTGACAAGTCACCTGAATTGGAGTTTGCTAGACCTGCCCCAGCAGAACATGCAGATTCAGGGTACAGGAGTTTGATGAATAGAGTGGTAGAATATATGGGCTGGGGTGGAGCCTCACCCACTTTTGAAAAGGACTATATGACAGAAATAATAGTTTGGGGCCCCCAGAAAGATCCAGTTCTCCCCTTCCATAGGGTGCTTCAGAGAACAGTGGAAAAGAACTGGGAAACCCCTGAAAACATTGCTGCAGTTAACAGCAATTTTCCGAAGAAGTATAGAACTTCTACTTCTGATCCCGAGTATCTGAATAGACATCCCACTCCAGAAAGTCTGGTTATTCAGGCTGCAACTACTTCGAGATAAACTGCATATCCGACCATACCTCCGGATAGGGAGGATAAGAAGGTTGACGCTTGGGCCCGTAAGGTTTTTACTTCGGGTAGTATGGCCTTAAAGTTAACCAATGTCACCTGTACCCTGGCCAGGTTCACACATACCCTGTGGGAATGCATTTCGGCAGCAGCTGAACATATTCCAGAAGGCGAGGAAAGGGAGGGCTTCCTGAATATTGTCAAAGACGGGAAGGAGGCAATGGGGGAATGTCTCCAGTCTGGACTGGATACTGCTGAAAGTATTAGCAGATCCATGGCATCAAGCACAGTGCTGCGCAGATTTGCGTGGTTGAGAAAGTCGGGGTTTGCACCAGATGTGCAGGCCAGGCCAGGCTTCTCAACCTGCCTTTTGATGGCTTGAGGCTGTTTGGTAGTAAGGCTGATGAGAGCCTAGAAAAACTACAGACCTCAAAAACGGCAGCTAAATCCCTTAGTGCCTCCATGCGACAACCTCAGAAACCCTATTCGGGCTCATCTTCCTGGAGGGGTCGTCCTTTTCAGTACTACTATTCTTTTGGTAGAGGAAGAGGACAGGCTTTTCAAAGGGGCAAAAGAAATGTCACTTGTGGTGGACGAAGAAAGACTACAAAGCCATCTTCAGGAACAGCATCTTTACCCTCAGCCGCTCCTGCAGCCACCTCCAAGTCACTCTGAGGCCTTATCATATAATACACCAGTGGGAGGCAGAATCTCTCAGCATGTGAAAGAATGGCGGGGCATTACTTCAGATGCTTGGGCACTGGAAACAGTAGCTCAAGGTTACTGCCTTCCCTTCCTAAAAGGCCTCAGGGTCATCCACCGGGAGCCAACTCGGCCAAAATTCCAGAAACGCTCCTTTTGCAGGAAATTTTAACCCTGCTAGAGAAAGGTGCAATAGAACATGTACCAGTGGCGGAAAGGAACAAGGATGGCACTCCTTATTTTCTCATCCCAATGAAGGATGGAGGATTGAGACCCATCTTGGACTTAAGAAACTTGAACAAGTTCCTCAGAAAGGACAAGTTCAAGATGGTAACCCTTTCTCAGATCCTTCAGGCTCACCAACTCCAAGACTGGTTGGTATCATTGGACCTTCAGGATGCTTACTTTCATGTGCCAATCCATCCCAAGCACAGAAAGTACCTGAGGTTCACTGTTGTTCTGCCATTCAGGCTGACCTCTGCCCGAGGGTTTTCACCAAGCTGATGGCGTTAGTGGCAGTGGGTCTCAGGAGAGGGGCGGAGGGGGATTCACGACTACCCCTACCTGGATGACTGGTTGATCAGAGCACGTTCTCCCAAACAAGTTCAAAAACATCTGTTGATCACCTGTCACTTCCTTCACAACATGATACCATCCCAAAGACTCCAGTTTATCGGAGCAGTCTTGGATACTTCCTCGGGCAAAGCCTCCTGAGATAAGAGCTCTCCACATTCTGCTGATGGTAACGCAATTCCAGAAAGCCCAGCATCTGCCGGTCTTCGATTTTCTGAGGTTGCTCGGCCCCATGGCATCCTGCATTTTTCAGGTGCCAGAGGCCAGATTGTGAATGAGATCCCTTCAATGGGCCCTCAGAACTCAGTGGTCCCAGTTCTCGGGGAGTATGTCGGATCTTGTGCAAGTCCCGAGCGCAGTTGCTCAGGATGTACTATGGTGGGCTTGCAACGACAACATCCTCAAAGGGGAATCTTTTTGGCAACCATGGCCGGAGATAACAGTAGTAATGATGTTATGGAAATTTTGCTTTCGGCCAGAAGGCCAGCAACGAAATCATTGTACCAATGTCGTTGGAACAAGTTCAGTAACTGGTGCAAAGATAAAGATGTGGACCCTTTTCAATGTGGCACCCCAATGGTGCTTTCTTTTCTATTGCATCTAGCCAATCTGGGGCTCCAGATCGGAACAATTAGAGGATATCTTGCTGCGCTGTCCATTTTCAAGCTCTCCTCAGAAGAGGTTTCTTACTTCAAAATTCCATTAATCATTCAGTTCCTGAAAGGACTTACCAATGTATATCCACCAGTACCGTTTCATGTCCCAACTTGGGATTTAAACTCAGTTCTTAAATTTCTAACTTTTATACCATTTGAGCCTATTATTTTACCAACATTCTATCCTCCTCCTTATTTGGGTGAAGAAGAGGAGAGATTGGATAGACTGGACCCCAAAAGGGCCCTCAGTTTTTACATTTCAAGAATGTCAAAATCACGTCAAGATGACCAACTCTTTGTGGGCTATACAGGTCATAAATTGGGGTTAGGCGTGACAAAACAAACTATATCCCACTGGATCATTCTGGTATATTGGAATGCTACAGATTAGCAGAAAAAAACCCACCGGATCGGCTACGGGCTCATTCCACTAGGGGAATGGCTACTTCTGCGACTTTGAAGAGGGGAGCCCCTGCAAAAGACATTTGCTTGGTTGCAACATGGGCATCAATGCATACCTTCATAAAGCATTACTGCTTAGATGCCTCCTCCTCCAATGAGGGTTTATTTGCCAGGGCGGTACTTCATTCCGTCCATGAAAACAATAACTAGCACTCCCACCTCCAAATTGATCACTGCGATGGGAGGACACAATCCAATCGAAGAACAAGTTCCTTACCAACTGTAACGTTCTTTCGACTGGATGTTCCTCCCACGTATTCCTCATCGACCCTCCCAGCCTACCCCGCAGTACAGTTTACGTTTTCTTACACTTTCCTCTCACGATGGGCCTATCGGTCACAGGACACGCCTGGGCGCCAACGGGCGCGGCTCGAGCTGTTTTTACTAGCAGTGACGTCGACACGGAACGGAGCCCGTCGAGGGACAATCAACGCCACGACCTCGAGCACAGCATCCTCTGCCGAAAATGTTTTCCGAAGCAGCGAAGCTGGCGATAACGAATATCACAAGATGAGGAATACGTGGGAGGAACATCCAGTCGAAAGAACGTTACAGTTGGTAAATAACTTGTTCTTTTAAATGTTGCCACTCTTGCAGTCGAAAGTACCCCTGGAACGACATGCACTGTGTGTGCAATCACTGTCTTCCACAGAATCACGACGAAAAGCATTGTAATTCTTGCAGACCTTTTAAACCCAAAACTTTAAAGGATCGCCATCCCAAGCGCTGGGCCGCCCCCGCCATGCAGGCTGAGGTGTCCATTGACATAGCAGGCAAATCCGACTAAGAAGTCCGCTACGGTGCACACAGTGACTCCGAGGATGATCAGGGTTCCATGGATCCCCACGTTCTGGCCCCCGACTCTGGAAAGCATGTCGGCAGCCTTGTAATGGGGCCAACACCCAGCGGCAAAAACACCCACAAACCTGAGCCATATGGCCATGTGGTGTTGAGGGAGAAATAAAAAAACACCCACTGTCCTCTGGGTCCTCACGCTCACCACATGACAGAACTCCTAAACAGGCACTGAATAGGCCCGTTGTCGACACTGGTCCTAAAAAAGGCCCTTCATTCATGTTGGAAGAACATACATTGAAGCAACGATCTGCAGCGCACACTTCAGGCCTGTCGAAAATGCATCAGCTAATATAAAAACATGGCCCCAAGACTCTTCTTATGGGTAAAGACACCCAAAAAACAGCATTTGCAAGAAAAACATTATAGACCCTCTCAATACACTTTGACAGAGGCTTTACACCAAACAGAAAACAGGCTTCTCTTCCAGAACCCTCTCCCTGAGGGCCAGACCCCTTGAGAAGGTGACCAGAGCGGTTAGCCCCTGCATTGATAAAAATGTCACGCCTGCCCCCTTTATATCTGTAGTCAACTAAAACCTGACTCCTTAGTAGTAACTACTATGAGAAAAAGAGTGGGCACTCTGCTAAATTCTGCAGAGGCACCCCCAGACAAGGAGATTAAGAAAAGCTACACATTTGGCAGGAAGGTGGCATCCTCTGTGGCATACCAAACCCGTATTGCCAATAACACCACCCTATTTGCCAGTTAGAACTGCCATGTCTGGGATACAATACAGCAACAAATTGACACTGTTCCTGAGCCCCTAAAATCTCAGCTCCTAAAGACCATCTCAGAAGGAAAACAGGTTGCCAGCTGCAGCCTAAAGAATAATTTAGTTGCTTCAGAAAATGCTGTACACATTATAGCAGACGGCAACCTGATGAAAATGTCACGCATGGCTATGACAGTCTGGTTTCAAACTGGAAATGCAGGCCACCCTTTTGAATATGCCAATAGAACATAATGTGCTATTCGGCAAAGCAGTTCATGATGCACTAAAAAGTGCGAAAAAGGAGCATGAAACTTTAAAATCATTGGGCCAAATAACAATGAAGCCGTGTGTTTAATGAGGGTTGTGCAATACCAGACGCTCCTTTCACTGGCAAGGGTACCCACGATCTATGGGATATAATCAAAGGCATCCTCTTTCTGGGGTAACACACAGGATCAGTCTGCCAGTTACCAGCCCACCTTTCAAAGAGGAAATTAAAGAACAAGAAGCAGGGGTAGAGCCTCTGCCACCAGAGGCGCTTCTGCCTCTAAACAATGACACCCTGATACAGGTCCCCTCCCATGCAACTCCAGTCAGAGGTCGCATTTGCCAGTTCACCCACACATAAGAGGGGATCACATCTGATCAGTGGGTGTTAGCCACAGTGGCAGGGGGTTACTGTATGGAATTTCTAGAAGAAATTAAACATCCTTCAAGACACCAGAAGATGTCGCCACAAGAGCAACAGATTCTTCTAGAAGAAATTAAGTCCCTGCTCCAGAAAGGCGCAATTGAACTAGTCCCCACAAACCTGGTAAACAAGGGTATCTATTCAACGTACTTTCTTGTATCAAAGAAAGATTTGACTGCGTGCTCTGTACTACACCTGCATCCAGCAAACACATATGTCAAGCCTCAAAGGTTTTCCATGACAACGCTGCAGGAAGTAAACCCGCTGTTAAAACAGGGTATTTCATGATATCATTGGATATGAAAGATGCATATATTTCAATGATGCCAGCACACAGAAAATACCTGCACTTCAAGATTTCAAACAATCGCTACCAATTCAAAGTCCGCCCCTTCAGCCCCATGGGTGTTCACAAAGGTACTAGCAGTAGTAGCAGCACACCTACGCAGATAGCTAAATCCCAGTGTACCCTTATCTTGACGACCCGCTTGAACGGGAAACGCCACAAATTTGCAAAGACAACACCCAAAGGACAATCAATCTGTTGTGCGAATTAGGGTTCTCCATCAAAGTGAAAAAATCAAGTCTCGTCACCAGTCAAGTAAAACAATTCCTGGGAGCAATTAGAAAAACTCAAGACAAGTTAGTTTTCCCCTCAAATGAGAGTACAAAATGTTATTTCAAGTACCTCACTACATAACCGGCTGTCAAATACTGCTTTGGACGATGGCTTCATGCATTCATCTTGTTCCACACACACAGCTGTGCATGCACCAAATGCAAGAATGGCTATCAAAACAATGGTTTTAGGCAAGCAGTCAGTGGGACGATCTAGTGGCTGTTTCGGGAAAAAGACAACATGTTAAAAGGAAAACCTTTTCGCAACCCACCAGTACAAGCCACTCAAAACAGACGCCTCACTCTCAGGATGGGGTGCTCATTATCTTCATGCTGCACACAGTGTGTGGACACAAACGACAAAAAAACGCATAAACCTACTAGAATTGCTAGCATTCCTCAAAGCCCTGCACGCATATCAACAACACCTAGCAGGGCAAACAGTTTTAGTACTCACAGACAGTACCACTGTCATGTTTTATCTAAGCAAAAAGGACACACTCTCTATATATGTCCAGGTAGTCCCAAAAGATTTGGAAGTGGTCACTAAGACCAAACATTTTCCTAGTGTTGCAACATGTTCCAGGGGAACACACATCACTAGCAGACACACTGAGCAGAAGTCTAAAGCTACCTGCAGAACACAAGTGGCAAATTCACAAAGATAAGCAATATCTTCACCCAATGGGGCATCCACCTCTAGAATTGTTCGCAGCAAAACAAAACGCACAATGCTCAGACTTGCGTCCAGGTTTCCCCAACCAGGATCCAAGGGCAACGCCCTGTGGATGAGTGGGTTGGGGGAATTAGCTTATGCTGTTTCACCGACACCACTCCTGAACAAAATATTGCACAAGATGCACCAGGAACAAGTCACCCTAATCCTGATAGCTCTGATGTGGGTGTGACAACCATGGTTTCCACACCTACTCAAACTAGCAACGGGCAAACCGATCAAGCTTCTGTGCCCTTTCAACATGCTGTCCCAACACAAGGGGGCGCCATTCTATACCCTCAAACTAAGAACTTGGCATCTTGTCTCCTGAAGTCATAGAATTTGGACCTTTGAATCTTTCACAAAAGGTGTATGGATATCTTAAAAACACAAAACCTTAACACTAGACATTGTTAATTTTTTTTTTAATGAACTGTTTGTTTGACATAAGTGAAATTCACAGACCTCCATACAGATTTTGAAAAAACTAATTGTATAACCATGTGAATAATAATGGAACCCGTTGGTACCCCCACCAACCACTCCCACCAAAACCATTAACACAACCATGGGTAGTTCATTTCCACAGAACCTCTACTTCCACACCTATCTCCAAGCCGTAAAGGACAGGTGCTATTTTTGCGGCTCCATGTAGTTCCCCACCGTTAACATTCGGAAAGGCCATGTGACCCGCTCCCCTAGTGACTCCTTATTCGCCTACATGCATTGCGCTTTATTGTAGAGCTCCAGTGTCTTCGCTATCCAAGAATTTTCTACAAAAACCCGACCATTCCCCCTCCAACACTGAGCTCCCTCCATGCAGTGCCACTAATTTCTTCCATAAGGTAAATGTCCTTAGCCTTCACGACTTATTCACCCATCTCTGGAAGTGTTTCTCTCTTCCAATTCCTAGCCAGGCATGCTCTAGTGGCCAACAATATAAAATGAGCTATGTGGGGCTGTACCTTGCATCTCTACCACTCCCACTCCAATCCAAACAGCACCAGCATGGGATCCAGACTGCCTTCACTCCCTCCACATCCTTAATCCACCCCAGGACTTCCGTCCAAAACACCTGCACCTTCCCACAGCCCCACCACAAATCCATCCTTTCCCCGCAAGCACGCCAGCAGAAAGGGCTCACAGGCGGGAGCGTCAGAGAGAGCCTCATGGGTCATACTGCCAGCGATGTAGAAGCTTCACTCTGTGCATTTTATATTGACAAGCAACAGAGGTCTTAAAAGCTCTCCTACACATCTTTGCCTACAAGCAGTCCTCAAACTCTCTCCCCAGATCCCTTGAGCCACCTTGAGTGAAGTCCCTCCACTAGTGATGCATATAACTGAGAAATTAGCCCTTTCATGTCGCCATGTGTGTCCAGTATCTTTTCCGTCCTGGGAAGCTCTCTCTGGACTGACACTTTCCATTTTTCGGCAATTACAACCCTCTTCAAGAATAAGTATAGAAAACCCAACAACTTCCCAAAGCCCATTCCAGCTCTTGGATCATAATGAAATGTCCCTCTACCCACAACTGTCCAACTGTGGCCAGCCCTGCCTCGAACCATGCCTCCTATCTGCACGGCCCTGGAAATTCATCCCACACCGGAGGACCCCAAAGGTGGCTCAAAGGAGAGGGCCACATGTTGACCCCCCCTTAGCCCCGAGGCCACGTCTTCAAGTTTCCCACAGTACTCCCAATATGCGGTATTCTCTAATCCTTTGCAGCACCTTTTCTCTGAGGACCCAGAGCCATTGCCCAACCGTAGCAGGGTGGGGGTGACAATTTTCCAAATAGACCCACTTATATGGATCTTCCCGCAAGTGTGGCACCAAGACCCTCAATTTTTTGGAGGCCCCCTCCTTTATCAACACCCCTCTCCCTGTCACCTTTGCTGCCTCCCACACAATACACCGTTCCACCTCCCCTGTGCCATTTAACTGGTGTCACGGCTCGCTCCCTTCGTTCCCGTCCCCGCCACTTGGGGGCATGTTCTGGGGTTTATTCCTTACTGGACATTTCCTTCGAACCCTATGCTACAGTGCTCTGATGAATTGGGAGCGTTAAAACCTTATTTTCCCAGTTACTTCCCTTCCGGATCCATTCCTGGTTTTTGGCAGCCAGCATGCTATTTAAATCAAATGACTATGTTTCCCAGAATGCCTTGGCTCACTGTTTCACCTCCTGCTTCCCAGAATGCCTGGTTCACTGCTTCATCTCCTCCCTGGCATCCGGCATGCTAATTAAATCAAATGACTATGCTTCCCAGAATGCCTTGGCTCACTGCTTCACCTCCTGCTTCCCAGAATGCCTGGCTCACTGCATCATCTCCTCCCTTGCAGCACAACGTTGGGAGGAGGATAGGCAACACCTGTGGCTGCAGGTGCAGCAGGCGGCACGCCTGAGGGGTGTGCTCGTTAAGCAGCTTTAAAAGCCACAGTTTGCTTCAGTCCGGCGCTGGTCATTGTAGCAGTGTTCCTGTTGTGACTAGTCCCTGTTTCCTGTACTTAGTTTCTGTGCCTTGTACCTAGTTCCAGTACCCTGTTCATAGATATTGAGCCAAGTATCTATTTCCAGTTCCTTGTTCCTAGTTTCTGTGCCTTGTACCTAGTTCCAGTTCCTTGTTCATAGATATTGTGCCAAGTATCTAGTTCCAGTTCCTTGTTCCTAGTTCCATGCCTTGTACCTAGTTCCTGTTCCTAGCTTTGTGCCCAGTTACTAGTTCCTGTATCTTGTTCCTCTGTCCTGGATTTCGGATTTATGCGCTTATTTGATTTATGCTTTCTGAATTTCCCTTTCTGTCTTCCTCTGTCTGCAGACAGCCTTTCTCTGTACTTTACTATTTGATGCAGCCCAGTTTGCTGGTGTTTTCTGTCCCTTTATGCTGCCCTGGTTACTGAAAAGCATGATGTATTATTATTTACTTTCGTAGAATTAGTTACTGCCTTTTCTCCTTGGATTGGGTGGGAAAGGTTTCCTTTTGTGATATCATTTTCCCTGCTCCTGATCCAACTTATTGAGATTCCACTCCATGTTTCCATTGCACTTCTGCATTCATTTTCCATTGATTATTAGGTGTGGGTTTGTTGTTACAAGTTCCAGAGTGTTCCCCTTTTAGTTTTCCTCACGATTTATCCATTGCACTTCTGCATTCATTTTCCATTGATTATTAGGTGTGGGTTTGTTGTTACAAGTTCCAGAGTGTTCCCCTTTTAGTTTTCCTCACAATTTATTATCACAATTCAGACTTGCCTTTTACTAGGGTTTATGTATTTTGTTATCTTTAACCCTTTGCTTTTACAGTCTTCTGGGTCCCTGTTTGATCTACAGGGTTCGTGAAATCACTGACATTCAAGTGGTCTTTCCGGTCCTCGTGAGTACTGTTTATAATTGCCTTATTCAGTATTCTACAGATTGTCAGTTCACAGAATCTGTCCTTGCTTGCCCGCTACGTGGGTTTAGCGCTGTCAGTATCTGTAAGAGCATAGTGGGTAAAGAGTTTGCCGACTTTTCCTTTCAGCCATAAGGAGGTCCTAAGTGTTTACCCCACATCCCTTTTCCTAGATTGGTAATACTGTTTTACCTTATTGACGTTCCTGGGTTTTACATATATACACAAGACTTGGGTATTATATACACGTTGTTAGATTCAGAGTTGTTCACAGTGCAACTGTGTGCATTTTCCCTTTTGCCATAGTATGCCTTCTTCCTTTCTTAACAGAATGACCAGCCCTTCTTCCCGTTTGTATACGGCCAGATCAAGAAAGAAGGGTAGCAAGGCTACTAAAAAATGTGTACAGAAAGTTTTGACTACGTTTGCCTGTGATAATCAAAACACTGATTCAGACTTAAATGAACTCCTTGACACAAATGGGTATTTACGTGCAAAATATTATACCCATCGCCTGGCCCATCATACATTGCCTGATCCTAATTCTGTTTTTAACTTTGACCCAGATATGTCCGCACAAGCCTTAGCAGCGGAAAATAAAACACTGTTAGATTTACTAAATATGAGTACATCTGTTGTTGAACCCCATGATTCCGGTTGTGTTTTACCTCAGATTGAACAGTTTCATGATTCAAACATAAAGAATGAAGGGGTTCATTACATAACTTCTGTTTTCAGCCCTCAGCCAACTGCTTACTCCTCCGCACAAGTACTTACTGTAGTCCCTAATGTCAAGAGGTCTGATGTCAGTAGTTTACTTAAGGGTAACACAGACCAAGTCGGTAAGCGAGAGTGTAGATCACAAGACCTGCAAGCAGTAAATGACGATGTACAATCAGTACACGTCCAGATGACTAGGGCAGGTTCCAGCCCCGATGCCACCATGCCTTCCCTTGTGACTACTGATAGGGATGTACAGTTAAGCCTGGGCATGTTAAGAGTTGAACTTGAGGAATTAAGACGAGAATACATCAGTTTACTAGAGGAGAATAAAACTTTACGATTGTTTCTGACTACACCTCAAACTTTATCCGTTGATGAAGTGAATACTGTTCAATCTCTGAGTGAGGAGGTTTTAGTAGGTCATGATACTTGTCAATATGAAAAACCTATTGGGAGTGAAAGTCCTCTTTCTTGCACAGCACTTATTCAGAGCACAGATTCTGACAATTGTTCTACCGTTTGTCAGGAATTGCTGTTAGTAGAAGATTTACAAGTCACTCCTTTGCCTAAGAATTCCTCTGTAGCAGTCAGTCATAATTCAGAGTTTGAACACATACATGCTTCTGTATTCCGAACACAATCCACAATGGATGCGTACACAGAATCAGTCATTACTGTAGGCTTAGGTTCAGCCCTTGATCCAGCTGCTGAGACTGAAGTAAACATTCAAGCTGATGTGGAAAACGATGCTACCTCTGTGTTCACTCCTCCTTCTGCCAAATTTTGTCACAATGAACAATCAAAGACAGTACATATTTCTTGTTTTGATGGACTCATTCCACAGTATACTAAAACAAGGACCAGGCAAGCGTTTCCTGAACTGTTGATAGATAATCTGCCACCTTCAGAAGTTAAGACAAAGGAATGGACACTTGACGGAATCCTGATTAACAGAGACTTTGGAAATGACTCTATGTCATCCACTAAGGAAAGGTGCGGCATGGGTCCAGCTCAGTCTTTGGTTAATGGTGTCATGGAGTAAACCGCCCTAAAGGTGCTTTCCATTCCTGATTCACAAATATGTCTGTCGACTTCTGGGACTTCAGTCTGTCCTTCTACAACTATTGACTCTTCGACTACCCAGTCCACGGCTCTGCAGTCATCATTGTCAAACGTGTTTTCAATCAATGAACAATTGCTATATCTGCCAGTCACTCAAGAGCCTTCACCATGTACGTGGTCAGAGCCAAAGACCTTGACAAGTTTGTCTTCAGCTAACGAGACGGCTCCAGCTTGCATGCCCTCAGCCTCTGAATTTCCTCTGGCATGCCTGTTTTCAGATACAGTGACTCATCCAGCAGTTTATCCTTCAGCCATGAAGTCTCTGGTAGCACATCCTGAGTGCCTGTCTCCGGTCCCAGAGCCTACTGCTAGTTTGGCTTCAGTTCATGAAAGACCTGTATCCTGCTCAGCCTCCCTGCCAATATCGGAGGTGAACCTGTCTGCTCTGTTTGATCATGTTGCAGATTCATCTACTTCAGAGCTACCTCCTAAATCCCAGCCATTTATTACGGATGAACATCCAATCAGCCCATCCTATGCTTCAGGAGGATCACCAGAAGGCCTGCCTTTTACACAAGCTAATTCCCCCAACTGCTTGTCTGTAGAATTAGCACCTCCCGCATATGCTACATCTGAGTCTGAGACTCCTGCCAAAAACATCAAGCTGGTTCATGACTTGGGAGAGCCTTACATGCAAGGCCGTTGGACTTGCCTGGAGTGTTACAAGAGGGTGACCGATACCATCAGCCATGGCCTAGACATCGAACAAGCAGCCAACCAGGATAACGGGCCGGACGGTTCACATTTGGGGGCCGGTTTGGATAAACCGCTTGACAGCCCTTTTGTTGCCGGATCTCACATGAGCCTGAAGGAAGGGACGGGCACGGTTCCCCTACTGCTGCACCATTCGGGTGCTAGTAGCCAAAGGGAGGATATGACTGCTGCAGTTCAAGATGTGTCTGTTATTGCTCCAGCTTCGAGTGTGCCTGATGTACCAAGTACTGCGTCTATCACTCCTATCGGTATGCCAAACGTTCCTGCGGTTGTATCCCACGTGCAACAAGGTGGCTACTTGACTGGCTACATGACTGTCAACCGGAGTGGCAGCCTCGTACAACCCATTGGATCTCCAGACCTCCAAGGCATGGAACTTATGCAGGGGAATCTTTGTCACTTTCAACCACAAACCTTTACCCAGATGGATGACAGAGTATCCGAACCTCTACCTCAGCCGCCAGCTTCCTCTTCCGAACATAAACATTTCCTGAAACCTGCTGTTTCCTCACCTCCTGTGTGTCCACTCTCGGCAGTGAGGCTAACAGAACTTCTACCGTTGTCTAAGGCATGTAGCACCAGCCTGCCTCTCTCCCCAAAGATGTATGCATATCCTCTTCCAGTGACTAAGCTTCCCGGACCTTCCGACTCTGCTTCGGGTCCTGCAAGTCCTTCATGCCTTTCTTCAACCCATGAGTCCTTTCCTTACCGAAAACCTGCCTATGACTCTTATAGACTGCAGCCTGATTCTATTCATTCCAGTCCTTCTGCTTCTGCCCGTGGATCATTGTTTTCGTCTGTGCCACCTCCGAAGACGAAGCGCTCCAGTCATGGAAAGAAGATGTTTTGTGCGAGTAACGGCCGCCTGGAGTCGGCCGTGGAAGGGGGTATAGTGTCACGGCTCGCTCCCTTCGTTCCCGTCCCCGCCACTTGGGGGCATGTTCTGGGGTTTATTCCTTACTGGACATTTCCTTCGAACCCTATGCTACAGTGCTCTGATGAATTGGGAGCGTTAAAACCTTATTTTCCCAGTTACTTCCCTTCCGGATCCATTCCTGGTTTTTGGCAGCCAGCATGCTATTTAAATCAAATGACTATGTTTCCCAGAATGCCTTGGCTCACTGTTTCACCTCCTGCTTCCCAGAATGCCTGGTTCACTGCTTCATCTCCTCCCTGGCATCCGGCATGCTATTTAAATCAAATGACTATGCTTCCCAGAATGCCTTGGCTCACTGCTTCACCTCCTGCTTCCCAGAATGCCTGGCTCACTGCATCATCTCCTCCCTTGCAGCACAACGTTGGGAGGAGGATAGGCAACACCTGTGGCTGCAGGTGCAGCAGGCGGCACGCCTGAGGGGTGTGCTCGTTAAGCAGCTTTAAAAGCCTCAGTTTGCTTCAGTCCGGCGCTGGTCATTGTAGCAGTGTTCCTGTTGTGACTAGTCCCTGTTTCCTGTACTTAGTTTCTGTGCCTTGTACCTAGTTCCAGTACCCTGTTCATAGATATTGAGCCAGGTATCTATTTCCAGTTCCTTGTTCCTAGTTTCTGTGCCTTGTACCTAGTTCCAGTTCCTTGTTCATAGATATTGTGCCAAGTATCTAGTTCCAGTTCCTTGTTCCTAGTTCCATGCCTTGTACCTAGTTCCTGTTCCTAGCTTTGTGCCCAGTTACTAGTTCCTGTATCTTGTTCCTCTGTCCTGGATTTCGGATTTATGCGCTTATTTGATTTATGCTTTCTGAATTTCCCTTTCTGTCTTCCTCTGTCTGCAGACAGCCTTTCTCTGTACTTTACTATTTGATGCAGCCCAGTTTGCCGGTGTTTTCTGTCCCTTTATGCTGCCCTGGTTACTGAAAAGCATGATGTATTATTATTTACTTTCGTAGAATTAGTTACTGCCTTTTCTCCTTGGATTGGGTGGGAAAGGTTTCCTTTTGTGATATCATTTTCCCTGCTCCTGATCCAACTTATTGAGATTCCACTCCATGTTTTCCATTGCACTTCTGCATTCATTTTCCATTGATTATTAGGTGTGGGTTTGTTGTTACAAGTTCCAGAGTGTTCCCCTTTTAGTTTTCCTCACGATTTATCCATTGCACTTCTGCATTCATTTTCTATTGATTATTAGGTGTGGGTTTGTTGTTACAAGTTCCAGAGTGTTCCCCTTTTAGTTTTCCTCACAATTTATTATCACAATTCAGACTTGCCTTTTACTAGGGTTTATGTATTTTGTTATCTTTAACCCTTTGCTTTTACAGCCTTCTGGGTCCCTGTTTGATCTACAGGGTTCGTGAAATCACTGACATTCAAGTGGTCTTTCCGGTCCTCGTGAGTACTGTTTATAATTGCCTTATTCAGTATTCTACAGATTGTCAGTTCACAGAATCTGTCCTTGCTTGCCCGCTACGTGGGTTTAGCGCTGTCAGTATCTGTAAGAGCATAGTGGGTAAAGAGTTTGCCGACTTTTCCTTTCAGCCATAAGGAGGTCCTAAGTGTTTACCCCACATCCCTTTTCCTAGATTGGTAATACTGTTTTACCTTATTGACGTTCCTGGGTTTTACATATATACACAAGACTTGGGTATTATATACACGTTGTTAGATTCAGAGTTGTTCACAGTGCAACTGTGTGCATTTTCCCTTTTGCCATAGTATGCCTTCTTCCTTTCTTAACAACTGGAAGAATTCCCCTCCCGCTTTCCTCATTTCCCCCAAGAAGACCACATCTCTTAACAATATGTCATTGCATTTCCAAAGAGACACCCTGGTGTTCAGACCAACCATGGAGATGTTCACTAAACCCATATCATGGTCCGTCCGGCTGATGAGGACCAGGTCACATGAAGCCACCCACCCCAAGTATTCCTTCAGCAAGCAGCAATAGTAGATTTGGGTGCGTGTTCCATGTGGTGGGGAAAAGAAAGTATACCCCCTAACCTCTGTGTGGCATTCCCTCCAAACTTCCACCAACCCCTGTTATTCCAGGTAATCACGGAAGCCCCCACCTCCCTGCATCCTCCCCTGCACCTCTCTCATGTCTCCCCCACACCTATCCAACCCCGGATCCGCCCACATATTAAAATCACCTCCCAACAGGAGAAAGCCCTTACACTTTCGAAAATATCTCTGTCGATGCCTCCCTCAGAAACCCATGCTGGCCCTGATTGGGACAACAGACAGTGGCCACCGAGACCTGCAACCCCCCAATAATCCCTGTGACGACGAGTGCCCTCCCATCAGCCCTCTTCCACTGCCTTGGGTCCCCCACACGCAGCCTTCTATTCAGGAGAATCCCAAATCCACCCTTAACATCTCTTGATGACCAAAACACCTGCCCAATCTGCACCACACCATATTCCTTTCCTCCCCAGTGACCAATCTCGTTTCCTGAACCGAAAGGATGTCTAGACCCAGCTTCTGGAATGCCCTGGACACCAGTGAGCGCTTGGTAGGCGAGTTCAGATTGGTCCTGGTCCGTGTCCTTTTGATGCAATCAGTCAGTTTCTGTGTCCCTTAATGCCTGCAGCGCCTACTGCGCTTCCCACTGTTGGTAATCCTATAGTCGTGAGTCTGCAACCTCAAAGGACAGAGCAAAGGGGGAAGCCCAGGGTAAGCCGATCCCCTTCCCCAACAGCCACTGTGTGAGAGGGAGGGAATCGCGCTGGCGAGACAGCGCGAGTCCTAAAAGATCTTGATAGAGTATGACTGAGTCGCCATCATATTGCACATTTTCCCATATAGTTTGCCTTTAACAGCACCTCCAGCTTCTCTTCATACCTGAGAAATCGAACCACAATGGATCTCGGCCCTTTCCTCCACCTCTATGCGCCCTCTCTAAGTACACTTCTTTGCCACCCTCTGACAGGAAGATGACATTTATCAGTTCTTTTACTTTCCGGACAACAACTCCCACTGTCTCCCTCTTCTGTTCCTTCAGACCCAGGATACATAGGTTATTCCGTCGTCCCCTGTTTTCGAGGTCTTCAAGCTTCAAAATCTTATCCTCATCATTCATTTCCCAATCGGTCAGGCAGACCTAATATTGCTTACCTCTAATGTCTACGTGCAGCTGATAATTCTCAATTCCCTCCATTTCGTTTTTCAGTGTGTCCACCCTCCCTTTCAAGTCCAGAATGGAGGCCTGAATATAGCTCCTGATAGCTTTAATCTCATGGAAAATGTCTTTGAGGTCGTCCCTGGTCAGATGTGGCAACCCCCGCACCCTGCAGTCCTGTGCTTAGGCCTGCCGCAGAAACCTGTTCCTTCGTGGCAACATGAGTACCCTACAGGGTCTGCCCGAGCAACTCCAGGTTCCGCCCACCGGATCTCCTTCCTGCACTCCTGGGTTCCACTCCACTGTGTTCTCCCACCTCTCTACGGGAGTCAAGCCGTGTCCCCAAACCTTGTGGTGCCCGACGGCTGCGTCCACCGCCCTGCTATCCCGGGCTCCCTTGTCGCATCGCACACCAGGCTCTGCTGTGCAGCCTCCCAGCACTGGTCTCTGTTGCGGCACCTGGCGAGTCTGTCCCTGCCATGCTTCCAACCCCCTGACGTCTCTTCTCAGGTCTGCAACGGTCTGCCTCGCTGGGGCTAGTATGCCACTGCAGACATCTGGGGGTTAAAGCAACCTGGGAGCTGCTCGAACTACCATGGGTGGAGCAAACTGTTCAAGCTCACAGAACAGGATGATACAGAGCTCGTCGTTTATGCGGCCAGCTTGGTCCATGCCCCTGGTGGTCTCTGACATTATTTTAACAAGTGGAAAAGATTTGTAATTTGGTGCAGATCATGCAACATAAATCCAATTCACTGTTCCCCATCGCACATACTTCACCATATGCTCTTCCTGCTAGGCTTGGGTTTAGTCTTTAATAAAGTACACTTAGCAGATCTGTCTGCTTACACAACCTCTCAAAACAAAATATGGTGGAAGGTACCAGTTATGAAAGCATTCATAGAAGAAGTAAAAAGACTATACCCTCCCATTTCAAATCCAACACCAGGCTGGAACCATAATTGGATTCTCACAAGACTCATGGGTCTACCCTTTGAACCTATGCACAAAGCCAGTCTGAAGTATTTAACTTGCACGACTGCTTTTCTTCTGGCTATCACTTCCATAAAACGAGTCCGTGAACTGCAAGCACTTTCAGTGTGAGACCATATCATTATCATACACAAAGACAAGGTGGTTCTTAGGACACATCTTAGATTTTCAGCAACATTCATTTCAAAGTTCCATGTTCACCATCTATTGAACTTCCTACTTTCTTCCAGAATCCTTCAAATTCAGCAGAAATGAGCCTCCACACCCTAGATGTAAAGAGAACTGTCTGGTACTACATAAACAAAAGTAAGCCACTAAGGACAATAGATCAACTCTTTCTTGCAGTTGGCAGAGAGATCATATTTTCTAAAAATGCAGTCTCTAGATGGATAGTCAAAGGCACCACACTTTGCTATTCTCTGTCAAAAATGGATTTACCTTTCACACCAAGAGTTCACTGTACACAGGGCATGTGGGCTACTTGGCATTGTTTGCAAATGGTCCTTTAGATACAATTTGCAAGGCTGCTACTTGAAGTTCCATTCAGGTGGGACAAGCAGTATTAAAATGTCTATTTTCTGCTGTACCTTTTCACAACCCACCTCCTTCTCCAGGTACTGCTCAGTGATCTATGCATGGCATGTTGTCTAAGCAGATCCACAATCCTCAGAAGGCATACATTACTGACTGTAATCTTATTTCTGATGCTTGTATCTGCTTAGATTCACAGCTGCCCTCCCTTCCTCCCCTCCTGGAGTTTGACGGTGCATAGATGTTTTTCTGTCTTTACCTTTCTACTTTATCTTTCTTGTACTTGTGCAAAAATTTCATGCGCACTGATGTCAGAAACCAAACGATCTGAGGGACCTTGATGTGTGAAAGACCATGGGTACAGTAGACGTCACACTAGGGATAGTAGTACAAACACGTCCCGTTTCGAGTTTTGAAAACAGTCATGTAATACTCTGCAACTACCCCCAGATGCCCATGCATAGCTTGTGAATCTAAGCAAATGCAAGCAGCAGAAAAGTGATTACGGTCAGGTGTGTGTGTGTGTGTGTGTGTATATATATATATTTGTATACATATTTCTGATGTTTGTTAATCTGCTTAGAATCACATGCTGTGCATAGGTCTGACATCCAGTGGTCACTGCGGAGTATTGCATTTTGTTTTTCGTAGTCGAAAAGGGGACGTCGACAAGGCGTGTCTGTAACACTATCCCTATAGTGACGTGCGTTGTACCCACAATCCCTCACGCGTCGAGGTCCCTCAGATTGTTTTTTTCTGCCTAGCTACTGGTCGCCTTTATGCGGAGCTCCTAGAGAGACATTGCAAAATAGTTTCTTCGACCTTTGGTCGTTTGTCATTAATATCAATAACGTAGATTTCCCCCCCCCCCTCCCTCGACGCAGAGCTGTTTTTCCGCCGAGCAAGATCTTCGAAGGAAGGACGAGCGGAGGGGATCCTTCGGCGCTGCCGAACACGTGGCTAGGCCTTGCTGGCTATACCCAGTAGGGAGAGTGGGGTTTTGTGGTCTTGCTTTCTTCTCTTTAAGAATGCATTTCTCTTTCCCCTCCCTCTCTTTCGAGGTCGTAGTCACACCTATTGCCCTCAGCTATGGAGAGGACGCCATTTAGGTTTTGCCTGCTTTGCAAGGGTAAATATACCTGGAAGGATAAGCACAAACGGTGCAACCGTTGCTTACCCCTCGATCACCAAGAGGACTGCTGTGCGGCCTGTAAATTACTAAAGCCCAAAACTCTAAAAGACCGCAGGGTCAAAAGGTGGGCGGCCTACGCCATGCCTAGGCCTGACTCCTTGCCCGCTGCCACCGCCGCCGAGTGTGACGAGGACAGTGACTACACGGCCCCCGTAACGGAGGCTGTAGACCTCTCAAAGGAGCGTTCACGCTCCTCGTCGTCCGTCCCCGGCCCCGACAAGCCCGGCTCATGCCCAGCTTATGGGGATGAACACCCCGGCGACAAGGACGTACACGGAAAAACAACAAAGCACATACCCCCCAGCACGCATTCGTCGAAGACGAAGGCAGCCATAGCGCCAACGGGGATGCCGGGCCCACCGGCGTCTTCCGCCGACCATAAGGGTCGTCAGCCCTCCCCGCCACCGCTTCCGCGACAGGCGACTGGGCATTCTAAAAATAAGGGCGCTAGCACCAAAACCTCCGGCGACGCATCGCAAGAGCGCTCACGTTGCCAACAAGGACTCGACGGGCAAGGACTCGACGGGCAAAGACTCAGAACCAGACAATTACAGGAGGAAGAAACTCCTTTTTCATTCCCAGACCATCCTGGCCGACCTCAGTGGACCTTTGAAAGGTTCCAGACCTGTATGGATAAACTAGTCAGGTTCATGTCCTTCCCAGAAGACAGGGCACCCAAGAGACCAAGGGAGGCACCCCTGGAGAGTCCTAGGGCTAAATACAGACGTTTTATAACCCCATACAGGAGGACATATACTCTTACAATCCCACTGAGGAAGACACCTTCTTCCAGGAGGAAGATGAGTTCACCTATGTTGAAGACCAACAAGAAGAGGAAGGTTTTCACGATGAAACTAACCTATGTGAGGAGGGATTCCAGGAGGACACAGGCGAGGGCGACACAAATCCCTGGCAGTCACCGGCTAGGTAGACAGACACAGGCAGTAGCAGTATAGTCATCAGGTCTACTGAAACTACACCAGTCAGGAACCCTTCGCCTGTCGATGATCAACCCACCTTCAATGCACTGCTGAAGAAGGCAGCAGCACATTTCGAAATTGAAACTGGGAAGTCACCCCAGACACCGATTTTGTGGAGAGGATTATCAAGGAAAAACCCCCCACTAGCCAAATTATACCCATCCTCGCCTCAGTTAAGAGACGTATTTCACCTTCTCTTTCCACTCCTGCATTGGTGAGAGGGGTCAATCCGAGGATTGAGAAACTGTTCTCTCCCTCTCAATCAGACCCATTATATATTAAGGGTCACTCAATCCCGGACTCCCTGGTCATGACCAACACCAGGAAAAGGGCAGGAGTCCCACTATCTACCAGCGAGGCACCCCCAGATAAAGAAGGGAAGAAGCTGTATGCCCTAGCCAAGAGAATCACCTCCTCTGCAGCATTCTCTACCAGAATTGCCAATAATAATACCCTATTGGCAAGCTACGCCAATGCTCAATGGGCTAAGCTCAAACAGGACATCGAAGAAGTTCCGAACCCCTAAGGACTCGTTTGCTGGCTACAGTTAACGAGGGCTCTCTGGTCAACCAAAGCATTGTCAAGAATACCCTCGATGCAGCAGAGATGGCTGGCCGCACTTTGGTACAAGGAATTTTGCTGAAGCGCCACGTCTGGCTTTGCAATTCCGGATTTAAGGCGGAAACACAAGCGTCCCTTATTAATAAACCCATAGAGGAGTCCAACCTCTTTGGGAGAGCAGTGGATGACACGCTGGAGAACGCGAAAAAAGAATTTGACACAATAAAGACCTTAGACCAAATTTCAAAACCCCCTAACAGGCGAGGATTTGGTAATAAGCGCTTTTTTCGTGGACAACGCCAGCAACAAAACCAACAACAACAGTATTTTGCCAGCAACTACCAGGGTAATAGTGGCCAGTACAATAAGAGGGGTCAACGCTGTGGCAAAGGGAGAGGCCGGGGTTCAACCCCCAGAGGCTCCCAAGCCACCAACACCACCAAGTGACGTGAAGATTCGTGTCCCCTCCCATGCAACGTCGGTCGGGGGCCGGTTAACATCCTTTCTTCCAGCATGGGAGGGAATAACATCAGACCGCTGGGTACTTTCCACCGTAGCCCGAGGCTACTGTATAGAGTTCAACAGTTCCCCAACATACAGACCCCCGAGGGAACGCCGCATGACACCAGAACACCTCGCCATCCTTCTCCAAGAAGTGGACCAACTGCTGGAAAAAGGAGCCATAGAGGTCGTGCCTCTATCTCAGGTAATGGAAGGTATTTATTCAGTGTACTTCCTTGTACCCAAAAAGGATCTAACCATGTGCCCTGTATTAGATCTGCGCCCAGCGAACAAGTTTGTCAAACCCCAAAAGTTTCGTATGGTGACCTTACAGGAAGTGATCCCACTGCTATCACAGGGAGATTACATGACAACACTGGACATGAAAGATGCATACTTTCATATTTTAATGTTGCCAGCGCACAGAAAATACCTCAGGTTCATGATAGAGGGCAAACACTACCAGTTCAGAGTGCTACCCTTCGGCATAGCATCTGCACCACTGTGTTCTCCCACCTCTCTACGGGAGTCAAGCCGTGTCCCCAAACCTTGTGGTGCCCGACGGCTGCGTCCACCGCCCTGCTATCCCGGGCTCCCTTGTCGCATCGCACACCAGGCTCTGCTGTGCAGCCTCCCAGCACTGGTCTCTGTTGCGGCACCTGGCGAGTCTGTCCCTGCCATGCTTCCAACCCCCTGACGTCTCTTCTCAGGTCTGCAACGGTCTGCCTCGCTGGGGCTAGTATGCCACTGCAGACATCTGGGGGTTAAAGCAACCTGGGAGCTGCTCGAACTACCATGGGTGGAGCAAACTGTTCAAGCTCACAGAACAGGATGATACAGAGCTCGTCGTTTATGCGGCCAGCTTGGTCCATGCCCCTGGTGGTCTCTGACATTATTTTAACAAGTGGAAAAGATTTGTATTTTGGTGCAGATCATGCAACATAAATCCAATTCACTGTTCCCCATCGCACATACTTCACCATATGCTCTTCCTGCTAGGCTTGGGTTTAGTCTTTAATAAAGTACACTTAGCAGATCTGTCTGCTTACATAACCTCTCAAAACAAAATATGGTGGAAGGTACCAGTTATGAAAGCATTCATAGAAGAAGTAAAAAGACTATACCCTCCCATTTCAAATCCAACACCAGGCTGGAACCATAATTGGATTCTCACAAGACTCATGGGTCTACCCTTTGAACCTATGCACAAAGCCAGTCTGAAGTATTTAACTTGCACGACTGCTTTTCTTCTGGCTATCACTTCCATAAAACGAGTCCGTGAACTGCAAGCACTTTCAGTGTGAGACCATATCATTATCATACACAAAGACAAGGTGGTTCTTAGGACACATCTTAGATTTTCAGCAACATTCATTTCAAAGTTCCATGTTCACCATCTATTGAACTTCCTACTTTCTTCCAGAATCCTTCAAATTCAGCAGAAATGAGCCTCCACACCCTAGATGTAAAGAGAACTGTCTGGTACTACATAAACAAAAGTAAGCCACTAAGGACAATAGATCAACTCTTTCTTGCAGTTGGCAGAGAGATCATATTTTCTAAAAATGCAGTCTCTAGATGGATAGTCAAAGGCACCACACTTTGCTATTCTCTGTCAAAAATGGATTTACCTTTCACACCAAGAGTTCACTGTACACAGGGCATGTGGGCTACTTGGCATTGTTTGCAAATGGTCCTTTAGATACAATTTGCAAGGCTGCTACTTGAAGTTCCATTCAGGTGGGACAAGCAGTATTAAAATGTCTATTTTCTGCTGTACCTTTTCACAACCCACCTCCTTCTCCAGGTACTGCTCAGTGATCTATGCATGGCATGTTGTCTAAGCAGATCCACAATCCTCAGAAGGCATACATTACTGACTGTAATCTTATTTCTGATGCTTGTATCTGCTTAGATTCACAGCTGCCCTCCCTTCCTCCCCTCCTGGAGTTTGACGGTGCATAGATGTTTTTCTGTCTTTACCTTTCTACTTTATCTTTCTTGTACTTGTGCAAAAATTTCATGCGCACTGATGTCAGAAACCAAACGATCTGAGGGACCTTGATGTGTGAAAGACCATGGGTACAGTAGACGTCACACTAGGGATAGTAGTACAAACACGTCCCGTTTCGAGTTTTGAAAACAGTCATGTAATACTCTGCAACTACCCCCAGATGCCCATGCATAGCTTGTGAATCTAAGCAAATGCAAGCAGCAGAAAAGTGATTTCGGTCAGGTGTGTGTGTGTGTGTGTGTGTGTATATATATATATTTGTATACATATTTCTGATGTTTGTTAATCTGCTTAGAATCACATGCTGTGCATAGGTCTGACATCCAGTGGTCACTGCGGAGTATTGCATTTTGTTTTTCGTAGTCGAAAAGGGGACGTCGACAAGGCGTGTCTGTAACACTATCCCTATAGTGACGTGCGTTGTACCCACAATCCCTCACGCGTCGAGGTCCCTCAGATTGTTTTTTTCTGCCTAGCTACTGGTCGCCTTTATGCGGAGCTCCTAGAGAGACATTGCAAAATAGTTTCTTCGACCTTTGGTCGTTTGTCATTAATATCAATAACGTAGATTTCCCCCCCCCCCCTCCCTCGACGCAGAGCTGTTTTTCCGCCGAGCAAGATCTTCGAAGGAAGGACGAGCGGAGGGGATCCTTCGGCGCTGCCGAACACGTGGCTAGGCCTTGCTGGCTATACCCAGTAGGGAGAGTGGGGTTTTGTGGTCTTGCTTTCTTCTCTTTAAGAATGCATTTCTCTTTCCCCTCCCTCTCTTTCGAGGTCGTAGTCACACCTATTGCCCTCAGCTATGGAGAGGACGCCATTTAGGTTTTGCCTGCTTTGCAAGGGTAAATATACCTGGAAGGATAAGCACAAACGGTGCAACCGTTGCTTACCCCTCGATCACCAAGAGGACTGCTGTGCGGCCTGTAAATTACTAAAGCCCAAAACTCTAAAAGACCGCAGGGTCAAAAGGTGGGCGGCCTACGCCATGCCTAGGCCTGACTCCTTGCCCGCTGCCACCGCCGCCGAGTGTGACGAGGACAGTGACTACACGGCCCCCGTAACGGAGGCTGTAGACCTCTCAAAGGAGCGTTCACGCTCCTCGTCGTCCGTCCCCGGCCCCGACAAGCCCGGCTCATGCCCAGCTTATGGGGATGAACACCCCGGCGACAAGGACGTGCACGGAAAAACAACAAAGCACATACCCCCCAGCACGCATTCGTCGAAGACGAAGGCAGCCATAGCGCCAACGGGGATGCCGGGCCCACCGGCGTCTTCCGCCGACCATAAGGGTCGTCAGCCCTCCCCGCCACCGCTTCCGCGACAGGCGACTGGGCATTCTAAAAATAAGGGCGCTAGCACCAAAACCTCCGGCGACGCATCGCAAGAGCGCTCACGTTGCCAACAAGGACTCGACGGGCAAGGACTCGACGGGCAAAGACTCAGAACCAGACAATTACAGGAGGAAGAAACTCCTTTTTCATTCCCAGACCATCCTGGCCGACCTCAGTGGACCTTTGAAAGGTTCCAGACCTGTATGGATAAACTAGTCAGGTTCATGTCCTTCCCAGAAGACAGGGCACCCAAGAGACCAAGGGAGGCACCCCTGGAGAGTCCTAGGGCTAAATACAGACGTTTTATAACCCCATACAGGAGGACATATACTCTTACAATCCCACTGAGGAAGACACCTTCTTCCAGGAGGAAGATGAGTTCACCTATGTTGAAGACCAACAAGAAGAGGAAGGTTTTCACGATGAAACTAACCTATGTGAGGAGGGATTCCAGGAGGACACAGGCGAGGGCGACACAAATCCCTGGCAGTCACCGGCTAGGTCGACAGACACAGGCAGTAGCAGTATAGTCATCAGGTCTACTGAAACTACACCAGTCAGGAACCCTTCGCCTGTCGATGATCAACCCACCTTCAATGCACTGCTGAAGAAGGCAGCAGCACATTTCGAAATTGAAACTGGGAAGTCACCCCAGACACCGATTTTGTGGAGAGGATTATCAAGGAAAAACCCCCCACTAGCCAAATTATACCCATCCTCGCCTCAGTTAAGAGACGTATTTCACCTTCTCTTTCCACTCCTGCATTGGTGAGAGGGGTCAATCCGAGGATTGAGAAACTGTTCTCTCCCTCTCAATCAGACCCATTATATATTAAGGGTCACTCAATCCCGGACTCCCTGGTCATGACCAACACCAGGAAAAGGGCAGGAGTCCCACTATCTACCAGCGAGGCACCCCCAGATAAAGAAGGGAAGAAGCTGTATGCCCTAGCCAAGAGAATCACCTCCTCTGCAGCATTCTCTACCAGAATTGCCAATAATAATACCCTATTGGCAAGCTACGCCAATGCTCAATGGGCTAAGCTCAAACAGGACATCGAAGAAGTTCCGAACCCCTAAGGACTCGTTTGCTGGCTACAGTTAACGAGGGCTCTCTGGTCAACCAAAGCATTGTCAAGAATACCCTCGATGCAGCAGAGATGGCTGGCCGCACTTTGGTACAAGGAATTTTGCTGAAGCGCCACGTCTGGCTTTGCAATTCCGGATTTAAGGCGGAAACACAAGCGTCCCTTATTAATAAACCCATAGAGGAGTCCAACCTCTTTGGGAGAGCAGTGGATGACACGCTGGAGAACGCGAAAAAGGAATTTGACACAATAAAGACCTTAGACCAAATTTCAAAACCCCCTAACAGGCGAGGATTTGGTAATAAGCGCTTTTTTCGTGGACAACGCCAGCAACAAAACCAACAACAACAGTATTTTGCCAGCAACTACCAGGGTAATAGTGGCCAGTACAATAAGAGGGGTCAACGCTGTGGCAAAGGGAGAGGCCGGGGTTCAACCCCCAGAGGCTCCCAAGCCACCAACACCACCAAGTGACGTGAAGATTCGTGTCCCCTCCCATGCAACGTCGGTCGGGGGCCGGTTAACATCCTTTCTTCCAGCATGGGAGGGAATAACATCAGACCGCTGGGTACTTTCCACCGTAGCCCGAGGCTACTGTATAGAGTTCAACAGTTCCCCAACATACAGACCCCCGAGGGAACGCCGCATGACACCAGAACACCTCGCCATCCTTCTCCAAGAAGTGGACCAACTGCTGGAAAAAGGAGCCATAGAGGTCGTGCCTCTATCTCAGGTAATGGAAGGTATTTATTCAGTGTACTTCCTTGTACCCAAAAAGGATCTAACCATGTGCCCTGTATTAGATCTGCGCCCAGCGAACAAGTTTGTCAAACCCCAAAAGTTTCGTATGGTGACCTTACAGGAAGTGATCCCACTGCTATCACAGGGAGATTACATGACAACACTGGACATGAAAGATGCATACTTTCATATTTTAATGTTGCCAGCGCACAGAAAATACCTCAGGTTCATGATAGAGGGCAAACACTACCAGTTCAGAGTGCTACCCTTCGGCATAGCATCTGCACCAAGGGTATTCACGAAAGTACTGGCAGTGGCAGCGGCCCATCTGCGCAGGTTATCCATCCCAGTATACCCTTACCTCGACGACATTAACAGGGGATTCTCACGAGACATGCTTCTCAAACACCCAAAAGACTGTAGACCTTTTGTTCCAACTGGGCTTTTCCATCAACGAGAAGAAGTCCAGCTTAGACCCCAGCCAAGTCAAACAATTCCTAGGGGCTCTAATTCGAACAAAGGACGGCCTCGTCTTCCCCTCCAACGAGAGGGTCCAAAACATGCTGTTTCAGATCCTCCAATATGTGGCAGGTCGAGAGGTGACGGTGCGCAAAGCGATGCGCTTGCTAGGAATGATGGCGTTGTGTATTTATTTGGTACCTCACGCGCGCCTGCGCATGCGCCCAATGCAAGAGTGGCTCAACAGCCAGTGGTGTCAGGCCAGCGGACAATGGGACGATCTAGGTGGTCTTGCATGCCTTGGTTCTCTCGCTACGGTGGTGGACAAAGGAAAACCTGATAATAGGGAAACCCTTTGCCACACCCGCGGTGGAGGCCACTCTAACCACGGACGCATCCCTCACAGGATGGGGGCTCACCTATCCCATCAGACTGCTCACGGAGTGTGGACTCCGAGCGTAGCATCCAAGCACATAAACCTACTGGAGCTACTGGCACTAAAAGCCTTCCAGGAACACCTACAAGGGAAGACGGTGATGGTCCTTACAGACAGCACCACAGCCATGTACTACATCAACAAGCAGGGGGGCACCCACTCTCCAGGACTGTCCAAGCTGTCCCAGAATATATGGAAGTGGGCTCTCAGACACAACATGTTCCTACTGTCACAACACGTACCAGGGGAACTCAATCTGCTAGCAGACGAACTCAGCAGAGACTTCCCCCTGCCTGAAGAGTACGAATGACGATTGCACAAAGACATCGTCTTAGACGTTTTCACGCAATGGGGATTCCCGGAAATAGACCTGTTCGCAACTCTGGAGAACTCACAATGCCAAAGTTACGCCTCCAGGTACCCCCAGAACCAGTCCAAGGGGAACGGTCTGTCGATTCAATGGTCAGGGAAATTTGTTTACGCCTTTCCCCCGACTCCCCTTCTCAACAAAGTTGTGCACAAGATGCACCAGGAACAAGTTACCATGATACTAGTAGCCCCAATGTGGGCCCGGCAGCCATGGTTCGCTCACTTGATGGAGATGTCCCTATCTCCCCCAGTGAAACTTCCCTGCCCGTACAACATGCTGTCACAGGACAAGGGCAGGACACTGCATCCATGCCCTCAGACCATGAACTTAGCAGCCTGGCTCCTGAGATCATAGAATTTGGACATCTACAACTTCCGCAGAGATGTATGGACATCCTCAGGGAAGCCAGAAAACCTAATACTCGCCACTGCTATTCTAGCAAGTGGAGAAGATTTGTCATCTGGTGTAGAGGTAAGAGCATCAACCCGGTTGACTGCTCTCCCACACATATTGTTCTGTACTTGACCCATTTACTGGATTCAGGTCTAGTGTTCAATTCCATTAAAGTCCACCTGGCGGCACTTTCTGCATACACCACTTCCCAACTTAAAGTGTCGTGGTGGAAGATACCAGTTATCAAGGCCTTCATGGAGGGGGTAAAGAGAATACACCCTCTGATAGCTAACCCAGCTCCCGGATGGGACTTAAATGTGGTACTTTCCAGACTCATGGGCTCGCCATTTAAACCCATGCACAAGGCAACTCTTAAAGACCTCACTCTTAAGACTGCTTTCCTAATATCTATCACCTCCATTAGGAGAGTAAGTGAACTACAGGCTCTTTCTGTCCCAGACCCCTTTGTAACAGTTCACAAAGATAAGGTGGTTCTACGCACACACCCAAGGTTTGCACCGAAATTCATCTCGAAATTCCATGTAAACCAGTCAATAGAACTACCAACGTTCTTTCAAAACCCTTCCAACTTGGGAGAAAAAAGTCTGCATACACTGGATGTACGCAGAGCTGTCATGTTCTACATGGAAAGAACCAGGCCACTGAGAAAGACTAATCAGTTCTTTGTCTCGGTGGCAGCAGGAAGAGAAGGAGATGCAGTCTCAAAGTCCACTATATCTAGATGGATTGTTCAATGCATCACTCTCTGTTACACTCTTGCTAAGAGAGAACTACCCTTCAAGCCAAGAGCACATTCTACTCGAGGCCCTGGGGCTTCCATAGCTTTCATTGCAAATGTTCCCCTTGAGTCCATCTGCAAAGCGGTTACCTGGAGTTCTGTGCACACCTTTACAAAACACTACTGTCTAGATGCACACTCTAGATCTGACTCCCAGGTGGGACAGGCAGTATTAACGCATCTTTTCTCTACTGTTCCTTCTCATAACCCACCGCCAACTCCGGGTACAGCTTGCTAGTCTATGCACAGCATGTGATTCTAAGCAGAGTAACAAACATCAGAAGACAATGCAGTACTTACCGTAAAAGCATTTCTGATAGTTGTATCTGCTTAGATTCACATGCGCCCACCCTTCCTCCCCGCTCGGATGGAAGGAACATAGACATCTTTCTACATCTCTCTCTTTTCTGTACTCACTCACGTATAGAAGGCTCCCTCAGGGCAGAAAAATACAAAGAGGGACCTCGACGCGTGAGGGATTGTGGGTACAACGCATGTCACTATAGGGATAGTGTTACAGACACGCCTTGTCGACGTCCCCTTTTCGACTACGAAAAACAAAATGCAATACTCCGCAGTGACCACTGGATGTCGGACTAATGCCAGCATGTGAATCTAAGCAGATACAACCATCAGAAATGCTTTTACGGTAAGTAATGCATTGTCATATAATTTCTGAGACTTGAGGATCTGCTTAGATCACATGCTCTGCATAGTCTGACAACTAGTTGTAGCTGCAGAGTATTGATTTATTTATGAAACATGAAAACGGATGTTGACAGGGCGTGTTAGTAATACTATCCCTAGTGGGATGTGTACTGTACCCATGGTCCTTCACGCATTGAGGTCCCTCAGATTGTTTCTTAATGCCATCATAGTCGGTAGCAAGTTGCAGAGTTCCTTTCCAGGGTGATGCCTTTGACTAGTTAAATTTTATTCGTAGACTTCTCTTTCTTTTAGTGTCCGCTTATTGCTGCAGCATCATCCAACTACTCGACGGCCCTTAGCGAACGGCTCCATCGTTGACGACGACTGACTCGACGACTAGACACAGCCTTTACGGGCCTCGGCCCTTACAGTAAGGAGAGCGGGGGGAGGTCTCGTATAGCTACTCCTTTTAGAGAATGCATATTCTGCCACCCCTTTTTTTTGCCAAACTGCCCTTTCCATCTGTTATGGAAAAGACACCTCGTACATTTTGCCCTACCTGCCATAGGAAGTTGCTGTGGAAGGACATGCACCAAGTGTGTAATTACTGTCTCCCTAGGGAACCACCCCAAAAAGCTTTGCAAGTCTTTCCAGTTTATCTGCCAGAAAACTCTTAAAGACCGCCAGACAAAGTGCTGGGGCGTCCTCACCATGCAGGACGAAGCCCCCACCGACGTGACTGGGGAATCCAGCGAGAGCAGTATCGGTGTCCCTAGTGACGCTGAAGGTGACTGAGGTTCGTCGGAACCCCATGTGCAGGCATCTGACTCCACAAAGCAAGCTTGCATCTCTGTGAAGGAGACGGCAACCAGAGGCCATTGCGCACACACTTCCAAACACACCAAACACATAGCCCATGGCCGACCTTCAAAATCATCAATCGTCGAAGCCCACATGGTGTCTGTGGAAAAAGTATCTAGATCTTCCCTGTCCTCTGGGCCATCGCTTACCCCACTGCCTCATGACAGGCCTCTGAAACTGGCCGCAAAAGTCAGTTTGGACACTACGCATAAAAAAGCCCTCCTTTTGTGTGCCTAAAAACAGGTGGCGAAAGGTGCATCAGTTTCCCCCAAACATATGCCAAAAATGCAGGAATTTATTAAAAAACATGTTCCTGCTACTCTTTTAAAAACAAAATCACTGAAAAAAAAAGCAAAATCCTCGCTGCCTTTGTGTCTCAAGTCCGCAGGCTCCCAGGATATGTGTTCCTCCTCCCCTGCAGATACACTCACAGGGGCAATGCAACACAAGGATCAGACACCCTCCCATACCACCCATACCCCTTCAGGTTTCCCACCCTCCTATGAGTGGACACCTGAACAATTCAACAAAATTATGAAAAAGATGTCATGCTTTGTTGACTTCATAGATAGGCACCCAGAAGAATGTACATCCCTTAGAGGCGCCTCCCAGTCGGGCTGCAAAACATCAACCCCCTGCCAAAAAACCACATCTTGACCCACAGCCAAGCACTTCAGCCCTAGGCCCCTTCACCTTAACCCCATTCATCAAGACCCCTCTCAGGACCTCATGTATGCTATTGATCCCTCAGGGTTGCCAGACCCCGGCTCTCGGGGAGAACAGGGAGATTAATACAGTCAGGACCAGTACTATGATGATGACATCTGTCATCCAGTCGCCTGACCATCAAGATCAGCCTTTGGCAGTTTCACCTGTAGATAATCAGCTTCAATGCAACAAACTGCTGCTGAAGACTGGCCAACGTTTCAATATTGACACCCAAGAAGCACAAGGAGGCAAAGACTGCGTGGAGGACAATCTTGGTGACAGAAAATCCACTACTCAGTTCATTCCACTGTTGGTCTATACACAGACGTGTGCATCCCTCCTTCCTTACGCCTAACCTCACAAGGGCAATTAACACTAGAAGTGAAAAATTGTTCAGGCCAGCATCCACAGACTCCCTGTACATTAGAGGTCCGCTCAAACCTGACTCACTTGTTGTCGTCATCACTAGGAAGAGGGCAGGGACTCCTCTGGCATCGGCTGAAGCCTTCCAGACAAAGTAAAATAATCTACACTTTGCGGAAGGAAGGTCGCATTCTCAGCGGCACATCGGGCTAGAATTGCAAATAATTCTACCCTCTTTGCTAGTTATGTCTGTCAAAAGTGGGATGTGTTGGAACACCAGGTTGATGCGGTTCCAGAACCCCTAAAATCACAACTACTAAGCACCATTTCAGGAGGCAAGCAGTTATCTAATTGTATCCTTAAGAACAACCTTGATGTAGCAGACAATGCTGGCCATATCATTGCAGAGGGTACACTCATCAAGCGCCATGCCTGGCTTAGACAGTCCGGATTTAATTTGGAGACACAGGTCATCCTCCTTAACATACCGGTAGAGCTCAACATCCTCTTCGGCAAGGCCGCAGATGCTCTCAAGAGCACGAAGGAAGAGTATGATACTCTTAAGTCCCTCGACCAACAAACCCTACGTCGAACAGGGTTCCTTAAACTCCAGGTGGTTTTGGGGACAGGGCACGCAACGGACAGAGTCAGGGCAGAAAGTCTTCAACATGGGGCCACTCACAAGGACAATCTTCCTCTTCTAATTTAAAAAAAAAGAACATAAAAGATCCAGAGGAAGAGGCAGAACCTCACCTAGCAGAAGCTCCACCCCTCCCAAGCAATGACTCACCCCTACAGGTCCGCTCCAAAGCCACTCCAGTAGGAATTCGCATCTCACATTTAACCCACGCATGGGAGGGGATAACGTCAGACAAGTGGGTGTTGTCCACTGTAGCAGCCGGGTATTGCATCAAAGCTTTGCAAAAAAACACCCAACCGCCCACCCGCCAAGACACAGAAAGATAATGCCTGAAGTAAAGACCCTGCTTGAAAAAGATGCCATACAGATTGTCCCATGAAATCAGGGAAAGCAAGGGTATTTATTCAACGTACTTCCTTGTGCCAAAGAAAGACCTGTCCATGCGCCCAGTACTAGATCTGCGCCCTGCGAACAAATATGTCAAACCTCAAAGGTTTTGCATGACCACGCTTCAAGAGCTAATCCCCTTAAAATGGAGGGGATTACACGGCAACATTGGATATGAAAGATGCATACTCTCATATTTCTATTCTCCTAGCGCGCAGAAAATACCTGAGATTCAAGGGAGTTCACCACCGGCTCAAAGTGCTCCTCTTCGGCATCACCGCTGCCCCAAGAGTATTCACAAAGGTGCTCGCAGTAGTAACAGCACACCTCTGCAGATAGTCAATCCCTGTGTACCCTTATCTGGACAATTGGCTAATCGCCAGGGAGCCTCCTCTAATTTGCAGACAAAACACCCAAAGAACGATAAACCTTCTTTTCAATTTGGGTTTCTCCATCGACGAGAAGAAGTTTAATTCCCAGCCAAATAAAACAATTTTTGGGAGCCATTTTAAAAACAAGAGGAGCTGGCTTTCCCGGCAAACAAGAGAGTACAAAACATGTTGTTGCAAGTACCCCATTACAAGGACGGTCGCCAGCTAACTGTACGCAAAGCAAAGTGCTTTCTCGGGATGATGGCCTCATGCATTCACTGGGTTCCACATGCGCGCCTGCGCATGGGCTCAATGCCAGAGTGGTTAGCGAAAGTGGTTGTTTTCGCTAACCCTGGTACAGGCTCCTCGCTCGTGGTCCAGGGACAACCTTCTAAAAGGAAAACCCTTTTGCATTCCACCAACACAAACGATCCTGACTACAGATGCCTCACTCGCCGGTTGGGGAGCCCACTTACTCCATCACACAGCCCACGGCCAGTGGACATACACCACAGCCCAAAAACACATCAATTTCTTAGAACTTCTGGCAGTTCTCAAGGCTCTACAAGCCGTCCAGCAACATCTTAGAGGCCAAACAGTACATGTTCTCACAGACAGCACCACTGCCATGTTCTTCATAAACGAGCACAGAGGCACACACTCTACGAGTCTGTCCAGGCTATCGCAGAAAATATGGAAGTGGGCGGAACATATTCTTAACCTCTCAACACGTTCCAGGGGAACTCAATGCTCTGGCAGACATCTTGAGCTGATATACTCTACTAGAAGAACAGGAGTGGCCACTCAACAGGGAAATTCTAGATGGAATCTTCTCCCAGTGGGGGCATCCTTCATGTGACTTGTTTGCCACAAGCCTAAACACATAATGCATAGACTTCGCATCCAGGTTTCCCCAACCAGGGTCCAAGGGGAAGGCCCTATGGATGAACTGGTCAGGGAAATTTGCTTATGCTTTCCCTCCACCGACACCACTCATGAGCAGGATAGTGCACAAGATGCACCCGGAAAAAGCGACTCTAATCCTTGTTGCTCCTATGTGGACAAGACATCCTTGGTTTCCACATCTGCACAAACTGGCCATGTGCGACACATTCAAGCTCCAGTGCCCATACAGTATGCTAACACAACAGGGAGAATCCCTCCACCCTCTGCCTCAATCTATGAACTTGGCAGCCCGGCTCCTGAAGTCATAGAATTTGGCCACTTAAATCTTCCACAAAGGTTTATAGATATCCTGAGAGAGACACGGAAACCCAACTCCAGACACTGCTATTTTAACAAGTGGAAGAGATTTGTGATATGGTGCAGATCACAAACCTTAAACCCAATCGAAAGTTCACCAGATACTGAAGTCAACACTGACTAAATCGGCAATGATTTCGAAGCCATTGTCGACCACTACTTCGACATTGTCGAAGCCTCTAATGGTACAAGAAAGGGTTTACAAACCTTTTCCTAAAAAGGCCTATTTTAAGTGTCTGTCAGCTATATATGAGGGGGAACCACCTTCTGATGACAATACACCGCCTTTTGGATTACAGTTCACCACCCCTAATGTGGCAGAGGAACTAATATCGGATGAGTCCAGGCTAAGAGATGTATACGATAACCTTCAGTCAGCCAGTGGGTTGGATATCTCGCCAGAGTTGGAGTTTGGCAAATGAGACCCAACTGAGCATGCTGACTCATCATATAGAAAACTTATGGGAAAGGTTATCGAATTTTTAGGATGGAGTAGGCCTACTTCATCTTTTGAGCAGTGTGACGTGACCAACATCTTGGACCAGGATCCTCAGAAAGACCCAATTTTGCCCTTTGACATGGCATTGCAAAACAGGGTCTCTGCAAATTGGGAGACACCAGAAACTGCAGCTGAAGTATATAAAAACTTTGCGAGGAAGTACAGACCATCCAGCAGTGACGCAGAGTATCTCTCTAAGCATTCCACACCAGAAATCTTGGTGGTTCAGGCTCCCACACCTACCAAGCAGTCATCTTACCCATCTATCCCTCCTTACAGGGATAAAACAGTGGATGCCTGGGCAAGAAAACTTTTCACTGCGGGTAGTTGGGCATTCAAGACGACAAATGTGACTTGCACATTATATAGATTTACATTTACCCTGTTGGACTGTGTTGCTATGGCGGATGACCACATCCCAGAAGAAGAGGAAAGAGATGGCTTCCTGGCAATCGTCAAGGATGGTAAGGAGGCAATGGGTGAATGTCTCCAGTCAGGTTTGGATATTGCAAACAGCATCAGCAGATCCATGGCAGCTAGCACAGTGTTACGCAGATTTGGTGGTTGTGGAAGTCTGGGTTTGCACCAGATGTGCAAGCTAGACTACTCAACATGCCCTTTGACGGCTCGAGGCTGTTTGGCTGCAAGGCAGATGAGAGTTTGGAAAAGCTGAGACCTCAAAGGCGACGGCTAAATCCCTTTAGCGCCGACATTAAACAGCCTCGCCAACCCTGTCCGGGCTCATATTCCTGCAGGGGTAAGTCCTTTCGATTCTACTCCTCATTTGGAAGAGGAAGAGGACAAGCAGGACAAAGAGGTCAGAGAAGATTGCCTTGTGGTGGACGAGGGAGAGCTGCAGAAGGGTCCAGCGCCACGTGGGTGCTCACTTGAAAGACTCTGGCTGATCCCCCTTATTGTAGAAACTACTGATACCAGAAGGCCTTAGGAGAGCCGCAAGGAAAGGTCAAAGTGCTCATACAGGGGTCGTGTAAAACCCTCTGTACAGTCAAAAGTCTTTGACCAGCAAGTAATTGGAAAACTAAGGGAAAAATCCTGTATTGTGTTAAAGTAGAAGGAACTGTGTGACTGGCAAACGTGAATCCGTCTGAGGGATGCCTGCAGAACACGGTGCAGCATGATGCCCCAATGAACATTGTGTTGGCAAGCGTGAACCCGACGGAGGGATGTCCACTGTGGATTGTTTAAAAAGACATTGAGACTTATGAATGCAACAGGTGAAATCTTTTGAATACAAGCGTAGTGAACCCGATGGAGGGAGGCTAACCTTCAAGAAGGGTCTGAGTCTGGAAGAGGGGGACCCAGGGTTGAAAGTCATCACCCAACATACATACAGAAGAGGAACTTTTGTTATTTTGAACACATCTTTTTTGTAGAAAAGAGACTTAGCCACCGAAGATCCTCATACCTGAGAACAGAACTGTAGCCTCGTGCTGGGAAAGCCCAAGAGTATGCTGTGCTCAGGAGTCCCGCCTTGTCCCATGCTGAAAACGTGGGCAAGGGAGACCCCCGGCTATAACATCCTGACTTATCATTTGTAAACACTTATTTCTTTCTTGGGAACCCTATACCACAATGAAAAGGAAGAGGATTCAGCCTGGGAATCCTCCTGTCCCCTGCGCACTTTCAAATGTTTGGACAAGCCCAATACTGTTCTTTAATCAAAAAATAAGGAGATTACATAGATTATACCTGTAGCAAATATAAGCAAACACGATTCTGTAAGATCAAAGGTATTTATATCGGAACAACGTGGTTCAAATTTTGAAAAATTATTTACAAAAGAAGAAACAATGTAGTATCAATAGTCGACACCAAGTTTAAAGAGTTAATGGAGTCCAATTCAGTTGGCGACGTGTTTCAAGGATGTTTTCCTCTTCTTCATATGGCCAGAGTTGGACTCTTAATACAAAGAAAAAGCATTGGTTCAAAAAGTGTATTGATACAAGCATTGATCTTTACAAAATATATTTTGCATATTCAACCTTAGTATCTGGTGTACATACTATACATAAAGACATTCTCTTCACCTATGTTACAGGCAACACAGGCTCAACACGATTTCATGTATATGATCATCGAATTAGGCTCCTCCATAATGGGTGAGGTGGCCAGTGGGTGGACGCCCCCCTCACCCATTATGGATGAGCCGGCAGGCTTGGACTGGCCTATAGGGAAATAGGGCGATGACCGTACCAAAAATGCTAGTGTAGGCCAGTCAAAATTGGCCTCTTTTTTTGGCCAATGTGGGCCAGTTTGAAGAGTTATTTCACTATGCAGCTAGTAGTTTTGACCATTGTTGCAGATAAATATTCTTTAAAGATCACAATTTGTTTACATTTGAACAAAAAACAAACAGTCTGTGACTAAAGGACTGAATATCCATTTGCAACTGCTGGCCATTTTTTCATTGGTGCCTAAGACCGTTTTATGGTCCAGTCTGACCGTGTGAGCTGCCCCTTCCCATTTCCTCCAATCTAAAAAAAATGTTAAAGAAAAATACAATATATATATATATATATATATATTTTTTTTTTACATTTCATGCTGGGCTTTGCCCCCCCCCCCACCTGGGATGTGGCCGCACCCCCTGGGATGTGGCCGCACCCCCTGGGGGGCGCGCCCCACAGTTTGCTTTGTATTAGAGGATATCAACTCAAAATTGGCTAATTATAAAACTGAAATAGAGCAAAGGAAATTACGAAAATTGAAGAGATACCTTTGACTATTTGAATAATATAGTAATAATTGGCAGGAATCGCAACAGACAACAAAATACTGGCTCATCAAATTCAGGTAATAGCAGTGATAGTAGTGTTGGGGAACTAATACAGAGGCCTGCTTCGGAACAGACAAGTGAACGTGATTTACCTGAGGATACTAATAGACCACGAGTACCAACATCCCCAGATAATAAAGAAACTGAACCCAATTCCTCTATTGGGGTTTTTTTTAGGTACAAGAGAAAGACCAGGAGAGGGAAGACAGCAACAAACAAAAAAGAAAAACAAATGAACGCTAACAACTTGGTTGTAAATATCTCTAGTAAGATTCTTTCACTAGAACAACTTAACATACTAAATAAAGGACTATCCTTCGTTCCTACGTGCAATACCTCTTTGTTTCAAGAAGAAATCTGTCTTCACAGGTTGTTGAGGAAATAAAGGTTTAAGATCTTTGATTCACAGCCTGAAATGGAACCGAAATCTACCCAAGAGGACATCTTGGAAATGCGTCCCAAAAGTGTATTTGACCCTACCCTACAAAACTCGATTCTGAATTTGTTTGAGAAGAGTGTCTTGCAAGATTTAAGTAGAATTGATTACAAGAGGAAAACACCTATCAACATCAAGAAATGTCAACTAGATCTAATAGACAATCTAGCCAAAAGCGAAGACATTACCATCAAACCAGCAGACAAGGGCGGTGCAATAGTAGTCATGGATACGTCCTTCTATATGAAGGGATGTACTGAACTTCTTAGTGACACTGATACCTATGCAACACTAGACAGGGACCCACTACCAGAGATTAGAGAATTGATCAATAAAACATTACTTAAAGCTAAGGAGAACGAATGGATTAATGATAAAACATATCAGTTCCTAATCAACTCCCATCCAATCACACCAGTTTTTTTATGGGCTCCCTAAGATTCATAAGGACAAACACAATCCTCCTCTCAGACCTATTGTTGCTGGAACAGAGAGTTTCTTTGATCCCATGGCAGTTTACATTGACAGGCTACTACAACCACTCATACAGGCATCATCTACCTATTTGAAGGATACAACAAACTTCCTGAATGGCTTGAAAGATTTCTCAGCTATTAGTGCAGACTGCATACTATTCAGTCTTGACGTCTGCAGCCTATGTACCTCAATCCCTCATAGCAAGGGTATAGACTCTGTTGAATGACTACTCCTCAACAGCTGAGGGTTGAAAGGTAACCCACAATTCATTTTGGAATTACTTAATTTGATCCTCTATAACAGCTACTTCAGGTATCAGGGTAAATATTTCCTACAAACTTCCGGTACCTCAATGGGGTCATCGATGGCACCTGTTTACGCCAACACCTTTTATGTTCCAATTCGAAAGTCAACATGTACTGGGGCACCCCGTTTGGTCATCGTACATCCTCACATGGAAGAGGTTCATTGATGATATATTTTGGATCTGGTATGGCACACAAGTAGATCTTAATCTGTTTTTTGAATACCTTAACCTTGTACATCCAAGAATCAAATTTACTATTGGATTGGTATCCCTTACCTACATTTTCTGGACATCAACCTAAGCATTGTAAACAATAAAATCGGCATGTCTGTCTATCACAAACCAACTGATGCTAACAATCTGTTACATTATTCAAGTTTCCAACCAAGGGCAATGCTTCAGAGTTTACCATACAGTCAAATTTTGCACTTAAAAGAATATTTTCTGACCCAGAAGATTTCGATAAGGAATGCACAAACCTTGTCGATAAATTTCAGAGTAGAGGCTATCCTCCAGAAGTTCTAGAAGAATCAAAAAACAGAGCTTCTGAGATCACACACACTGATTTATTAAGGACTAAATCAAATGTGAAAGATACTCCACTTTTATTCATATCAAAATTCTCAAGACAGAGTTTTCAGATCTCAAATTATAAAGGAACATTGGAACATTCTTCACAATGACCAACCTCTTCTAAAACTGTTTCCTACCCCACCAATGATGTGTTTTAAAAGGGGTAAAAATATCAGAGAGAAGATGGTGAAGGCTGAAGGAGTACCTAAAGATAAACAACTATTTCTGACCACTAAAAAGTTGGGTACCTTGCCTTGTTTGGGGTGCACACCCTGTAACAATGTGATCAGAGGCAATGTGGTGACTCACCCTAGAAACGGTAAAAAGATTCAACTTGGAGATTACTCCACTTGTTTGTCATCGGGAGTAATCTATCTGTTGAAGTGCCCCTGTGGGAAAGTATATATAGGTCAGACGAAAAGACCTATAAAATTGAGATTGACTGAGCACAAATCAAACATAAGATTCAATAACCAATACTCACCAGTGGCTTGCCACTTTAACTCCCAAAAACATTAGATTGCACAATTGAAATTTCAGGTACTTGAAGTTGTTAAGCGTCCCACAAGAGGAGGGGACTACAAATGCCTCCTATTACAAAGAGAGGCATACTGGATTGACACAATGGGTTCCCTACATCCATGGGGCCTCAATGAGGATTTTACCTTAAATTGCTTTTTGTGATTTCCAACTACTTAATAGGGAATATTTGATGCTGAAAGAGTATAATGTGAAACTGTTGGTTGTTCCCACAATGCTTGTGTTATATTTGTAATGTTAAGGAGAGTCAAGTGGCTCCTTTTATGAATATGCCCACTTCAAAGTCTGTACATTCAAATGTTGCCTTGATGATTGGAAGAAATAATATGACTCCTTCTGATGTTTATTCACTATATGTTTACTCATTTGTATATATTTGAAAAGAATCTCTGCGTTAAGTTTTACAAAAGATATATAAGGATTAGGGTCACCCTTACTACATGTGTTACATCGAGAATTACTTTGCTTAATAAGATAGGCACACCGAGGCCTCACGCTGCTACAACCACTGGTGACTGGCAGACTCAGTACTCTCCACCCAGACGGCGTGGCATTATCAACATGTTTATTGTCTTTTCCATACTTTGACTTAACAAGTTTTATCTTTTTGGTTGTCAGTTAAAATGATGCTTCACAGCAATTGTTTTCTCTCTGCCCTAGCTCCAAACACAAGCGGGAATATATAAGTGGATTTATACATCGGCTCCACTTTTTAATTTCAGGCACTATTACGTCTTTGCTTCCCATCAGATCAATTGAGATTGCCCCTATATTTCATATAAGATCCATCTCAACCATGTTTTCCTTTTTTTTTATATTTCATTTTCAACACCACTTCTTCTGGATTTGGGTATGTACCCCTTTAACGTTCAAGTGAACCACTCTAATATGGTTGACTTTCTGTTCCTTATTCCAGAGTCCCTTTTCTATCCCGTACTTCGTGCACTAGTTAACTTCATTTTAACATGGCGCGTGTTGTTTCCATGGTCACAGTGGAAGACGCGGAGCCCCGTAGCAGACCCTGTGAACTGTCCCCCCGCACTTCAGGTACGCGCGTGCTTGTTTATTCTACCTGTTTGGTAGGGACTCCGTACAAAGTATCAGACTCTAAGCAATTCTCTTTCTCTCCTTTCGCCTTTCATTTGAAATGACTCGCAGATCCGCATTCTCACATCCTCATGTCAGATCATGTCTGCAATACATCCATTGATATAAACTGGCTTCCGCCATCTCGTTGAGTGTATATATTCACAAAGGTAATTTCTCGGCTAATGCACATTTAGTTATTTTACAGACTCAGACCGGAGTCGGTCCATTACTTACAGTTCGCTCCTACTTTTCTCTTGTTTTTCTATTAGCTTAAACCCACAGACTGGGTGAGTGAGTGTCACCGCCAGCTGCAGGCACAAGATTGAGACTGTAGATCTCCGTCCATTATTTGGATTCAGCCACTCTACTTTTCGACAACCAGGTATGTCACCTGGATTCAGTTAATGCATTCCACTATTTTTAATCATCCATGCCAATTTAGCTGAGTGTCTTCCTCTCTCTGAGGGCACGTCTGCTTTGATTTTGTAGAAACTATGAACGAATGTTCCCAGTAGTGAGGAATCGATTTACAGATGTTCAGCAGCTCGTTTGCTACTCATTCCTTCATCTTCCCTGCACTACGTGACTGGGATCACGTGTCTTCAAGGGTGATTATCTTTACAAATATGGCCTCTCACTTTTCACTTATAAAATAGAACGTCTGTGATAAGACAGTGACACTCTAGATGAATCCTGGTCAAGCCCGCTGGGTGGGGACTACTTAGTTTCTCCTTAAATCTTTTAACAGAGATGTTGTGACTAAAGGGTATTTTACCTAATTCGATGATCATATACATGAAATCGTGTTGAGCCCGTGTTGCCTGTAACATAGGTGAAGAGAATCTTTGTATGTATAGTATGTACACCAAATACTAAGGTTGAATATGTAAAATATATTTTGTAAAGATCAATGCTTGTATCAACACACTTTTTGAACCAATGCTTTTTCTTTGTATTAAGAGTCCAACTCTGGCCATATGAAGAAGAGGAAAACCTACTCAAAACGCGTTGCCAACTGAATCGGACTCCATTACCTCTTTAAACTTGGTGTCAACTATTGAGAGTACATTTTTTCTTCTTTTGTAAATAATTTTTCAAAATTTGAACCACCTTGTTCCGATATAAATACTTTTGATCTTACAGAATCGTCTTTGTTCATATTTGCTACAAGTATAATCTATGTAATCTCCTTATTTTTTGATTAAAGAACAGTATTGGACTTGTCCAAACATTTGAAAGTGTGCAGGGGACGGAGGATTCCCAGGCTGAATCCTCTTCCTTTTCATTGTTCAGTGTAGGGGTTCTGTGCCATGACCCCAGTTCCTCCCCCGCACCTAAAATCATTAAAATTAACCTTTGAACTTTTCAACAACTTTCGATAAACTAAAGGTGTGCACCATTATCCAACCTTTGCTATTTTAACCCTATACCACACTCTTTTTGAATTTAGTTGTAAGGATTGGCAATATATATTTATTTAGTATAGGCCCCCTTTTTTTTTTACACGACACCACTAGGACTGCCTTATTAATATTTGATGGTTGTAGTTTGTTCCCATCTTAGATCTAGGTTTAGATTAGCCGTTTTTCCAACCTAACTATACAGTTCAATAACCACTTTTGAACAGTGATCACTTGTATCTATCTTTGCTGTTGCCACCATGAGTTCCTTACACCCTGCACGAAATGTGGGCTACAGAATGTGTTCATGGAGGACAAGCACCTGCAATGCCTCTACTGCCTGCACCTGGACCACAAGGAAGTAGAGTGCGGAATATGCCTCGGTTTCTCCAAGAAAACGACGAAGGACAGGCTCTGAGCAGGGTCATGCCTCGTCCAGGAACAGCCGGTCCGAGTAGCTGTCTTTTAAGTCCTTTGAGGGTGCTTCATCCGTGGGGGCCCAAGATGAGGCCAAGAGCCGCAAATCTGGGTCCACCGGGTTTGCTGCGGAAGCAGGTCCCAAAGTGGATAGGGCGTGATCAGCTTCACCTTCCATCTCCATTGCCAGCATAGCTTCAAGCGCCTCTTCAAAGAGGAAGTCATCTACCCCGGCTAAACTATGGGAGAAATCTGAGAAGCCACGGACGGAGGAGACGAAAGCTGCACAGCCCAAGCAGACTCAACCGGCACAGCAAAATACCTTGTTGGTGACTGTCGATTACTACTACCATGGGTGCTGATGCTACGAGGGTAGCTCCCACGGCTCAAAGTGTTCCTGCCCCCAAGGCAAAGTCTACAGGCACACCAGAAGGGGCAAAACCAGACTAGGACCCCGTTCAAGACCCTCAGGAGGACAAAAGGGGGGGCGAGGAGGCCCCCAGACAGCCCTCCCAGGCCGTCGCCCAAACCATGGAGGTTTCATCCACGGACGACAAAGATCAGGAGTCTTTGCATACAGTCCACAAGGACGTTGAAGAGGAGGGCGACCCCGGTGCAGGGCTGAGTTTTCCTGTTCTGCCATCTCAGCCAAGGGACATTTCCTTGGATATTCTGTGGACTCCACACACCTTGGTGTCAGAGATCCAGAAGAGAATGCCTCCGGCCCGATACCTGTGGTCCCCAAGGTCCCCAATCAGCCTCCAGTGAAGAAGAGGTAGCGTCATCTGACGCCGCCATTTCAACTTCCTCCACCACGACGGGCCCCTTATTCCCCAGCAGACCCAGACACGGTTACAGGAATGAATATGGCCACGACAACAGATGATGACGAAGTGAATCGACACATTTCTACACTCCACATACGGTGTCCCCACCGGATGAGGTGGGATCGTTCCACTCCATGATCGCCAGGGCCTCCGAGCTATTCCAGCTGGTGCCTGAGGAAACCAAGAAGGAGGGCTTCTTGTATCAGAGGCGCGAGGCCAAGAGGAAGACGATCATGGCAGTACCTTTTCTCGACGATGTTTGGGAGGAGGGCCTGGCCCTTATGAAGAACCCATGCACAGGTCCAGCCAAGCGGTATAGGCTGGAGAATAAATATAGGGTGCCGGACTCTGCACCCAAGTGCCTGATGTCGCAACCATCGCCGGATTCATTGGTGTCGGCAGCTGCGGGAAATGATCGGTTAACTCATCCTCATTGTCTTCAGTCCCTCCAAACAGCGAGGGGAAAAGCATGTACGCCATGGGAAAGAAGGTGATTTACACCACGGCGTCCACTATAAAGGCAGCCAATGCACTGGCGATCCGGGCCAGGTACAACAGGTAATTGTCGTACAAGCTAGAACCGATCCTGGAGTTCCTCCCCGACGATAAGAAGATGGAAGCTCTCCCAGAAAGGGGAAGTGGCATTGGATCACTCCATCACAATGGCATTGGATGTCGCTGACACAGGGTTCCGGCAAATGGGGAACAGTGTCTGCCTTCGGTGACAGGGTTAGATGAAAGCCCCTAATTTCCGTCAGGAGGTACAAGCAAAGCTGCTGGACATGCCTTTTGACTCGGAAAATCTGTTTGGGAAGGCTATTGACAAATCCCTACAGGCCATCAAGACGGATACGGATACAGAGATGGCACGTTCCCTAGGCACTCTGCAGCAGCACCACTCGTCTTCTTTTTACTCCTCCAGGGGAAAGTTGAGCAGGACTTCAAAAGGTTTCTCCACGTCGAACAGACAGCTGTCCAGATCCTAACACAAGAAGCCTACAGAGGCCGTTCCCAGGCCTATGGTAGCGGAGGTCAGCGTCACCCGCAGAGCAGGATGCTGGTGCTGAAACAAGCCTGAACCAACCGGGACGTCAGGCCCCCACTTGTGTTCCCCAGTGGGAGGCCGGCTGATGAGGTTCGTCAGTGAGTGGAGTAAGATCACCACCGACAGATGGGTGCTGGATGCTCTTGCCCAATGACGCACTCTGGAGTTACAACGCAGGTGTCAGCGGATGCATCTGGTTCCCTGTCAGGAGCAGCACATCCCTCAGCTTCTGGAAAAGGTACTAGCCATGCTGCAAAAAGGGGTGGTTTAGCTGGTTCCCTATTCCAGATACTTTCTTGTCAGAAAAAATACAGTGGGCTGGAGGACCACCCTGGACCTACGAAGTCACAAAAGTTCAGGATGGTCATGTTGCAACACGTGCCCGGGCCAACTGGAAAAAGGAGACTTCTTGACGTTGTTGGACCTGGAGGATGCCTTTTTCCACGTGTCCTTTCACAAAAAACATTGGAAATGTCTTAGTTTCGTGGTGCAGGGCCAGCACTCCCAGTTCAAGGCCCTACCTTTTGTCTTAAATCAGCCTCAAGAGTGTTCCCAAAATGTCTGGCACCAGTGGCTGCCCACCTAGGTCTACAGGCATATACGTATAACCCTACCTGGACGACTGGCTGATATGCGCATGCTCGTGGCAGCTGGCCGACAAACACACGAAGATGACCGTCTATTGACGGATCTGGGATTCTACGTCAACTATCCGAAGTCCTGCGTAACGCCATCGCAGAACGCACTGTTCCTAGGTGTCAGACTCTAAGCTGTGTCTTGACTGTCGTCGCCCTCGGAAGAGAGGCTAGCAGCCATTCAAGGAAAGGTGCAACAGCTATTGTCGACTAAGACGGCCACGGTGCTTGCCATCGAGCTGTTACTGGGCACGATATCGTCCTGCATCGTCCTTGCAGATGCGACCCCTACAGGAATTCATGGACGCCCACTGGATACAGGTGTCTGAAAGCTTCACGGACAAGATCCCTCTCAACAAAGAGTTCCGACGGCGATGGAGTGGTGGGGCGTCTTCTCCAACATCGCCCAAGGCACATGATTTCAAAATCCTCCTTACCAGGAGACGGTCACTACGGATACCTTCCTGGAAGGTTTCGGAACGCACACCGGACGTCTGCACCCCAGAGGCTTATGGCTGCCGGAGGAGACGGATTTGCATATCAACACCCTGGAGCTACGGGCAGTGTTCTGGGCCCTCAAGTCGTTCCTACGGTCTCTGAATGGCAAGGTGTTGAGGATCTTCACGTACAACACCACCACCATGTTCTACATCGGGAAGCAGGGGGCACTCGATCCCCAGCGCTCTCCAGGGAATCTCAGGACTTGTGACACTGCGCCGTCGGACAGGGGATGTTCCTCGTCCCTCTCGACCATGCGGGAGTCGAGAACACCATTGCAGACTCCCTCAGCAGGGAACTGCGCTCCAACCGCGAGTCGGAGCTTCGCCAGGATCAGATGGATCACCTGTTTGTCAGATGGGGCAGACCCCAGATAGATCTGTTTGCGACGGCGGCGAACTGCAAATGCCAGAAGTTTGCCAGCAGATTCCACCAGCCGAGGAGCCTGGGGGATGCTTTCTCCTTCCTGAGGGAAGGTCTGTTTCTGTACATGTTTCCTCTGTTTCCTCTGCTGCTACTAGTCATTAACATACTCGGACACTGTCAATGCAAGATGATACTCATCGCCCCGGCGTGGCCAAGGGAGATTTGGTATCCGGAGCTTCTCAGCATGCCAGTGGCATCTCCAGTCAAGTTGCTTGTGGTTCCGGATCTTCTCACAAGGGAGGGAGGCGCAATCCTTCATCACAAACTAGGATCGCTGAACCTGAGTGCTTGCCTCCTGCTGCCTTAGAGTTTGGACGTTATGAGTTACCAGCGGAATGCAGGGAGGTTGTCTCCTAGGCCAGCGCATCGTCGACCTTGAAGTGCTACGGTCATAAGTGGAAGCCTTTTGGTACGTGGTGCCGGTCACAAAAGATTACCCCTTTGAGGGTCATGGCTCCACAGATCTTTCCATACTTGCTATCCTTGGCAAAGGCTGGACTTTCGCATGCCTCCATCAAGGTGCACCTGGCAGCTATCTCCCGCTACACAAGGTCCCCTGGAAGATAATCGCTTCGGTCCCACCGACTAGTCAAGGAGTTTCTCAAAGGACTTTTCTGATCCTTTCCGGTGATGAAGGCCCATGCCCCGTGTGGGAGCTCAAGGTGGTTCTGACGAGGCTCATGGGGGCTCCCATTGAACCTATTCATCAGGCCCCACTCAAGTTTCTTTCGTGGAAGGCGGCTTTCCTTGTGGCCATCACCTCTGCCAGAAGTCTGGGTGAGATCCAGGCCCTATCCTGCAAGCAACCGTACCTGACTTTTCACAAATCGAGGGTAATGTTGCGTACACACCCCTCTTTCATGCCAAAGGTTTCGTCAGAATTCCACCTCATCGAGCCTTTGTCGCCGGCCGTTGCTCGTGCCCTAAAGTTCTACATGACACCCACAAAAAGTTTTTGGAAGACTTCACATCTTTTCGTGAACTTTGGTCATGGGAAGGCCATGTCCAAGGCTTCCATTTCTAGGTGGGCAAACCAACCGCAGCCTGGCCGCCTGAGCACCCACTCCACCAGAGTGATCGCTGCGACAATGGCGTTCCTGTCTGGTGTGCCTCTGCTGGGCTGCTAGATGGAGTTCCATGCACACCTTCAGGAAGTTCTACTGCATCAACAGGGATTCCAGGGAGGAGTCCAGAGTCGGCCAAACAGTGCTACTCAACCTGTTCGCTTTAGGTGAGTCCCGAGGTAAGTGTTATTGCTTCTGCTGAGCCTTGCCACCGCCTGTGGTTGTGTAATGTTGTACTGCTATGTATTTGTTATTCACGAGCATGTGAAGCCATGCCAGATCCCATGCTGGCAAAGGTTTAAGTTACTTACCTGGAACTATTGTTCTCCAGCATGGATCTGGCATGGATTCACATGCGAACCCTCCCTCTGGCCCCTCTGCTGTCTTCTCTTCTTGGTCATACTGCCACTTTACGTAATTGCCAAATCTGAAGATGGCTGCCAGATGAGGGGTTTAGGGAGAAGACTGTCGTTAGATGGGGCAGTATGGCCCAGAGGACAGTGATTGATTTAGAAGAGAAATACAGTTTTTAAGTGAAAGTGAAACTGTTTTTTTCTTTTAATGAGGATTCCCAGCCTGACTGGGAATATTCATGAGCATGTGTATCCGTGCCAGACCCATGCTGCAGAACAATAGTTACAGGTAAGTAACTTAAACTTTACTCCCTAAATGTTCTATTACAGATTGCCCAGGTGGGGGGGATCCTCACTCTGAATGACTTGTCTAGTCTAAAGTATGCATTCTGCCACTGTTCATAACTAACCTGCCTTTCTTTCCTATTCTATGCTGGTTACACATTACTTAAGAATTCACCTGCCATTTAAAACTGTCTGCGGTTAGTGCAGTTCTTACTGAATTGAAGTAATATGTGGTACCAGTGTATATATTTACCATTCTCTGAATATGTATTCCATGTACAAAGTGTTATTTATTTTAATATACTGTAGCTAAAAGTACCTAACCTTATTTTATATAAAGAAGCTCTGTTATCACCTAACAGCGAGTGGACATTCCTTTGTGGGGGCTTTGGGGAAACACTGTACTTAAGCACCTGACTGCATCATCTCCTGACAGCTTAAGCCTGGCTGCTTGCCACATTATACCAAATTTAGAGCCTTGCTGGGGTGTTCTGTGCCTTACCATATAGAGGGCAGAAGTACAGATACTGCCCTCCAGTCTTTACACCCTCCAACATAAATTCATATTGATGAGGATCAGAGTACAGACTATGAAGATGATTACACCATCCAAACCCCAGACATCCAAGAGGAGCCTGTGGCAAATTCACCTATAAATGATCAACTAGGAGGTAGCTGATCATTTTACAATTGAGACCCACGAATCTGAGGAGGACATCTATTTCTTATATAATATTCTTAATGAGAACAGTGGCCCAATATATTCCACTTTTACAATCGGTTAGAAAGCACACCTGCCATCGCTCACCAGGCCAGTAAACCTGTGTATAGAAAAGCGGTTTGAGCTGGCTCCCTCTGACCCTTTATACAATAGGGGTAATTTAAAACCGGACTCCCTAGGGGTAACCATGACCCCCAAAAGAGTGGTCGCTCGTTTAGCCACTGCTGATGCTCCTCCAGATAAGGTGAGCAAAATGATTTATAGGGAAAAGGTAGCTACTTCAGCTGGCTTTCAAGACAGAATTGCCAGTAACACCACTCGAATTGCAAGCTACAATAGGGCCCAATGGGACTTGGTAGAAGAACAGTTGGACCAAGTGCCAGCAGAGCCTCTGAAGACACATATCTTACAAACTGTATGAGGGCAAACGGGTGGCAAATGCTATAAAGAAAAATGTGCTAAATGCAGCTCATATCGCTGGCAGAATTGTTACAGAGGGTACATGCATTAAATGACATTCGTGGCTGCAGAACTCTGATTACAAGCAGGAAACATAGGTAATTTTAATTAATACGCCTATTGAAAACGAGGTTCTTTTTGGCAAAGTAGTGGACGATGCACTGGAGAATGCTAAAAAAAGGAACATGAAATATTAAAGACCCTGGGGCAAATTTCAAACCCTTCATGCAGTAGGGCACCTTTAACACCCGGTGCACTTTTCGTGCTCTGGGATTTTCCAGAACGTTACTCACCATTCACACCATGCACGTCTTCCTCCTTCTGGTATACAGGACAGTCACAACCTTCATCTTTTCAATCCTCTGGTCAAGCCACTAGGGGCTCAGTCACTCCCTCCAAACAATGACTGGCATATCCAAGTAGCTGCCCATGACTCCCTATTAGGAGGGCGCATTTATTTATTTGTATTTATTGTTTGCTTGTTAGGCACTTATACAGTAAGTAAAATACTGTTTAAAAGCACCCACATGGCAAGGCAGTGAAACGCATAAAACACAATATGAAAAGCAGTGGAGGGAAAAGGAAAAAAGGACAACCCTACTATGCCTTGTGAGTATTCAGAACGTGCAAGTGCAGTTTCACAATACACCTACATATGGGAGGGAATCATTAGACAAGCGAGTACTGGCGACTTTAACAGCAGGATACTGCATCAAGTTTTTAGAGATGGCCCATTATCTATTATCCGCCAAGATCAAGAACAATGTCCAAGGAACATCAGTTAATTCTCAATGGAGAGATCTACTCACTACTCCAAAAGGGAGTAATAGAACGTGTCCCTTTGGAAGAGGTAAACGGGTATTTCTTCTGTATAATTCCTTGTGCCTAAGAAAGACAAAACAAAACGTCCAGTTCTGGACCTAAGATCTGCCAACACATATGTAAAGTCACAAAAGTTCTGAATGACAGCCTTGGACATGAAAGATGCATATTTTCATATTTCAATGGTGCCAGCTCACTGAAAGTACCTACGGGTCAGGGTAGGGCCACTCACTACCACTTCAAGATGCTTCCATTTGGTATAGCCTCAGCCCCTCTAGTGTTCACAAAGGTGCTAGCAGTTGTGGCAGGCCACTTAAACGCAGGCAATCCATTTTGGTGTACCCATATCTGGATGACTGGCTAATAACAAGGGGCACACCATAAATGCGTCGGCAAAACACCCAGAACACTATCTGTTTCAACTGGGTATTTTAATCACTGATTGAAAATCAGACCGAACAATTTCCGGGTGTAGTAATTCATACAAGCAGCACCATAGTCTTTCCCTCTGAGAAGAATACAAAAGCATCCTGCTGCAAATTCCCAGTACACAGCCAGTCGTCGGATAACTGTCCAAAAGGTTATGCGCCTCCTCAGAACAATAGCTTCCTGCATTTTTCTAGTACCACACGCGAGGATGCGCATGCGTCCGATACAAGAGTGGCTAGCGAAGCAATGGTCTCAAGCAGATGGTCACTGGGACGATCTAGTGGTTGTTTTGCCGGCTATAGTAAAGGCACTGAAGTGGTGGGCAAGGGTGAACCTGTTAAAAGGCAAACCTTTCCTAAACCCTGCCGTGGAGGCCACTCTAACAGAGCCATCACTTTTGGGGTGGGGAGCACATAATCTCCATCAAACAGCGCACAGGATGTGGACATGATGTCAAAAAAGCAAATCAGCCTTCCAGAATTACTAGTGGTCTTTGAGGCCCTACAGGCCTTTAAACACCAACTATCACGGAAAACAGTTTTAGTCCTGACAGATAGCAGAAAAGTCATGTGTTACATACACAAACCAGGTGTCACATACTCACCAAGTCTGTCCAAACTAGCTCAGAGGATTTGGACTTGGTCTCTCAACAGAGATATCTTCCTCCTATCACAACATGTTCTAGGGGAACACAGCTGTCTAGCAGATATGCTAAGCAGAATTGTGCCGCTTCCCACGGAACACGAATGGGAGTTACACTCCAACATTCTACAGAACGTCTTCAAAGACTGGGGTTATTCAGACATAAAACTCTTCGCAACACAAGAGAACGCAAAATGCCACAATTACACATCCAGGTTTCCCCAGACAGGGCTCAAGGGGAACACACTGTGTATAAGCTGGCCATTTGGTACGCTTCCTCCCTGCCCCACAAAAACACTACTGAACAAAATAATGCAAAGGATGCAGCAGGAACATGTCACAATGATCATCATAGCCCCAGTGTGGTCATCTCAAACATGGTTCTCACACCTGCTCATATTGTCAGTTTACCCATTAGTCAAACAGCCGAGCCCTTACAACATGTTGTCCCAACATCAGGGAACAACACTCCATCCACATCCCCAAACATTGAACTTGACTGCATGGCTCCTGAGGTATATTTGAGTTTAGACAATTAAACGTACCTCAGAGGTGCATGGGCATCTTGAAGGAGGCATGTAAACCAAACGCAAGACATTGCGCCTCATTACAAGTCTGCCGAAAACCTGCCAGTACTACCGGCGGGTTGCTGCCGGACTGTAGCACCGTTTCTGGTGCCTGACTTCCTGGTGCGCGGATCGGGAAGTCAGGCGCCGGAAAATGTTAGTCCCCATTCCCTTGGATCCATGGGGATGGAGACTCTGAATCACTGGCACCGTTGCTAATGGTGCTGGTGTTTCCACGACAACTCTGCTCCTCCCCCCCCCCCCCCGGAAAGCAGAGTTGTAGTCTGCCAGTCTGGAAAGGGTATCAGTACGTTGCTACGTATTTCTGGACCGGTGGACTCGTAATGAGGACCATTGTTAATTCAACAAGTGGAAAGACTTTGTGTTGTGGTGCACAAGAAGTAATGTCAACCCCATTGACCGTACACCTTCTTATGTAATACACTACCTGGACCTGGTATACCAATGCATGATCAAATTAACGAGACACCCCAGTATCATAAGAAGAAAGATGCACTGGGCTTTGTGAGCCAATAGCTGAGGGAACATATTGAAGGGGGAATCGACCCAGAAAATGGAACGAAAGTAAGTAGAAACAAAGGGTGAGGTGGAGGCTACGTGGACAAAAGCGACCGGCTGGATAAGAGACAGCCCTGTGATGGATGAGAGCAGGCTATGGGCTGACCCTGCCACGATGTATGAGAGGCCGCCACCCGCGAGAGCATGTGGAATGGTAGCCGGGAGAGCAAGAAGCAGCACCTTGACTCAAAGGTTTTGTGGGGCATAACAGTGGTTGAAAACGGAGAGAAAGTGAGCAAATGGTCCTGAGGGGGGAGGGAGATGAGAGAAGCCCATTAGCGGGCAGGAGTCTACTCCTGCCTGTCCCTCATGTCATTTGTACGTGCTGCAAAATAGATCCAAGACAAGACACCCCTGTGAAGGGGAGCAGCAGGACGGTGCCAATGTGACATGCAGTCCCAACCGACTGAGAAGGGGCATTGTGTCAAGGGCGAGGAGGCACACTGCAAGGCAGCCAGGGGAGTGGAAAGCGCAGGACTTTAAGTGGGCCTTGCCGCTCTGCAAACTTTCTCTCGCTTGTTTCACCTTTTCGCTTCATGCCGCTTTACAAGCTTTCTCTCGCTTTTCCACTCCATGGCACTTTCTCCCGCTCCGCTCCACCCAATCGCATGCTCCCGAGTTTCTCTCTCATAGGCATGAAACTCACCGGGCAGGGTTGCCTGGATGAGCGGTCGCTCTGGATGCACAGGGTTGAGGTTAGGATCTCACCAACTGCCCCTCAGACATCCTTGTGACAGGAACAAGTCCCAAGGGAACAAGCACTTTTCTGACCGTCAACATCAGGATGCAGGGTTCCTTGCACCGGCTCCTTGGTGGCACAGCCCCCTAGCCACGCTGCAGCCCCTTCTCACCACCGGGCCAGCGTCTCGACATGCCATTCTCCTCCAGGCTTCGGATCCTGCTGCTCTCTGCTCCTCTGCCTTTCTGGTCCCGGGAACATCCCCAGCTCGTTCTCTCCTCTGTGAACAACCACATCTTTTATAGTTGAACAAGCAGTCAAGTGGTGTCAGGTGTGAGTGGTCTTTATTGAATGCCTGACTCTATTAGCAGGACAACTTGAGTTATTTTTATAGTATTGAGCATACTTTTATACTATGAACTCCAGCATAGGGCTGCTGGCCCTCCTTTATTGGCTGCTGCAGCACCAAGAGCCAATCTGTGTCGCCGGCAGGCAGAGAGCAGCCTCCCCCCCCGGCCTAAGGCCCCACACCCTACATGACTTAAATGCACCATGGCTTACGACCTGATCAATTTCGGTAAGCCACTACCAAAATGGCTGACATGGCTGCATCACAGAGAATAAATCTAGCATAGGGCTGCTGGAGCACCAAAGCCAATCTGTGTCACCTGCAGGCAGAAATGCTGGCCTCCTAGCCTACGGCCCCACTCCTGAGGCTCCTGTATGTGCCTGTCCGGCTCTAGGGCATGCAGTCCTCCACCTTTTGTCCCTCATCAAATTATGGCTCGGCCTCCAGATATACATACTGCTACCCCTTGAACTTGGGGCTTCTGGACCTCTACGCTCCTTGCAGATCTACCTGTAAGTGATGGCTCAACTCTCCCATTGCCTCCTCCACGAAGTTTCTGAACTAATTACTGTGCCTATTTACTCTGCCTTCCTTGCCTCATCTAACCTACTTCTCTCACTGCATCTGTGCCCCTGCTCTTGAAACTCAAATTTAGGTGTGTGTGCTTTTACATCTCTGCACCCTCTTTGCATTGCATTTGTGCCACTATTTTTGAAAACCAAATTTTGGTGTGTGCGCATGTGTGCCCCTTGTTTTTTTAAATTCAATTTTCCTTTTTGGATTGCATTTGTGCCTTTTGTGTCTACTAGGCCACCTGGTGAGTTTAGCTACAACTGTGCTGTGCAGCCACTCCTTTAATTCCTCTACTAACCTCTGCTGCCCTTATGGCTCTCACCATCTCACCCATCTCCTCTAATTGCTACACTATCACGTATCCTCCCTCTCTCATGAAGTCAGGAAAGAAAAAACATAAAAAATACATCCTGTCCACAAACCATGTCTTACCCATCGCAGACACCTCCGTCAGTGCAACTTCCAGACAGGTCTTCAATGATATTGTCTTCTCTGTCCCTTCTCCAGATCTACGGACACCCCATCTCATCTCCACTCTCCTGGCCTCAGAGGTCAGAAACATCCTTGTAAGGACTTCCAGTGCCCGGGAAAGCAGCAGCTTTTGGCGGGCTACTGGACGGCTTTGTGTGTTTGCAGGCCGGATGTGGGCTGGGTCAGTCTGACCCCAATCCACATCCTGGTTTCTGTGTGTCTGAGTGGTATGCATGAGTGTTCCCGCCAGTGGACCTGATTGGACCACTGTGGGGTGTGTGTGTGTGTGGGCTAGTTCTACCATTGGCTAGTGGGAGTTTCGACTCCTACCTGGCTTTTAGGATAAGGAGAGTGCCCCTGCATGCAGTTCTCGGAGATCCTGGAAGAACCTGAAGGAGCCAAGAATCCGTCCAGCTGAGAAGACCCGCAAAGAAACCTGTAACCTGTCTGAAGGAGGCCTGGCAACCAACTTCTGCTGCAGTCCTGGTGGAGCCCTGTCTGTCTCTTCATCTCCAGAGGTTTCCGCCTGAAACCTGGTACACCCTCAGCTGCCACTGCAAAGACACCCTCTGGGAAATTTCGGCGTCCTAGCACCAAGGGGACCCGGAAAAGACCGGAAAGTCCGAATGCGGCTACTGAGTCCTGCTGCATCGCTGTGCGCGGTGTGCACGGTCCGAAACCTGCTTTTCTGACCCGCCTCCAGTCCCGAGAAGGGTGCTGCATCGTTTGTTTCTGCATTTCTTCATCAAGAGTCCTTGCACCAGCAAAAGATCCTAACCGGAGAATCACTCGAACCGCAACATGTGAAAATCAGGGACCGCGGAATTCGGTGGGAAAAGCAAGCCAGGACACCCTTCCTTTGTTCTGGAAAGTCTTGGTAAGATTCGGAGTGAGGGGGGTAAGTTGTTGACTTTTTAACATACCCCTACACTCCCATTGTAAGTCAATGGACTTACAATACTCTTTATTTTAAACCTATTGGCTTTGCCAATACTTGCCTTGGCAAGACTTCTAACTGTTGGGGGGAATTTTGGACACTGTCTATCTTGAACCCTGGCTCTAAGAATCCATCACTGGACCCCAGAGACCCTACCTACATTTTCTCCTGCCTCCTGAGTGCTGTCTCTTTGTATCCTGAACAATAGGGCACAAGGCCCCAGGCAATTTATGGTTGGACAATATTAGTTAGAGGTTAATTCTCTGTGGACCTTTTTGTGTTTAATACTCATCTATTCTTTCCTTTGCAGGAGTATTCTGATTTGTATTATGCACGTGAACCTGTGATTGTATATATGTTTTTTAGTTTGATGGTATTGGTTGATAAGTCTACTTGCTTGTGTTCATTTTTCTTAGTGTATTTGGCCATAATTAAATAACTGTATTTTTATACATCCTGTCTAAGGGTAATTTGTGACTCCCATTGTGTGACCTCATTGTGGACCCTTTACAATCTCACCCCTCTGAAGATCTTAGCCTAGACCGCCTGTCACTGCTACCTTAAACTGGTTTGGATACAGCTTCCCAGAGTTGCCCCTGTCACAATGTAGGTTGGCCTTCTATACATCTGTCCGCCAGGCCAGAGTATAGGAAGTCAGTCTTAACAAATTGGTGGCAGCGGTGGGATGGCCTTCTCCACATAACATCTGGGTGTTTTGTGAACAGGATCAGTATTGGATGCCACATTAGATCACTGGTGGTGTGTCCAGATTATACTTACACAAGACACTAATATTTGATTGCCTTGTGGATATAAGTCACCTACTAAACTAAGTATCATGGAAACAATCACATTCACCACTTTGAGTGCCTTAAAAGTGGAGCAATTGAGAAGGTTATGTGTTGACAGAGGCTTGACAGTCTCTGGTTTAAAAGCTGAGTTAATTGTAAAAATTCTAGATTTTGAAAGAAACAATGTTGTGCCTATCTTAACTAATGGTCCTGATAGTGGAGCTGGGGGTAGACCCAGCACCAGTAATGTCATTACTGTCACTCCAGTGACTGGTGTTGTAGATGAGGAGGGAGAAAGTGCATCCTCTTAACTTCTGATTGAGGCCTACTCTAATGCTGAGGCATTGTTCAATTTGAAGAAAGACACCCTCATGTTCAAGGAAAAAGAACTTGAGTTTGCCATGGCCAAATTGGAACTGGAGAGGATTGAGAAGCAGAAAGATAGGGATCGCCAGCTGGAGGTTGCCAAGATTCAGGCTTCACAAGGTTTTTCCAGAGGATCTGGAAATGGCTCTGGGTCCTCTTTACATCCTGAGTTTCCTAAAGATCTCCCGAGTATGTATGAGGAAAAGAATGATATAATTGACTGGCTTGTAACTTTTGAATATGCTTGTGAGGTACAAGGAGTGAGTGATGCTGACAGAATTGCATGGTTGATCAGCGGACTGCCCCATTCTGGCTGTAGTGCCCTTATGGAAATGTCAAAGGCTGATAGGTTAGATTTTGTAAACCTTAAACAATCTCTTATCCTCAAGTTTGGGAAGACCCCTGCCCAATACTTGAGGAGGTTAAGAGAATATAGAAAGAACGAATGTATGACCTATGTAAGTTTTGTTGCAGATTCTCTGAAAAACTTGAGTGGCTGGATAGAAGGCTATCGGGTAACCATCTTTGAGGGCATGATTCATTTGGTCATGCTTGGACATATTTTTGCCTCTTGTTCCCCAGAGCTTAAGCAGCATTTGGCTGACTCAAATGAGTCAAATCCAAAGAAGCTAGCCATTGCTGCTGACTTATGGGTTTCACATAGAGTGTCCCATAAGGACAAGCCTGCTTCATGTAAGCATGAGGGGGGAAAGAAGCAGAAAGAGAATGAGGGTGGGGAAACTGATAAAACTATGTACAAGAAGGCCCACAAAAAGTTTAATAAGGGGGAAGTCATCAGAATCAGGTCAGGGTAGTGGGACTACCCTCCCAAGCAAGTGAGTGGCTACTCTAAGCCTCCCTATGTGTCAAGTGCCAGTGGGACGTGTTACACTTGTGGAGCAAGTGACCACAGGAAGGGGGACCCCAAATGTAAGGGTAAGACCTTGGGGGTCCACTCTGCTAGTCTGGCCTTCTCTCAGTATGAGGAAGAAGGGATAGCATGGGTGTCCTTCCCTTTAGACTCCATTCCCTCAGAGGAAGAGTCTGAAGTTTGTCTAGATTCCTTGGAAACTAGCAGTGTTGGAGCCTTGGCTCCCATTCCTGTCCTATTGCATAGTAATAATTCTGTTGAGGATAGTGTTCAGGTAGTAGGTGTAAGTACCTCTACTGTTAGGAACACTGGGCCCAGTCCTACTGAAGTAGCTTCCTTCATGGTAAACCCACAGGTTCTTGCCAGAGTTCCTGTGGGGGATACTCAGTTGGCTGGTAGGCCCTCTCTTAATGTTCCAGTAGCACCTGTCATTCAAGCTGTGAATAGAGAAATGGTCAGGGCATCTGTCAATGTCAGGAGAGTGGTTCCTAGAAGAGTGCTGGGTGAGTTGTCTTCAAGCCGTAGGTCCTGTTAGGCCCTCACCAGACCCTTCAAGCACTATGTCTCAAAGTCAGGCTGTCTTAGCCAAGTCTAAGAGGAAGCCTAGGCCTAGGGGGAAACCCATGGCCAGTGGAGTCAGAAAAACAGGCAGAGGAAAGGAGAATATTCTTCCTGCCTTACCTACAACTGATGTTGAGGTAGTTGGAAGTGTCCCCACTCCTAGTTTGGATGAGGGACCCCCAGAAAACCTTGAATCCTATGAGCCTCCTCAGCTGCCTAGTATACAGGTAGAGGTGAGTCCTAGGAGAACAAGAAGTATGGGCCAACAGAAAAGGAAACCATCATGGTTAGGCCCATGGAGAAAGGCCTGCTTCCAATTAGAGGATTCTCCTCCAGTGAAGCAAAGGATTCACCAGGAAGGTGGGTTACTGCAAAGTAAGCCCACAGAGCCCACCAGAGCAAATCTTGAGAGGTTGGAGGTTACTCAGGTTGTGAGGCCCTTCATCCTACAGTTGGTGTGTGACATTCCCCTTGTGATGCATCCTAGTGTCAGGATATCACCTGTGTGGTCTAACACACATTCCTGCTGGCCCATGATGGGGGTCCCTGAGGAAAACCAATTTAGGGGTCTCACTCTCTGTCACCAGGTTGACAGAAGTGAGGCAGGAATTCAGTTACACCAGAGTACACTTTTAGGAGTGAACTCATTGTTACCGGAAACAAGGCCTAATTTTATTAGCCCTTTGACTCTGGAAACCTCAGGCAAATAAGTTGCAATCGGGGATTACTGATCATAGTCCCATATGCCCTTATGCCAACCCACAGGGAATGACTGCCAAGTCAGTCATTGACACCATGCTGAATGACAGCTACAGAGGTAGCTCCTCTGCTGTCATCAGTAGTGGTCAGACCCAGTGGATGGATGGTGAAGTGACCTGTCAAGTGTCACTGAGCTGTCACCCACAGGATGGTCTGAGAGAGAGATCTGTCAGATCTCTCAGGAGTTTGATTGGAGCTCTCTGTGAGCCCCAGAGAAGGAGGTGGGACCCTCTCCTGTCAAATCTGTTCTACACATCCCTGACTACCTGTCAGTGGTCTGGGCCTTGTCATGTTTCACAGCTTGGCAAGATAAACTATTCTCAAGGCTTTGGTGAACCTGGACAGGTTGCCATACAGTTTCCTGTGAATAGTATGGTGAATTTTATCTTGAGAGATGAAATTGGAGTCCTGCTTATGGCTATAGAGTGGGGGCCAGAGAAATATGTGTGTCTCCCTACCCTGTGTCAAAGCAGCCTTTCAAATGGCTTCAGTGAGGATGGCCTAGTGTCTCCTCACCTGACCCCACATCAGCAAGGTGATCTGGAGAGTTTGCTGAGGCAATCTCCCCTCTTGTTGTCACTGACACCCTTCATAACAGGATGGTGGAAACCGGACTGTATACTGGGCATAAGTGAACCCACCAAGATTGGGTATTGTGGTGGTTCAGAACCAAGACAAAGTTTTGACAGTTGGTGTGAGATCCATCCTGTGTTGGAACGAAGAGTGTCTGAGCTGTCAAGAGTTCAGTTCTGAGGAACTGGAGGGATATACATGTAAAGCCAGTTTTGGATTATGTATGGACACTAGAGCTCTGGGTTCTGTCCCCAAGACAGAAGCAAACTCTTCACTAAAGGGTAACACCTTAGTGGGTCAGCTCTGTATTGAAAAGTACAGAGGCTGTTATGATCTCTCTACAGGGTATGGCCACATATCCCTGTCAGTCTGTGCTGAGGAGGAGACAGCAGTTTTGGCCTTTTAAGAGCCCTACTTCAGTGTAAGGTCTTCTGGATTGGTGGCTGCAACTGACACCTGTCAACTGAGCTTAGCCCCTGTTCTGAATGGGAAAATGGATCTCAGCAATACATGTCTGGATGACATGGCAGATTCAACCCCCACTTGGGAGGAACTGGGTCTGACTCAAGAGACTGGGTGTCGGGACCTTCATCAGGCCAACTTGTTCAGAAAGACAGCCAAGTGTCAAAATGAACAGGAGCCATTTGCCTTCCTCGTGCATGAAGTTGGCGTATGTGGGGAAAAGATGCAACCTCTTGTCAGTCAAGTACTTAATGACTTCACTGACTACCCACTACCCAAGCCCAAGTGAGGACTTTCCTGGGCTGCACTGGGAAATACAGGAGTAGAATTGCAGCCTATAGAAATATAGCTGTCCCTCTGACTGACCTCACTACTCATAGGGGACCTAACGATTCCTTATGGACTCCTGAGCGTGAGAAGGCCTTCACTGGCCTGAAAAAATCCCTAGGTCAGGCTCCTGGTCTAAGGGGACCTGATTTAAAGAGACCTTTCATAGTGCAGACAGATGCCTATGACACTGGGATAGTTGGATTGGAAGACTTTCACAGCTAAATGACAAAGGTGAGGAACACCCTATATGTCTAGTCAGCTACCAGTTTAGGAGTGGAGAACTCAGTTGGTGCCTTAGGAAGTTAAGGTCCTAACTCTATGGGACTCACTTCACTGCAGATGCCCCCCCTCAAACCTTGAAGTGGTTGATAGATGTTAAGGGAGAGAATCCAAAGTGGCTCAGGTGGTTCATGAGTCTTAGGGCCTTGAACTTCACTATTGGGCATAGGCCAGATCCCAAATGTAACAACGTTGATGGGCTGTCCAACAGGGTTAAGCGACTGGAACAGAGGACCCATCCAGGGGTGGATTAGTTCCCCCGTCCCTTAGTCTGGGGAGGGCGTGTGTTAGGAAAGATTCTCTTTACTGCCCCTTTCCTTCCATCTTTATGGAACCCCCAAACTTTTTGATTTTATTTTTCAATCTGACTTGTACTTTTTTTTGCAGTACAGTGAAGCCTTAAGCTTCACTGCATTGGCCTTTGCTCACATGTTATGGGGAAACGGATATGTCCTTAAGGCTATCAGTACTGGGAAACCGTGTTTCCCTTAGTCTTGTGACTATGTTGCTACTTGTGGTTACTTTTGTATCACATGTGGTAACTTTTTATCATTGCACACAGCAGCTTACACTGCAGTGCAATGGGGTTCATTTTTGTTTTGCCCTAGACTAACACTCAAAGGATTGTTCGGTTAGTCTGAGGTGCTTAAAAGATGGGCTGGTGGCAGCAGTGACTTTTCCCCACTTTTTGGGGAATTTCGTTTTAGCTAAACCACGTTTACCGTGTTTGGCTACTTACTGTGGCTACTGGTCAAACATGGCCGTGCCACGAAGTTTTTCGCCCATTCTTTTTGCATCTTGTTGTTTAGCCTTCTTCCTGGCATCAGAGGTCAGAAAGATCCTTATAAGGACTTCCAGTGCACGGGAAAGCAGCAGCTTTTGGCGGGCTACTGGAGGGCTTTGTGTGTTTGCAGGCAGGATGTGGGCTGGGTCAGTCTGACCCCAATCCACATCCTGGTTTCTGTGTGACTGAGTGGTATGCATGAGTGTTCCCGCCAGTGGACCTGATTGGACCACTGTGGGGTGTGTGTGTGGGCTATTCTACCATTGGCTATTGGGAGTTTCGACTCCTACCTGGCTTTTAGGATAAGAAGAGTGCCCCTGCACGCAGTTCTCGGAGATCCTGGAAGAACCTGAAGGAGCCAAGAATCCATCCAGCTGAGAAGACCCGCAAAGAAACCTGTAACCTGTCTGAAGGAGGCCTGGCAACCAACTTCTGCTGCAGTCCTGGTGGAGCCCTGTCTGTTTCTTGATCTCCAGTAGGCCTGCGAAGGTGCTACGACCCCTGGATTGGAGGGACCATCCATTCCCGAAGCCTACGCGGTGCCCAACGCAAAAACCGCCTTCGGAAGTGCCTGGGAATCGTCCTGTGGCTGACCAGCTTCGTTTTTGGGCTACCGGGTTATTTTCATTGCCGTTCCGAGTTTCTGCCTGAAAATTGGTACACCCTCAGCTGCCACTGCAAAGACACCCTCTGCGGCATCCTAGCACCAAGGGGACCCGAGAAAGACTGGAAAGTCCTACCGGGGCTACTGAGTCCTGCTGCATCACTGTGCGCGGTGTGCACGGTCCGAAACCTGCTTTTCTGACCCGCCTCCAGTCCCGGGAAGGGCGCTGCATTGTTTGTTTCTGCATTTCTTCATCAATAGTCCTTGCACCAGCAAAAGATCCTAACTGGAGAATCACTCGAACCTGCAACCCATGAAAATCGTGGACCGCGGAATTCAGCGAGGAAAGCAAGCCAGGACACCCTTCCTTTGTTCTGGAAAGTCTTGGGAAGATTCGGAGTAAGGGGGGTAAGTTGTTGAGTTTTTAACATACTCCTACACTCCCATTGTAAGTCAATGGACGTACAATACTCTTTATTTTAAACCGATTGGCTTTGCCAATACTTGACTTCTAACTGTTGGGGGGAATTTTGGACACTGTCTATCTTGGACCCTGGCTCTAAGAATCCATCGCTGGAGCCCAGAGACCCTACCTACATTTTCTCCTGCCCCCTGAGTGCCCCATTCCCTTGCAGGAGTATTCTGATTTGTATTATGCACTTGAACCTGTGATTGTATATATGTATTTTAGTTTGATGGTATTGGTTGATAAGTCTACTTGCTTGTGTTCATTTTTCTTATAGTGTATTTGGCCATAATTAAATAACTGTATTTTTATACATCCTGTCTAAGGGTAATTTGTGACTCCCATTGTGTGACCTCATTGTGGACCCTTTACAATCTCACCCTTCTGAAGATTTTAGTCTAGACCGCCTGTCACTGCTACCTTAAACTGGTTTGGCTACAGCGTCCCAGAGTTGCCCCTCTCACAATATAGGTTGGCCTCCTATACATCTGTCCACCAGGCCAGAGTATAGGAAATCAGTCTTAACAGACTGTAAAAAAATGTCAGCACTTCTCTTAACCCATGTGGAAGAATGGGTGGGGCTGAGGGTCGTTTAAGCCCATTTTAGACCGGCTTTGGTAAGGGGCATTCGACCAACCTTAATGGTCTATTGGTGAAGGCCCTCCAAATGTCAGCATGGAACAGGGTGACGGGATGCACCCATGTGGCATCCATCGACCTGTCTATGGCCTTTGACAAAATTATCAGGAATAGACTGTAGAGTAAACTCGCCCGATGGGGGATGTCGGGTGGCTTGTTGAGACTTCTGATGGCCCTCTGAGGACTCCAGGATCTCTATAAGATTGAAAAATGAGGGAGATTTATCAGCACATATTAAAACTGTCATGGGCCGGGGGGGCGCTGTTGCGCCGAAGCAAGATGGCCGCTTGAGTTTAGGCTCCAGACTGCGAGGGCACTTTTCCCCCCGATTTCGCCTTGCAAACCACAGCTCGATCACCCGTTACTGTTGGGACGGCTGCATGAAGCTGCATTCTACCGTCTGGCTGACTTTTGGAGCCGGGGACCCTCTGTGTGTCTCGCCGCTGCCATCGGCAAAACAGCGCTATTGACACCCGTTCCACCCTGTGGCGGGGCTCCGTGGAGTGCGGACCTGCGGCGCCACCTGACTCCCCGGTGCGCTTGGCCTGCATGGGGGAGGGGCATCAGGTCGCTCTTGGCGAGCTTAACTGCTGGACTACCCGCGTGAACTACTGGCGTCCTCAAGGGTGCACTGCCCTCCCACAGACTGGTGGCTGGAACCCGAGGGCTGTGGTTCCCCTCGACCGTACCTGAATGCCGCGGTCGGCTGGAGCTGCCGCGGCGCACCCTGCATCGCTGTGCTGCTGGCCTGGCCCCCTCCCTCACCTTCCTCCTTCCCCCCCCAGAGGCACTCCTGTTGCGGCATTCAACGAGGTAGGGGGGCCGGGTGGTGGAGAGCGGACGGGCTTCCCCCGGAGCTGCGGAGCCTTCCCCTGCCGCTGTGGGCTCACCTTGGGCCCCGCTGGTGGGCTGTTTTTTTTTTTTTTTTCACAATAACATCCACTGTTGGATCACCCACCGAGGGAATCATCTCCCGTGTGCTCCTGGCCCAGCAACAAGTCTCACCATTTGCACTTCTCAATAAGGAGCGTGAATTGATCCTGGACAAGTAATATATAGTGCGCAGTGTCCGTGTGGAACTTTCGGGGGCTGAGTGACCTTTCTATGTCTGCCCAGGAACTCTCAACCATCACCCCTTCCCAGCAGAATGTGTAGCTCTCTTGACTGTCTCAGGGGGAGGTTGGCCACGTGGGAGCAGAAGTGTTTGGTTACTGTTGAATTCATCTCTAAGCCGGCTAGTCTGCCCAGTGCACTCTTGCGGCATTGACCTCGGCGCTCGCCACGGACATACCTGGTGGGATTGGGTCCCGCCCTTGGCCTTCCACATCATACCTACACTGGTCCTGCTATACTATGCCAGCTCCATTGCTGCTACGACTGGTGGTGGCCCCCCCTGGAAGCGGCCACTTGTGACCCTTTGCACCGGTCTCTCCACCCTGTGGTGCTGGGGTTTCCATCGTGTCGAGGGCTGTGCCCAGGGGCTGTCGTATAGCCACACTGAACCCTGATTTGTAACCTGTTGGTCCGATGCTGTGAGCGCCGTGTGGCGCAGAAACTAGTGGTTCCACGTGCACCGGCTGGAAATAGGTGCTTCCCTGATTGCAGACACTTGCAGCCTCTCCAATTTACAGCCCACGAGCTATACCGCTCCTATGTTCGTGGCCGCTGAACAATTCCACTGCTGATTCTTCCACCTGCACCATGCCTGTAAAGGCTTAATTCTTGAGAACAACCATTGGCCACGCGCAGGCAGGCTCGAAGGAGGTTTGGGAGCGCAACTCTACCCGGAGAGGGACATAGACTCAGCAATCCGAAAGCCCATGCCACCACTAACCTCGAGAGTCCCGGTCCTGCCGCTATCACCCCCGTTGCTGATCACCTGCATTCTCCCTGCCTTCGGGAACCCTACCCCGGTCCTCACCATGACTAAGGGGGCCGGCGCCGGGAAAAAGCAAAGTTCCCTAAAAATGTTCACTAAAACGCCGTCCAGGTCGGCCCCCGACGCCCCCGAGGAGGCAACTGCCGCCTCAGCCTCCGAGTAGGCAACTGCCGCCTCGGCCCCCTTGCCTTCAGATGACTCACAGAAGATGCTTGAATACATTCGGGATGGGTTCACTACACTGCATACCAAAATGGACGACATGAATGGGACCATCTCTTCCATAAAAGTTCATATTGAAAAAACGGACGGTCGAGTCGCTGAAATTGAAACTAGAGTGGGTGTTGCTGAAGGCGACCTGGGCTCCCTCTGCGGTCTCCACACTTACCAACCGAGTATCGGCTGTCGAGAAGAAAAATTATGATCTCGAATCCCGCTCGAGACGAAACAACCTATGTATCGTCGGAGTACCCGAGGATAACATCACGGAACCCATGGAGAACTATGTCGAACGCATCCTCATGACACTCCTAGATTCCTCTAAACTTTCTCCGCAATTTGCAAACGAAAGAGCACACCGATCCTTGTCTGCAAAACCCAGACCTGGTGCTCCTCCTCGGCCCATTATAGCCAGAATCCTAAACTTCTGGGACAGCGATGCCCTTCTACGTGCAGCAAGGATCAAGGGAGAGAACTCCTTCTGGGGCCGGCGAGGATCCACCTTTACCCTGATTACTCGGTGGCGGTTCAGCGGGAGCGCCAATCCTTTGTGGCCGTGAAGAAAAGGCTCAGAGACTTAGGAGTCAAATACTCCATGCTGTTTCCCGCTAAATTAAGGATCGAACACTCCAACAAAACTTTCTTTTTCACGATTCCAGAGGAGGCATCCAGGTTTCTCGATGAGCATTTCCCCGGCTGATCCCTCGACACCACAGTGAACTTCAGTCTATTGTGTATATGCCTTATATCGGCCTCTGCTAGACATGGGCCGTAATTAGCCTTGCTCACTGTGGTGGTTGTGTCGTCCATGACTGCTCTGCTTTCTCTTCTCTGAATTTGTTGCTTCTTGTCAAGCTGATCCTCTGTTCACCAACCCTCTTGTGGCATATCTTTCAATTGGGTTTAGTAACTTCTACCATGTTTATGCTGCCCCAGCTCTTGGTACATGCGGTATGTTTCGTTAGATCCTGGACAGGATACCGGGGGCCCTGTTTGGGTCCTTGCCGAGCAGTGTCCTCTATCACCCTTACAGAAATACATTTCCGGGGTGTTGCAGCCCTGTTAGCTCACCCAGCACTCCTTGTCCTACTACGGAGCGGGTTCTTGCTATGCTTGACTATTGGGAGTACCCTACCATTGCACCATTTTATTGTGGGTTATTCTGTTTAGGCCAGTCTCCCCTGTTGTAGAACTGTTGTAGTTGGAATTTTATAATTGAGATGTCTCAGGGCTGGAGGCTACGAAAATGCATAAACATGATGTTACAGTCCACCGGTCTCCACCATAATCCTCCACACATGTAACCTGAACTAAACACACTTGTTACTTTAACTGTATTTGCACTCTACTTGCCCTCGTACAGTCCGTCGCGCCACGCCTAGGACTGCTAACAGCCCCCGAGGCGCTGATGCCGAGTTGTTTGCTGACGCTTTGTTGTGGATTGGGTTTCGTCCTTCTGTTTGGGGGAGGGATGTGGGTGGGGGATGGGGGAGGGGACGTTTTAGTTAAAAAAAAGTTTTGATAGCCACCGGAGGCGCCGCACGCGCCACAGCATAACAAATTGCATTTGCAGACATGAGGCCACATACATCCAGATCGTACGTATCACACTTACGGATAACCCCTTCACAGTAATTCAAGCACTACCCCCCCCCCCCTCCCCCGAGTTATGGCTAGCACCGACTTGACCTTTATGAACTGGAACATCTGAGGGTTAGGCAACCACAAAAAGATGTGGCAGATTCAGCTCTATGCTGAGCGCCACAGAGTTAAAATCCTATGTCTGCAGGAAACCCACGCTCGATCCGAGCAATGCGAGCGTTTCGCTAAACAATGGGGACCCCAGAGGTACTATACCAACTATTCCACCCAAAGCCGTGGCACCCTCACCTTAATACACAAGAGTCTGAAATTTACCTGTCACCACTCCCACATAGATCCACTTGGTAGGTATGTATTACTCTCTGGCACGCTACATCATCAGGAGGTGGTCATCCTAAATATACATGGCCCCAATGTGGACGACCCCGATTTCTATCTGCACCTGGCCACTCTACTTGAAAGCTACCCCCTGATTCCCATTTTATGGGGCGGGGATTTTAATACAATACTGGATGTTACCCTAGATAGATCGGGCTCTAGACCTCGTCAACTGTCTAAGGCAGCATATGCCGTCCTTGCCACACTTCCTCGACTGGCACTGGTGGATGCCTGGCGTCTGATGAACCCTGATTCTCGTACATACTCCTTTTACTCCTCAGTACATGATTCACACTCTAGAATAGACAGATGGCTCATTACAGACATGTTGGTCCGATGCCTATCTCACGTGGCTATACTGCCCAGGACACTATCAGACCTTTGACCGGTACTTATCTCCTTAAACTGGGGACCGGACAGCAACAAGACCAGGCAGTGGAGGATGAGTCCTCATTCGCTTCTCGACCAGGTTTTCGCGTCCGAGCTGGAATCCTCCATTGAGGAATACTTCTAGATCAATGCAAACTCTTTGTCAACACAAGCTGTGCTCTGGGAATCCTTCAAGGCGCACACTAGAGGGGTCGCCATCTCCAAAAGCTGTGGAATCCTGAAGGGCATCCGCGCCGATATTGCCGTTAGCGAATCGTCCCTTGCTGTCCTCGAATCCCAATACGCTGCGGATCACTCCCCAGCCACCCTAACGGCGCTCGGAACGGAGCTGGACAGGTTCCGTGCCCTTGCTGCACGCAAGGTTAAGTTCCTGGACTCCCCTCAATTGGCAAGGAAATACGGTGAGGGAGAGCGGCCTGGACGAATGCTGGCTGGATTGTTGCGCCTTGAATTTGGTGCCCCTAAAATCCCCGCCATAACTAGGCCTGATGGCTCACTCGCCACTTCCTCACAGGACATCAACTCCGAGTTCCTTTCGTTCTACACTTCCTTATATTCGGAAGCTGATGGTCCCCAGGTCCCCGAAATTGACTCTTACTTAGATAATCTTCCCATTTCAGTCCTTTCGGCCGACGCGAGCGGCTTCCTCGAGAGACCCCTCGCGTTGGAGGAACTTGTCAAGGCCATTGAGTCGCTGTCATCTGGCAGGGACCCCGGCCCCGATGGGCTCCCTATGGACTTCTATAAACAATACAAATCTCAACTAGCAGCACACCTACTGGCCCTGTGGGAGGAATCATGCGACAAAGGAATACTTCCCCCGTCTCTCCGTGAGGCACTGATTACAGTGCTCCTCAAACCTGGCAAACCCCCCACTCAGTGCGGTTCATACCGACCACTCTCGCTGATAAACAGTGATGTTAAAATATATGCAAAACTGCTAGCCAACCGCCTAGCCCCGTTCATGCCCCACATCATCCACCCTGACCAGTCGGGATTTGTCCCTGGTAGATCCACTTCCCTAAATCTGCGGAGGCTCGTCAATGTGATCAGCAGGATCACCCCGGCTACACAGGCGGTTGCGGCCACGCTGGACATGCAGAAGGCATTTGACTCGGTCTCGTGAAAATATCTATGGCGAGTCCTCGATAAATGCAAGTTCTGCCCCAACTTCCGATCCTGGATTAAGCTGCTCTACACCGCCCCGTCGGCCAGAGTCCGCACGGAAGACAGATGCTCCGTCCCCTTCCGGATATCCAGAGGCACACGCCAAGGAGGCCCCTTTTCCCCACTCATCTTTGCCATAGCCATGGAGCCCTTTGCAGACATGGTCCGGAAATCACACTCGCACAGGGGATTGCGCACTGCCGGCCAATCCGATATAGTTTCCCTCTACGCTGACGCTGCCCTCCTATACATTCGTTCCCATGAAACCAACCTTGCCCCCATACTGGCTGATATAACACGTTTTGGAGACATATCGGGTCTGATAGTAAATTGCTCCAAGTCTACCTTATTTCCACTCACAGACTCAACGCAACCCCCCCGGACCTGCATGGGTTCAACTGGTCTCCGTCTGGTTTCACTTACCTGGGGGTGGTGGTCTCCCGACACACGGCGCAACTACGCGGTGACAATTACCAGAGCTACCTCACTAAACTGGCGACAAAAACCTCTTACTGGACTAGGCTCCCCGTCTCACTAGCAGGCAGAATTGGAATATTTAAAATGGTTGTATTACCCCAATTGCTTCACGATTTACTAATCTGCCTGTGTGGACCGGTGATGCTTTCTTCCAAACACTGCGTTCCCTCAGCAACACCTTCCTCTGGCACTCGGGCGCGGTACGCCTCAAACTGTCCACGCTGGCCGCCCCCAAGGCGCTTGGCAGATTCAACGCGCTGGATTTCCTCAAGTACTGGGTGGTGGCCCAATCTCAATTCGCTGCACACTGGTTCAACACCATCGACCCCCCCCCCCCCACATGTTCGCCTAGAGAAGCTGACGGTCAGTGACCGAATGATTGGATCTCTGATACTCAAGCTGATCCCCCCCCGACTCAAAGTCTGCAGATCCTGTTGCTAGCATATCCTTGGCATTAACCAAATTTTGGGCAATGATCAACACTCCTCACCCATTTCACGGGGATTTGCCATTATGGAACTTCCTTCCCAATATCCCACAATTCTACAATCGGTAGTGTCTCACTGGGCGGACGCCGGCTTTCTGATGCTCCGCAATGCCTTTGAACAAGGAAACTTTATCGAGTGGCCTGTTCTCCCTGTTTTACTCATGCTGACCCTCGGTGTGGCTACAATACTCCTCACTCCGTGAGGGTCTCAAATCCAGGTATCCCTATTTCCCTGCCCTGCCGCCTGACGACCCTCTCTTTTAGGGGTAAGGTATCGAGACTTTATTCCTTACTACAGACTAGAGCAGCCCCCCCCTTCACCAAGCTAAGACGCAGGTGGGAAGAGGATCTCGGGGTCAAAATGACTGACGAGAGATGGTCTCGAATGTGTGCTCGAACCCATGATGTGTCCTATAACACCAAATTTAAACTAATTCAATTCAAGGTTCTGCACAGGTTCCACCATACACCCATCAGACTTCATTGTATGTTCCGCGCTACCCCTCCTACATGCCCCAGGTGTGGCATTGATCAAGCCTCCTATATCCATATGTTATGGGACTGTCCCCACCTAACCCAATTTTGGCTGGACATCTGCTCCACACTGTCTGACATCCTGGAACACACTATCGCCCCCACCCCACTGCACTGCTTGTTCCATGACCTTCCTCAATTGGCCCGCGATTCTAAGAGACTAGCAGGCCTATGCATGCTGTTAGCAGTTCGCTGCATATTACTAAGCTGGCTCTGCCCTAGGTCGCCTACCTACACACAGTGGCTTAGATCAGTCACGTGGGCACACGACACTGAGCAATCCTGGAACGCAATGCAACACCCGCTTTCCAGGCCGAGGGACATTTGGCGTAGATTCCGTGAATATATGACCGCCATGGCCTCACCATCAAATTCTCCGTCCTCCTCTCCGATGGGCTCCCCATAGTTGCATACTCCTTTGGTACAGTGGTTAGTACTTTGTATATTGCCTGTTTTTCAACGTTGTTTCAGTCTACTCATTACGGATTGCCTAATATGTACATTGCTTGTGTCTTAATGATGGCGCTGTGTGGCTCCCTCTGTTGTCTGGTAAGCTGTCAATTCAAATTTTTTAAAAAAAGTTTAAAAAAAAATAAAAACTGTCATGGGCCTGAGACAAGGTTGTAATTTGGCGCCCTGTTTGTTCAACTTGTATGTACCAAATGTGGTAAATTACTTGACAGGGCAGGCTTGATTCCACCAACTATCAGCTCAGTGACTAGAATGGTTAGCTTACGCAGATGATTTTTTATTACTTGACAATTCGTGGACTGGGTTGCTGACCAAATTCTTAGCGTTCGCAATAGATAATGGTCTTACTGTTAATCCTAGTAAGACCAAGATTTTAACCATTTCCTGGGGGGGGGGGAAAGGAAGGGAAGGGTCTTGTCTCTGGAAAATAGAGCGATCGGAATTTTGGATACATTGGTCTACTTTGGTTTTCAAATTAGTGCCCAGCCAGGTCTTAGAAATGTTAGAGTGTGCCTTTTAAATAAGGAGAAACTCCTATTGAACCAGGCTGTGAAAATTGATAGGAAGTATGGGCGATTTTCCACCAAACCATCCCTTACATATTATGAAGGTAAGAGTGTTCCAACACTTATCTATGGCTTGGAGTTGGTGGAGCCTGGTATCCTTAGGGTCTTAGATTGTATTGCAGCAAAAATCTGGTGCAAAATTCTGAGTGTACCGAATGCAATACCTCTCGCAGCTATTAGGATTTGAGTTGGGGTTGGTCTCAATGAAGGCTTGAGTGGAATGGAATGTGCTTGCATTATTTGCCTAATTAATTGATCCAACTCCTGCATCTCTTTATGACTTACTTGGAAAGCAACTATCTGTTCTAAAGAACAAAACTAACTTTCTTTTGCAGTTATAAGAGAGGGCGCTTTTGATTTTGAATCATCTTGCGATGGATAGTGCATTTTTGCTGTGCTGTCCAACCCAGTGAGAGTGAAGAAAGCCCTCTATGGTTATGATTGGGTTTGTACTTCGGCTTCTCTTCACTCATATACATCGATGCATAATTTGACATTAGACCATAGAAGGCTGGGTGCCCCAACAATGATTCTGCGGCAGTTTCCAAATAAATTTTATCGTAGTATTTTGTAACAATTATGATGGAATCTTTTATTGACTAAGGAGATTCTGTTAAGAAGAGGGAGGCTTCAAACTACGGATATTAACTGCAGATTTAGTAAATTATGCCAGATTGAGACTGCCCGACATCTGGTTTTGGACTGCGCAGTATTGAATTCAACGAGGATGAAATATTTTCTTAATTCCTCGAGTCAGGCTAGATATTGGTGTTTGATAAACTGCGACTATATTTGGAACAGACGTGTTAATATCAATTGCATTAAAGAGGGTTTGGCGGCGGCAGCCTTTATTAAAACCATGAACTTGATGAATCCTATTTGATGAATGATTGAAGTGCCTTGTTTTAATGCTATGATGGCATCTTTGAGGGTCTTTTTCTCTTTGTTCTATATTGCACTGATCAATGTTATTTGGGTTTTTGTGAATCTTGTTCGATGAATTACTGAATGGCAATATCTTATTACCCAAATGATAGTATGTTCCCTTTTAAATATTGAGTTCCTATGTGGGCACTAAGAAACAAAACATCAAAAAACTACAGGTCCTTCAAAACAATGCCCTCAGAGCAGCCCTGAATATACCCCAAACTTCTCACATTTCTGATACAAGAAGGAATGCACCTTGGCTTCCCGTCCAAGGGTGCATTATCTTTAAAACTCTCATGCTGACACAAAAATGTCTGAACAACCTAGCACCTACCTACCTTGCCGACAAAATCACCAGATCCCAATCCATCAGGCCTACGCACTCTGCACATAAACACATGCTAGCCACACCTAGATTCAAGCTGCCGAAAGCAGGAGGCAGCAGCTTCCCGCAATAGCTGAAAAACACTGGAATACACTACCAGCCAGACCAAGGTCTAAAGACTCCTTTTGGACCTTCAGAAAACAACTGAAAAACACTTCTCTTTTTACAGGCGGCCTGTAATTAAAGTATGCCACCTTCAGATTTGGGTAACCACACCTAACGTAATCAACAACCTGTCTTCCACCATCTAGGCCTGACCCCTCCCTCTATGCTGGCGTGCCACATAACTGTAATGTACATATGTTGTTCTTCAAAGGTCCTGGTTATTGTATATTTGTTACACTGTCATTGTGGATCTATGTACTTTCGTCACTTGTAAAGCTCAGCCCCCAGATGCCTCAGGGTTCGGCACGCTATATAAATTGCATAAATAAATAAGTGTACTTCATGAATTACTGAATCATTCTGTGTTTTAACTTTTAAACTCTTTTTTTATTAGTGGTCACAAAGAAACATAGCACAATAGCATCGCTGCCACAATTAGGGAGCATCACATAACATATACAATATACATCATTGAGGTATTCAGGGTTACATACTGTCGTCATCATCCGAAATCATGTCACACAAAAAAGTTCTGAAGGGTCCCCATATGTCTTTAGGTCTACTTGCTGAAGGACGGGCGAAGACAAACTGTTCCTCAGCTTCATTGACATATCCGTTCACGAAGGAAATGTTTCATGCTTGGTGGGCCAGTACTTTTCCACTGCTGTCAAATGCATTTTTTGGCCACTGCGCATGAAACGTTAAACTGTCTTCTGATTTTTTCAGAGCACTTGCCTATGTCTCCAAACAGATACTTCTGCAGAGTTAGTGTAGAGGGAACTTGTGTGATTTCCTCTAGCATTTCCGCTACCTCTTTCCAGAAACCAGCCACTATCGGGCACCCCCAGTACATATGGAATGCCCCAGCCCAACTTGCTCTGCATTTAGCACATTCACCGACCCCTCGGGGCAAATCTTGCTATTTTGGCTGGGGTATAATGTAGTCTGTTTATAATTTTAAACTGGATCAGTCGTAGGCCAGCATTTAAGGAGACCCGCTTGGTGATCGAGCAGTATCTGTCCCAGGTTTTATCTATGGAGACCTGCAGGTCCCTCTCCCATTTAGCTTTAACCAGGTTAATCGAGGGGGAATGTGTTTGGACTGAAGCATATATTTTGGAGATCCCCAGATTCTCCCTGGATGTCACCAATTGTACACAAGGATGGGTAGGGGGTGCCTCAGGGAAGGGTGTCCAGTGTTTCTGAAAAGCTGATCTCATACGATAGTATTGAAGCACCCTAAGCGAACCCCCACCCACTGCCCTAGTTATTTCCTGTAGGGTCACAAATCTCCCGTCAATGAACAGGTCACCCAGCCTCCTCTCCTCATTGGTGTCCCAGGCCTCGCGCATGTTACAATCATGGGTCGGTGGTATGCCAGGGTAATTCCATAGGGGAATCTCTGGGTTATAGGGAGATTTAATTCCCAGTTTCTTAAATATGGCCCTCCACGCACCAATTGTGCAGCTCACCGGGTTAAACTCAGATGTGTCTCTATAGCGTGTGTCGAATATCCCCAACTGTATATTTGTGGGGTTCGTGGTGAGTTCCTCTACCGCTACGTGAGGGGGCCCATCCGTGTCATCGTACCAGTATCTCGAGAATTGGGCTTGGGCAGCATAATAGTACAATTCAAAGTCAGGTGCAGCAAGGCCGCCTGAGGAATATGGTTCAATCAGTTTTTCCCATCCTATTCTAGGGATTTTCCCATTCCAAAGAAAGGTCGTTGCCATAGATCTAATTCTATTGAAGAAGGGCCGGCCCGGCCATATTGGGATATTAACAAAGAGGTATAGCAGCTTGGGCAAGACTATCATCTTAAGGACTGCAACTCTCCCATGCAATGATATCGGAAGGCGGTCCCATAACAGCAATTTGGTGTGGAGGGCCTGTAGCACGCCTTTGTGATTGTCAGTGTTAAGTGTGTGTTTGTCTCTTGAAACAAGTATCCCCAGATATCTGATGCATTGTTCGGACCATTTAAGTCTGCATAGGGAGACGGGGCATGGGGTTGCTGGTTTAAGAGAAAATATTTTGGATTTTGCCTTATTTATGGAGTAATCTGAGTGGGCAGTGAATTCCTGAATCTCCGCCATGAGGGGAGCGATATTGTTTTCTGGTTCACTGACATATAAAAGCGTGTTGTCCGCATACAAAGAGATTAACTGAGTGGCGCCCCTCAGATTTATACCCCTATCCGCATGTCTAAGCCTGCTCGCAATCACCATTGACTCTGTTGTTAATGTGAACAATATGGGTGAGAATGGGCAGCCCTGTGTGGTGCCCCTCCCCGACAGGAATAGGTCAGAGATGGTGTGGTTGGTCAGTACTCGCGCCCCAGGTTCTGTATATAATAGTTTCACGTATCGGATGAAATTGGGGCCGACACCAAACGCCTCTAGTACCGCTAGCAAAAAGGCCCATGACACTGAATCAAAGGCCTTTTCGGCGTCCAAGGATATGGCCACTGCTTTCCTTTCAGGGTCTATTTGGGCCATAACACCAAAAAGTCTACAGAGGTTGAGGGCCGTGGATCTAGTAGGGATAAACCCATTCTGGTCGGGGTGAACAAGCTTCGGGATTTCTGGTAGCAGCCTGTTGGCCAACACTTTTGCAACTATTTTGGCATCCGTATTTATCAGAGAGAGAAGCCTGTAGGATATGTCCTGTGGTGGGCGACAGGGCTTGGGGAGTACAGTAATTATGGCCTCCCTCATCGTGGGGGGCAATGTGTGGTTCTGTAAGGATTCCCCCCATACCTGTAACAGCACTGGGAGTAACTCCTCATGGAATTCTTTGTAAAATTCCGCTCCTAATCCGTCGGATCCCAGAGCTTTATTGGATGCCAAGTCTTTAATCGCTTCAGCGATTTCTTCAGCCGTGACAGACTGGTCCATTGCCAGTCAGGTCTCCTCGGGGAGTGTGGGTAGCATCAGTTTCTCTAGATATGTTTTAATGTCAGTGGCTGTTGTGGCATCCCTGTTACTATATAGCTGCTGATAGTATTTAGTAAATTTATTATTGATCTCCTGTTCCCCCAGTAGGGCCTCCCCATTTGGCGTCTGTATGCTCGTGATTCGGTTGGGGTGTCTATCTTGTTTCAATAAATTGGACAGCGTCCTACCAGCCTTGTTACCCTCGCCATATCTATGGGCACGGATCGGGCCGCCATGTACTGCACCTCTCTAGCAGCCAGCCTGCCAAATTCTTGAAGCTGTGTCTGTATCTCCGCCAGTGTTGTGTTATCGTGTGTATGGGTATAAGCCTCCTCTAGTTTCCCCAGGTTCAATTCCGTCTGGGTCAGTTCGGCTCAGACCCCCTTTCAGGAGTCCCACTGACTTCGACAGCAGGGTTCCCCTAGTCCACACCTTAAAGGACTCCCAGACTGTGGGTATTTATCAACGGAGCCTATGTTCCGTTCCATGAATTCTGCAATTTCAGCATGTAGCCCCTCTACCACCCCTGCGTCGCACAGCAACCCTCCGGGCATTCTCCATTTCCTGATAGTTCTGGGGCAGTTATGCAAATCGACCTCAGTCACCACCAGGGAGTGGTCAGACCGTGTGCGGTGAAGTATCACGCATTACTGCATTGCTGTGATTACAGCCGGGGAGACAAACCAATAGTCAATTCTGGACTCCGAGTCATGTACAGAAGAGTAGTACGTGTATCCCCTACTATTTGGATGAAGCACCCGCCAGGCGTCCTCGAGTGAGAGCTGAAGTAGGATTTGCTGCAGGGTAATGACAGCTCTACTAGGCGGCCTCGTGCTTGTGCTGGACCTGTCCAATCTGGGATCGAGGGCAACATTTAAGTCACCTCCCCATAATATAGTGGGGATGTCAATGGACGTGATCAGTTGGTATACACTGGTATAGAAGGCTGGATCGTCAATATTAGGACCATACGTGCTAACCAGTAGCATACGCTGACCCGTGACCTCGCCCCACACAAGAACATACCTACCAAGGGGGTCAGTTCTTTGACCTTCTAGCCTGAATCTGAGAGTTGGGTGTATAAGAGTGATGACCCCCCTGGTCTGGGATGAATAATTCGTATAAAACCTCGATTTGCCCCAGCCAGGCAATATATATTCATTAATAGTGTCCATAGCATGTGTTTCTTGCAGCATGACAATTTGGGCCCCATGCCTGGCAATATAATTCCCCACCTTTCTAGTTTTAGACCGATTATTCAGACCTCTAACATTCCAGGACAATAACTTCATCTTTGGCACACAACCAATGTTTAGGAAGAAATGTATGGATGAAAACACGCATCTCAGTAATGCACCTCCCATGGAACTCGCATTGCGCCAGGCTCTCATAGTCCACTTGTTTAACCATTAACCACCAAACTTCAAACCTTAAGGTTATGCAGCAGCAACAACTTATAACATACCCTGTAATCCATCCCCCTCCCTCACCGTCACCCCCAACTTGACGATGTTCCCATTTCAACTTGTGGAGCATTCCTGGGGTGGACATGTTGCCTCACATGACCGGCGTCCCGTCACCCCACTTGTTTATAAGTTATGAGGCCGTCTGTAGCATTTAGTCACTCATGGGTCGAAAGAAAAGGGGACCCGGCCAGCTTACATAAACTCACCTGGTACATACGTCTCAGTCATTTGGGTGGGGTCTGTTCTGAGCTGGTCTGTTACCCCTGGGAGGAAGAGGTATAGAGGACTCAATATAGGTCAAGGCTTCAGTCAGATTCTCAAAAATGTGTGCTCTTCCTGCATGTTGAATCCTCATTTTGGCCGGGAACATCAAGGCGTATGTAATCTGTCGTGCTTTCAGGAGTTTCTTCACTGGCTCGTACGATCGCCTACTCACCTGAACCAAGGCGGAAAAGTCAGGATATATGTGTATACGATTGCCTTCGTAATGCAGTGTTCCCGCCTCTCTTGCCAAATGGGGAATTGTGTCTCTATCCCTATAGTTTAGGAGGTGTGTAATTATCGTGCGCGGTCTGCCCCTGGCTTAGGCGCCGGCGCCAGGGTGCGATGTGCTCTCTCTACTAGGAAATGTTCTGATAGTTCCTCTGGCCTAAACAGGGACTTAAGCAATTCTTCCATTTGTTTCTCCATGTGTCCCCTTTCGAAGGACTCCACCACGCCAACCACTCGGATGTTGTTTCGTCTCGATCTGGATTCGAGATCCTCGCACTTGCTTTGCAGTTTGTTCATTGTGTCTTTTATCTGATGGATGTCACGGCTGTGATGGGCAATGGTCTCTTCGTTTACGCTTATCCTGTTCTCGGCCTCTGTGACACGTGCACTTTCTTTGTCTATTCTGGCCCTCATGGAGCCTTTAGTAGCGACTATTTCATCCAACTTCGTGTTCACGGCCAGGAACCCATTTTGCACCAGCGTGGTCAGTTTGTCTTCTCGATCCGCTCTTTCGAGTTCACCAGTTAGAGTGGGTTTGGGGTGTAACTCGTCCGCCATGGTTTGGCTCCGATTGCTGGTGTATGTGTCCATTGGCCCTTTTTTCTTACTGCTGGGGGTCTTGGATGCTTTGTTTGTTCTATTTGGTTCCCCCATGATGGCGCAGGGTCGTGTGTTTGTCCCAGGAAAGTCCTGGAGATGTCTGGGGCTATGGTATCATGAGATGTCTCTGGCCGGCACGAAGTGGCCAGAATTTCAGTTATGACCAGGATGGATTATGTCCTCTCACGTGCACAGTGCCAGATATTGCTCTCGAGATCCCTGGCTCTTCAGCCCAGTGTTAGCAGCATGTGGGATTTGATTTGTGTGTTTTAGTTACCAAGGAGGAGGTTGCGTAGTGGCTGATGTCCTGGAGATGTCTGGGGTCATGGTGCCAAGAGATGTCCCTAGTTGGGACGAAGTGGCCAGGAAATTCAGGTATGCCCGCAGCCCCACCCACTGCTGGGTCCACAGGGTGGATGGATTGTGTCCTCTCACGTGCCCAGACACTGCTCTCGAGATCCCTGGCCCCTCGGCTCGACGTCAGTGTTATGCGGGATTTAAGCCATGCGTTTTGGCTACCAAAAAGAGGTTGCATAGCGGCTGCTGGATGTTGCCGTGGCCTCCCCAGGCGGCCACGTCCAACGTGTAGATGTGCCCATTAGCACTAGCCATATTGCCGTAGGGCAGTGAAAACACATGCTTGCAGTCCACAGGGGTGTCATGATGCCTACCCCCAGGTATAAAGCCCAGCAGCCCTTTATAGGGCATGTTGGACATCAGTCCTGGCGCCATAGGCGCCAGGCTCATAAGGGGAAGTGTTTGGTGCACTTACCTGAAGCAGACCATGCTGCATACTCACCTGATGCAGACCATGCTGCATGAAGAACCAAGCCAAATGAGGCTTAGGAGGGACTATTTTTCTGAAGGAACTATTTTGTTACTTGGGTGGGGCTGTGGAAGAATACTCACCTGGAACTTCTTCCAATGCTATTTAAACCACGCCCGGACAGCCACACGTGCTTCGCGTTGTTCTGCATCCCAGCAGCTGAACGCTCACCGTGTCTGCTCCTGCACCTGGACTCCAGCCACGCCTGCCTCGAACCTGGAACACCTGTAAGGGAATAAGAGAAGAGAAAGGTGAAAACCAAGAACTATTTCAACCTTCTTACCTGCATCCGGAATCTTCACGCCAGCATTCCTGAAGGAAGACTTCCATTTAAAAGCACTGCGTTGCTCGCTACAGCGCCGCGCTTCACTCACCTGTTCCCGAGACGCCGCCCGGCTCCATCGCGGCTCTCAGCACCGGTTGCCACATCTCTGCACCTAGGGGAGAGAAGAAGAGACAAAAGGTGAGCAAGGGAACACAAGAGGAAAGCCGAATTTTCAGCCATATTACTTACCGGCTTTTCTTGGTGAACCATTCCACATCTCGGGTCGGCGCTGCATCTTTGGCAGGTACCGCACCCCGGCCTCTATGGGGGAAAGGACAAAAGACATACTGGGGAATTATAAAGACATTTAGAGGGGTCGCCCTCATCACTAACTCATCTGATTTTACCACCGGCAATTCAACCCCTCAACGCATCGCCTTTGTTCTGCACCTGAAATAAAGGACAGAAAAAACAACATAAAAGGAGGCTCACACTTGAACTTTGCATCTTCATACTTATGGCATATCGCTCAGAAAAGTCAAGTGGATGTGCCAGCGCCATTCTGAAAACCAGTGAAGTAACTGGACGAACGCGCGCCCCTGCACCAGAAGCAGGATGGAGAGTTCATCCTTCCAAACCATAAGGTGAGCTTAAACCGGGGGTTTTGGAGGAAGTCAGAGAAGAACGAAGGGGGATGGGGGGAGCAAGCACACTATTCAGCAGACAGTTAATCCCCTTTCTCATCTGCAGAAGGATATTCCTACGGGCCAGACAAGCAAGATTTGGGGGTCCTGTTCAATCGGTGGTCCGAATTCTGCGCATCACGCTTGAAGAGGCCACAGCAACCCAGACCAGACCAGCGCCTCCGTGGGAGCCAGGTGAGCGTTACAGAACGCGAAGCCTTCCTACAAATTCCCACCCAGGCGCTATGGAAACTTCTGAGACTGACCAGTTGGCCCAACTACTGGGGGAATTACGGGCCGAAGTACACGCCGCTCGTCAAGAGACTAATGCTCTCAGGAGGGAAGTCATTGTAACAAAGGAAAGAGCTGATGACCTGGCTAGACAGCTTTTGCAAGGTCAAGCTGGACAAACTCCTTTACCCGGTTCCGGAGGGAACCCCGCTCTTGTGCTTTCCAGTAACCCGGTGCAGATTAATCTACCTGGAAACATGCCGCTGGCCCCACCCGAACGCTTTGCTGGGGACCCCAAACGATTCGCCGTATTTATGAATCAGTGTCGTTTGCATTTCCTGTGCAGACCTGGGGCCTTCCCTAATGACCAGACCAAGGTAGCCTTTGTATTGTCATATCTCAGCAGCAGTGCTGCCGATTGGTCAGTTCCACTGGTAACTCAAGATGACCTGATTCTTTGTGATTTTCAAGGATTTCAAGGAAGCATGGAAAGGTTATTTGCTCGTCACTCCCAGGGGCAGGCTCTAGATGACGAACTTCTATCTCTGCGACAGGGCAATCAAGACCTCCTTTCCTACATTGCAACCTTTAACAGACTAATTGTGGAAACTGGGTGGCCAGAGGATAAAAGAATCACGTTATTTTATCGAGGTCTATGCGGAGAACTTAAAGATGTCCTGACCCAAGTTGTAAATCCGCCCCAAGAATGCTCAGAATATATAGACTTAGTGGTCCAATTGGATCACAGACTGCAAAACAGAAAAGCAGATCGGCCCAAGTTTGAGACCCGGGTGTTAGTCAAGACCCACGCTAACCTCAAGGGGGCTGAAGCCTCTGAGCCAATGCAAATCGGAGGAGTTAAAGGACCTTTAACACAAAAGGAACGTGAAAGAAGACGGCAGATGCACTTATGTCTTTATTGTGGATCCTCTGGACACTATCTACGAGATTGCCCGGCAAGGCCACCCAGGAAGGTGGTAGGAGCCGCTGATAAAATCCATGAAACCTCTGTATCGGGAAACGACCCCGCCCGACAAGCGTAGGGGTCCGCTTGCCGAGCTTGAAAACGAACTCTCAGACCTCGCATTTCACTGTGCCAATGGTCCTCGTAGATCTGGAACAGCCTAAGCGGTTGCATGCAATAAAGGCATACATCGATAGTGGGGCTATAGGAAACTACGTGGATCGTGAATTGGTCTCCAGGATTAACCTTCCCCTGCGTCCTAAATCCAGCAAAGATGTCATCACCACAGTTGATGGAACCCAAATTGCCTCGGGACCGGTAACACATTCCACAGCTGAGGTGACACTTGTAGGTCCGGACGGCCATTGGGAGGCAGTTGTGTTTGATGTAATCAAGGCTCCACAGTTTCAGGTTATTCTCGGAATCCCTTGGTTAGAGACACATAATCCTCGAATTGATTGGCGAGCGAAGAGAATAACCTTTCCGGAGTGTGCACAAACCTGCTACCCAGAAAATCTGAAGATCAGTCTAGCATCAGTAACCTCTGTCTCCATGCAACTACCTCCGGAATACCAAGACTTTCAGGACGTCCTCCAAAAGGAACAGGCCAACACGTTACCTCCTCACAGATCGTACGATTGCCAAATCGATCTGGTGCCCGGCACACAACCCCCTTGTAGCAGGATTTATGCCCTTACTGAGCCGGAGAATCTGCATTTGAGACAATATTTAGATCAATACCTAGCCAATGGTTTCATTCGCCCGTCAAAGTCTCCGGCATCCTCGGCTTTGTTCTTCGTGCCAAAAAAAGAAGGCGACCTTAGAACTTGTATCGATTACCGCGCATTGAACCAGATAACTGTTAAAAATCGTTACCCTCTGCCTTTGATCCCTGAACTCCTTGACCAGGTGAAGGACGCTTGCATATACACCAAGTTAGATCTCCGGGGTGCTTATCATCTGGTACGAGTAAAAGAAGGCGATGAATGGTAAACGGCCTTCCGTACAAAATATGGACTATTCGAATACCAGGTGATGCCTTTCAGGTTGTGCAACGCGCCTGCTGCCTTCCAATTCTTCATGAACGATGTCCTTCGGGAACTCATCGATGTCTGTGTTGTCGTGTATATCGATGAGATTCTGGTGTACTCCTCTTCGGAATCTGATCACAGAAAACATGTCAGGGCCATCCTTGAGAAATTGCGCCAGCACAAACTGTTTGCAAAGCTGGAAAAATGTGTTTTCCATACCACCGAGGTTGAGTTTCTTGGATTCATCCTGACACCTAAAGGGGTCCGAATGGACTCACGGAAAGTGGATGCCATCCCCAAATGGCCATCACCTAGTTCGGTGAAAGGTGTCCAAAGCATGCTTGGTTTTGCCAATTTTTATCGCAGGTTTATCCCGGAATTTTCACGGGTGGTGCAACCCATCACTGCACTCTTGCGGAAGAATAAATGTTTTGAATGGACTGAGGAAGCTGAACAGGCCTTTCAGGAATTAAAAGCTAAATTTACGTCCGCACCTATTGTGAAACACCCGCGTCCTGATCTCCCATATATATCTAAACCGACGCATCCAGCTTAGCCATGGGAGCTCTCCTGTCTCAGAGAGACCCCGAAACCAACCAACTGCACCCCGTAGCATTTTGGTCCAGAAAGTTCTCGCCGCCGGAGATAAATTATGCAATCACCGATAAGGAATTATTAACCATTAAGTCCGCCTTTAAGGCGTGGCGGCATTATCTTCTTGGCGCCAGGCATACCATCACCGTGATCACTGATCACCAAAATTTACAATATTTAAAAACTGCCAAGGTTCAGTCTTCACGACAGCTCCGATGGGCTTTATTCTTTGCTGAGTTCGATTTTGTAATCACCTACCGTCCCGGCTGTAAGAATGGGAAAGCGGACACGCTATCTCGAATTGGAATGGGAGAAATGGACACAAACTCAGAACCTCTGCCGATAATTCCCGAACTAAGAATCTTGGGGATAACCACTTTATAAACCCTTGAAGACATTCAAGCACGAGTAAAACTGTTCCTGGACTCTTCAGCCTTGCAGGATTGGATCAAAAGGGGTTCTGCCTTTTCAATCAACGATGGCTTACCTTACTTCTAAGGACGTTTATTTTTGCCAGAAAAGGAATTGCAAGAACTGGTTATTTCCTGTCATCACGATTCTCTGATGGAAGGACATCCTGGCATTGCCAAAACAGAGGAAAAAATTAAACGACAATTCTGGTGGCCGTCCTGGCGAAAGGATATTAAATCTTTCGTGATGTCCTGTGGAGTTTGCGCCCAAAACAAAGGTCAAAAAACAAAACCCGCCGGTCTTCTTCAACCCTTAGACATTCCACCAGCACCTTGGCACAGCTTGTCACTAGATTTTATCACGGACCTGCCCTCTTGTAATGGATACAATACTATTCTGGTTGTGGTGGATTTATTTTCCAAGATGGCCCATTTTATTCCGTTGAAAGGATTACCTTCAGCTTTTGTTCTTGCCAAGGAAGTCCTCGAAAATATCATCCGTCTGCATGGATTCCCGTCCATACTAATCTCCGATCAGGGAAGCCAGTTTATTTCTCATTTTTGAAAAAAGTGTTGTTAACTGGCACAAATCGACGTAAGACTCTCAACCAGCCACCACCCACAGACCGATGGTCAGACGGAGAGAACGAACCAGACCCTTGAACAATATCTACGATGTATGTTGCACCAATCGGAGGGTAATTGGAAGGATATTTTATGGGTGGCTGAATATGCATACAATAACTCGATACACTCTGGAACTGGTCAGAGCCCCTTTTTATACCCTATATGGACATCACCCTCGTACTTCAGACTTGGACTCACCTTTGAGCCTCGAAATGCCCGCAGTGGACCATTTGCATTCTACGATTACTCAAGCCTTCAAGGATGCTACTGCACACTTACAACATGCGAAAGGGAAATACAAAATGAATGCGGATCTGCATCGAAAGGAGGCGCCTCCATACCAAATAGGGGATCAAGTATGGTTGGCTACCAAACACTTATCGCTCAAGGGACCTCAGACTTTTAATCCAAGGTATTTAGGCCCTTACTCGATCAAAGCTATAATTAACCCAGTGGCAGTCAAGCTAGATCTACCAGCGAACATGCGGATTCACCCTGTTTTTCATGTGTCGCTTTTGAAACCAGTGCAACCAGGAACCAGATTAATAAAGCTACCAGAACCAATCCAGATAGATGGGGAGCCTGAATTCGAGGTGAAGAACATTTTGGACTCTAAGATCTCGAAATCAAAACTTTTCTATCTAATTGATTGGAAGGGGTACGGGCCTCAGGAAAGATCTTGGGAACCCAGCGACCACGTACATGCACCTCGGCTAGTAAAAAGGTTCCATCAGAATTTCCCGGACAAACCGAAACCTCCTGGAGAAACGACCTTGGGAGGGGGTTTGGGGGGTTGGGCGTGGGGGGAGTGCTGTCATGATGCCTACCCCCGGAGCACCAGGCCAGGCCCAGCACCCCCGGGAGCAGGCATCACGCCCCCGGGTAAAAGCCCAGCGGCCCTTTATAGGGGCTCTTTGGACTCTGTCCTGGCGCCGTTGGCGCCAAGCTCATGTTGGACATCAGTCCTGGCGCCATAGGCGCCAGGCTCATAAGGGGGAAGTGTTTGGTGCACTTACCTGAATCAGACCATGCTGCACACTCACCTGATGCAGACCATGCTGCATGAAGAACCAAGCCAAATGAGGCTTAGGAGGGACTATTTTTCTGAAGGAACTATTTTGTTACTTGGGTGGGGCTGTGGAAGAATACTCACCTGGAACTTCTTCCAAAGCTATTTAAGCCACGCCCCGACAGCCACACGTGCTTCGCGTTGTTCTGCATCCCAGCAGCTGAACGCTCACCGTGTCTGCTCCTGCACCTGGACTCCAGCCATGCCCGCCTCGAACCTGGAACACTTGTAAGGGAATAAGAGAAGAGAAAGGTGAAAACCAAGAACTATTTCAACCTTCTTACCTGCATACGGAATCTTCACGCCAGCATTCCTGAAGGAAGACTTCCATTTAAAAGCACTGCGTTGCTCGCTACAGCGCCGCGCTTCACTCACCTGTTCCCGAGACGCCGGCCCGGCTCCATCGCGGCTCTCAGCACCGGTCGCCACATCTCTGCACATAGGGGACAGAAGAAGAGACAAAAGGTGAGCAAGGGAACACAAGAGGAAAGCCGAATTTTCAGCCATATTACTTACCGGCTTTTCTTGGTGAACCATTCCACATCTCGGGTCGGCGCCGCATCTTTGGCAGGTACCGCACCCCGGCCCCTATGGGGAAAGGACAAAAGACATACTGGGGAATTATAAAGACATTTAGAGGGGTCGCCCTCATCACTAACTCACCTGATTTTACCACCGGCAATTTAACCCCTCAACGCATCCCCTTTGATCTGCACCTGAAATAAAGGACAGAAAAAACAACATAAAAGGAGGCTCACACTTGAACTTTGCATCTTCATTCTTACGGCGTATCGCTCAGAAAAGTCAAGTGGATGTGCCAGCGCCATTCTGAAAACCAATGAAGTAACTGGACGAACGCGCGCCCCTGCACCAGAAGCAGGATGGATAGTTCATCCTTCCAAACCATAAGGTGAGCTTAAACCGGGGGTTTTGGAGGAAGTCAGAGAAGAACGAAGGGGGGGAGTGGGGAGCAAGCACACTATTCAGCAGACAGTTAATCCCCTTTCTCATCTGCAGAAGGATATTCCTACGGGCCAGACAAGCAAGATTTGGGGGTCCTGTTCAATCAGTGGTCCGAATTCTGCGCATCACGCTTGAAGACGCCACAGCAACCCAGACCAGACCAGCGCCTCCGTGGGAGCCAGGTGAGCGTTACAAGGGGTCAGAACCCCAAAGCACAATCACACCGCACGTGGGGGACAGTGTTCCTCACATTGTGGCCGTACGTGCAACCTCGTCTGTCCAGGCACCAGCAATATGCTCAGATTCTTTCCCCTTCGTTTCCTCAGCCCTCGCGCCAGCACCAACCATCCACCGGTGCGGCACCGTGTGAATATACGTATATGTAGGCGATAGTCGCTGCCAGCAGTCCACCTCGCACAGCACCCCCGCGTCACACAACATCTCACCTGGTGTGCGAGTGCGCTGCTATCGAGTCCATGCCTTGCACGGATGCGCCGTTTCCCAACAGGGGATCAGCCACGGCGGTGTCCGGGAGGAGGGGCAAGGGGGGGCGGCGGCGGCCACTGCGGTCTCCGGTCGGGATCCAGCCAAGCCCAGGGCACCGGTGCAGGAATCAGGCGCCCCAGTCCAGCAGCGCATCGGGGGCCGGAGTTATGTGATGGAGCCAGGCGCGCGCCGCAGCCTGAGGCTCCATCTCCCTCGGCCTGCAGCCTCCTACATCCACAGCACTCGCGTGAATCCCACGGTATTGTGCGCCAGCAGGGCCCAGCGGCGCGGGGTTGGCGGACTCCCACACGGGAATATCTCTGTGATCTCAAGTCGCCGCCAGTCCGAATTTTCTCTGGTGGTTGGCGGACGCTTCCTCGACCTCCCAAGCAAAGCTGCAGTCTTCCAGACGGCTCTGAGGCGGATAATTTAGGAGAGGATATTACGGTGGGGCAGGAGCTCCAACACTAGGCGGCCATCTTCCTCGTGAGAAACAGCGTCCCCCCATAACATTGTGTATTCATAGGTGTCCCATCTCTGCTTAATATGTTTGCATTCTGGATTTTTAGGGGATGTTTTGTGTTATTGAAGGATGTACTGATCGGATTTTTTTTGTTTGTTTATGCAAAGTTTTGTTGTAAACCAATTGCAAATAAATAAAAATAAAAATGGTCTAACTTCTTTTTGTAATGTTTGTAACAATATTTGAATAAATGCTGTAATTTGACCCCCGGTTGGTCAGATATTATAAACAGCCTTTGTTTGTTATTATACTCTTCTTTTTAGGCCATAAGAAAGGACAGCCTCATTGCCTGTCTTGCAGCTACCATAAAATCTGCTTCTAGTTGCAGCTATGGAAACAGATCTGGTTAACAAGTACCCGGCTCCCTTCCCCAGCTTTGTATACACGTTTTCTTCAATGGTTACCCCATAGTGGTTGTGAGTAGTAAAGAATGATACCTTTCCTCATCAAACTAGCCTTGACAGGTTGCCATGCCCCCTTTAGGGTGGGATATCTGGTCCCTATGACATCATATCCGGGGCGTGGCCCCCTAGGGTTTCCCCCAGAAGTTCTGCCTGGGCAAAATCCCACCCTGAAGTGATCTAGGTGTGTTTAACAGGCACTTGTTCCTTAGCGGGGGTGTCACACCGGATGTGACATCATGGGGTTAACCGGAAGCCCCCCACCCCCAGGGGCCCCAAGGGGGCTTCCCCCGATGCCCCCACAAAGAACCGGAAGAGTGGAGCTGATGTCTGAGAGGCGGCCATCTTTAGGGGGTGGGGTGTGTAGGGTGTGTATATATACAGCAGGGTTTTGGGCTGTAGGTACAAGCCAATCCTGAGGATCGGGGGAAACACTGATTAAACAGCATCAGCACGAACGGCAGGTGCGTCAAAGTATGCGCAAAATTGAGACTCTGGACATTGACCAGGGGCGGGTGTGTTAAAGAGGGTATTTAGTATAGGGTGGCCATGTGTCCACACTTATAATAAGGCAGGTAATTTGAAAAAAAATCAAAAAATGCACACAAAAAAGCAATATATATATATGTAAATATATAAAAGAAATATTTATCAAAAATTGTATACTACTTATTAATAAATGTGAATATTCATAATTTTCCAATCAATTATCATGGTGAGAAAAAAAAATATATTTAATTTATGAATAATAATATTCATAAGAAATGTTGGGGTGATAGGTCTGAGTCCGACAGGCTTGTGAAGCAAGGTCCTGGGTCTCTGCAAGGGTCAGGTTGTGGGTCCTGGGGCAGCGGTAAAGGTCTCTGTCCTTTCCAAGGCACTCGGGCTGCAAAATGGCATGCACAATGGCCTGCGCAATCCATGTTCACCCCACAGCGCTGACAGCCTTCTATATATAGAGAGCTCAAAAGCAGCTGTTGGGCCCAGCCAGGAAGAGTGCCTAGCTGGCATTCAACAGGAAGAGACCCAGAGAGACATTACGTAGCACTGAGATCAGCCGATGCACCACAGCTGTCATGATCTCTGCTTCCAAAAGGTCAGGGTTTTCCCAACTCCCTTGGAAGAAGATTCATAACCCAGGTTCCGAGTGCCAACCAGTCCCAATTGGGACCTTTTGGACCCAATCCTGGCGCCAGTGGCACCAGGCTCATAAATATGCCCAGTCCCAGCGCTGGAAGCGCCGGGCTCATAATGCTTGGGTGGACTTACCTGCAGCAGACCATGCTGCTTACTTGCCTGCCAGTTGAGCCTCTGATCCTCTTCTGTTTGGAACTACTTTTCCTGTTGGGTGGGGCAGGAGCCACTCCCTAGGTTCAGAAAACTGAACTCTTCTGGAAAGCAGGAACTCTTTTCTTACCTAGGCGTGGCTGTGGAAGGAGACACCTAAGCACTACAGGAGGCTATTTAAACCACACCCGATGGATGAATCTTGCTTTGCATTATTCTGCATCCTCTGCAGCAGAACGCTCATCGTGTCTTCTGCATCTGACACCTATAAAGACAAGAAAGAACAGGTTAGCATTACGGTCTTCAGGTTAGCATTACAGTCTTCAGTGACAGCTCTTCACTTACCTGGGCCATCGGCTGTCACCAACGCCTCGCGCTGCATTCTGAAAGACAAAGGCTTACCTACTCTTCGTGCGCTCCGGAGGTCTTCACACTGCATTCCGGCATCTGAAAGACAAAAGCTTACCAACTCTTCGCACGCTCCGGAGGCCTTCGGCGCTGCATCCCGCATCTGAAAGACAAAACAAGGTGCGTTTAAAGACATTGGGGAACTTTAATACTCACGTGCCATTACTCCTTTCCACATCTAACCCAGTGGGTATTCCGGCACCCTGCAGCCGCTCCGAACTTGTACCTGCAAAATAAAAAGACAGTTAGAGCGCATCGTGAAGCAGGCAACAAGCGCTTACTTACGTGCTTCCAGGCGCTTCTATTCATCACACGGGCTCCATCTTCAACTCACTTCAGCCCGTCATCCACCATCGCCGGAACCCTGCAAAACAAGAGACATCATTACTAAAGAATTTAAAGACATTAGAATTACTCGAAACTTACCGTTCGTGCAGTAAACGACGGACAGCAGTCCTCTGAAGTCAAGAGGCCTGCTCCCCTTATCCAGTGAAGAAACTGGTTACAGCACCCTGCCCCGAGGCAGATGGAGAGCACAGCGTTCACTTACCTAAGGTGAGAGCGTTAACCTTCGGGGTTCTACAGGAGAAGAGAAAGGGAAGAAGAGAGACATTCAATAACCCAGTTCATTAATCCCATATTTTCTATCTGCAGACATCTTAGCCTTCGAGTCAAACATACAGTGCACAGAGGTCCAGCCCAAAGAGCCAGCCGTGTTACACATCACCTTTGAAGATACGGTATACGCCCAGTCAAGACCGGCGCCTCTACGGGAATCAGGTGAGCGTTACAACAGCTGACTCTCAGGGGTTGAGCCCCCCTCAGCACTTCCCCTCCTTCCCCAACACCCCCTCCACATGCTGGGGGTGGAAGTACGTAGCCCAGAGCTCAGCTGATGCATCACAGCTGCCTCTCAGGGCCTGAGCCACCCCTCCAGCACTTCCCCTCCTCCCCAACACCCCCTCCACATGCTGGGGGGTGGAAGTACGTAGCACGGAGCTCATCTGATGCATCAAACCTGTTCCTGTGGGCTGAGTCCCCCTCCAGCAGTTCCCCTCATCCCCCAGCTTGTGGAGGGGTTGCTGGGGTAGCAGGGGAAGTGCTGGAGGGGGGGCTCAGCCCTCAGGAACAGGTGTGACATCAGCTTGAATTGCCTGCTGACAAGGCAGGCAGTTCTAGTCGCAAAACACTGGGGGTGCAATGTCTTGAAAGGCCAAAGGTGTTTAGCTTCCGGGGTAATTTGCAGATGTTTGTAAAAGCCCACCAGATTTAAAAGTCTATAAGGACTGTGTGATGTTGAGACAATATCTCTTCCATTTGAGGTGTATTTGTGTGAAGCAGTCCTGACGCTGACAGAAAAAATGCCTAGACAGACCAACTCACAAGTAAGGGGGCCTGTATAATTTATGCATAGATGTAGCATAGGGTAGACTTAAGTAAAACGAGCTAGGCTAATTCTTTTTATTAATTACTTATAGGAAATCTATCCAGACCTTTAACTAGGGGATGGGTTAGGATGTATCCAGGTTACAGGTAATATTTTACATGGCTCTGTGTTTAAAAAAAAAATATATATAGGGGGGTGCTGTTGCGCGCATCAAAGTTGGCCGCTTGAAGGGAGAGCTCCGGCTCATATGAACATCCTGATTTCAAAATATCCTTTCTACGCCGCTCTACATAACAACAACATGGAGATTCCTGTGCCGTAAGACTTGCTGAATGTCGCCTGCAAAATTTGAGAACATCCGTGCCCGGGCTGCTGAGTAATCACGCCCGAGGGAGAGAGACGGCTGCGTGGCGTGGACGTCGCCACCCCGCGGCTCCACGGAATTCCTACTGGAATCCGGAGGCTGGCGCAGAAGATCAGGCCGCGGAGGGGGAGGGGCCCGGCACTACGCGTGGCGGTGCCGTACCCTCATAGCGGAGCTGCAGAGACCCGACGTCCTCGATCTGCTGCGCCTGGATGCGGCCACCGCGTTGGCTTGGGTGAGGCGGCGCCGCAGTGTTCGGAGGGGAGGCCGGCTTGGCCAGCTACTCTGGTGTCGGACGAGGTTGTAAGTAGCCTCGGTGGGCGTGAAGCGGGTGAAGTGGCGCCGGCTGTCCTGGGGCCCGCTTCGTGACACCGCCGGTGCCGGGGCGCCTGGAACGCTGCGCGAGGGCTCTACTCTTACGGCCAGTCCCGGCAAAACAATTAAGTGCAGCTGGATCGGAGGGGGCCCATGCTGTGAAGTTACCCAGGGCTCCTAGAACGACCGAGGTGATACTCCTGGATAGTGCGAAATGTGGGTGACTCTGGCTTCACTTTTGGTACAAGGCCCTGCGAACACAGCAGTTGTTTAGAAGCGGAGGTTTCGGCCTGCATTGTTGGTGTGAGCCCGAACGGCCACTGGCAGAGGGAAACTGAGGACTGCGCCCCGCGCTGAGAGGAGTAGTTCCATGTCCGCCCCTGCTGTGTGACAGAGGGGCCCCTAACATCCTGAGAGGCCACAGTAGCAGGGTTGGCCGAAAATCCCTTTGCATCTTCCGGAGTGGGCAAGTGGAACACCCCCCTAAGAACTATAAACTTCAAATATCCTGAGCAGCCGGGGGGGGGGCGCATGGTGGCAATACCGGTCTGTATGATCTAGAGCAAGTGTGGGAGAGCAAACACTCAGCCCAGGCAGTGAGCGAGAGAGACACTGGGCTCGTATACTATTGGGTCTCTATCAACGACAAGATACGTGGGAGGACATAACCCATTCTTAGACTACACACTAATCCACATGGGCCGCGTCGAGAAAAAAGGCACGGGAGGGAAAAAGATGGGCCCAATGGATTCCTTTGCCAGCTCCCAACCAAGCAAGGCGCCTGATGAGGCGCAACAGCTGCCTGACAGGCAGGATGAAGACCCCCTAGAGCGCCTGGCAACGCTGGTACAAAACGGCTTCATGTGGCGTCGATCAGATCCCTTGAGGCCAGGGTTGAGCAAGAAAGCTTGCGCATCACAGAAACAGAGAACAGGATCAGCGCAAATGAGGACACCATAACGCAACACGGCCGCGACATAGCCCTAATCAAAACAGAACTTCGTAAAAACCCAGGTTAAATGCGAGGATTTAGAGTCAAGGTCCCGCAGAAATAACATTCGGATTGTTGGTGTGGCAGAATCCTTTGGCAAGGGCGACATGGAGAGGCAAGTGGAACGTCTTTTGAAAGATATCCTGGGGGATGAATCTTTCTCGGAACATTTTCTGGTTGAGAGAGCCCACCGCATTCTGGCACCTCCGCCGAGACCCGGGGCACCGCCCCGCATCATAATAGCACGTATCCTTAACTATAGGGACAGAGATGCTATCCTTCGACTCTCCAGGGAGAAATGTACTTTGTACTTTGATGACCACAGAATTCACATATATCCGGATTTCTCAGCTGGGGTACAGGCGCAACATCGATCCTATGAGCCCGTAAAAAGACAACTGCGAATGCGGAATATACCCTATGCCCTGATCTTTCCCGCTAAAATCAGAATTCAACATGGCGGCAGAGCCCATTTTTTTGAAAATCCGGCGGAAGCCATATCATGCGTGGAGGCGTCTATCCCACTGCCTCCCAGAGATAGGGCAAACAATCAAAACGGCGGAGTCCAGCCTGGAGCAGATAGACTTGATGTAGCAGACTGATGGGTCTGCACTATCCGATTCCCAACACGGGAAACCAATGGGGGAAAAAAGAATGGCTTAGAGTGGCCTAGATGAAGATTCAAGGTAGTTTTGAGCCGTGAGCCCCTGAAAGGGCGGCCGGATGGATGCAGCAGGCACCCTTAGGAAGGTTCCAAGTTATTTGGGGGAAAATGCCCATCGAGGTAGACCCGAGCGTTATGGGGCAGCATCGTCATGTTGGGGGTGATGATGTGGGTGGGGGGACAATTTGGGATGTTACAATGTTGGTTGTTGAGATATATGTGATTCATGATGGAGAGGAGGGCATTGGAGACCCAGTTGAAAGGGTTCTACAGGTTGAAAATGTTGGTGGCGTCATTGCACATGACATTCATCCGGTTCAATCCGGTACAAGTGAAATGATATTAAGGCACAGTCATGGCATACACCGGAACAAGGGCTAGCGGAATGAAGTTAAAGCTCCTCACATGGAATGTCTGCGGTTTAAATAACCGGGCTAAGTCTAGAAAGGTAGGGGCTTACGTTACTAGACATCACCAGTAGGTGATTATGTTGCAAGAGACTCATGCACTCCGAAAGGTAAACATGGACTTTCTGAAAAACTGGGGACAACATAGATTTTATACTGACTACTCCACACAGGCGAGGGGTGTTCTCACTCTCATACACCCTTCTGTGGGTTTTCAATTCAGTAGGAGTAAGATGGACACTCATGGGCGTTATGTCATAGTATGGGTAGTATTGCGGGGAGGGAAATGATACTGGTGAGCACCTATGGACCGAACGTTGATGATCCTGAGTTCTATGTAAATGTTGTACAGGAATTGGAGTATACGGGCTCTGAACAGATCCTCTGGGGAGGAGATTTTAACACAATCCTTGATGTCACACTGGATCGGTCCAATACAAAACCTTGACCCCCCTCCAAGGCGGCGGTAATGTTGCTACAAATCCTGTCGCAATTGACAATAGAAGACACATGGAGAACGCTACACCCTTATAATAAACAATACACATTTTATTCTGCAGTACATGACACAAAGTCCAGAATAGATTATTGGCTGACTTCCACAAGCCTCATGAGCCATATAGATAAATGTGAGATACTTCCCCGCACTCTTTCAGACCACTCCCCTGTTACAATGGAAATGTCATTGAGGAATACAGCTCCCACAGTTAGGCGATGGAGGATGCCACCGGACATCCTTAAGGACCCTGCAGTAGCGGAGGCGTTGCATATAGAAGTTGAACACTTCCTTGAAACCAATACAGGATCAGTAGATGGTCGGCATACTCTTTGGGAGGCTTTCAAAGTTTGGGTGAGAGGGATATTGCTTTCTAAATTCACAAGCATGCTGAAGGCAGTCAGGAGAGAACTTGATGAGGTGGAACAATTACTAGGTAATTTAGAAGCGAAATACACTATTGAACATGACAACAAGACCCTTGCAGAAATTAATAGTGCCCTATTGGAATTTAATAAACTAGCGGCTAGAGAACTGCTTTATATGTCAACCTCTCATAGAGCACGTAGATACGGTGAGGGCAACAGAGCTGGGCGCACCTTGACCAACCTCCTTAAAGCAGATAGACAGCACTCGATGATCTCCAGTATATCAATGGGTGACGGCTCGGTGGTCACTAGTGAAGAAGGGATAAATAGGGAATTTACTCGTTTTTACACAGACCTGTACCCCAACCATGATTCGAAATCACCGAGTGACGTGGAAACGTACATCGACAGCATCTCCCTTCCAACGCTTCCTGTGGAATACAGACTCGCATTGGAGCAGCCCCTGACCGAAGATGAAGTTGCCGAGGTGATCAAGTCACCGGCTAGCGGCAAAGCACCGGACTCAGATGGGTTGGGGGCGGAACTATACAAGGAGTTAAGTGAGGAACTATCCCCAGTGCTACTGTCGGTATGGGAGGAGGCAGTTGAAATAGGTACCCTGCCACCATCAATGAGAGAGGCCATAATAACAGTTTTGTTGAAACCCAGGCGCCCACCCAACTAGTTGTCCTCCAATAGACCCTTGTCCCTAATAAATGGTGATGCTGAAATATTTGCCAAGATCCTGGCCACGAGACTCCTCCCGCACATGCCCACATTGATACACCCAGATCAGTGCGGCTTTATTCCCACTAGGTCAACGGCTCTCAACCTTAGGAGATTGTTTGGCATCATGGCCCAGATAAAACCAGAGGCTCAGGCGGTGGCTGTATCGCTGGATGCTGAAAAAGCGTTTGATTCAGTATCTTGGTTGTTTTTGTTTAAAGTATTGAAGAAATTTGGTATAGGCCCATATTTTTTGAGATGCGTTAGTCTGTTGTACTCTGACCCCGGAGCCAGGTTACTGACCAATCGCACGTTGTCCGACTGGTTTGGGCTGGGGAGGGGTACGCGACAGAGATGCCCTTTCTCCCCAATACTATTCGCCCTTACTATTGAACCAGTGGCTCCGGCAATTAGGGAACACCAGGGACAGAGAGGTATCACAATGGCCGGCCTGACTCACTCCATATCCCTATATGCCGATGACACATTGTTATATATCCGCGAGCCGGATATACACTTAAGCCCGGCGGTCGAGACCATCCAGGAGTTTGCCGATTATTCTGGCTATAAATCCAATAGACCCGAATCTGAAATTTTCCCCCTTACCCCTGCCACGAGATGTCCAGCCAACACATATGGGTTAAAATGGTCCCCACGCAAAATAAGATATCTGGGAATTATAGTGTCCAGTGACGGCGCCACCCTCCACTCTGACAATCATGAACATCTCCTGGGTGGTATATCCACCAAGCTCTGTTTGTGGACCAAACTCCCCATTTCGCTCATTGGCCGGGTGGCCATATTAAAGATGGTAATATTACCAAAGTTATTGTATATATTCACAAACGTCCCGCTATGGCTGGGGGCACAGTTCTTTGCGACTCTTCATTCCCTGGTGGTGGAATTTGTTTGGGGAGGGGGTGCAGCCAGAATGAAGTGGGAGAAAATGGTTGAACCTTACAATAAAGGGGGCATAGCGGCCCCAGACTTTGAATTGTACTACCTAGTGGCGCAGGCCCAATTTATCAGGTACTGGTACGATGAAGTGTGGTAATATTCTACAGGGGTAACCCCACACTTTGGTGATATTCCCTCCTACTAAGTGAGGATATATGATATATATTTTTCAACAAAAGGAAGGAACAATAAACAATCTACCCTCAGATAGCAATTTCTAAAAACAGCCGTTCAACAAATATAGGCTGTATTCTGTGTTCTAGGTAATCATCAGAAAACGTATTCTTAACAAAATATCCTTTTTAATATAGTAATCTCTTGTTCAGCACAAGTAATACAAAAACATTGTTTAAAAAACATATACACATCACATAGTCATATACATGTTAAAATCACTCCACCTCACAGTATCGAAACACATATGCTGAAATATTCAATCAGCACACCACACTAATGTCCCATGGGCTTATTCACACAATGGGAAATTAGATTTATTGAGTTGCCATTAGTGTGGTGTGCTGATTGAATATTTCCGCATATGTGTTTCGATACTGTGAGGTGGAGTGATTTTAACATGTATATGACTATGTGATGTGTATATGTTTTTTAAACAATGTTTTTGTATTACTTGTGCTGAACAAGAGATTAATATATTAAAAAGGATATTTTGTTAAGAATACGTTTTCTGATGATTACCTAGAACACAGAATGCAGCCTATATTTGTTAAGCGGCTGTTTTTAGAAATTGCTATCTGAGGGTAGATTGTTTATTGTTCCTTCCTTTTGTTGAAAAATATATGATAAACAGTGTACCTCCCCCCATGTTGTTATTGAAAGACATGCTGCACGCCCAACCGACTTACGCTCCATATTCTTTAGCAAGAAACATAAAGACGACTGCCTATTCCACCCGGTTAGCATAACTGTGCATGCATGGTCCAGACTATTCCGTAGGCTGGGTTTGGAGACTCCCTATTACTCGGAAGCCCCCTTCTGGAACTTCCCCGGTATAGCACCATCTTGTTACCCCGGATGTCCAAAAAAACTGGGATCCAGATGAGGAATTCAAACTGAAAGATATATACCCCAATGGTAAATTCATAACACTAGAGGAATTTAAAGTCAGTATGGGGAGGGATCAACTGAAGGTGCTACAATATCACCGGATGTGGATGGCCTTTAAGGCCAGATGGCCCCTGTTCCCAGAAGAACCACCTGTCCACCCGTGCCTCACAACACTGTCCACACAGGAGAGGGGTAGTGTCTCAGGGCTCTACGCAGTAGTACAGGCAAATACGCCCACGACAAATAGTATCAAGGCTTCGTGGGAAGCTGACCTGGGAAGCATCATCTCAGACAATGCATGGGAAAAATACTGTGATCTAACCAAACGGGTGTCTATGAATGCAGGTCTACGCCAGATCCAATTTAAGGTATTAAATAAGTTACACTATACACCTGTGAAGGTGGCTAAGTTCACTCGAGATGGCCCGGCCAGTTGTCCGAAATGTGGAAGCGCACAGGCCGATTCCTTCCATATGTACTGGAGTTGCCCACGCATATACGAGTTCTGGAGAGAAGTTGCGTCCATCCTTGTGGACATCACACAGATCCCGGCAGACCTGACGCCCCGAAAATATCTATTCAGAGATATTGGGAAGACCTCGGAGATGAGTAGGCGTTTATTTAATGTAGTGTGTATAGTAGCTAAAAAATGTATACTGCAACAGTGGAAGAATGCATACGCACCACGGGTAAATCATTTTCTTAGGGAACTGGCTCAGGTCAATGAATGTGAAGAACATTATGTATTATCGCTACCAAGACCTTCTAAGCCTAAAGACATCTGGGCCCCGTTAAGAGTCTACTTATGTGAACTAGGTTCGGACGGCAGTAGCCCGACTAGACCCGAAAACGAACAGGCTGTGTAAGAAAATGTTGGTTGTAATTGCGTTTCAACTTTGTAATAAGAACTATTGTCTGCTATGTAATGTCATGTTTAAGCGGCGACGTGTACCACCATAATTAATAAATAAAGTTTTAAAAAAATAAATAAAAGGTTAAAAAAATATATATATATATATATATATATATATATATATATATATATATATATATATATATATATATATATATATATATAGAGGCCCCTATGTTTGTTTGTCATGGTCTGAGGGAGAAAGTGGATCTGGGGGCTCTATGTTTAAATACTCATTCATGTTCAGGGCCCTTGCTGGGGTAAAGAATAAATGTGTGCTGTGGTCATCTAGGCTTAAAGCATGTGGTATGTGTATACCTATCAGGCATCATTTATTTTTAAAAGGCACTCCAACCCCCATCTATTACAAGGACTCCACGTTGCCTTTTTGTGGTACCCTTTTAATGTGTGAGGCTTGGTGTGCCTTTTAGAAGACATTTTGGTTGGCAGTGGTGTGTTAAGGGGACCTCAATGTAGCGGGAGATCCTCCCGATAACTGAGTTTTAGGTCCTGGCAGCCCTCTTTTGTCAAAATAAACGAAGCGCGACTAATGTGCCTTAAGGCGGATGACCAGGAGCAGCTGTGGGGCTATGGCCCTTTGTTTATCTTGATGAGGCCATAGACACCCCGCCGCTGTACCTGGTCAGCCTTAAGACACGGTCGTTGCATTTAGCTTTTTGTATTTTTCAAAATGCGCTGGAGGCCTGGCTCTGTAGTTATCAGGCCCCAGGACCTCAGCAGAAGCCCATACACATGTGTTGAGGCAGGGCTTGTGTATTAAAAAGGAGACCCGCACGTTCTTAGAGTGCGGACCTCCTTTATAACACACAATTCCTACCTCAACACATGTGCATTTAGCTTTTGTATTTTGAAATGGGCTGCAGGCCTGGGGCGGCCGCGTGTGGCTCCAGGGAATCACCATCCCACAGTTAAAAGCAAGGCGGTGCTATGTATTACAGAAGATGACCGCACTTTCAGAAAGTGCGACCAGCTTCTGTAATACATCATTCCTGCCTTGCTTTTAAATGCAGGGCATCATCAGCCTGCAGTTAAAATCAAGACGGATGCTTAATACAAAAGCTGGCCCCGCTTTCAGAAAGTGTGAACAGCCTTTGTAACACAGAGCCCCCGTCTTGATTTTACATGCAACCTGATGAGACCCATGGGGGGGGGCATCGGGCGTTGAGGGTGCCCCCCGCCGGGTCTCATTAGAGTGCAAGTCCAACACTCGAAAGAGACTTGGGGAAGCCATTCAGACACTCACGGTTTCCCCCTTGCTCTATCGTGTGTCGGGCTATATTAAAATAAAGAAAAGAAGAAAAAGAAAATGTGGCAGACTGCATTTTATTCTAATGCAGGCTGCAGTGTGAATTGAAGCACCCCAGCCACCACCCGCCCCAGTGTCTCCCAGTCATCCTTATTTAATGCGAATGCTTTGGATCTCAAGGGGGGTGGAAGGTGGCTGGGGTGCCTCAATTCACACGTTTTAAAATAAACAAAACTAGCCGTGCTGGTCTTGATGCTGTATGCAATGGGATGCTATGACCCTTTTGTTTATCTTGATGGGGCTGACTTGGGAACAGAGCTGACTCAGCCCCCGTTAACCCCCAGGCAGCCCCATCACGATAAACAAGAAACAGGGTGGCCTGTTTTAAAAAGCCTTCAGCTATTTGCAGCATGCGTGCCCTTATTTCACGGGCACCCTTCTGCAATTAGCAGAGGGCTACTTCTGTATTTATACAGCAACCCTTTGCATAACTACCAGTCACATAGGCAGGGCCTGCCTGGGGTGTAAATTTGTCTCAGGCACCAATAAAAAAGTGGCCCACAACTACATATGGGCATTTCATTTCTTTTGTGACACGGTTTGAACAGGACACAAGGAGGATGTTTTTATTATTTATAAAATGTGATGCAAATTATACATTTTAAAGATTGTTTTGTAGCAACAGTGATCAAAAACTATTAGCCGCATAGTGAGGTAGCCCTGCAAACTGACACCCTTTAACCCAGAGAGGGGCCCCCTTTGCCCCATAATAAAATTAAAAAAAATGACCCACACATGCGTTTTTGCGTTTATGGTTCAGCCCTGGGCCAGAGACCCTATAGGTCAGGCCGAGCTTGCACCGAGTGAATTAGCCCATCAAACTAGCCCCATGGTCCCCAGCTGCAAATAGCTATGCAGTCCTGGGGGTGTGGCTACATGGCCACGGTGTAGGACGTGTCTTCGGAGTGCTCCTGTCGATCCGCTACTGATCCGGATAAATATGCACTATGAGTTAGCTGGGAGAAGCTGCTTTTGAAGGTACAGGCGTGTGAATATGGCGAGGATGCAGCGGGGAAAGATCGGAAGGCGACCGCACTGAAATAAAGGAAATACAAGCAGAAGAAGATTGTTTAAGAACCATGGAGGGGGATACAAAATGGCGCCCACAGCAGAACAAAGGACCTCCGTCTGTGTGAGTGTGCCGTGATCGTGAACGGAAGTTCCCCCAAACTGCTAGCGGACTCTGCTAATGATACAAAGTGTGGAACATAAAGGATAATAATAGCGGTGCGGAAGGGGATCAGCGGAGAATTCTTATCGGTGACACTGGCTGCGCGTCTGCCTGGCAGGCGTGGGGATTGGATGCGCACAACGCGGGTGCAGCCCCAATGCCGGAAACTAGTGAAAGGCTGGGTGGGGGGGTTGGCCCGGCGCTTTGACATTGTAGGGGGTTGCGGCGGCGACCCCCCCAGAGGATCTGAGAGCTGGACACCGCCACAGCATATATGTGACGGGATCCGCTGTTCCAGCACGAAGAACAGCTGCTGGAGATCGCAAGACGGACGGCCTTGAGCTGCCCGCGGGTGTAGTGGGCCGCACAGGAAGGAGCGCGAAGCAAGCCAGCTGTCTGCGAGTGCAGAGGACCGCACAAGAAGGAGCGTGTCAACGGAGGTATGTGGGGCTCTGTGCTTTCACCGCGGAGCTTTCGCTTTGGAGCCTAAGTGTAGCTGTAACGCTGTGGCACTGAGCTGGATACAATATAGCAGCAAGGCGTGTCCGGGGCAGAGGCTGCAAAAGCACAGTGGCGAATGACGCAATGGATACGATCCCACATGTATCCTGTTGAGACATTTGTGAACTCTGTTGCTGCTAGTTTGTACTTATTAACAGCTGCTGTGAGAATACGAGGTGTATATATCCAGCACACTCTGATGCGGGGCAGCGGAGGGAACCAGTAATTACAGCAAGTATTTGTTTGGAAGTAGCCCCTATGCAAGATGCGCAAAATGGCGTCTGTATGACATCAATGGGCACGGAACACCTAGAGAGCAGTTGGAGCGCGCTCAGAACGGATTGCGGTTGGGGTCTGCTACAGAAGATTCGGATGGCAGAAAGATGCACTGTTGTGGGCTGATGAGCGGAGGACGCCCCGAGAAGTTTGGGAAATAAACTGTGTGCTGTGCCCCAATACTGGAGCGGAGGGTGTACGGAAGCAGCCCCCCTCTGCATGCTAATGTGAACACAGGAGCTGGACTGTGGGATTAGGCTGGTGAATAATTCCCTGCAACGAGACTGTTGTGGATCCTGAGGCTGGATGGCGGGCAGGCACTCTGGTAGAGGCTACATTGTCATCGGATTGGAGTTGCGAAGTGATTCAATGGGAACCCTCTGAGTAATGAGACTTGAGGAAGAAGATTGTAACAATAGCAGAAGGGCGGCTGTGAGCCCACATAAAGGGCGTTAATGTGCATCCACATGTCGCAATAAGACACACACCCTTTATGGTTCTAGGGCATTGCTATTATAGGGACCCAGTGGGCCCTGACTGTAATGGCACGGTGGGAAACGTTATAACTGTGCTAAGACACTAAGAAGAGAGCGCCCCCTCTGGTGGGTGCGGATGACGTGGAGTGCAGGAACAGCCCTGAAAGAGTGAACTTTGTTTAATTACGTGGGAGAGCACAGTCCATTACAACGTAAGCAACAGCACAGACGAACTGCATGAGACGTGTCATCAGTGTAACCAAGGCAGAGACTATGGCAGATGGCCTGTAACATACACTGACTGCGCCACCAACGAGAGGAAACCACAGTGGCATTGTATCTTGGCCTATGCAAAGGCTAATAGGGTGCGCCAAGGAGAAGGCTGGCAGAGTTTGTGAGGTTCTGAGGCCCCCATGCTGGGGTAGCACCATTGGACACCGGATTGTAGTGTGCGCCCTTCTCCCCCCAATTGCGGAACACAGACGGTGGGCGAACCCAAAACATACGGCTGCTGCGTCATGTCGAACAAGTCTCTGAGACAAAAAGTGAAGCAACCCACGTTGGACGAATTTACCAGAACACCGCCGGGCCCGGAAAGCACTAGGATTAAAGACAAGCCCCCTGCGAGTGGCATGGCCGCTGCGGGTCCAAACCAGGAGGTCCTGGCTGCAATTGCGGACCTGAAAGCGGATATGAAGGCGGCCTGGGAGGCCAAGTTTGAAATAGTTGTGGCTGAATTGAAGACAGCATTGGACCTTAAGGTCGGGGAAGTGCAGGAAGACGTGAACTTACTCCGTCAGGATGTGAGGTCCCTGTCAGAGCGCACGGCGAGCCTGGAGAAAGAAGGGAGCTTGAGTACAGCAGACTGTGCCTCACATAAGTCGGAACTGCATGCCCTGCTACAAAGAGTGGGCAACCTAGAGAGTAGAGCGGAGGAAGCGGAAGGATGGGCCCGAAGGAACAACATCCGCATTGTGGGGATGCCGGAGGGAATGGAAGGTCATAACCCCACGGAATTTGTTGAAAACATGTTGCTGCAGGAGATCACTGGAGGAGTTCTGTCTCAGGGATTTGCTGTGGAACGAGCACACAGGGCTCTGATGAGGAGGCCGCCGCCAGGCAATCCGCCTAGGCCAGTTATTGCCAAAATCCTTAATTATCGAGACCGGGAAAGGATACTGGAGCACTTTCGCAAAGGAGGAACAATCAAACGGGGGGAGGCAAACTTAACGGCTTACCCGGATTATACCTTGACAGTGCAGCGGAGCCGAATGAACTTTGGGGCTGTTAAGAGGAGACTGAGGGAGGCGAGTTGCAAATACATGCTACTTTACCTGGCGAAATTGAAGGTTTTTCATAAAAACAGAACTTTATTTTTCGACACTCCAGAGGATGCCATGTGTTGGCTTGATACGCAGGGCTGCCCCCAGGAGACTGACATCCAGGCGGAAGAAGAAGGTGATCGAGATAAGTAAAGAGTAATGGGAGTACATGGAGATGATGTGGCTACAGACTATGGGACTTGATTATAGTCATGGTTGCGACCTGTTTGTAGGCGGGACTGGAGTATGATAGATAATGTGTTGAGTGCATTGTGACTGTTGCTTCTATCAAGGAGCTTTCGTAGGGCTAGTCCTCATACCCCCATTTAGTATTAATAGTTAAGTGGCCATTAGGGCGACTTCACCCTACTGAGCTCTGAGCGTATTAGACAGGGCTAGATGTGGGGGAGCCTGAGATCCAGGGATGGAGCTGGGCAACAGTTGGGGGGGGGGGGGGAGTTGTTGGGGAAGGGATGGGCGGTGGGAAGGGGGAGGGGTGGGGAGTTTGGGGTGTATATAGTTTTGGGGAGTTTGAGTTTTAAGAGCCTATATAGACGAGAATGGGTACGAGCGGTGGTCTGCGCGGTTGGGGTGGGGACGGAAATCATAACGAGCCATGGGGGACCTTAAAATAATCACGTGGAATGTTAGGGGCCTAAACAGTTATTTGAAGAGAAATAAGGTGCTGCTATACTTGCGTAGACAAAAAATAGACGTTGCGCTATTACAAGAGACCCATCTGACAAGAGAGAGACTGGAAATGATTAAGAAGAAATGGAAAGGGGTGGTGGTGGGTTCAACATACTGTGCTTATGCCAGGGGGGTCCTTATCTGTGTGGCTCCGCATGTCCCCCTTCATGTATTACAGGAAACTGCTGAAGCGGATGGGAGAATGGTCATAGTTAAGGGCCTGGTAGAGAACATAGAAATAAGTATAATCAATACATACGCCCCTAATCAGAATACAACGATGTATTTCAGAACCCTGAGTGCTGCCCTTGGTATGTGCATGGGAAGTGCGGTAATCTGGCGTGGGGATTTTAACTGTGTACTGAATCCGAAGGTGGATAGATCAGATCAGAAGCTGGAAAAACCAGCCCCAGCGGCACGGGTGTTACAAGCGTTGCTTAATGATTTTGACCTGACTGATATATGGAGAATGAAGCACCCCCAAAAAAGACAGTATTCTCATTACTCGGCCCCACAACAGTTGTCCACTAGGCGAGACTATATCTTTGCTACGTCAGGCCTAATAACGGAAATGGTGCGGGTGGAATATAAAGCGAGGGTCCTATCGGACCACTCGCCCTTGCTTGTAAGCTGGCAATACTCCCCTCCTAGAGCAAGGATCCCGACGTGGCGGCTCCGGGCAGAAGCGCTTAAAGATCCTGTGTTTAAAGAAGAGGTAAGGGAGGAGATCATAAATTACTTTGAGGAGAACACGGGTAGTGTTGATTCGGCGTGCACGTTGTGGGAGGCCTTTAAAGTAGTGTTGAGAGGCGTGGCCATAGCGAAATCCCGAAGCCTGCAGGGCAGTATCCTGGTTAATTTACGAGAAGCTGAGAGGGACTTGGAGGAAGCACAAAGGGAGGCTGATGATACTAGTTCAAATGCGGAGCGGATACTTCAGCTTCAACAGAAGTGTGGAGAGCATTGGGATAGGTTGTGCAAATTGATTTACAGGAAACCCATAGAGAGGCAGCACGCGGGTGGGGACAAAACTGGACGGCTTCTGGCGTGGTTATATAAGAGTGAGACCCCCCGACCCACCATCAGGGCAATAACAAGGGAAGACGGCAGTGTAGCGGACACCCAGGAGAGAGTTAATCAGGAATTTGTCACGTATTACAGTGAATTGTATGGGGATGCCGAGGAGGATAATCAAGAGAGGATAAGAGAGACACTCGAAGATATAGGTCTTCCCAGGATAAGTGCTGAAGAGAGGGAAGAGTTGGATACACCAATCACTCTAGAGGAATTGGAAGCGGTGGTGAGACAATTGCCCACTAGCAAAACCCCTGGGGCAGACGGGTTCCCGAGTGAGTTTTATAAGGCATACATGGCAGAGGTGCTCCCTCCGATGCTGAATATGCTAAATGAAGCATTTGAGACGGGACAGCTGCCAGAGTCATTGAGGGAAGCAATTATAGTTCCACTCCCTAAACCGAATAAGCCAGGGAACAGCTGTGGCTCCTATAGACCATTATCAATGCTGAATCAAGACCGCAAGATACTAACAGCTGTTTTAGCAAACAGATTGCGAAAAGTCATAGACAAACTCATACACCCGGATCAGACTGGCTATGTTCCAAGCAGGAACATAACTCACAATCATAGGCGACTCCATCGAGTCATTGAACGGGCGGGGGGAATTGAGAGTGACTTAGCAGTAGTGTCCTTGGATGCGGTAAAGGCTTTTGATTCTGTTAAGTGGCCATGGCTGCTGTCGACACTGGCGGAATTTGGGATGGGGCCCGGATATTTAAGATGGGCAAAGATGTTATACAATGCGCCGTTTGCTAGAGTTAAGACGGGAGCTGTCATCTCAGAGAGATGGCGGTTAGGTAGAGGTACCAGACAGGGATGCCCATGGTCCCCCATGTTATACATATTGGCATTGGAGCCTTTGGCTATATATCTCAGACAACAATATGATACTATAGGCATAGAAGTGGGTGGGGAGCGACACTTGATTTCTTTATATGCAGACGATATGTTACTGTACCTGGAGTATCCAGAGGAGAATCTCCAGCATATATTGGAGGTTATGGATCGGTATGCGGGGTTGTCTGGAATAGCTGTGAATCCTCAGAAGTTTGTAATTTTCCCGTTGGGTAACTATAAAGGACTCCCCGTAGAGCAGCTGCCGGTATTGCAAGTACCCTGGGCGGTTGATACCTTTCGGTACCTTGGGATAGATGTGTATCACACGATTGAACAAGAACATAACCACAACACGGAAGTAGCTGTTGGGAAAATAGAGAAAAGCATGCAATTTTGGGGAAAGTTGCCGCTAGCTATGATGGGGCGTAGTGCAATGCTTAAGATGGTGGTTTTGCCTAGACTCTTGCATTATTTCGGAAACATCCCATACCTCATACCTAGGAAGTTTTTTACCAAACTTGACAGTATATGCAGGGACTTTTTGTGGCAAGGAAGCAGGTGCAGGATGGCGTTGTGGAAACTGCAAAACTTTTATGAAAAAGGGGGGATACGGCTCCCCAACTATGAGGCCTACTATATAGCAGGCCTGCTTCAGTATGTTGCTAAATGGCTCTCGGATGAAAGTACCCTTGAATCCAGATTGTTTAGTGCAGACAGTGCCCCATTTTACTTAAAGGAAATGATCTGGTTATCTGAAAGGGAAATGCAGGGGCGCCCCGACATGATGACACTAGGTTGGAGGATTTGGCGCCGCGCGTGCAGGATGATGGGAATCCCAGCTCCGTGCTCCCCGCAGATACCGCTGGTGGCCCTGGCTAAGGGAAATGTGCAACTGCGAAGGTTAATCAGGAACCATTGGGAATCAGTGGGATTGGCAACGGTGGGAGATGTTTGGCGGGAGGGAGTCATTACGAGTTTTGAGGAGTTGGGCGAGGAAACAGGTCTACACGTAGGTCAATATATTACATATTACAGATTGGTGCGGGAAATCAAGAAAACTTGGCCCGAAACCATTCTTGAAGTAGAGCCGGACAAGGTTGTAGACACCATATATGATATAGCAGAGGGAGGGCACGAGATTTCAAGGCTGTATGACATGCTGATGTTTAGGATTGGTAGAGAACCAATGCAACTTCGATTAGATTGGGAAGCTGAGGTGGGAGCTCCTATGGAGGATGGGATGTGGGAGCGGGCTTTGTGGTATCATCAGAAGGTGTCTAGAAACGCTAGGTTGAAACAAATACAATTATATATTACGCATAGGGCGTACATGACGCCCCTGAGGATATCAACATTTAAAAATGCAGGCAGACAAGCATGTCCCAAATGTGATGAAGATCAGGCTGATATGACACATATGTTTTGGTCCTGCCCCGTGGTTGGGTGCTTTTGGAGCGAGATAGCGGCGAAACTGGCGAATAAAGGAGTCACACTGGTTGTAGAATCAGTTTGGGCCTGTCCATTAGGGGGGTTCCCTAGATCGCAGAAGCTGAAGCATGTTAACAAATTGAAGGACTTGGCATATGTGCTGGCTAAGAGGAGGATTGCAATGGGATGGAAGGCTTGTCATAAACCAAGGGTGGAGATAAGGTGGAGGGAATTGCAAAAATGGGCGGAAGCAGAGACTATGGTATGGCAGGAGTCCAGTATGATGGGAGGGGGAGAAGAGGTAGGAACCCTGTTGGCTTGGAAGACACTGATAGCGGAACTGTTTGGAACAACGCCAGATTTGGCGGATTCTAACGGAGAACGGACCCCTCCGCGCGACGAGAACACAGAGCAAACTGATTTGATGGGCTCGTTAGGGGGGGTGTTTTGGGGAGTGAAGGTCAAATTGTATGATGTACACATTTGAAACTGTATTGTTGCATCTTGTACTGGATATTTGATCTGCATTGTTTTGTTGGTTGAAATATAATAAAACATTTATAAAATAAATAACTATGCAGTCCTTGTTTGACTCTGTTTGAATGGTACCCCAAGGGTTATTTTTGATGGAATGTGATGCAAACTGTAAATTTGAAGATTATTTATTTAATAATGATGTTCCAAAACTACTAGATCCATAGACCAGTACCCCCACAAGTTGATCCCCAAGGGGTCCCAAGTTAATAAGGACAGGGTTTGGGCATTTGCAGTATGGGCGGCCAGAGATTTATTTATGTATTGTTTCTAGCAGATGAATATGCTGCATGGGATGCCGTCTTGGAGGATGCGTGTATCAATTCTGAAGCACTTATCGACCTCTTGGCAGAATATGGAATTACTACTACAGATACGTCGGGTGGGTACTTAATACAGATGCTACTAGTAACTGATATCAATCTCTATAATAATGTAATTTTCGGGCATTATCATGAGCTGTTAATCTTTAATAATGTAACATTGGGTATTACTATCTCTTTTATTATTGGGGATTAATATCTGGTATTGATAATGTTTTATTAATATTTATTGTGTAACTGTATTATGATTTCTAGTTATGTTTTTACAATAACATATGCTGTTTCTTATTTTTTTTAATTTTTTTTAGCGGTAATCCATGAACGCACCAAGATTTATGACACGTCTTATGCCGGATCCGAGGGTGCCGTTTCTGCAGATGGGCATTGGGCATTGTAGCAGGTAATTGTTGCTGTCACTTTAGATATGTTCATTAAACGTCGAACCCTGTAAAGCATGTATGTTTTTATAGGAGCCCTGATGCTTTCCACAAATTGAGTCTTTAGTGTAAAATATGATTATGTATTTGAAGCGTATGCCTGCCATGCGACTCTTTGATGTAGAACCTGGTGGTAAATGTTTTCTTTGGTTTTTAATGCAGATACACCCATTGTAGGACCAACGCCATCACTGCCCCCCTCAGTTCCCCAGGCCGCTGGACCATCAACATCTGATGCCACCCCCAGGTGCCACGCCAGATACCCAACACCTACGGCGAACCCTTCATTGAAAAGGAAGCACCCTGTCTGGGGTACAGAATGTAAGCATGCATAAATCATCACTGAGAACCCCTCTTTTTTTCTTTTCCATAGCAGGGATCGTTAATATTTCAGTGTCTTTGTAAAACCCCATAACGGACCGGTCATGTTATTCTAGAATGTTGTGCAGGACTAATTATTTACCAACCAGGTTCTTTAATATTTTAATGGGGGGGTTCGTAAACCTTGAGGTTTACCCGAACAGTGTATTGTAAAGTATTGCTTGGTCTTTAATACAAAACTAAAACTGTTTTTTCTTTTATTTTAGGGGCGAGCGTTGCTACTGAGGAAGAAGTTATAGCGCAACCGCCCTCTGTGACCCCGACAGCACGAACCCCACCAACTGCAGGTCAGCCGCCTACACAGCTGTTGTACGATGCCGATATTTGTAACTCTGTGTTAGATGGGGCAGTAAAGTTCCTTTTAAATAAAAAGAGGCGCTTATCCGGGGGCCGGTGTCTCAAGGTTTTGCAAACATTGTAGTACCCGTTAACCCACAATGTGTTATCGTTCCCAACAATCATATACCCCAGACTATTGAATCACTCATATTTGTAGCATATGTGAATGCTGGATCTCCCCAGGGGACACAGATCGGGGGTGATATTACACCGGGCCCGGGGCTCCCGGTAGTGGGCTCCGAAAACCTTTTAGACAGAGGGGCGTTTAGCCCGCGTCCTTGGACACCCAGCTGTGGTGAGATCATACCTCCTCATTTGTACTCCCCAACGATCCCCAACCGCATAGTCTCTGATAGTCTACTACAGGGAACCCCGTTTGGGGTGAGATCACACCACCTCCTGTGTACTCTCCAACAATCCCCACCCGCATAGGCTGTGGTCATCAGATCCTGTAGACCCCCGGCTGCGGAGAGATAACATCCCCCCATTCATAATCACCTATGGTCCCCAACACTGATATATCTATTATTACTTCTGAAGATATAGAACGTGTGGGGGTTCAGCATAGCACCAGGTTCGTCCTAGAGGAGTATCCTATTATAATAATTTCAGATTCCCCCTGAAAAATAGTCTCAAAACTGCGTATATGCATCTGTAATCCGTGAAACAGGCTATCCCCCGAAACCCCTTGATCTGTCCTACAGGGGCCCCAATGGTATAAACAAACCACGAAGTACAACAGTCATTTAGTGTACAGAGTCTAATATACAACCCTTTAAATACTCCAGCACTTGTGAATCTCAATACAGCCAACGGCTTTGTAAATATTTGTGCTTCTAAAAGGGGGGGGGGTAGCATTGTAAAACAGTTATTTCGGCCCCCAGGTTTAAAAAAGCGGAGAAAGGAAAAACACTTATCAGGACTGCATAATAACTCTAGATTATGACGCCATGCCTGGAACTTGAGACACTGGTTCGGTAAAAAAGATCTAGCCGATATGCGTAAACGCGTGTCTAAGGCCAAAAACTTCCTTTTCACTAGGGATTCTAATAACAGGATGAACACCACAGCTAAAAAATGATGAAAAAGAACACATCCCCAACTCTTAAAAACAAACTTGAAAAGAAATGGGGGCTACAAAAGCATATACAGCCCAGGCCTGATTTTGCCGAACCCCCAGAGCCTTTAAGATTAGGGGTGGACCCCGGGACGGGTACAGCCGAGCCCTGCTTAAATGCAGCGCCCAGGACACCATGTCTAGTGTTGGAAAATGCAAACCCCCCTCAAACCCTGTTAAAAAATGAGGTACCGCTTTAAAACTTTTACCGGCACACCGTTTAAAATGGCTTCAAACCTGCAGGCAGAGGAAAATGTTTCTCAAATGCCTGAGAAAGGCTAAAATAATAATCATTCAGCGCGCCCTTAAACATTTAGAGGCGCAACCCCAAAACACACCACCTCAGGATGAAACTGACACGGTTTTCTTGCAGAGTATGGGCACATACAAGCGAGATCTACCAAAGTTTTGAAGCATTGAACACTATGAGGTGGATAGGTTAAGATCAACCGGACAAGGTCTCTTAATGATCACAGATGCTGTTGAAAGGCTCATCTCTCAGATTCTTGAAACGGTTGGGCCTAACGATTTTGTCTAGATATGTCTAGACAGCACAGTTTTAAACAGGCCTCTTTTCACCAGGTGGTCATTTCGGCAGACCTTTGATGTTTTGCAGTTTCTAGAAAACATTGGAAAACTGCTACAAAGTAAGGCGGAACTGGTCGTAACCGAGCCATTGAGACTTGTGTCAGTGGTTGTCCAGGCTAGAGAGAGCGGTGTGTACAGACCCCTGAAGAAAACCCTTTACAGTATGGTGGTGTCCAAGAAGAAACGCTGGCTCTTCGATTTTAGTTACGGGAACTTGAACATATGTATGGCTGCAAGCATTATAAGCCTGCTAGAGCCTAGAATGGTTACGGAGGGATACATCCATGCAAGAGCTATGGAGGTTCACAGAGTATTGGGTATACCACCTGATGTTATGGTTGGCTTTAATGATCTGCGTTTATTTGAGGATCACTTCGGCGTGCCTATCAAAATCCTGTATAATGAGGACAGGCTTTGGAAATACTTCCCGGCAGGTGACAACGTGAATAAGAACACTATATATATTTTACACCACGAACAGCACTATAAACCTTCAGAGTTTCCTAGGGGCTCAAATGTATGCCCTTATTGCTGTGACATATACAGCAATAAGGCAGCTCACAGATGCCACTTACACAGCAACATGTGTCAGAGAGACTGTTGCGTGGTGAGCAGTGAATCAGGTTTTAAATGTCCACGGTGTAAAACATTTGCCCGGTTCAAAGACTGTCTTCAACAACACATTGAAAAAGCATCTCAAGGTACAGTCGTATGTCATCTTAAAACAGACTGCAGTTCCTGCGGCCGTTTTATAAAGGCCAATCATGATTGTAAAGGTCGGATATGCCCCCGCTGTGATATAGAAGTGGGCTCCTTGGATGAACACCAGTGTTATATGACACACCCAAAAGAAATAGCCAAAACCAAGAATTACATAATCTTTGATATGGAGTGCATGCAAGAGACCGGCATACACATACCAAACTATATCTATGCCAAGCATCTCACTCGTGACGCCAGCTGGTCATTCGCGATAATTGAATGTGTCAGCCGCTTCATTACCACATTTCTGACTAAAAGATTCCAGGGGTATAGCTTTTTGGCTCACAACAGTCAGGGTTAGGATGGCTTCTTCATAATACAACAACTGATTAAAGAGAGAGTCGACGTCAAGCTGATAACTCAGGGTCCAAAGCTGAAGCTCCTTGCTGTGCCAGATCTTAAAATCTGCTTTATCGACAGTTTGAATTTTCTACCCATGAACTTAAGCAAACTGCCTAAGGCTTTTGGTTTCCCGGGGTCCAAAGGGTATTTTCCACATTTCTTTAATACAGTCCAGAATCTGAATTATGTGGGAGCCATCCCCCCCCTATGGAGTGTTATGGGTCAGAATACATGATGCCTGATGACAAGGAGGCATTTCTTAAATGGTATACAGAGGCCCGAACACAGGTTTTTGATTTTAAGAGAGAGCTACAAACCTATTATTGTGAAGATGTCAATATTTTGAGAACAGCCTGCAACAGTTTTTGAGACTGCATCATAGACATGACACTACAGGTGCACACTATGAATGATCCTGAAAACCCTGAGATGAAGATTCATTTTGTTACATATGTAGATCCCTTTACATTCATCATCCTGGCTAGCATGTGTATGCATATATACAAACCAATGTTTCTAAAGTCTGAAACAATAGCCCTCGTACCCCCAGACATGTGTCACGGACGCCAAAAAATTATTTTCCACACCCTCCATCCAGTGGTTAATGTATATGTCTGAGCAGATCAAGACACCTATACAGCATGCCCTGCGGGGAGGAGAGAAAAAGATCGGCCCCTATTTTGTAGACGCCTATGCTTCTTTAAATGGGGTGCAGCTGGCCTATGAGTTTAACTGGTGTTTTTATCACGGGTGTCCACAATGTTATAGGAAAGCTGACTATAACACCCTGACGGTGTGTACGTATGATCATCTTTACAGGAGAACTCTTTTAAAAAATAATTTTCTTGAGACCAGGGGTCTGCACGTTATTACGCTTTGGGAGCACGAGTGGGCCGAAATGTTGAAAAAAGATTCTGAATTAAAGATTTTTCTCAAGCAGAAGAATTTACCAGAACCCCTAGAACCACGTGACGCTCTTTTTGGAGGTAGGACTAATGCCATCAAGCTCTACCACGAAACAGCCCCTGGTGAGAAGATACACTACTTAGACTTTACCAGCCTCTACCCCTTTGTCAACCATTCAAAACCCTACCCTTTAGGGCACCCACCTATCCTCTATGAACATTTTGGGGATATTAAGCAATATTTTGGACTGATGAAATGCCAAGTGTACCCCCCCCTAAGAAGCTTTATTTTCCGGTCCTCCCTCAGAGGATTTCTGGTAAGCTCATGTTCCCATTGTGTGTGGCTTGTGCAGAGTCAAAACAGACTGAAAAATGCACACATAGTGATGAGGAATGCTCGATCACGGGTACCGGGTGTACCGTCGAGTTAGAAGTGGCATTGCAGAAAGGGTACCGTCTGGGTAAGATTCATGAAATATGGCACTTTGAGAACATCACGGTAGAACTCTTTTGCGAGTACATTCGTATGTTCCTGCGTAAGAAAAGAAGAATCTTCAGGATACCCCGAGGGTTGTGATGGCTCTGCATCTCACCAGAAATACATAGATGACTATTACACACATCAGGGTATCCGTTTAAGACCAGAATTAATCAAGAATAACCCTTCCAGGTGGCAACTAGCCAAGCTGTGCTTAAATTCCTTATGGGGTAAGTTTGCTCAGAGAACAAATTTACCAAACACAGCGATTATAATCGATCCTGACAAGTTGACAGCCTATCTTTTTGATGCAGGTTGTGACGTTTCAAGCCTGCAGTTTATAGATGAAGAAACAGCATACCTCTTGGAAATACTCTAAGGAGTACCCTATGTGTTCCAAAAATATAAACCTATTTATTGCATGTTTCACAACAGCTCATGCCCGTCTGGAACTTTATACCATCATGGATGCTCTCCAGGAGAGGTGTCTGTACCACAACACCGATTCGGTCATTTTTGTTAGTGCCCCCGGTCAGGAGAATCCCCCACTGGGTGATTATCTGGGTAATCTAACAAGTGAATTAGCTCCTGGTGAGCACATTATAGAGTTTGTTTCTGCAGGGCCCAAAACATATTCCTATCGAACATCCTCAGGGGCGGTCTGTATGAAAGTAAAAGGCATCACTTTGAACGTCAGCAACAGCATGAAGATCAATTTTGACAGTTTGAAAGAGCTGGTGCATGAGTACACTTTAAAAAACACCATCAAGGCTATTGTGGTGCGGCAGCCATCCATAGTGCGGGAGAAAAAACGCTGGGAGATTAGCACCCAGACATTGCAGAAGACTGAGGATAGTGTTTGATAAAAGGGTGCTCACAAACGACTACAAAACATTACCCTACGGTTACTGAAAAGGAAGCATCGTGTATGATGGACACTCGCCTTCAACACCCTTTTTCATGCGTGCTAGCGGGGCCTTCCAGCTGCGGTAAAAGTTATTTTATTAAACAGCTCCTAGAAAATGCCCACACTACAATGTCGGGCCCCACCGCATAATGTCATCTGGTTTTATTCGTGCTGGCAGAACTTGTATAAGAAACTGACCTCTAAAATACTGCATCTGAAGTTTGTGGAGGGGTTACCAGATACTCTGAATGATGACCGGTTGCTACCACCAAACCTTGTTAATATGATTATCGTAGATGATCTCATGATGGAGGGCGGTCAGAGCTCCGAATTGGAAAAGGCTTTTGCCCAGTACTTACATCATCGGAACCTTAGTATCTGCTACATTGTACAGAATTTATTCTACAAGGGCAAGGGCAACCGTTCGTTAACTCTAAATGCCAGTTACATCATTCTGTTTAAGAACCCCAGAGATAAACAACAACTCTCTGTTCTAGCGCGCCAGATGTACCCGGGTAACAGCCGATTTTTCAAGGAGGCTTTTGAAGACGCTACCCGTAAACCTTATGGCTACTTATTGGTGGATTTAAAGACAAACACCTTAGAGGACTACCGATTGCGCACAGATATTTTCCATCCGGATTTACCAGTTGGTTACATACAGAAGCCCTCTAGAAAAACCCGGTGAGGGGAAAAGCAGACCTCATTAGTACCCGCGACTGACCATCATGACGGCAAGTATACGTCGGAACTACGCTCTCCTTAAAATGCTAGTAACGGCACCGCCACAGCAACGCAAGGCCATTCTGTGCTCGGCTTCTGATGATTTAGTATCGGCTATAGCCAAGATTGCCTTCAATACCATCGGGGGGGACGTACCGCTATCTGGCTGTCAACTAGGTGTCTTAAAAAAGAAGCTAATCATCAAGAAACTGGGTCACAAGCGGGCCTCCATAAAAGTTCAAAGAAAACTTTTAAAACAATCTGGAGGTTTCATAAGAGCGCTCCTAGGCCTTGCATTGCCGCTGATCACCAGGCTTTAGGGGGCGGTTAATGGAGCACAGTCGGATGATGTATCTGGTTGACAAATGTCAGCTGGATGGTCTGAGCACCCATAACCGGGAAGATCCTGATATTTGAAAATCGGCAACCCTCCGGATCGATTCTGAAATGCAAGATGTCCTAGGCAGGCATGATTTATCAGACAACGACAAGGTTACCCTCTATTCCTCTATTCTCCAGAAATACTTAACACATTTTAGACAAGCCGACAATGAGAAGAACAAACTAACATTGTACATGCCCCCTGAAGTGCCCACGAGTCTCTGCAACACAAGTTCCGGACCCCCCGTTTCTCATCCCCTGGTAGCTGAAATCCTGAACACCATTAACCCCCGTTATCGTAAGAATGCGGAATTATTGTTGAACAAGATGACCGGTGAGCAGGGACTGGTACCCTGGAACGCAAAGAGGGGGTTTGTATATAAAGACATGACTGTCAAAGGTTCAAACGTCCATGATTTAGTTTGCAGCATTACCAACCCGCAGGCCTTTGGAAGACACAAAAAACCTAGAGGCTGGTATCTGTTCATGCAATCTGCTGCGGACTTAAACATTCCTGCCACTTTAGTGGGAAATATGGGGCATCGCAAACTGCTCGAGACATTGAAAGACACTGGTGTTAAAACCCCATCTGAGGATGTTGAGCCCCTAGATATTTCCTTAAAGAGAAGAAAAAAGAAAAAGAAACCCAAACGCGAGGCCTGGTTTAGTGTGTAACTGTGTTTTCTCTTAATTTTAAGAACGGTGTTTAACCATTGTAGTGTGTATATGTATATGGTTTATGTATTTGTTTTTATAAGTATACTCACACCTGTTGATTAAACAAATGCACTGTTTGTAATAAAATATGCGTTTATGTAAATGCTTTTATATCTATACCCCACACAGCCTGTATAAACAACGGTTCTGTTTGTAATAAAATACCATTATTATACCAACCACACGTTTTGCGTCTAATTATTTCAAGCATGTCTATCACAACATTTTTTTTTTAAATATTAAACAGGACACAATTAAGGAGGAGACAGTTGTTTAAAAGTCCAAGATGTTTTTATTTAGCCCTGTACACATATCTACTGGTGTTTAACACACTTACATTTCTGGCAAAAACTATATACATTTACAGGTGGCCGGCGATATTTATGTTTGTTCACAAAATCCGTCACCATCCGATCATTTTGTCTGAGATCAAGAGAATAGGTTTGCATAACAGACGGCAGGGTCTGTTTCTCAGACATTTTAGATACAAAGTAGCAAGCGTGCTGCCCACATCTCACGGCTTTGGAGTGCTGCACCTGGGCTCTATTATAATGTACTTTGGGTGTGATATGTTTAACATAGTCCAATAGATCGCCGTCATATATAGGGTGGCTTGCGAAGCACCCCAGACTTTCAAAAACAGTTATTGCACATGCATCTATAAACATAGCTATCCAGTGTGTGCCTTCTTGATGCTGGGGATCGGTGTTCACAACAAAGCTGATGGGCAGCTCACCAGGTATATCCCTTGGAATGTTATCACACAAATACACGCCTCGAAATATGTTCACAGCATGTTTGTCTTTAAGCAGGAAACGCAGGATCTGGTAGGTATCCATTACATATCGTACAGCACCTGTAGCTGGTTGTTGAGTTCTATGACCAAGTCAAATAGGGCCATAATAATGAGATTCACAGTACTTGGTAAATTTTCAGCAAACCGTACCTCAAGGCATAAATTTCCATTCCTAATCAGATTATAATGTCCTGATGATGCATTATCGGTTCTCAAATCAAAAGCCAGCAAGGTGTAGCCACCATCGTAGTCGTCACGCGGTATCACAAATCCTTTATCGCGCATGTGCTTGCCGCTGATGGATACCAGCCCCACATACTCCCTAATTGTATTTTTCTGTTGAAAACTAGGGCTGTAGGCTTTGGCGGGTATGACAATCCCACCCTTAAAAAGAGCGGCGTAGTTAATGTTGTAACGTTTTAAAATTAAAAGGATTGTTCGCGTAATCCCCTGAAAAAGAGGTGTTATCCACAAAGTCAATAACGATTATTTTAGGTAGCTGTCCCAAGAATAAGCTAACTTGACTGGTGACATGGCTGCCCGCTGGTACACTGAAGATTTTCCAGGAGGTCCACTCCACAGGGTATTTCAAGTTAGATACTAGTAGAGCGTCAGCATGCGTGAGTCGGACCGTCGGTGACACGTTGACCACTTTAATGAATAAACTCGCTGATACTATGACCAGTTTATAGGCTTCTGCATCATCACTGTTTAGACAGAAGCATCTTTATTTCGAGAGAGTTTAATTTTCAGATCAACACCATTCACCATCAACTTCTCCTGGAAAAACAGATCCGTGTGTAGACGTCCTAGTAAATCAAAATTTCTGCTACCTGTCGCATACGCTGATCTCTTTATAAAGCCCTTGTTGTTTCCATCTAGAGCATAATCCTCCATATTCCCCGCGGTGTCCTTATAAAAAAGCCCTGCAGTGAGCTGGGTGTCCAAAGTGTCATTGCTGTAGTTCAGAATGCTTTCTATGTACGCTCTATAAGCATACACATTGTCACTCTGTGTAATCGTGCAATCACCTAGAGTGATGTCCACCTGGTTGAAAAGGGTGGCCACCGGATAGGCAATAATGGCCACCTTCGCCGCCGCTCCGATAACCATCCCATCCTCTTTTGTTATTCTGCAGGTTAGGTAGATTAAGGTGTCATTCAAATCCAGGTAAGTCTCTGTTGAGCCCGATATGTAAAACTCGATGGGGGTGCAACTTCCATGAAAAAACAGTTTTCGATGCTCGTCTGTGTCGGGGGCACGACAAACAGATCTAGTTCCGATTTCACACATTCCCCAGAGGCACAGTGAATAAAGGCCATCTTTTAGAAAATATTGATGCCGGGTCTGTTTTTATTTTGCTTGACCCGTCTGTTCTTTGACGTGCGTTTTCTCTTCTGAGCGGCTTTAGTTGTTTTTCTTTGTTTTTTATGCGGCTTCGGAGGCCCCCGCCTGCCCGAAGCTCGCCTTTTTCTTTTTGCAGGGCTTTTGCCCACGTAAACCAGACCAGAGCCCTCTTGTGCTGGTTGATTGAAACGATTTGCGATGGAGGTTGTTGCAGTAGACACCACATCCTTAGCAATGTTTGTAGCAGCTGTTTTCATATGCGGCTTGGCTAATTCAAACCCTTTGCACAGGAAGGGCATGGCTCTCCAAAAAAGACTTCTGAAAATGCTGCCTAGACCCTCACCATACATCACAGGCGCACTTTGGAAGTAGGGTTGATTTCCATAACCGGCCTGTCTGCTGTAATAATCCCTATAAGCGTGCAGCTCCCTGTAATTCTTCATGATAACCATGTTCTAATTGTCTCTCTCGCGTCTATGGCACACGTGTAGTTTCACCAGGACCTTCCTGTATTAAAATGAGACCAGATCACCCTGATCGTCCCTTATCTGGATGTTGATGGTGTCAAAATGACACTTAGAAACAGGAATATAATCAGGCTTCATGTATTGTATATTAACAATGCCGTTATTTTCACCCTTGACTTGTGCGGTCCGCATCAGGGGTGCGTATGAGTCACCAACCCTTTTGTATTCCACTATATCGCTGTAGATCATGAGGCTGTAAAATCCACCATCAATATCTGCACGTGTTTTGTCCATATTTTTTGTATTATTTTTTATATCCTGAACGTTCCCCAAAACCATCAAAAGTTTCCTGCTACATATAAACTCCACAGTAAGATTGGGTGATCTTACAAATACTTTCCGGCGTGAGTTATTTAGAAACAGATGTATATCTGCATAGCGCTCGAGACTCGCGATTGATTTTTTGATAGTATCTAGCAGCGCCTGTATTGTGGGGTAGAAGCCGTGAGGAAACCCCACGTTTATCAATTCAGCAGGCTCTCCACGTCTGATTGTATACCAGGAATCTCTTTTGTCCAGGGACTCCCACGTATGGGGGTACTGAATCTCCATCAACCCCGCTTCCCACTGACCTTTTAAATTAACGGGTTTAGCCAATATAACAGAATAATCCGATATTTTGTTTTTGGGGAATATATCTAAAGAGACGTTACTGGGCAAGGTGATATAAAAGCCAGTGTTTTCCATCTTCTTCTTCTCGGGGAGCGTCTCTGTTTTTTAGATCCTCTAGAGCCGCGCTGACCCAACTGTTGAATTTCTCAGGCCATCCCTGCCATTTTACCAGATGCTGTTTCTTAGACCCCTTACCTTTACTCTGAATAATTTTCTCAACCCTATAAAGACGCTGGGGATCGTGGACCACCTTTTGTAACTCCTCTGTGTAGAAATGACCGCTTACAACTTCACCAGCCTAATCATTTAGATGATACATCTATACACCCTCTTTCACGGCTGCTTTTGCCACTATGAAAATCTCGTTGGTAAAGGACTGTTGGTAGCCTTTTGTAAAGACACCTTTTAACTTGGATACTCTCACGTGGTCCCCTACGCGGAAGGATGTTTTCTTGATCTCCGATATCCGTCCAGCATCCAGGTTTCGCCAAGCTGATAATGAGTTTTCAGAGGTTACAGAACTGGGAGGTATTTTAATAGAGCGGTGGTAGCTGTCATTATAGACATCAATAAAAGTCTGTAATATATCCACACAGCGTTGCGCATTATAGGCTGTGAAATATCTCCATAGTTTAGATTTCAAGGTTCTATTAAAACATTCAACAGCCGCTGCTTTAACTTCTGTGTGTGTTATAAAATGATGCACGCCGTGTTGTTTTAGAAGGTTTTGGAGGGGCCTATTCAGAAATTCCTTACCGGCATCAGTTTCTAATTTTACAGGTACATGGCTCTTGCTAAATATATGCTTGAAGGCCGCAGCCACTCTTGCACCAGTCTTATCCCTCAAGGCCTCTGCAAACACGTATTTTGATAAAACATTGATCACCGTCAGAATGTACCGGGCACCATCGTTCTGCTTTTCAAGGTTAGAAACATCCGCCAGGTCAGCTTGCCAGTGCATGTTTTCAGCTGCGACAATGGTCATTCGTCTTTTAAAACTTTTTCTAGCATTTTTATGGAGGTATACGTCTTCTGGCCAGATAGGCATGTCTTAACAGCTCCGCGTGTGATGGGGTGTTTATCACGCTGTCATTTTCGATAAAGCGCATCAACACCCCCATAACTCCCAACGCCACATTTATAATAATGGCTTTTATATAATTGCTTTTATGCAATCTTGAATATGTGTTGTTAGCCATTGAAGCACTACAAACAATAACCAGACACAGGGTTGGTGTATGACGTTTTATTTTATTTTCCTTTATACTGGTTGGTATACATGTATGGGGTGTCGTACCACAACCACCCCTGATATTTTATTGGATGCATCATATAACTGCTGTTTACAGCTATTCTCGCCTTCAGCATAGCGTATAAAAGTTTTTCCCCAAACATACGTCCAGGCGTCGGGTAGCGCTCCAGACGTCCGGCTTGTCCTCCAGAAACGTTACCCTAGAAACAACTGTATACATATAAGGAGCAGGATTATTGTATTTTCATCTTTTTAAAAAGCAAGCTTTCGCAGTACCGGACACCTCTGCGGGTTACTCCTGAGCCTGTACAGGTGAGAAAAGTCTCTCTGCATTAAACGGGTTATATGGTTTCTGAAAATCACGGGTCCTGCCAGGCGTAAAGATTTCATTTTTTTCTCAGGCTTGTGACGTGTTTGAATTTCCAAGATTGTTTTTGTTAGCAACCCCCCCACACTCGCATGTGCACACATACCCATGGTTTTACAAACACTTTTAAGCGTCTGATAAAAGTGTTATGACTTCAATATCTGACATATCGCCCGTATTGCGACAGATTGATAATTCGGGACTAAACAATCATGAGCATCCTGTTGAGGGTATCCGTATTTATGCCCTTCACACCAACTGTAATAGTCAAACTTCAAACACGTTTTCATAACCAACGCTGCAAAAGCTTGAACCGTTACAGTCTCCAAAAGGGTTATATTTTCATCTTCTTCCTCATCAGAACTTTCAAAATGCTTCAAAGTATCGCATTTCTTACACATGTCACCATCTGGGAATGCTGAACTTTGATCCTTTTTGAACAGCAAACGTAATAATAATTGACAGCGTTAAACGAGTTGTTCAGGCCCACAGCGCTGTTACGCTTATCTGGCGTTTTCTGCAAATCAAAAAAGAAATAAGTTTAGCTCTTGAGCATGTGTTTTCAAAGGTTTTTCACACACACACACACACACACCGTCATATTTCATTACTTACCATAGTACACGTTTCAGAACCAGCATCTTCCAGTATAGAGGAGCTAGTGACCTCCATAAATAACTTGTCTTCATTAGATGCTGTGTCTAACGTCGGGGTCATTGCGTTCTCTGGAAACAGTTGCCCTAAAGCATTCAGATTCTCATACGGGGCTTCCTTAAGAGTCTGCATCGGTGTAGGAGTCATCTACACCTGAGTCAATGACCCCCGGCGGTTTCCCACTCCCAAGATTCAACATATCAAAACGCTCACATATTGCATCATTAGCCGCGGCATCATCAGGGTCCCATCAACGGATAGTGCCGGTGGACTTTCAGGGCTGTTGTATTTTTGAAGAGTTTTCAAATCCTCTGCCTCTCTATTGTCCTTCGAGTAGTAGCTGTAGTGCTTCATAACTCCTGGTATTGAGGTCTTTTGAGTTTTTGTTTTTTCCAGGGCTTCAGCAACGGCTTGTACATCCCCCAATACTCATCTGAATATGTACACCCTACATGCCACACCCCCTAAAGATGGCCGCCGCTCAAACATCTCCACGACCCCCACCCTTCAAAACCCAACGCCACACATCCGGGTCTGTTGTCACCCACAAAGATCCGGAAGTGTGGCGCTGGGGTTTGAGGGGTGGGGGCATCCGGGGGAAGCCCCCTGGGGGCCCCTAGTGAATCCAACCCTTGGGAGGGCTTCCTGCTAACCCCATGATGTCACATCCAGTGGGACACCCCCGCTAAGGCGCACGTGCCTGTTAAACACACCTACATCACTTCCGGATGGGATTTTACAGAGGCAGAACTTCTGGGGGAAAACCTAGGAGGCCACGCCCCAGATATGACGACATAGGGACTGGATATCCTGCCCTAAAAGGGGCGTGGAAACCTGTCAAGGCTAGTTTGATGAGGAAAGGTATCATTCGTTACTACTTTTGTGCCACTCTTCCAGCTTTGAATGACGATTCTTGGGTAACAGTGCATTCATCAACTTGAGGACACTGGTGTACGGTTATGTGCGTGGGATTTACTTTGATTGAGTTCCCACTATGGGCTTGGGTAATGCTTGTTCTGGCTTCAGCTTCTACTACTTCTACAGCTTCAGCCTTTAATGTGTTGCAAGATGTGTATCTTCTGTTGAAAGCAAAATCAGGCACACACAATTTTGTTTCACTCTTGAACTGCCACTTCGAAGAGAGACGCTTTCCCACCTTTCAGTCAGCACTCAGCCTCCAGGGTACATGCAGTCCCTTTAATAATACTTGCAACTCATCAGGAAAAGTCAGTTTAACTTCAATTAAGCTACCAGCAGCGTTCTTCGTGTTAACCAGAGCCACGCAGTCGCTCTGCAACAAAGTAATGCTGATGTTAGGGAAAAGAAAGGCTTTTCATTACACGCAAGCGTTTCAATTAAGCGTGTTACTTTCCATTGATAAAGACTTTCCACTTCTGCATTTAACTTCTACTCGCTTCCATTTCAGCGCAAGTGCAATTAAAAGCGGGCTACAGTTACCAGAAAGGAACTTCTGCTTCTCGAGAGTACGGTGATTCCCTTTTCCGACTCCCAATTGCGACTGCAGGTTGCTGCGACTTCCCAACTTTGTTTCTTCTCCTGCTACTACTGCGGGTGCTCTTGGGTTCCACAACCCTCAGCTGCACAGGTGTCTCTGATACAGCCTCATCAGGGAGAGTCTCCTCTCCAGTTTCCCTCAGCTTGCTTCTGGACATGGGCCTTAGGAACAACTGCCATTTCAGCTCTGCATTCACAGCAATGAGGCGCACCTGTAAAGACTGCCTGTTGCTTCCAGTCCTCTCCAGTGCTGCCACAGCTATTCAGGGTTTGTGATGCAAGGAAGGCATGGTATCAACAGTAAGACAGACATAAGTGACCACAGTTCAAGGGTGTTAATTGAACTTTCACAAGGGTGTGATAAACGCCTATCTAAACCTAAATCTACAGATGGGTGGAAGCTATGACCATCAAATAATAATAATGCAGCCCTAGTGGAGTCTTGTCAATATGAAAGGGCCTATACTAAAAAACCTATTGCCAATCCTTACTGCTAATTTACAAATAGTGTAGGGGAGGGTTCATGAAAAAGAAAGAAGTGTTCACCAAATTATATATCAGGATGTTCAGGCCATTGGCCTCTCTTCCCCACGTTTTGAGCACGGGGCAAGGCGGTTCACTCAAGCAAAGCACACACTCTGTCTTCTGCAGCACGAAGATACAGTTCCATTACCAGTATCAGGACCTTATACGTCCAAGTCTCTTTGAATCAAGAGACTTTAAGAAGTAGAGGGCCTGATGTACAAAAAAAACAAGATGCAAAAGTTATTTGAATTTTACAAGTGTTCAATATGGGTGTTCAGCCTGGATCCCCCTCAGGCAGGCTCAGATCCCTTTAAAAAACAAAAGTCCCACATTGGATCCCCTTCTTCCGGGCTCTGATCCTCTTCTTACAATGTTCAGAGAATATTCTTTCTCGGGTGACTCAAGGTTCATCCCGGCTCCGCCTCGGCCGGGCTCAGATCCCTTTCAATTTCCCAATTAGTCTCCCTCAGCCGGGCTCGGACCAATTGCAGCATACATTAAACGATCGAAGACTTTCAAATGTGCATTGGGTTTGGCTTGACCCATTGCAAGAGCACTTCGATCTCAAGATTCCCTTATTCTCACACACTTAGCATCAGTTGGATACCTAACAGAGACTTTCGAATGAGCACCCTTGTGGTGCTGGGCCACTCTGTCTATGGTATCTTTTCTTGGCCTCCCAAAGTTCATTCACTCCTTTGATTTCCAATTATATTCCTGTCGCTCATCATATACGTCTCGCACACTGTTCTTAGATATCTTCATACAATGTTGCTGCTTGCAACCATGGTTCAAAACACAGGCTGGTTTGGTATCAGTTTCTCTGACTCGCTGTGCTGTCTTTACTGACACTGCTTTGTTGTAGGAGCCAAGGACAGTACCACAGCGGCAATCGCTCCTCCCCGCCTTGGTTATCAATGAGGGAGAGCCCCAGGTACCTCCGACCCAATGTGTAGGTTTGATCAGCTTTAGTTCCTGGTCTTAGGTTTCTTACTTTCCAAGGTTCCTGAAAGTAACGGTCTTTAAAGGTCAAGGGCACTTCCCTCCTTGCAACCCTCTCCGGTCTCGCTTTCTTTCTCCTCGTATTAAACTGCCATCTTGGAACTGCTGTTTCCTCATGTATTTTGCTTTGCTCAGAGTGCGCTTTCGTGCTCTGCCATTTATCCGTGTGGGGAAGTGTGATGGAAGTCAGGTGTGTGTAATGATCAGTAATTGCCTGACCTTGCCTGACCATGGTATTGGGACATGTCAGGTATACAGCTCTTATGTTAGTCCTTTCTTGCTCATTGGTGAGCGAGCTGTCCCTGAGAGTGTTTGTGTGTTGGGAAAGGGGGCGGGAGGATTGAGGTCCTAGGTACCTGGTAGGATGGGGGAAAAGGTGTTCCCGGGAAGGGGATAATACATTTCACCATCCAGTGTCCCATTACCACTCCCCAAAGGCCCCTCATCTAGGTGATCCTCCCTCACTGGTCCACTCCAGGAACTGAATTCAAAAGTGATGGCGGTGTCATGGCCACCTGGATGACAGATTCCCGGGGACTAGCGGGTGACACACCTTCAGGTTTCTCACAGTGAGCACAGGACCAACTCTGTAGTTGAATTCTGCCTCTTCACTCCGTCGTCCCTATTGTGGTCACACTTCCTAATGAACTGCTGGCCAAGTGCTCTGCTTCTTCTGCTACTGCCGACCTTCCAGCTCCTGCCCCAGCTTCTTTCTACAGCTCCTCTCACCTGCAGGCTTTTATGCCCCTGAGGTAGGCTGATTAGGTGGGCTCATTAGGTTCTGGTTCAGCCCTCCTCTTCTTCACAGTCCCTGAGGGATTCTGGGACTGATAGTTTAATTTAGGGATTTTGTTTTTCTTTTTAGTTTATTATAAACTTTAAAAAACAAGATCAAATATGAACAATATAAACAATTGCTTATGTTCATCACATCGCACCATGTCATATCTTTTGATCTTAAGCTCTCATGGTACACCTGCTTTCATTGATTTACCACTTTTTGTATTAAATTGTGACGTCTTTGCTTAACAAACTGCCTAGATAAGCAGTTAAGGCATAAGAGAGCTTTTTGTTTGGTTCTGCAAGCATCACCCACCAATCATCGCTACATAGTGATGGTCTCTCGTGTATGTAAATGCCTAAATGCTGAGTTCTTAACTGCTCGAGTGTTGTACAATACAGGGCCAGGTGCTTCAGGGATTCCTCTGCACTGTTACAAAACCTGCATTTGGGATTCAAGAGCATCTCTCTGTAGCTCATACATATACTTTCTTTTGTCTCAAACAAGTTCAGGCGAAATTTCAAATGTGTAGCTCCATGTTTAGAATTTGGCGATTGTTCTAGATATTGTGGTAATGTACTCCGTTTCCTTGATTCTGGAGCTCCATTTTTCATCAACCTGTGGTGGTTCCTTATCTCTACAGTATTCACCCAATCTTGTTCCCACAATTTCTTTTTTTTTACTAGATTTGGGTTATTCTTTAGAGTCCTAGTATCCGTTTCCAAATCCGTGAGACAGCTTTCACAAGTGTTCGCCCATTGCCAGGTAATTGTCTCTTTACCTCCACTCTTAAATCGTCCAAAATATCAAACTGTGGCCCATGATCTTCCACAATGATCTTTCTGTACGTCGCTAGCATATTCCATGTCCCTCTTGCGTTGATGGATAACAGCCCCAACACGTATCGTATACAGGCAGTTGGTATACCCCTTTGAAGTTTCAGGACTCTATGCCAGAATGTGTTCTCTAATGAAGGCCAAAAGGTGTGAGAAGAGCCGAGGGCGCAATCTGCGCCATATGTTAATGCTGGTACCACCTTCTGGTTGCAGTATGCAACCACTGGTCTCTAGGAGAACTTGCCATATTTCATGTTTATGATCAGACCTTCGCAGCATAGTTGTTTACTTTTCTCTTTCGCATTTTGTACCCATTGAACATCATTAATACTGCGATTTACCCACATGCCGAGGTATAGTGTTTTATTCACACATCTTAGTGGTTCTTTTCCCAAATGCCACACAAAGTCCTTTTTGGGTGTCCTTTTCTTCCTTGTTAGATTTTGCACGATTAGAATTTCGGATTTAGCCAGGTTTACTTCAAGATCATTGACTGATACGTATTCTTCCAGTGCATACAATTTTCGTTGCAGACCGATGGGTGTCATGTCTAACAACACTAAATTGCCTGCATAGAGCATCCGTCCGATCTGGTGCCCATTGATTTTGCGGGGAAATGCGTTTACCGTTCCCAGTGTTTGTCCAATGTCGGATATAAAAAGCCAAAACAAAGTTGCTGCAAGCGGGCAACCCTGTTTGACACTGCAATGGGTCTTAATTGGAGCTGACAGGGTACCTGCACGGTCAAGCCGGATTTTTATTTCCGTTTGTGAGTGAAGTTCTCTAATCACTCCAAGCACACTTGCCGGGCATTTCCATTTGGCCAATTTGGTCCACATCAGTTCTCTATTCACACTATCAAAGGCGTGGGATAAGTCGATAAACGCCAAATGTATATTTTTTTCCTATGTCGTATGGCCTCCATCTTCAGCAGGTTAATTATTAGGAGATTCAAACAACATCCCACACCTTTGATGAAACCAGACTGCCTCGAATCATAATTGCCTGAAAGTTTGATCCATGTTGTTAATTGGTGCTGGAGTTGTGTGGCAAAGATTTTTCCAACCACATCGAGGAGCGCAATCAGGCGTTAGTTCTTTGGTTCAGAACATTGTCCTTTTTTTAAAAATAGGCACCACGATTGCGCTCCTCCATGACTCCAGGATTTTGCAGTTAAGTAATATCAGTCTGAATAAGCGATGGCAAAAGTTGATCCCCTTCTCAGAGTTCTGTTTGAGAATGTAGTTTGTTAGCCCCAATCGGGCCCCGGCGCTCTCGATTAGCTCATTTTCTTGATGTTTGCTAGAATGTTATCTTTCTCAATTTCGATTTCCCATCGTCTTAGGATGGGCAACTCTGGATCCTTTGTTTCGTCATTCTTTGCAAACACAGATGTATAATGGTCTATCCACTGCGTTTCAGAGACCATGTTGCTAATTAACGCTGATTGTGGAATGGTTGTGTCATTGATAAAGTTCCAGAAGGCTCCCGTGTTTCTGTTTGCGAGGGTGGTCATCATTACCTCAGCATCTCGTTGATATAAGATGTTTTTATGGGATATTAACCAGTTCTTATAGCCTTGTTTGGCTTTTTTAACCTCGTTTGCTCGTTGGTTTTTTCCATACTTCGTGCTTGTTCTGATTATTTTATGAAGTTTACTTGTCATCACCTCGTGATCCCACTCATGACATTTTGTAAAGGTAACTTTGTCCGTGCTAGTTACAGCTTCTCTGTATTGATGTAGCAAGGAACAATAGTTAATCTTATCATCCTGGTTCATGGCTTGATCTTGTTGTATTGCATTTATGAGCTTGTCCACTTTTCCGCCATCCTCCCTTAATCTGTTACGTCCCTGCACCACAGATAGTGTGTATGGCAAAAAAAAATCTTGTACACTTTAAGTTAATTTTCCAAGCTCAATTTTAATCAAATTATGATCACTCTTTTTCATCTGGATAACATTTAAGCTGGCAGTTTGCTTGGTGATTTGCTCAGATGTGAAAAAATAATCGATAGTGGATTCCTGCTGATTTCTTTGCCATGTTGGTTTGGGCGGGATATCTCCTGTAATGTTTCCATTTAACATGGATAAGTCCCACATATCCATTTCTTTAAGCCAATTTTCAGCCGCTTGTAATTTTTTTTTTTTTAGACCTTCCTGGTTTTTACCAGCGTCAACATATAAGCAATCTATATTCAAGTCGCCGCATATTATGATTTTTGCCATCGGCTCTGGGATTATAATGCTCTTTATGATTTCTGAAATTTGATCAATAAATTGCATGTATTCTACTACTGCATGTTGCCAATAGATGTTTATTATATGCCCCCATCATTCTCGCACACAGGTGTTGCCTGTTTTGCTTGATTCTTCTACCCTTCTCCCCTTCACCCCCTCAAGCCTACTTCTGCAGAAGTCTGTCCTGATAAATTCTGGTTTCATCATCACTGTCTTGTGGCCAATGCTGGATTTGACTTTTATGGACTTCATTCATTCACGGTGCGTTACCCTTTCTCAACTCTCATGCTGGACTTCCTTTGCATCTTGTAATTATGATGGCCCTGAATCATGCTGTTCCCATCTTCATCTTGTATCCTGGCTTGCAACATTATGTGTTACTACGGGCTTCTGCAATTGTATTCACTCTCCCCTCTTGTTTCTCCACTCTTTTGACTGCTAACTCTCTGTTCTCTCCTCCTTTCCCTTTTCCTATCTCCTCCCCTTACTTTCTTCTATGCACTTACTCTATCAGAATTGTCACTGGACCTAGTATGATAGCAACCTCATCTGTCTCCTCCCCCCTACCCTTACTGTTTTTTTCCTCTCCACACCACCTCCAGCACTATCTGAAATGTCGTTAGGCCTAGTATGATAGTCGCTTGTTTTGTTCCTCCCCTACCTTTCTGCACACCTCTCCCTCACCTCTTGTTTTTCTCTGGCTCTACCAGAAATGTCATCAGGCCTAGTACGGTAGTCGCCTGTCTGTTTCCATTTCCTTCCCACTCTCCCTCTCCCTTCCTTATCTATGTCTTAACTCTTGCACTATCTGAAATGTCATCAGGCCGAGTATGATAGTTAATTTCACATCCTTACTGTTCATGGTCTGTAAGAATGTCATTGTATTTTCCCTTGTTCCCTCCCTTGCCTTGAAGCGCTTTGAAACACATTGTGTATAGGTGCTATATAAATAAACTATCATGTCATGTCATCATATTATTGCCGATATACTTTAGCTGGTCGGGTACTTTAATTAAAGTTACCTGTATATATGCGGAATAGTAACCAACCTAAATCCACTTTCTTTTTTGATCAACATCAGTAGACCTGCCATGGGTCGACCTTTTGCTCTTTTTATTGCCGGGTTAATGGCTATTTCATACCCATCTATAATCGGGGCCTCCACAAGCTGTTTCTTGGAGGCTCAGTATGTCCATTGCCCTTAACTCGGCAGATTTGCTGTTAAATAGATGTGCGTGTCCCCTTGTGTTCCATGAGCCTATATGAAATCCATCTTCTTTTGATGTTCTCTGATGTTAACTATTATTGGTTTTAATTAAGGCTCCAACAATCCATTTACATTTGATTTCTCTAATTCTCAAAAGATTTTGCAATGGATTTTCTTCCCCAAATTGTATTGAGAGGAATGATAAGTTTTAGCCCTTTTAGAGACATAAGGGACAGAAAAGCTCACATGTTCATTGTTCCTATTGGAATACCTTTGATATTGAGGAGGGTATGGAATTTTAGGAATATCAAAATAATGGTTCTGGAAAGTTTACATCTTTATACCTTTTTATCCCAGATTGACATTCATCTGAACGACAGGATGCTATAATCTCTGTGGGTAGGATTTTACTAACGTCCTGGAAATCATAATATGTCTCACCCTGTGACGTTCCCCCACCTCCCTGGGTCAGGGCACCACCCAGATGATCTTCCTGTAGTACACCACTCCCAGGATTGGGATCAGGAAGTGTCTACCCTTTCCTGGCCACCTGGGATAAGACTCTAGGCAGGGCAGGATTCTCCACATTACTCATAGCTGAATTCTTTTAGAATAACACCTATCCTTGAACATGAGTCAGTTCAACTGTACCTTCGGATACCATCCTTGTTGGTTGCCATTACCCTCCACTCACAGTAACAATGTACCATCTGCAGAAGAATGCACTCGACGTCTAACAAACAAACATGAAGCTGTCTTGGATAATCTGCAGAAGGCACACGTTTCTACTAAGCGGTTTGCTGATCGAAAACGTACTGATGTTCCTGCATATAAAAAGGGTGACCAGATTTGGCTTTCCTCTTGACATCTGCCTATTCAATTGAGAACTTCTAGGTTTTCTCCCAAGTACAACAGACTTTTAAAAATCATCAAAGTCATCAATCTGGTAGCATTCAAATTGGCTTTGCCTGTGAGTTGGAACAAAATCCATGCAGTGTTCCATGCTTCACTGCTTAAACCTTATGTGGAAGCACCGATTTAGGAAAAATCACTAAACCACCTCCACCAGTGAGCCTAGATGATGCCTTAAAGTATGAAGTTGATAGCATCTGCGATTCCCATTACCATCGTGGTAGGCTACAATACATTAGCATTTGGAAGGGCTATCCTGCTAGCCATAGAACCTGGGAACCTGTTCTTAATGTTCATGCCCCCCTTGTTCTCAAACACTTCCATCGGTCTTACCCCTGGAAGCCAGGTAGAACACGGCTGGGACAGGGGCATGATATCATGTTTCACCGCTGCCACCCCAGAGCCCAGAACTGGACACTGTGGAAACACTGGCGCCGAGTTCACCCGTTCCAAGATGGTGAACCGTGAACTCCTCATTCGCACATTTGCACCATGACATCACATGCAATGGAAGTTTGTACGCCGTCCCAACACCATTTGATGCCTTCACGGTCGGCGGAACTGTGCGTTGCAATATTGTTCTCCCGTTGCACTAACGCTAGTTTGCTATTCTGGTAAGCCTTCTCTCTTTTAATTCCGCTGTGGATCTTCTCCTTCCTTCCTCATCTGGTTTTCTTGACTCCTTGCTACTTCTTGTTGTGCTGCCTTTCTTGACCTTGCACTTTGGTCCTCAACACTCCTGCTAGTGGAACCTCGCCTGCTTTGCTGTTGTTCCTTGCCTTCCTTCCGCTGACCTTTTCTCCTGTTTCAATAGGTGCAGATATTTTACCCTTAACTCGGGTTTTTCCCGCTTATTTGGCTTTGCATTCCCTGGGCAGAGCCAAACATCCAGTTACATCTCCTGGGTTACGGTGGCTGCCCAGTTGATAGGACGCTGCACTTAACCTCAGAATCCACCTCCTGACAACAAGGTAAGGCGTGATCTTGATGGAAACTTGTAGACATGGGCCTAAGACATGTGTGGAGACGCTGCTATCCACATATTAATGGGTTCACCTTTTTCTCACATGTCCAACAGAATCAATGTTGGATGATCATGTTCATTAACAGCTCTCTGGTGGCCCAATTTGGAGACACATGCATTACCCTGCACGCAACTCCGGAGCATAGCTCAGTAGGCACAGGATTTTCCCACATAGTTGAGCCCAGGGAGAGGGGCAACTGGACTCTGCCAAAATATGTTCTTAGAGGCATATTAATGGTACAGAACCTCAAAGAGCAAATCAAAGAATACTTTACACTCCACACAGAGACAAGCATAGTGTCAGGTGGGATGCCTTTTACGCAGTGGCACAAGGCCTCCGACTCGCATAGGGCTCTAGACTCACCCAAATAAGGTAGAGAATGACAGAGAAGCCTACAGGCAGAAATGGGGAACCTAGAGAGGAATTATGCAGATATGGGTCAAGGAAATCTTTTTAAAACTTCAGGAAATACATAGGAAACTCTCAATGCTCCAAACAAATTGAGCAGAACACACTTTACTGAGCCTAAAAAAGAAATGTTATGAGAGAGGTAACAAACAGACAATCTCATTAAGTATCAAAAGAATCACACCCCAATGATTCTGTATGACAAAGGGACAAGGCTTATAGATGGGAAGAGTAAGGCTCAAGCCTTCCCATCTTTTTACCAACCCCTATACAATAGTGAGGAAAGTAGCAAAACAGAACAGTTTAAGGAAGGCATATCAAAGCAAGATAGACACAATTGATCACAGTTCAAGGGTGTTTATTAAGCTGTAAAAATGTGTGACATAAACGCCTAATCTAAACATAAATCTAAGATCAGAGCAAGCTATGACCATCAAATAATAATAATACAGTCCTAGTGGAGTCTAGTCAAATAAACAGGGCCTATACTAAAAAATAACTTTTGCCAATCCTTACTGCTATGCTACAAAAGAGTGTGGGAAAATGTTCACAAGAAAAGAAAGAAGTGTTTACAAAATGATAAGTCAGGATGTCTCCCTTCCCCACCTTCTTATCACGTGACAAGGCGGAACAAGCAAAGTCTGTTGCTTCAGAGGGCCTAATATTTCATTCACAACAAAACCAAATGTTCCTTCTGCTAATCTTCACGTCAGGTGATTACTCTTCACCGTTGAATCCCTCTCAGCCGGGCTCCGATTCTTCTTTCAATGTTAGCCTCCCTCAGGTGGGCTCAGACCAACCAATCTCAACGTTCGCCTCCCTCAGTCGGGTTCAGACCAAACACTCACTCTGAACAGCCCTCAGTCCGGTTCATACTTGCCGTCACAATGTTCATGGGTGTATTACTGCTCACCCTAATTTGCAGGCATCCCTCAGCCGGGTTCACATTTGCCAATTATCACAGTTGGAAAGAAAGTCATTCTAGACCCCTTAGGTTCTTCCTTTACCCAAGTCCGGGTCTCAGCCTCAGTCAGGCTTTCTCTTAAGCCCCCAGTCAGACTTTACCTTAAGCCCCCAATCAGGCTTCACAGAGTTCTATCATCACAAAGAATTTGCAGGCTTCCCTCAGTCGGGTTCACGTTTGCCTCCACTACGTGCCAAAGACTTTCAACTGTACAAGGGGTTTGACTTGATCCTCGTATGACCACTTTGACACCTCACGCTGGCCTCCCCTTAGGCCTCTTGGTACTTGTAGTGGTGTCTACAACAACTGTAGACTTTTGACTGTGCACAGGGTTCAACATGACCTGCTGCAGGACCACTTCGATCCCCTTATTCTCCCTGTTCAGGAGCATGGTACCTGTTTGAGTCCTTCGAATGAGCACCCACGTGAAGTGGACCACTCTAACTCCAATGCCAATTTTACTCACAAAGGAACTTTGTACTTTAGTCTTCTTTCTTCATACAGTGTTGCTCTTCGCAACTTTGAACCCAACTCAGTCCGGTCTATTATCAACTCCTTCCGACTCACCGGCTCTGCCGAACTCTGTTGGCGTCTCTTGCCACTGGAGCCAAGGGTGGTACCCTGATGGCAACCGCTTCTATGCATCCTGGCTATCAGTGCGGGAGGCTCCCATGTACCACTGACATCCTTCGCACCATTCGCCAGCTGCAATGCCCGTTCTTGCGTTTCCCTTCTCGGAGGCTTCGCAGGTCTGGGTTGAAAAGGGCAAGGGCAATTCCCTCGTCGTCGTCCTTTTAGGTCTTGCCGCCTTTCTCCTCCATTTGAACTGCCGTCCTGGATTAGCTGCTTCCTTATGCGTTTGGCCTTGCTCAGAGTATGCTTTCGTGCTCCGCCTTTTATCCCTATGGGGAAAGGGACATCAGGTGTATGTAATTATCAGCAATTGCCTGACTCTGACTGACCCTTTTGTTGGGACATGTGAGGTATACAGCTCTGGTGTTAGTCCATTGTCTTTCATGGTAATCAGTCTGTGAGAAAGTGTTTGTGTCAAGAAGGCAGGGGTTGGGGGCAGAGTCTCTAGATATCCTACGCGGTAGAATGGAGAAAAGGTGTCATAATGAAGGGTGTGCCACATCTCACCCTTCAGTGTTCCACGTCCACTCCCCGAAGCCCCCTCACCCAGGTGATCCTCCCACACTGGTCCACCCCCAGTAACTGGATCCAATAGCGATGGCCATGTCCTGGCCACCTGGATGACAGATCCCCGTGGACTAGCGAGTGAGGCACCTTCAAGTTTCTCACAATAGGCATGATATATATGTACTGCAGGATTCCCCAAGCTATCTCCGCAGCAGAAAGAGATCCTGGACTACCCCATTACGAATGAAGAGATTTGGAAAGACATATCCACGCAAAAGATTGATCAAGCACCTGGCTTAGCAGCCTTATGGGCCAGTTCTACAAAAAATTCAAAGAAATACTGGTAAACCCTAATGGATCTATTTAACTTCTTCCTGGTCACAAGTGATGCAACTGACTCGATGAAAGAATCAATCTTGAATGTCATTTTGAAACCACGAAAAGCCCCTAAGCTCCGTGGGTCATATAGGCTCATTGTGTTCCTCATTCAGAATTGCAAACACTTGACTCAAATATTTGCAACCGAGCTAGATGAGATCCTCCCTGACATTATCCACAAATACCAATCAGGCTTTGTAAGAAGGCGACAACATTTAGATAAAACTATGAGATTTTCAAGGGGCCCAATTACTCTGCTGAAAAAGCATTCGACAGAGTGGACTTGTCATCAGAGTGGACTTGTCATACTTAGAGGCAGCACTGTAGGGATTTGTATTAGGACACAACATATTGTGTCTTCTCCTGTTAACAAAACCAAATGACAAAAATCAAAGTGAATGGTCTATTATCAAACCCTGTATACTTACAAAGGGGAGTTTGGCAAGGAAGGCTGCCCCTTATCACCACTGCTTTTCATACTGTCAATGGATAATTTTGCAAGAAGGATTCAAGCACAGCGGAACATTAAAGTTATCACGTTTGGAAGCCGAGAGCACAATTGTCCCTTTTTTTGTGGATGAAGTGCTTCTCTTTCAGTGATCCATTGGAATCCCTGGTAGAGGCGCAAAGAGAATTACCAGCTTTCTCTAAGGTCTCAGGATTTAAGATCAACTCACAGAACTCCAAACTGCTAAGCCTAGACATCCTTGATGCAACCTGTACAAGAATTTATGAAATGGTTGACTATAAATGGGCATGTACCTCTACAAACTATCTGGGAGTTAATATTACTAATAATAATAATGTATTTATTGTGGTTTAGTTCAATGAAGAACTTTACATAAAACACAATCAATATACAAATAGTCAACAATCAAAACTGCTTAAAACATAAAATATATACAAGCATACATACTACAGATTAATTCACATTCGAATTTGATTTGAATCCATAATCAGATATCAATTTCTCTCCAATAATACCGAAGAGCCACAGTGTTACTCAAGTTACATAATGCAAAGCAGAGCACTAAAAATGCATAATATAAAAACGTTAAAATACACACTTGAGGGCATCATATTCATAGAATACTCATAATATATAATCATGCTTCATAAGAAACCACATGCAAGGCTCTCATAGGGGACCATTAGCTCCATCCTTACACAGAGGATCAATCAGTTCTAGATCGTCTCCAACAGGAGCATCCCTTTATTTCACCAACCTAACTTCTGCATACAGAGCTCTACTTAGTTCTTCATATCATCTTCACCCCTATCATACCTTTTATAAATTCACCACTGCAATGATGCTCTCTGTCCCTGCTGTCTCCTCTCTTCCCTCCACTGCTTCCTTGCCTCCCCCCATTGTCTCCTCCTTGGCTACCTTGCCCTCTCTTCCTTCCTCTTCTGCCCCCCCAGGCTTCTTCTACACCCCCGCAGGGAGTACCTCTGATTTGTACCCCTCCCCAGAGGTCTTTCAAGGATGACAACCTTCTCCATCTTGCAACTCTCACTCAGCTGTCAAACACTCCTCTGACATCTGCCACCTCCTGGGAGAACTGGACCTCGATGTCCTCGGTCTCACCGAGACATGGTTCACGGCCAGCTCTGTCACAACCTTTGATACTCTCCTCCCTGATGGCTACAACATCCCATCTGAGCCCAGGTCAAACCGTACCGGAGGGGGTGTAGCCCTAATCTTTCTGGAGTGGATTCCTGCCCCTGTCATTCCTACGCAGGCCTACTCCTCTTTCAAATGCCTCGTCTGCAGGCTCTCTCTCTCCTGGCCATTCCCTTACTGTGGCTACCATCTATCGGCCACTTGGTCAGTTCTCCTCCTTCCTCTCTGAGTGGGCGGACCTCTCCTCCTCCCTCCTGGCCTCGACCACTCAACTCCTCATTCTTGTAAACTTTAACATCCACCTGGATGCTTCCTGTCCTTCCTCTGGACTCTTTCGTGACCTCTGTGACTCTTTCTCACTCTCTATCCTCCCCTCTGGCCTGACTCATTGTGCAGGGCACACTCTGGATGTTCTGATCTCATCAGACATTCCCCTTTGTATCCCTCTCACCACTCCTCACTCCTGGAGTGATCCCTTTCTCCTTTCCTCCCATCTCACCCTCTCTACCCCTCAGGCCAAGCCAACTCCAGCACTGCCACCTACCTTCTCGGTTATCCGACCTATGAAGTGCTTGTCAGTTGAGGCTTTTGCCACCACATTCTGACCTCCTCCTCCCCCTTTGGCTGACGCACACCCTGACACAGCCCTTTCCATGCTCCACTCTGCTATATGTGATACTCTTGATGCTCTTGCCCTTGTCATGAGGATCTGCTTGAAGCCCAAAGCCAAGTGCAACTCCTGGTATGACTCAGACCTCGTCACCCTTAAACGCAAGTGCAGGGTGGCTGAGAGGAAATGGCTTGCCCACAGTACATCCTCTGACAAACTGGCCTGCTGCCTGCTCCAAAGGCAATACCAGCTCTCTGTTCAGACCAAGAAGAGAGCCCACATCCAAGCCTGCGTCTCTGCGGCATCCAACAACTCGGCCAAACTCTTTAAAATCTGCAAGGAGCTGGCCAATCCTGCTGCAGTCTCTACCTCTCCTGTACCCTCCTAGGCCCTCTGCATGGCCCTGGCTTCTCATTTCATCTTTAAAACTCAGGACATCATGTACTCTCTCTCTTTCTCCCTCTCTCTCCTCCCTCTACTCCATGCTCTTCCTCTGGTCCCTCTTTGGCCACCCCTCCTCCCTCCTTCTCTGCCTTTCCCCTGTTGTTCCCAGATGAGATTTCTAGACAAGTCTGATCTATGAAAGTCTCATCAAAACAGGTTCTCCCCTGTTCCTCCAAAACCATCAAGGACGACATTGACACCCTGGCTCCTGCTCTGGCTGACTTCTGCAACCCCTCCTTTGCCACTGGAGTCTTCCCCTTTGCCTGAAGCACTCTCTTCTGCACCCTCTTCTTAAGAAACCCTAATCCACCCCTCCTGCCCGGCTAACTATCGCCCAATCTCCATCATTCCTTTCCTGGGCAAACTCTTGGAAAAGCTGGCCATCTCCCAGTTTAATCTTCACACTGAATCTGTTGATTGCCTCCATGACCATCAGTCCGGCTTCAGAGCCGCCAGAAGCATGGAAACTGCTCTCCTGAACATCTGTGAAGACCTACCCTCCAACCTTGATTCTAGTACCCCCTCTGTCCTCATCTTACTTGATCTCTCTTCTGCCTTTGACCCGGTCAAGCATGCCATCCTGCTCAACCGTCTTTGTGATAACCTGGGTATTACCAATCAGGCCCTGGCCTGGCTGACCTCTTTCATCTCTGATCGACCCTAACATGTCCAACTTGGGTCCTTCCTCTCCTCTATCTCTCTCTCTACCTGTGGTGTTCCCCAGGGGTCTAACCTCTCTCCCTAGCTGTTCAACCAATACCTGGCACTTCTTGCCCACCGCATTGCCACTCTCTGCCCCAACTTTCAGTGCTATGCGGATGACAGTCAGCTCATTTGCAGGCTCCCCTCTGCCACCTCTTCTCCATCTCTCATTTCTGACTGACTGCTATTCAAGAGTGGTGTGCCGACAATGATCTTTGCCTTAATGCCAGTAAGTATGAGATTCTCCTCATCGGCACACCTGCCCCCTCCTTTCCTGTCACTCTCTGGCCAGCCTCTCTTGGACCTCTTCCTGCTCCTACCTGTGAGGCTAAAAACCTCTGAGTCATCTCCGACTCCACACTCTCATTCTCTCTTCACATCTCCAACATCTCTAAGAAGTCACACTACCAGCTGCACCTCCTCAGAGGTATTCTTCCTTTCATCTCCTTCCCCCAGAAGCTCACTGTCTCCAGAGCTCTGGTTCTCTCTAGGCTGGACTACTGCAACAGACTCTTTCTGAATCTGCCTGCTTCTACTCTCCACCCTCTGCAACTCATTTAAAACAGGACTACGAGACTTGGCCTCAAGCCCAGGGATTGTGTCGCTCCAGGACTGAAATTTCTTCACTGGCTCCCAGTGGCTGCAAGGATTAAGTTCAAAACCCTCTGCATTGTCCACAAGGCCTTCTGAGGGCTGGGGCCTCAATACCTTCAACTCCCTCTTCATAAATATCTTCCTTCTCCAGCCCTTTGCTCCTCCGCCTCAAACTCCCTCGGGTCAGTCGCTTCTTCAAGCAATGAATTGGTGGTAGATTGCTTTCCTCGGCTGGAGCCTCCTTCTCGAAGAGCCACCCTGCCTCTCTGAAACTTTAGGAGAACCATCTCCGGTTCCAGAAGCACTTCCAGACCTTCCTTTTTGCTTCTTCTTTTTCTCACTCTCCCCTGCTGAACTCCTGGTTGGGGGTACCCTCTGATCTCAGGCCCAGGTCCCCTCCACACCAGTTGCAATCCTGCACTGGTTGCCCCCCTACCAACCCTTGCACTCAGGGTCTGTTTCTGTATTCCTAAAGTCCCCTACCAGCACTTGACACTTGATGTCTGCCCTTAACCTTGCACTTGCCACCAGCTGGCCTCCCTTTTTATTTATTTTTATTTATTTGTATTTATTTGTCTTATTTGTTCTACTGTGTGATCCCATGTACTGGACTGACCCCTCCCCTGTCCCTTTGCACTTTTAGCCTGCCCCACACTTGCTCAATCTAAATGTCACCTGGCCTAGTAAGATCGTTGTCTGTCTTCCCTTTGTTCCCCCTCCCTTGCCTCGTCGCGCCTTGAAACACTTGTGTATAGAAGCGTTATAAATGCCATATCATATGATATGGTATCATAAACATTAATATAATGCCAGAATTGTCCAAAGTAATTTAAGATAGTCAAACCTACGTTAAACAATCTCAATCAATCAACAGGGTTTGTACATGCCGCCACACACGATACAAAGCAATTTGCATGGCAATAGTGTCTGCGTTCAAACAATAGTCCCAGAAGGAATCTGCTAAAATCCCTTCATAACTATGCACTGTTATTACTAGTAACGTGTTGAACTTTTACAAAGTGAACTACCCACATCTATTAACTTCCTTCATAGTGGACCTGGTCAAATGGAGCAATCTCTCAGTGTCGTGGATTGGGTGGGTCAGTATTCTGAAAATGAAGTACAATAAAACCCTTCCTTAAATGTAAAGAAGAATCCAAACTATGAGAATACAAGAAAAGGGAATATTTGTAGTTAAGGCATTGAGTGACGAACAAGATAATATGAGATTGAGCTACTAGAGAGCTCTCTAGACTAGAGAGGTTCTGAAAGGCTTGTCGGGTACCGAATGGTTGATCTCAGAGCTATGTAAGATAATAGAGGCAGGGGAAGCCCACAACACTCCCAAATATAGGGACCAATGAGAATGAGATCTGGGATACTGACTACTGACCTCAACCCCAAAACAATGGAAGGCAATCTAGGAAAGAGCAAGGATCTTTCCACTTGCGTCCAATATAAAGAAACATCGTACAAATTATTACACAGATGGTGTTTAACTTTAACAAGATGAGGGTAGGCCCAACGTTGAATTGTTGGAGGGAATGTGGGGACTGGGGATCCTTTATCCACATCTGATGTAAATGTCCAGCCCTGAAACCATTTGTGAGGGAGGTCCTATAGAGCACTGGAAAAGTGCTTAGAGCAGACATCCCCAGGGACCCAGGGATGGTCATCCTTGGAATTCTGATTCAAGGCACTTAACCTTTGTGGTCCCCAGGTCCAAGCTAGCCACTTCACTATAACTTGCAGCAAAACTGATGGTAACAGGTCGCTAGTGACAGAAAAGGGGTCCTTCGATTAACATTTGGTGGAACATGTTGTAGCATGTAATGACAATGGAGATACTGACAGCTGAACTTAAAGATAACTCTAAGTTGTTTTACACAACCCGGAACCCATTGTTAACCTATCTCTCTAAAGAGAACAGGGACCTCACATTTCCAACAATGCTAAGAGCCCTTCAACTATTTGATGTGGACTCAGCAGAGGATATTGTGAGAAACCTGATGATATTCTCCCAACTACTCCATCGGGATCTTCCACCAGGGGTGGTCAGGGAAGGGCCATGGCTTTTGGATCCCGACCCTGTGGGTGGCCAAACGAGGGAGGATCACCTGAGTGAAGGGTCATGAGGGATTGGGAGGAGAATACCCAAGGAAGAGACATGGTATTCCCAATAATACCCCAATCCACTCTCTCTCAGCCTTCATGGGGTATTTTCATTCTCACCCCATCTCCCCATTTCCAACAAATCCTGAGATGAGGAAGATGCAACTAAGTTCAGTGAAGATTACCCATAGAAACAACATGGGGAAAGTAAGGGCAACCTACTATAAAAATAACTCAAGTTGTCCCACTAATAGTCAGGCAGGGACAGGCATTCAATAATGACCACTCACACCTGACTCCACTTGACTGTTCAACTATAAAAGGTGTGGTTATTCAGAGAGGAGAGAGTGAGCTGGGGATGTTGCCGGGACCAGAAAGGTTGATGAGCAGAGAACAGCAGGACCGGAAGCCTGGAGGAGAATGGCATGCCGAGACCACCGGGCTGAGAAGGGGCTGCAGTGTGGCTAGGGAGCCGTGCCTCCAAGGAGCCGGTGCGAGGCACCCTGCTTTCTGGCGGTCAGAAAAGTGCTTATTCCCTTGGGACTTGTGCCTGTCCCAAGGGTATCTGAGGGGCAGGTGGTGAGACCCTGACCTCAACCCTGTGTATCCAGAGGGACCGCTCATCAACGTGACCGTGCCAGGTGAGTTTAATGTCAATGAGAGAGAAACTCGGGAGCGTGCGAATTTGACTGGAGCGAGAGAAAGGCACCGTTGATTAAGCGGCACAGAGTGGAAAAGCGATAGAAAGCTTGTAAAGCGGCACAAAGCGAAAAGGTGAAAGAAGCGAGAGAAAGCTAGCAGGGCAGCAAGCAGCGGAAAAGTGAAAGCAAATATGGAAAAGCCAGAAAGCGCAAGAATATAGATAAGGAAAGCAACCGAAGTAAAACGCGCTAGCGGTGCAGATGAAGAGTAAAGACAATAAGAAGGTGCAAGTGTGCACGAGAAAGCAAGGAAAGTGCAAAACATTAAGAAGGTGCAAGTGTGCACGAGAAGGAAGCCAAGGAAACAAAGGAGAACAAGAAGGGGTGCAGGAAGAACTGAAAGGTTCAAAAGGAAGAGCAAGGAATAAAGAGAGGGGTGACAGATCAGAGTGGTCATGCCTATGAGGAGCAAAAAGAACCTGGTGGTTTTGAAAGTCTAATTGTGGCCTCAAGTGAAATGTGTAAGAATGAACTGCATATAAAAAAGAAAGGTACATCCTGACAAGCTGAACTTGTGTTTGAATCCAAGAGGGGCCTAAGCTTGGGGAAAGGGCACCCTGAGAGGCCTAGCAAACTGGAATGCCTATTATTTTGTGATACTGAAGACATTGAAGCTTGGGGAAGAGGGGCCGAAGCTTGGGGAAGGGGATCCTGAGAGGCCTAATAAAGTTGAATACTTACAGGGTTTTGATGCTGAAGGAGTTAAAGCTTGGGGAAAGGGAACTCCGAGAAGCTTGGAGAAGAACTGTGTATATTTCTTTTGGTTGTGCTTTGAAGTTGGAAGAGCTAAAGCTTGGGGAAGGGAATCCCAAGGAACTTAAGACATTGAAAGCGAAAACTGCAGCAAGATCTATGGATACGTTCTTGCTAACAGGCCTTTTTGATTGCACTCATTTTTGTGAAGCTGACCAACCCACACCTGATGAGAAGACCACCTGAAGCCAATCTTGGTTTCTTATTTTTTTGAACCACTATTTTTCAAAGAGGGCAAGCATAGGTTTGGACACAGCCTGATATTTACTTTGGACTTCCAGACTTTGACAGCCCTTAGAAACATCAGTTAAGGGAACGATACCTTTAGTGTTAGGATCAGTTAGGCATTAAACCAAACCAGGAACCTTTGTAAATAACGGTTTTGAAACTAGCATCTTTGAGTAAGTCTCTCTCTTGATACCATGCCTGTCTCACAATATGCCCTAATATGTATTGAACAAACCTTAAGGCATGACAGTATTTGTAAGCCTGTGTCAGTTTAGTTGGTGGTTACAATGCTACAGGAAACCAGCTAAGTTGGGGGAGGGCGGACTATTCTGAGTTTAGGACAACATCAAGCATAGCCTATGGAAAGACATGGGAGCTGTAATATGGTTGGTGGGCATAGTGGAGTCGTTGTTTGGTAATTTTAAATAGCCCCCAAAAGGTTTGGGTAAAAAATTCTAGAGCTTTTGGTCCAGATGGCTTGTGCAATGTGCCGATAAGAGAGTCAAATACTGTGGGGTTGGATATTCTTATGTTTTCGCTGCCATTAGCCATTCTAAAATGTTTCTGGCCACTTGATTACAAAGTATTATCCCCGTCTTTAAAAAGGGACCACATTCGCATCCAAATGGTTACCAACTGCTTGCCATGCTGGATGTTCTGGCTTAAATCATTGTACAAGAACTTTCAGGGGAGCTCAATTGATGGATGGCAAATTGACAAATTCTGACCAAAAATGAAACTGAATTTAGAGCGGGTACTTTACCATCACTAATGTGATGGCTTTATCTTTATTGATAGAAAAAGCTCAGCGCTCTGAAAATAAAGTGATGTATTCCGCTTGCATGGATTATTCTGCAGGTTTTGACTGTTATAAACTCTAAATTGTGGACAAAGCTACATATGTGGGGGGATACCCTTGGTATTGTTGAAAACGGTAACTGCGCTCTATACTGACATTGTGGTGCAGGTTACGACTGATGTGAATGGTGCTCTCATTAATGCCATTAAGACACATCGGGGGTCATTACAAGTTTGCCAGTCCGGGAACAATGGTACCAGTAAGCTTGCTGGTACCGTAGTTCCTGGACCGGCAAACTATTAGTTCTGCTCGCGGGTGCCATTCCGGCCACCAGGTCTGACTTGGCAGCCGTACCAGCACCGGCAAGCAGAGCATGTCAGATGCAGCGTCACCATTCTGAATGGTGCCGGTGCATCCGACCTCCCCATTCCAATTGAGCCGTATGGGGCTCAAATGGGAATGGGGAGCATTCCATTCCGCTGCCCGCGAATGGGCAATTACTGTGTCCGCTGGGCCGTAATGATCCGGTAATTGCCTATTCGCGGGCGCCTGAAAAAAATTGCATGTTTTGCAGCAGCCTGCCGGTTTTACCGGCAAGGCTACCGCCAAACTTGTAACGAGGCCCATCATGTTTTAAGACAAGGTTGTGTGCCTGCTCCAGACCTGTTTAATTGATATCTTGCTGATTTGATTGATGATTTTGACAGGACTACTGGTTAGTCTCCTGCAATATGTAATTGGGAAATTGCCTGGCTAGGTTATGCAGATCATATCATCATACTTGACCACGTTCTTATTTGACTCCAGTGTAAATTAACCAGTTTGTGTACCTCCTATGAAAAACTGTGATTAGGCATTAATAAAAAAAACATACAATGCATTGATCGGTGTAGTTTAAAGGTTTCAAATGCAATTGTGCAGTGAGAAAATGATAGGCTTTGGCTGCACTAGCGGTTTCAGTTAGGGTAGTTGTGCATCCCTGGAGCACATAACTAATCACACAATGAATATATCATAAGGTGAGGGACGATTTAATTTAGCAAAACATAGGTAAAGGATTTTTTCTGGGTGAGAAAGCTGTGTGGCACATAGAGTATAATGGCAATGGGTGATCCTGATTTTATCATTAAGGTACCACAACCTGAACCCCAGCTTGAACTTCATTAATCTGAGAGCATATTCACTGCCCCGCCCCATAGAGCTGAAAGCAGGGTAAAATATATCTGTGATACTGGAATGCCTTTAGGAGGGGTTTGTCTTTGGCCAGCAGCTAAAGTGACAGAGCCTTTAGTTTGCAGAGACTGATGCTTCCTTGGGGCTAGGTGCATACCTTCTGCCCACCTTGTGGCTTAGTTCTATGGCAAAATCCTAGAAAAAGAAATAGGGGGGACTGAGAGTCACAGCCCCTCCCTCCCGCAAATGTGTCATGCCCATTGCAAATGAAAAAGATTTCCTATTTTTGTTTAATACGTTTTGATTAGGTTTATTTAGCATATGTAAACAGGATATATATATAAATGGCAGTAGTATATGTAATATGCATTACCAAGAGGAGGAAAGTTAAGAGCACACATTTTCCATAACAAATAAGAGGATATGTTAACATATTAGCATACCATGAGACTAATCAGTATACATAGCATAACCAGTGAATAAACCATTCATCAGCAAGTAGCTGAAATTTGAGAACCATGAAAAGGATAATATATAGACCTCATCGGCTATGCATAACTATGGAATACATCAGCAGAATCTACTGCAGTAATGAATATAATGGACTAACTGGGGAAGGCGGACACAAACAAAAGAAATTCATGATACTGTATGAAGGGGTTGAGAAAGAGTTAAGCATACTTATTAAATAGCAATTAAATGCAACATATAACACACCTAGATGTAAAAATAAAACTATTAGCAAGATGTGGATTGTCACAAAATGTTCACGAGCCATGTATAGACGTGTTATGAAAAGTTAGATCATTAGTGAAATGAGACCATTTGATAGTATGCTTAACTAACATATTGAGACGGCTAGCCAAAAATTGCTACTCTATGTACATGACATATATTGTTCCACCATTCATTGACCGTGATATTTTGAAGTTGTTTCCAATTTGCTGTAATTAATTTAATGGCAATAGCAATAAAGAGATCATACAGAATAAATTAAATATCATTGTTATTTCTATTAAGTGCAATGTTGTCTGGCAGAATATTTCTGGAAAGACAGTGGAAGATTACATTTAAAATGATTTGTCAAGTGTTTCCAAACATCCTACCAGAACCCACAAGTATACGAGCATTCGTAAAACATATCTTTAAAGAAACCTGGACCATTTTTACAGGACCAAAAACTCTCATCAAATCCTAGTTGGGTCTTAAGTAATTTCATTGGGGTTATATATGCTCTATGTAGGGAAAAAAGAGGCTTTCTGTAATATTGGCCGAGGTAGATGTAAGTTTCACCTTAGACCATATTGTCATTCAGGTCCTTTCATCAAATACCTCACTACGGTCAATCTGGCTTTGCCAGTCTACACCCACACCTACTTTGTCCTTTATGCTTGTCTGCACGTCTGATGTTGCCCCCGTACCATGAGGTAAGACTTTGGCAGTCTGCACACACAAACACCTATTTTGTCCTTTATGCTTGTCTGCATGTTTGATGTATCCCCCGTACCATGAGGTGAGGCTCTTCCAGTCTGCACATGCACACTTATTTTGTCTGCAACCATTATGCGTGCTTTGGCGCTTCGCAATGTCTGTAACTAGCGCCTAGATGCCTCAGTGTTTTGCGCGCTGAAATAAATGCAAACATAAATAAATAAAATAATCTCCCATTGACACGCTGATGCTCATTTCATAGTCGGTGATCTAATATGCAATGATAAATTATAAAATTGTGCAACCTTAACTACAGAAGCTATAACTAAAAAAATGTACTTTTTGGTTCTGGTATGAGTTCATTATTAGTATAATGATCAAATGTGTCTAGACATGAATTAGTTAAGGTATTGTAAAAATTGAGATCTGAAATTGGTAAAAAATAAATGTTCTCATATGGGACCACAGAAAATTTGACATATATACCCGATTCCTTTATTTAGCCAGATCTTCCGATGCAAAGTTCTCCCATTAATTGTAATACATGCAGTCTGCCATAAGTAAGGTGTAAACAACTGGGAAGGAGATCTTGTAAAGGGGAAGAGGAACTCTTCAGAGTGTTAGAGGGGGCCTTTACCAGCCCGGAAAGTTTGGATATGACCAAAAATGGAAATTAGATCACAAATGTTAATTGAGGAATTTATTTCTTTTTCTAGAATAAGCCCGGTAGGGCTATCATTATTTTCAGAAGGGGAGAACCATAAACAAGCCTGTTTCAATAGACATGCCTTGTGCTGTGGTTTAAAGACTGGAAATAGGAGGCCACCATATTCATAAGGAGCCTTATGTTTGCTGATGGTGATTCTCTTATTTTTCCCTGTACCCCACAAGGAGTTGACCAGGATAGAAATAATGGATCTAAAAAGGGAGGCAGGAAGGGGAATTGGGTACATTTGCAAGTAACAGAGAATAATAGATGAGAGCATCATTTTGATAGCCTCCAAAACCTCACCACCAGGACAAATACAGAGGCGTCCATAGAGACCTCAAATTTCCAAGCCTACTCAGCAAAACATTGTTATTAAGTGTAATGGTGCCAGAGACTGATGAGGCAAATTGAAGTCCAAAATATTTAAAAGAGTTATCACAGCATTTGAAACCAAATAAATCTATTTTGTTTTTGAGACCAAAAGAGTTGAGGGACAAAACCTGATGTATCCCTATTGAGCTTATACTCGGATACTGAAGAGAAGAGTTCTAACTGATTCATTCAATTAGGAAGATTGCGTTTAGGATACTTTATAAGTATAAAATTGGCATTAGCAGCAATTTTAGTCTTGAGTTTGCCACTATTGATCCTTGTGATACGTATATCATTTCTAATTTGTTCCAATAAGGGTTCAAAAGAAAGAACCTATAAAATAGGAGACAAGGGGCATCCTTGTCGCGTTTCCCTGTTTTAAGGAAAGAAGGATGAGGTCTGGCCATTTATAAAAATAGAAGTTCTGGGATCAGAGTAAATGAGTCTGACAAGGGATATGAAACCCTCACCAGAGCCATGCCACCGTAATGCATGGAAAAGTGTCATGATCTCTGCTTCCAAAAGGTCAGGGTTTTCCCAACTCCCTTGGAAGCAGATCCATAACCCAGGTTCCGAGTGCCAACCAGTCCCAATTGGGACCTTTTGGACCCAGTCCTGGCGCCAGTGGCACCAGGCTCATAAATATGCCCAGTCCCAGCGCTGGAAGCGCCGGGCTCATAATGCTTGGGTGGACTTACCTGCAGCAGACCATGCTGCTTACTTGCCTGCCAGTTGAGCCTCTGATCCTCTTCTGTTTGGAACTACTTTTCCTGTTGGGTGGGGCAGGAGCCACTCCCTAGATTCAGAACACTGGAACTCTTCTGGAAAGCAGGAACTCTTTTCTTACCTAGGCGTGGCTGTGGAAAGAGACACCCAAGCACTGCAGGAGGCTATTTAAACCACACCCGATGGATGAATCTTGCTTTGCGTTATTCTGCATCCTCTGCAGCAGAACGCTCATCGTGTCTTCTGCATCTGATCCTGGGCCTAAGGAAAAAGGCTTACCATCCTGAATCCAGTATTCAGCAACACCTATAAAGACAAGAAAGAACAGGTTAGCATTACGGTCTTCAGTGACAGCTCTTCACTTACCTGGTCCATCGGCTGTCACCAACGCCTCGCGCTGCATTCCGGCATCTGAAAGACAAAGGCTTACCTACTCTTCGTGCGCTCCGGAGGTCTTCACACTGCATTCCGGCATCTGAAAGACAAAAGCTTACCAACTCTTCGCACGCTCCGGAGGCCTTCGGCGCTACATCCCGCATCTGAAAGACAAAACAAGGTGCGTTTAAAGACATTGGGGAACTCTAATACTCACGTGCCATTACTCCTTTCCACATCTAACCCAGTGGGTATTCCGGCACCCTGCAGCCGCTTCGAACTTGTACCTGCAAAATAAAAAGACAGTTAGAGCGCATCGTGAAGCAGGCAACAAGCGCTTACTTACGTGCTTCCAGGCCCTTCTATTCATCACACGGGCTCCATCTTCAACTCACTTCAGCCCATCATCCGCCATCGCCGGAACCCTGCAAAACAAGAGACATCATTATTAAAGACTTTAAAGACATTAGAATTACTCGAAACTTACCGTTCGTGCAGTAAACGACGGACAGCAGTCCTCTGAAGTCAAGAGGCCTGCTCCCCTTATCCAGTGAAGAAACTGGTTACAGCACCCTGCCCCGAGGCAGATGGAGAGCACAGCGTTCACTTACCTAAGGTGAGAGCGTTAACCTTTGGGGTTCTACAGGAGAAGAGAAAGGGAAGAAGAGAGAGACATTCAATAACCCAGTTCCTTAATCCCATATTTTCTATCTGCAGACATCTTACCCTTGAAGTCAGACATACAGTGCACAGAGGTCCAGCCCAAAGAGCCAGCCGTGTGTTACACATCACCTTTGAAGATACGGTATACGCCCAGTCAAGACCGGCGCCTCTACGGGAATCAGGTGAGCGTTACAAAAAGATCATTCTGATCAACCTTGTCAAATGCCTTCTTGGCATCTAGCACAATTGCAGCATAACAATCCCTATTTTTTTTATCATTGTTAATAATGTGAATAACATCAAGTAGTAGTTTAGTATTGGATGAGATATTTCTTCCTTTGATAAATCCAATTTTATCAGATTTGATCAGCTTAGGAAGGAAATCCTCTATTCTATTAGCAAGAGCTTTGGCAAATATCTTACAGTCCACATTAATTAGGGAAATTGGTCTATAATTCCTTGGGAGAATCCACATCTTTCTGAGACTTTGGAAAAAGAATTAATATAATAATACATTTATTGTGAATTAGTTCAAATTTGAACTTTACACAAACAATACAAAATACATCCAATAACTTAATACAAACATACATACGGTCTGCACATTAAATAGTATAACATTTAAACTTATAAATCCAGGTACAATACATGAATAAATAATGTGTGTCTTGTTTCATATACATCATATACAACCCATACACACAGAATACCTGGCACATAGCGATGAACACTAAGCACTAACACTAAGCATCAAGCATAAGGGCCAAGCATCAAGCATAAGGGCCAATTCCTAGGGAGCCACTCTAAGTTCCGCTATAGCCGACAGGTTTGGTAATAAACTTTTGACTCTGACCCAGACCCTATATAGTGCCAACTGAGTCCCGTTTGAGTTTGAATTTCGACAATAATCCCAAAAGGACTCTCCCTTAATGGTGTCTGTCATAATTGCTAACCAACTTTCCCAACAAACACATGTACAATGGGCCCAGTCGGGGACACATTGTTAAAACTTGCCTGGTGGTTTCTAGATGTTCTCCCTTCTCACAGATACGACAGCACCTATCCTTTGGTAAAATGCCCAGCAGTGGTCCAACGACCGCTAATATCTGGAGCTGATTCGTCCGCATCCTTAGCATAAATTAACGCACCACCGGGTCTGGGCATAGTAGCAAGTATTGTTGGGGCTTTCTATATCTATGGATTACATGTGTTACAGCTTCATACCCCTTCTGGGTGGACAAATGGATATAATTCTGGGTCCAGTCCCATCTATTCATTTTTTGTATGAATGATTTTTTTAGGTGTATAAATGTCATTGATCGCTTCTTGTCATGAGACCAGTCTATATAGGCAAAAAGAGATCATTTAAATGTTTGTAGCTATTACCCTGAGGTGACTTTTCATTATCGAAGTTAGTACCAGCCAAGCTAAGCAATTTACATGATAAAGTGGAAATAGCTTTCAGATAGAACACAGCTTGTGCTCGCAAGGCCATGCCTTTCAGTGATGTTAAACCCAGTTCCAAACTTAGATACTGAACAGAACAAGCTGGGCCCATACCCAGTACTGCGTGCCAGTACTGACCCTCTAGTATATTGAGCCAGTTCAAATCCTGTATGGCTAATGCCTCTAAGCCATACAGGATCACCGGGATGAAGCACTGTTGGTAAAGTTTAATAATCCCTGCAATACTAAACCCTGCTGTCCCTTTAACAAATTTACAAGCCTGCAATATGAGGAGTTTTGGCCGCCTCTTTTTTGGGGAAATGATCAAATTATAATTAGGTTGGGTATCAAATTCTAGCCCCAAATATGGGTAAGATTGATCAATGCTTATTCTACCCAGACTTGTCTCAAACCCTGAGCGACAAGGGCCACTTTTAGCTATTGCCAGAATCTTTGTTTTCCTCAAGTTAATGGTAAGCCCCAGTTGCGCCGAATATAGGGATAGCTCCTCTAGCATGCTCTTTGCTCCCGACAATGTACGATCAAACAATATTAAGTCGTCAGCATAGAGCATGCCTACAATGGGGGTATCCCCCAACTTTGGAGGACAATTTGCTTTAGCAGCCATCCGAGGTAACAGGTCAGCTATGTATAGAGTATACCACATGGGTGCCCCCACGCAGCCATTTTTAACTCCCATATTAATAGGAATAGGATCAGTGGCCTCTCCCTCGTTGTTGAGTCTGAGCCTGGCACTGTTACTATGTAAACTCAACAATACATGTAATATCCAGCCAGGGCCCTTTAGATCACTTAACTTGTCCCACAGGGTCTACCTCTTAACTTGATCAAAGGCACTACAGAAGTCAACAAAGATTATATAAAAGGGGGCATTTTTATTGCTCAAGGTGTTGTTAATCAATAGGTCCAGGACCCTGATGTTATGTGCTGTCCCAGAACCAGGTCTAAACCCCATCTGTGTATAGTTCAAGATTTTATTTGTTACAACCCAGTTTTCAAGTTCCCTAAGGACAAGTGTCATGAATATTTTGCTGGTTACGTCAAGCATGGAGAGAAGTCGGTAATTACCAGCATTACATCAGTCTCCCTTTTTATGCACTGGTATAAATACCGACCTTCTCCATGAAGACGGAATCACAGCAGACCTACAAACACGCGAAAAGAGTGTCAAAAGTACATGTGCCCAATTTTCCGTGTCACTTTTTAGTATGGTATTTGCTAGCCCATTTGGGCCTGGGGCATTAGAGGGTTTAACTGCTACAATAACCCGCTTTATCGCATTATGACTTGGAGGTAGAGGCCATATATTTTTCCTTATATAGTAGCAGGAGCGGATATGTTTACATCCAAAAATGTGTGCTTAATGTATTCTACCACCTGCTCCTCACCAATGGGGGGATTCACTATTCTTAATCCCTGTTCCCCTCCTGCCTCTCCTAATGTTTGCCCGATTCTTTGAGTATTTCTGCTCATAAGAATCTGTGTGAAATTTTCCAATTTTTTGCGTTGTTGGGACTTACGATAGTGATAAAGCCATGAATGATACTGCTGCTTGATATAGTTAATCTCAGTCAGCCTCTCTTGCTGGCTCCTATTGTTTATAAAAGCCAGTCTACAGGCTCAGATTTCTCGCCACATTAACCGTTTACGATCCCGGATCTTAATGTCAAACTTGCCCCTTTCAACTGCTTTCCATTTAGTTTTGGGAACCTGAGTATGCTTAAAGAGAAACTGAGTGAGGGATTGTATCCGTACCTCTATCTCCTCGGGGGATTTCCCCCTTAGTTCACTCTTCATACAACATCCCTCAGGGAAAATCAAGGACCTCATTCTTTCAATATTGAACTGAATCCACCGTATCCGATCCCCTTGATTGTTTGTGACCACATTACTGCCTACATTCCCAAGTCCCTTTCCCCCTCCCCCACTCAGGGTCAGGGTAACTGGGGCATGATCACTATAAATGTTAGGAACAATGTGAATGCCAATGACGTTACCCAGAACACATTCAGAGACCACCATATAGTCCAGGACCGCCCTCCTGGTTCCCATTACCCACGTTAATTGACTAGGGTTGTCACCAGTTGTGTGGCCATTCAAGATTGTACACCTCCATTCATTTAAATAATCTACCCATGCCTTGCCTTTAATATTAGAACTTGTTTGTGGCATATGGCAATAATCAATTACGTTGGCATATTTGCCACAACCTTCTAAGTCTACGCATCTCGCATTCAGATCCCCACATAATATAATTGGATTGCTTTCATTATCTGTAACCCAGTTCGTTAATATGGTATCCAATTGCTCAAAAATAGACTCAGTCTTCGATATACCCGGAGGATCGTATATATCAATGATTAACAGATCTTGTTGCTGTCCTCCTTTCTCCGTTATGGTCACGGCCACAGCTAACACGTTGCCACCAGGTTTAGGGTCATTTACCAGTCTCGGGCTATATGTCGACTTTATTCCTATTAGGAGGCCTCCCTTGGGGCATCCAAGCTCCCCCTTGGTGGCCTCTGCTTGGGAAGTCACATACCCATCAAATTCCACCTTAAATGTAATCCAGGTCTCTTGCAACACAAAAACTTTGTGGGAGAACAGGACTTCCTGAGCACTGCCCCCATTGAGCCAGTGGCTGAACCCCCTAGTGTTCCAGCTCACAACTGACCAATTTCAATCTGAACAAGTTTTTGTGCAATCATGTTCTTTAACCATTCCCAGCCTTGATTATCATTACATTTAACTGCTGGCTTCAATTCACCTTTAGAGCCCGCTGGTTTATATTTTGGGCAGTTACATTTGGCACATCCTTCCTCAGGAATTTCCATCCTTGGCGGTATGTCTAATTCATACCCCAAATATCCCAAAGATACCGAATGTGATCAAATAAGAGCTATAGTGTCAGGCAGACAACAGTGTACTTTGGTAGTCATAATATTCAATGGGCGCAGTGGTTCCACAAAGTCTCCAGAATTAAGTATCCTAAGGGAGGGTACCCTATTGAACAGTGAAAAAAGTGAAGCACGATTCAACTGCCGCCCATTTACAATTACCTTAGGAGCAATAGTCAGAGTTCTCTTTGATAACACCACGGTGGAAGAAGAGGAAGAGTGTACAAAAGGGGCATCAGAAGAAGGAATGTCAGCATTACTAGGGGCCGTATTAATAACAGCCGGTAAACACTGAGTCTCATGTGGGGGGGCATTTGATCCAGCTACATAATTCCAGTCTATATGATCCTGTTTCGTAGCTGTATTCTCCTCCCAAGTGGACACTACACAAGCCGGTCCTTCCTCTATCAACCAGCTGGTTAGTGTACCCACAGTCTGTGCCGACCGTCTTTTGCATCTTGCTGCTCTTTTTCGTTGCTTTTTAGACATATTAGCACTACAAGGGCGCAATGTTGAGTTTAATGCAGGGCGATTCACTTCCTGTTTATCACTTAAGGTCGGCAAATCAGTGATAATCTTCATTTGTGCCGTTAATATTTTCTGCTTTGTCCGTCTCCCCTGGAATTTAGCTGCAGGCACCATGTCTGATGAAGCCTTTATTAGATCTGCAAGGGACGGTGATGGTGCCAAGTCCAAGTTCACTGCCCTCGGCTCCACAATGGCACAATCTTGGGACAGCCCTTTTTCAGCAGGTAGTTTTTAAGGGGCATCCTCCCGCAAGTCAATAACTGCCCTTTCTTTAGGTTGATTTAGGGTTGTTAGATGTTCACGTGTGCTTGCTATTGCAACCGCCTGAAGCTTCAGGTCTTCATGTATTGTGCCACACAATTTTAATAAAATTTTAACTGCAAAGTTTAAAATACCGTTATTGTGGTTTACAGAGGTCTCGTGGGTACTATACTCCTCCTCTATAAGTGTGCTTGAAGGTAGTGCAGTACCATAAAACATATTTGGGCTGGCAGATAACCTAACTGCCCCCCCTGCGTCAGGCTGAGGAGTGTCCTTTATTTCGGTAACTGGTGGGATACCCCCCCGCCGCCCCTGTGGAGGGGTGCAGTTCCCAGGATTATCTCGCTCCTTAATGGTGAGAGAACTTGAACCTTCTTTACTAGTAGGGGGTCTGGCAAAGGTGGCTGCAACTGAGTTAGTGCTTTTTCTGCAGCCTCTCCTTTCCTCCCACCTACAGTGGGGGCTGTACGGTTCTGTAGAGCATAACATAGCTGTAGTAGTGAATCATTATCCAGATCCAACGGTAGATAACTATCATCAGCCTCGGCTAACGGGGGTATTGTATCTTATAAGGGCAATGATGTTGCCTGAGCTGGAATTTTAACAGGAAAAAAGGCATCCATTGGACCTTTTTTTTGGCCCAACTCCTCTTGCACTTTCAACCCTTTACCCCCCTCCTTGCCATCTTTCTGTAGTTCAGCACTGACGTCATTAGACTGTTTGGTTGAACACAATCCATAGGGTTTCTTTCCCCGATTGCCTACTGCTTTACAGGGAGTTGCGGCTTTTCCCGGCATTACAGATAGGAAAAAGGGGCAGCAATATAAGTGTAAGTGTAAGTGCAGGTGCGGTTGGCTTAGAACAAGTTTATGCCAACACACTCCCCCTGTACAACTCACTGCCTTATTTTCCTCTACTGACCCAACTTTTAACTAGGTCTGAGGTATAGAGCAGCACGGCACAGAGAAAATCTGTCAACCTATACCAGCCCTTCCTTCAGGGCTTCCCGTGCTTACAGGGAGCAAGGTTCAAGGGTGCAATTACAACCCAAATATACCAAAACCGTAGCACGCCGCTGGGCTAAGCCAGGTTCAAAATCCAGCTCCGCTCTCAAATGGTACGCTGGCCTTACACTCACCCTAACCCTCGTGGATCTTTACAGGGAAGAATCCTTTTGTGTCTCTCTTCACCACACCACAGCGTATCTTCGCCTGGGGGGGTTTAACCTGGCACAGAAGGTGCCGTCAGTGTCTCTCTCACGCCGTGTTCTCCAAACAGCACACGTAGCTCCGGACTCCAGCAGTAACCTGCTCCAACGCTCGTTGCACTCGTCGCGCTCGTGTTAGAGTAAAGGACCCACAACTACAGCATACCAGCGAGTCCAGCGAATCCAACGGGTCCGTCAATCCGCATTGCCTCAAGCAACAGTAAGTTTGCTAGCAACCGCTTCCGACAGACTCCTGGGGCTTCTTTCCTCCAGAATTAATAGTGCCTTAGTGAACGTACCAGATGAAAATCCTCTATTAAAAGAATATGTGAAAAGTGATTCCAACCTAGAAGGTAAAATGTTGGAGAAGTGACTAAAGAATTTGATTGACAAACAATCTGGGCTAGGGGAGCTCTCCTTCCAGAAGTCTTTAATGGCTTGGGCAATTTCACATATAGTGATCCTATTGTCCATACCACTATGATCTAGGTTTCGGTAAGAATTCATGTTAATACTATGAAAGAAGGAGTTAAGAATAGATAAAGAAAGATTAATTTTGGAAGAATACATTTTGGGTTAACATTTCTTAAAGACTACCAAAATTCGTGCAGTATCCCTGACTCTAGTACCGCTATCATTTTGAATATGGGATATGAAGGCTCAATCCTTTTTAACTTTGAGATAAGAAGCAAGGGGTCTACTGGCTTTGTTATAGGTTTGGTAGATCTTAGCTTTGTATTTTAGAATGGAACCTGAGTCTTGTTCTGTTAATTTCTTATTGATATGGAATCATAAAGACAAAAGCCTACAGTGCCCCAGTTGGTTAGGATATTGATAATATTGTTTCTCACAATTAGTGAGCTGTTGAAATAGAGTAGCCAACTTCTTTCTATGTTCTTTATTTCTGTCAGCTCACGTAAGGAATAACATGTCCTCTGAAAGTTGCTTTAAAAGCATCCCAAATATTAACTGTGGATGTGTCATCACGATTATTAGAACAATATTGTTGTTGGAATATAAAGAAGGATTGTTCAAACTGCTTATCCTGCAATAGGAAGATATTAAATCTCCACATATCAGGATGTTTTTTAATATCCAAAATATCATGGGTAGTAATGACAGGGGTATTATCAGATATGACAATATTTGCAATGGTTACGTCAGTTATGGCCCTGGAAAGGGTTTTAAATACAGAAATGTAATCCAGGTGTGAATGTGGGTCATGGGGTAAGGATTGAAAAGTAGAATCAAAGTCAGGGGGATGGGACAACTGTCAAGAATCATCAGGCCTGACCTTGCATAAACAATGAGTAAACAATTTATGAAATCTAAAACTTTTGAAGACACATTTTGTTCTCCTATGTCGCGGTTTATTAAACGGTCACAACACACTGGGAAAAGATTGTTGGTTTCAAATGCCAACAATACAGATCACGTAAATTCAATAGGGGAATTTATTTATTTACTTTGATAAATATGCTAGGGATCTACACAAACAAACAGGATATTTTCAATGGGGAAATAACTAAACAATGCTGGAAGAATATAAGGCCTACACAATCTATGGCTTGGAGATAGTTTTACTTTACAGGAGGGGTCTGGACTTGGTATCAGGGAGCATCAGAGCAACGCCGGGACAGCGAGGGATCAGTCAAGGATCTCCTCTGAGTCCTCCAAGGGGTCCCAATCAGCTTTATTGCCTCCTGGTTCCTGTCTCCAATGCAAAATTAGGCCTCTCTGCTGGGAAGTTATTCGTCAGGTCTCAGCAGCCAGGTTGCCTCTCAGAATTATTGGAAGAAGTCCAGCTCTGATGTAAACTGGCTTATTTATAGGGCAAACAACATCACAAATTTGTCATGATTCTCGTGAAAGGGATTGGTTGATGATCACTACCCACCTCCCAACTGTGTGCTGATAGGACAAGGGGATGAGGGAGTGCTTTGGAACAGCTCTGGGAGGAGAAAGCTTCATCATCCAACTTTGACAGATGGGCTCGGTTTGCATTGAGCTGACCAAATATCTCAACATGGCAAGTACCCTGAATGTTCAAATCTTTACATGTATTTTTGAGAACTATATTTTAAGGCGAATCAGATAAGACTAGTCTGAGTTCCGCACGCCCTTCCTGCGCAGACATACCATTTTTCTCCATTTACTCTGGAACCATATCAATGAAAAATATGGGATTTTACAGTCTTCATATTAATTATTACTGGCATGATTATACCCACTTTCACATCTCTTGGAATCACGTGAAGGCCCAAATCACTTTTTAATTAATAACTTTAGTTGTGTTTATCCCACCAAAATCATTTTAGCATGGTTAGAAGGGGTGACTGTAACCTTTAACAAAAGCCTGGACTGAACGTTGTAACATGTACGCTGCCCATGTTATGCAATAAAATATATTTCTCCCATTTAAGCAAACTACAATTTCACAGGTCTCTCTCCCTCTTGTCCCCACCTTTTTATTAAGTTTCATTTCTCTTTGTAGGCCTGGACTTGCAGAGCCGGGCGTGTGTTTGTTAGCTTACCCCTTCAAGGCATGTGATGCCCTGATAGTAGCTCCTAATGGACACTTTAAGGGTTTTGTGACCTCAAGGTCAATCCTGCTACAAGATCAGAGATGGGCCTATGTGGTCTTCCCTGCATTTTCAATCTAAGAAATATATTCTTTCTTTTATTTTTAAGGAAACGCTCTGATGATGAAAAGCAGGCCTAAATCTCCAGGGCAGCAAAGAGAGTTCCTGGAGTTTAGTTTCGCATTGGGAAAAATGACCAGCAGCACATGGCCTTTTAAACTCACACATAATTGCGTTTAAATGACATCTTATAAGGCACACAATTTCACGATACAGGCACATTACTTCTGGAATGTACATGTATATGAGAACACCATGCCCAAACTTGAAAGTCCGGTGGGCATTTCGCTTAGCATACTGTCACTTTGGAGGGAAAAAAGAAAATGTCATTCTTTTACTTAATTTACATGCAATCCTCCATTTCACTTATGCAGCTTGGAGCATAATCTTGGTATCTCATTGAAGATAATGTGCACTGTGGTTTCTTAATTTGAAAGTGCATCTCTCCATGGAGAGAGTGGGGTGTCTGTTTCCTTGTGGCTTGGGTACATTCCAGGTATCTCCTTTGGAGCACGTCTATTCTTTTCCTTGTCTTGGGGAGTGGCGCTCTGGTCTGCACTCCACTCTTTTAGGATTTTGGGTTCTGGTCCTGGACCCCTCCCTTTCCGGTAGCTCCGCCTCTAACCTGTAGAGACAAGGAGTTATTTAATATGCTGAGTATAAAGGAGAGGTTAAGTATTTCCCACAATACTATTTTCACCGGTATTGTCGTGCAAATTGACAACAGAACAAGATACACACAACATTTTATGACCTCACTAATTTTTGACATTACAATTTTTTGTAATAACTTCAAAATAAGTATGAGTTGTTCTACTCCCTCTAAATATGTGAGTATCCCCATCTGGGTTCCCATCCTTCACCTTTATTCTTCAGATGGTTCCTGGGCTCTACCCTCACTGGGTTCTTCAATCAGTCGCAAAATCTGCCTTGGATGACAGATTTTCAACTGATTGATATGAACCCATTTCTCTTCTGTTTGTTCTCCTTTAGGGATGCAGATCTTATAGGCGACAGGTGAGATTTTATCTACAATTTCAAAGGCACCGCAACAGGAGGGGAGGAACTTCCACTCTTTGGTCAGGTTCCTTTGAAAATTGTACAGATAGACCATGTCTCCTACTTAGTACTCTTTCTTGGTGGTATTTAAGTCATAGTGGTTTTTCATCCCTTCTGCAACTTTTCTAAGTTTCGCAAAGTCTAAGCAAAAGCCCTCTGAAGGTGTTTTCGTAAATTCTCAATATACTCATGTTTCGTGGACGCGTTGATCAGGGTCTGCTCTTGAGTTCTGTAGAGCAAATGCTGAGGTAGCACCATTTTTCATCCAGTCATGAGCCTGAATGGTGACATTTTTGTCGCAGATGATGGTGTACACCTGATGCCCATAAGGACAAGCGGTAATCAAATGTTCCAACTAGGTCCAGAGTCTGCCACACAGACAGTCAAGATGCCCACAATCTTTTTATTATACCTCTCAACTCCCCCATTAGAGGCTCGGTGGTAGGCAATGTGGTGTTTTCTCTTTACCCGTAGTATCTCCCACATCTTTATCATCACCTCACTGGTAAAATGACTTCTTCGGTCCATCTCAATCCTTTGGCGAAGGACGAAAAGCGAGAAGATGTGATTGATCATAAGGGCAGTAGCTGTTTCTGCCTTGAAATTTGGGGCAGGCAGACATTCCACCGACTTGGTAAACAAGCATGTCATGTGTCATGGTCAACATGTACTTGTTTTCTCTAGAGGAGCAAATCACGGGCCAGATGAAATCTACTTGCAGATCCGACCAACGCAGTGTCATTCCTCTTTTCTGTAGGGGAGCTTGGTGTGTGAGGGAACTTGGCTGAAACTGAGCACACACAAGACTCCCCTTTAAGTATTGGTCGAGGTCCTGACCCATGTGTGGCCAGTATGCAACCTCTTGCAAGATTTCTAAAGTTGTATCAAACCCCCTATGCCCGGCAGCGGGCGCGTCATGCGCATGACTTAACATCAGGCTTTGAAATGAGGTAGGTACCACCCTATGGTAACATCCAGAGATGGATCTCCGTACCAGCAAACCATCTTGGATTCTGAACATTTTGGAAAACTTCATCAACACCCGGACATCCTCTTTCCCGATGTAATCAGATTCAGTCAGAGGAGATTTCACGGGGTATTCAATATGTTGAAAACATTTCCCAATAATCGGGTCCCCTTTTTGTGCCGTAATCAAATCAGAATCTGGGGTTTCTTTACTCCACTGGACAGTTGAGAGTTCATTTTGGGCATGTGTTTGGGGCCTGGTGACAGCAGCGACCTGAATTTTCCCCAACACAGACTCGATTTCTATGAGATCCCCCTGGATGTCTCCGGTTTTGCCAACTGGTCAGCCAAGTCATTTGCAGCTTTTTTTGGTCCCTCTATTCTGGAGTGACCTTTGATCCTTTTCCAGTAGATAGTCATCTCATTAGAGGTGAGCAGATCATCAATTAATTGTATTAATTTTCCATGTTTGAGTGGTTTGTTATTCGCACCCAGCATGCCTCAATTTTTCCAATTAATCAGGTGCTCCATGAACCCATTCCTGACATAATCTGAGTCAGTGATTATGACCAGTTCTTGGAGTTGGTGCTGCTCGGCAGTGAGGATGGCTTGATGTACCGCCATTAACAATGCCACCTGACTACTTCGGGGACCTATTTTGTACCCAGCAGAGGGCTGTGGGGCATCATTCTCCCAGGCAGTCCTAACACCAGCCACTAGATCTTTTTCCTTGTGATTATCAACATGGTAGGAGCACCCATCCGCATAAACTGTGGGTATCCCCTGGCATGTGTCTTCCTCATAGACTTTGTGCGGGGAAGTAAGGTACTCCTTCATGTTGTCTTGGATCTTTAGACTTTCGTCCTCGAGACAGTTCCCTTGAGCACAGTCATGCAAGTCAGCCAAACCTTGCGCTAGGGAATTCTTCTTGTTTTGGCCATATCTGACCTCCACAGGAAAGCCTTACATGGACAGAATCCAGGAGGTAATTCTGGAACTACTACCGTCCCCTGCTCGGATTCTGTCACTTTGGAAATTTTGCAAGTGCTGGTGAGGCGTCTCAACAATGATATGCTCCCCCTGGATGAACGGGCGGTAATTCTTCGTTGCCCAAGTGCCTTTGTGCAATCGTTGAATTTTTCCTCCACAGATGACAAAGTCTTGCTTGCGTATGAGATTACTTTGTTGACCTTTTCGTGCTTTTGATATAATACGGCTGTTAAGCAAGTATTTGAGAACCCCGTCTCCAAGAAGAACTCCTTGTTTTTGATGGGGTAAGGCAAGCAAGGCGCTTGGGAAAGGCTTCTCTTTAGTTGGTTTACTGCCTCAGATTTTTCAGGACCGCACTCCCACTTGACCCCGGCCTTTAATAAATAGACCAAGTGTCGTGTGACCTCTGCGTAGTCTTCTCTGAACTTTCTACTATAATTCGTGAGTGAGTACGAGAAGGCTTTGTAGTTCTCGCAGAGTAATGGGGCCTTTTAATTTCGATAAGGCTTCCACCTTTTTTTGCCTGGGGACTGAGACCCTCAGGGTTGATTTCATGACCTAAGAAGTTCACACGGGTCTTAGACCACTGTGCCTTCCAGTTTTGCTCCGACTTTCTGCAACTTGGTCAGAACATAGCATATTTAAGCTATATGTTCCTCCACCGTTGAGCTCTTGATTAAAACATCATCTACATAGGCTGGGTTTCCCCTTTTGCCCAAGTCGGGCATGGCCTCATGTAGGAGGATGTTCAATTAATTGCCAGAATGTATGTATCCAAAGGGGGTTCGGGTCCACGTGTATTGCTGCCCCCTGAAGGTAAAGGCAAGCTTGTACTGGTCTTCCTTACTCACGGGTACTGTCCAGTAACCGTTGGTAAGGTTAATGGCGGTATACACCTTTGACCCTTGGATCTGGGACAGTCCCTGATCGATGTAGGGAAGGGGGGCCATCATCACATGTGGATCAGTTTATTTAACTCCCTAGGTCTGCGCAAAGTCTCCGTTGCCATTGGTTTTGAGTATCCCGAGTTCCGTGTTGTTGAAGGTTCTGTGGAACGGATAAAGTATCCCACGGGATTCTAAATTCTTTATAATCTCTATGAGTGACTCCAGGGAGGTGAGAGGTGAGCCATCTCAGGGTCCTTTGGAATGGAGGTTGAATGCATCTCAGTGCTCCCACAGTCGTATGAATACATGGCAAAGATACCCTGAAAATCCCAAAACACCTGTTTCAGCTTCTGCTTTTGCTCCTCGGTGTCACCGGCATCAGTGAGATTTATTTGTTCCTCAAACATTTGCATAAAGCCTGGAAATATCTCAGGTTTTGCAATTTCAGCTGTATCCTCCAGTTGGGTGGAGAGATCTCTTGTTATGATGTTGGCCTGGACATGAGGTTTCAAGGATGGGAGGTAGTCACTGTTGACTTGAAATACCACCTCATCCTTCTGATGTCACAGGTTACCTCTTCCCTAAAATAACGGAGGGAAGAGTACACCAGGAAATTCCCCCCCTTGTCAGTTGACATTTCTTTCCTGAGGGATATTGTCGTAAAAATGTTAAGTCATTTGGAATTGGTCCGTGTTATCATTCCCTAAGTCAATGGAATAATGTTGGGCATCAACCTCCATTACAATAAAGCTGTCTGCGCCAAAGTGATACTTCCAGGGTCGCTGTTATCCACCCATATTTGAATTGTCATGTTCTAGGTCAACTAGTGGTGTTGGATGTAAATACAAACCTTGCTGTTGGAGGTGATAATTCAAATTTATATAAGCATCCTTGTTTTTCAGGTTCTGTCCTCGCTTAATTTTTAGGGGAATTGTGAATTGTTGTACCTGTCCTGGGATGGTGACCTCTTCTCCTGTTTGAACTTCAACTGCATATGGCAGCAATTGAGCTGACTGAAATTCTTTCTCAGTGCTGTCAAAGCCCATGAGGTTACCCCCCAGTCGGGACCAGGCTTTGTAATTAATTAGGTCCAAATTAATTGCAAATCGATTGAGAATGTCACTGCCTAAGTAAAAGGCAGAGGGGACATCTCTCACAACCCAACAATTATGTTCTATGCTTTTGTCACAAATGGAAATTTTAGCATGCACCTAAGCAAGTGATGTATGAATTTGGAGTTTCCAGGCCCATTTCCCACTTATCAATCAACTTAAATGTGGGAATGGTCTGATCTTTTGGAAGTTTCCTGAATAATGCTTCACCGATGAAGCTTCTTCTGTTATTCAGGCATACTCTGGCAAGAACAGCCCCCCCCCCCCTCATTGACCTGAATGGAAAAAGAGTTGTCTGCCCTTTTTCCTTTTGTCATGGTATTTGGGTTTTCTTCAGATTGTGGATGGGAATAACATTTTGGAGTATTTCCTTCCAGTGTGGAATGTCACTTAAAACTGGGAGGAAGGTTAATTTTCAAAAATGGAGAAGGAATCCCATCACCAGTTTGTTCTCCTACAGAGATGGCAGTGATATCTGGGACTTGATTGTTCATAAAGTGAAATTCTATTTGGTCAGACCGTTGTTCAATCATGTGGCATGTGCCATTTAAACTCACATAACTGTTACTTTCTTTTAGTTTGATTGGCCGGTTAGTCTGAGTCCAGAAGACCTTGTTCACGCAGTCATTCAGGGGTGATAACCTCCGGAGGAGGTCATTCCCCAGTAGACAAGGCGTGCCCTCTGGAGTGACGACTATCACCGGGTGTTTCACCCGATATCGCCCAATTTTGATCACCAGATTGCAGTCCCTTCTCTGAAAATATAATTTCCATTGAAATTTTGGAGTTGTCCAGGAAGAGGTCTGAGGGGAATGTGGTGACTCTCCCCCCTTCCTGAATTCATTTGGTCAAAGGCCTTTTTGGACAGAAGGGTGGCTTGTTATACAGTATCCACCAGTGCTGATAATGCACATTGTCCCTGTACCTTGTCGGAGGTATAACATCTCCCTTCCCTGTCTACAAGGGGACAAAGAAAATGTGCACAGTGTGCCTGCTTGGCAGTCAATTCTTTTATTTTGACCTCCGAACCTGTGTGATCTTGGACAGTTTTCTGTGTCGGAGTCTGAGAATCTGTAAAGAAAGTTTTGCACCCAGCAACAAACGGGCTGGGGAAATGTCCTTTTTTCCCTGATTCTTTGCTGTCCCCCTTTTTCTTGAGACAGTTGCCCGAACCTGTTTGGGTGGAGGATCCCTCATTGCTTTCAGAGTCATCTGGGTGACATTGTTGGGGTTTAAGAATTGGTGGTTCTGGGGCAGTCTCCATACTTACCCGTTCTAAGTTAGGGCCTTTTGGGACCCATTTTTACTTGGGAGGGATCTCTCCATTGCTAAAAGAGAAGATTTTCTTACATGAATCCTCCAGGGATTCTTCCCTTTCAAACGGACCTCCTCCAAAAAGTGGGGTTTCTTTGGCCCTTGTTTTCTCCTACTTACCCTCTGTTCCCAAGGTTCCAACTTTTCAGCGGTAGGAAATTTGTGTTCAGGTTCAGAGGTTTCTAGGGTTTTGTCTCGGGTGAGAAAGGAAGTTTCCTCTAGGGCCCCCCCCCCCCAGACCTCCTCCTCTGGAACCTGCTGGTTGTCAGGGTTTTCTCTCTGTCATTGCTCTGGGGCACCAGACCCAGGTGTTGAGCAGTTCCTGGCAGCCATGTTCATTTGATTGATTTGCGTGCTCTGCTGAGCCCCCAACATGCGAACCAGGTCTTGTGTCAAATTTTGACCTGGCGCTCCAGTTGAGACAGACTTTCTGGTTGGTAGGGGGGTCTAGATTCATACCTTTGCTGCTCTCAGAAAGGGTAGCTCGGATATTGAGGGTTTCCCTGATAGCCCTCCATCCTTGGTCTCCCTTCTCCCTGATTTGGGGATCTATTATCCTGAAAGCGGGGAGAGGAGGATTGTTCTGGAAATTGGGGTTTGGAGGATATCTGGGAAAGAAACTTAAGTTGGAGGGTGGAGTATTTCGTCCCTCCTGAGGGAGGTTTCCTGGGGCAGCACTTACCTGATTGGACCCCCCCTTGTGCCGGGGGAATCCATACATACCCCAAGATGGATCTGTTACCCTTGTATCTCGGGCTGATATAGGTGGCAGCGTCAGGTGGAGAGTTGGTTGGATACCTTGCTTGGATACCACAAAATTGTGATGGATCAGAGATTCTCCTCTGCCTCTCATTCTGTTATTAGTGGGAGGAGTATGTTTAGGCCCCCCATTTCCAAGTCCAAAATGGGGGTATTTCTCACCTCCGCCACCTTTGTAGCAGCGGTTGTGTTAGACGGTTTGGGGTTTCTGGGGTCATTTTTGTTCTCAGATGGCTTTTGGACTTTATAAATCTGGGTGGCCTGTTCCACCACCCAATCCAGGGTCCTACGTTAATGGATGTCCCTAACCAGTTGAGTCATATAATATTTTTGGAGTGCATGGAAATAAGTATTAATTAACTCCCGGCTATTTGTGTGCACCCATGTAGAGGGCTGGGCAAATGCCTGCTTCAGTTCTTGCACAAACTCTCTGGGTGCCTGTTCTTCTCCACACTGCAGGTTTTAGGCTGCTTTGCGGGACTCCTGAGGATTCCTGTACACATAGAAATCCTTTAAGATGGCCGCCTTATAGGTGGACCATCTTTGGTGATCTTAATCCTCCAGCCCTGCAAAGAAGCTGGAGTATTCTGGGGAGAATGTCCATTTGACCAACTCCATGGAATTTTGATAATTTTTGATGCCAAATGACATCATCATCTGGTCATACAGCTCTAGATTCTCCCAGACTGAATATTTGGCATTCTTATTATATTGTGTCATAAAGCTCCTGATGGCTTTTATTTGCTGAATTGGGTCTTTTACAAGACCTCTCTTCTTTTTGGCAGCCTTCTTTTTCCACTCACCCTCTGACTCAGAGCTGCTACTATTGGTGGTCAACTCCCTGTCTTCTAGGCCGTTACTGCCTCCATGATTCTGAATGATGGCGTCTGGTACCGTGGGTTCTTCTGGTCACTTCCCTTCGGCTCCCCTTTTCGCACAGGGGAGAGCTCATCTTCTTCATCCCTTCTTCCAGGCATGGTGGAGAATTCCCCCATCTCCCTGAGTGTGTGATGGTTTTAAAAATACTGTTTTGAGGCCTGGACACTGGATCTTCTCTGTCTGCAAAGTGGACCACGTGGTCCCTTTGTAACCTTTGTTTCTGCTAGTCTCCCTGATCTTCTCATCAGAGGAGCCTTCCTGGTCAGAGGTATCTGCTAGGGTATTTTTAAATCTGGATAAAGATGGATATTCATCAATTTCTGATAGGGACAGGCCTTCCGGCTCAGTTATACTAGGCCTGATCGAGTCCAGCTGCCTCATGTTTCCATGTTCCTGCAAACTGGCCGTCATGAATTTAGCAGCACCATGTGCATATTAAGTGGTGAGTTGGCTTGAGGTCCCTGGTAAGGAGGTCATCACACCATGGTCGGAGGGTGCCCTGCCATACTCTAACTGGTTGGGGTGCCTCAAAGCCTGCTTGTATCTGGCCATCTCCTTTTCCAATCTCTCAGATTTATTTTTCTCAGCCCCTATCTCTTGGTGATATATAGAGGCATGAGTTTTCACCTCTGCTAGCAGGGCTTGAGTAGCTTCTATTACTTTGTTTTGTGCCACTACTTTGTCACTGAGTCCCTTGTTATCCTCACAAAGGGACTAATTTTCCTTCTGTGAGGTTTGTATATCTGGGCAGACTCAGACTTCTTCTTTTGCAGGAGACTAATGTCCTCACTTTGTGCGTTTTTGGCCTGTCTTGCCTGCTCTAGGTCAAATTCTGTTTACCTCACATGTCCCATTAATTTTTCAATTTCTATCCTCATGTCAGTCAGTTCCTGAGAACATAACTCGCTTTTCTCCATGTCCTTCCTTAACTCGCACACTTCCTGACACAGGGCACTTTTCTCCTGACACAATTTACTATTCTCTTAGCTGAAATGCTCTCTCTGCTGTTTGAGTGCTTAGGTTTGGGTGTATCTGATCGAATTCCACCTGGAAATCAACCTCCCTAATGATCAACTGACTATTATCATCTTTCAGTTGCTTAATCCGCGTTTGAAATGCAAAAATGTCCGCTTTACAGGCTAGATTGTGCACAATTTGCTCACTTAATTTTTGTTAACTCTCTCTCCACACCTTCTTGATGCTCCTCTCTCAGTGCAGAAAATTGATCTTCGCACTCTAAATGCACTTGCTGCTGTGTCACTAACTCCTCTTTTAGCTGCTGATTAATGTTTTCCAATTTTAACTCAGAATTTTGACTTTGTTGCATTTTTTCCTCTACTTGCTTCAACTCTCTGTGCTTGAACCAAAAGCTCAGATTGGTTTTGCACAGAGGCTATACTAACCTGGTATATTTCTTGCATGATCATCATATGGAAGTACATATTTGCTGTGAGCTGAGCCGTTTTAATTTGCTTATCTCTGGTGTCATATAAAAGTCTGTCAGGGCCCGATGTAACAGGCCATTGTCCTGCCACATATCCACACTTCCAGAGGTAACCTCCTGCATCATTCTAGATTGCCACATTTCATGCTCCTGTTCTACCCATTCGCTGTTAATAAACAATTTGGATAGGAGGTGCTTCCTGGCCATATTGATTTCGACGGTGCTCATTATGAAATGTGTTCTGCACCTAATATGCTCTCTATGCAAGGGCAAAATCTCAACCCTTTTCCTGTTTAGTTTGTATTCGCAATGACAATCAATGAATACTTTAATCTAAACACACTGCCCCGTGGTGCAGGTCTGGATGGCGCTTCAGAATGTAACACAACTTTCCATCCACTGAAGTGCAATCCACCTTCAATGAATAGCCTGCTACTGCTGCACTGTCACGAGTGAAAACTCTCTACCAATCATGGAACAAACTCCCAGTTTTGTTACGGTTTATTACACGGTCACAACACACTGGGAAAAGATTGTTGGTTTTGAATGCCAAAAATACAGATCCTGTGAATTCAATAGGGGAATTAAATGATTTACTTTGATAAATATGCTAGGGATTTGCACAAACAAACCAGATATTTTCAATGGGGAAATAACAAAGCAATGGTGGACGAATATAGGGCATACACAATCTATGGCTTGGAGGTAGTTTTACTTACAGGAAGGGTCTGGACTTGGCATCAGGGAACATCAGAGCACCGCTGGTACTGCAAGGGGTCTGCCAAGGATCTCCTCTGAGTCCTCCAAGAGGTCCCAATCAGCTTCTATGCCTCCTGGTTCCTATCTACAATGCAAAATTAGGCCTCTCTGCTGGGATATTATTTAGCAGGTTTCAGCAGCAGGTCGCCTCTTGGAATTGTTGGAAGAAGTCCAGCTCTGATGCAAACTGACTTATTTATAGGGCAAATGACATCACTAATTTGTCATGATTCTCACAAAAGGGATTGGTTGATGATCACTACCCACCTCCCAACTGTGTGCTGATAGGACAAGGGGATGAGGGAGTGCTTTGGAATAGCCCTGGGAGGAGAAAGCTTCATCATCCCACTTTGACAGATGGGCTCGGTTTGCATTGAGCTCACAAAATATCTCAACATGGCAAGTACCATAATTTTCAAATCTTTACATGTATGAATACATTTTTTAGAACTATATTTTAAGGCAAATCAGATAAGACTAGTCTGAACTCTGCCCACCCTTCCTGTGTGGACATACAGTTTTTCTCCATTTACTCGGGAACCATATCAGTGAAAAATATGCAATTTCACGGTCTTCATATTAATTATTACCGGCACGATCATACCAACTTTCACATCTCTTAGTATTATGGGAAGGCCCAAATAACTTTTTCATTAATAACTGTAGTTGTGTTTATCCCACCAAAATTGTTTTAGCATGGTTAGAAGGGGGTGACTGGCACCTTTAATAAAAGCCTGGAATGAACGTTGTAACATGTACTCTGCCCATGTTATGCAATAAAATGTATTTCTCCCATTTAAGCAAACTGCAATTTCACAGGTCTCTCTCTCTATTGCCCCCACCTTTTTTAAGTTTCATTCCTCTTTGTATGCCTGGACTTGCAGAGTTGGACCTGTGTGTATGTCATCTTACCCCTTCAAGACGTGATGGCCTGATAATAGCTCCTAATTGACACTTTGAGTTTTGAGACCTCAAGGTCAATCCTGCTGCAAGAACAGAGATGGGCCTATCTGGTCTTCCCTGCATTTTCGATCTAAGAAATATATTCTTTCTTGTATTTTTAAGGAAAGGCTCTGATTGATGATAAGCAGACCTAAATCTCCAGAGCAGTAGAGGGAGGTCCTGGAGTTTAGTTTCACATTGGGAGAGATGACCAGCAGCACATGGCCTTTTAAACTCACACACAATTGCTTTTAAATGAAATATTATAAGGCACACAATTTCACGATGCATGCAGATTACTTCTGGATTGTACATGTATATGAGAACACCATGCCCAAGCTTGAAAGTCCAGTTGGCATTTTGCTTAGCATAATGTCATTTTGGAGGAAAAAACGAAAATGATATTGTTCTATTTAATTTACATGCCAATGCTCCATTTCATTTCAGCTGCTCGGAGCATAATTCTGGTATCCCATTGAAGATACTGTGCACTGTGGTTTCTTGATGTGTAAGTGCAGCTCTCCATGCATTGAATTGGAATATCATTGCCACATGTCTTTTTTTCCTTCCTAAAAGGCATTGCGCACATTTTAGTATTTTTGGATTGAGCCCCACTTTCTTGCCTTTATAATTTAGGTTCCATAGGCCTTATGTCGGACCTCATTTCTGTGTTGTCCTCTATATTTCTGCCATCCTGGGGTATATTTTCACCCCACACCTATCCATGAAGGGGTCAATAATATTGTTGAAATGACCTCAAACTATGAGATTAGTGATGTCAGATTGTAAAATGACCTTTCTAATGGTGTCCTAGAACTCTGGATCAGGGTTTGTGGGCTCATAAATGTTCATAATAGATATAATATTTGTGCCTATCTGTAATTGAACCCAGACCCACCTTCCTATATTATCAGAATATCTGTGAAGTATTTTGTGAGGAAGATTCTTCTTAATTAGTATAGTCACACCATTGTTTTTCGATCAGCTGGTCTAATAATGACATCCTGAACCCAAAAAGATTTAAGTTTCATAGATTCAGGCAGGTTCAGATGGGTTTCTTGGATACAGGCAGCAGATGGGTTGAATTTCTTTGGTGTGATATTATCTTATGTCTTTTGATTGGTTTATTGCTACCCTTAATATTTCAAGATACACATCTAAACACCATTAAAAGAATTAAAAAATGTGTAATGAATAAAATAAATACATAAATAAGCGTAATATACTAGCAATGGTGGACTGATCAAGTATTTGAACATTCAGAAGTGTGAGAATGATTTGTGGATGTTGTACCAAACCACACAAAATATGTATAACATATAAAGGGAGAGACACAGAAGGGGAAGGGATGTGGTAAATCTTGACAAACTCAGTAGATGACATGACAAGGTAAATAGTCAATAAGCAGATAATATAGAATAGGAAAGGAGAGAAGACTACCGCAAAGTTAGTCAAGTTTACAAAAGGAGAAAATATAGAGAAACCCACAGGGCTAGGTGGTACCAGAAGGACCTAGAGGAGGCCTAGTGGGATAACAGGCACCCATACGATAACCCCACCCATAACATTTCAGGCCTTTACAAATGACTGGGTTCCATGACGCCCTTGGCAAAATCAAAGGATATAGTAAGCAACATATTTAGATACTCAGGAGTTTGTCACTGGAGTATTTGGCGGTAGCAATGTGCCCATACTTTCTGATTTTAGGGATCTAATGAAAGTTTTAAGGTCAGTAGGATCATCAAAAACAGAAGTTCTTCAATTAAAGGTGACCCTGAATGAGCAAGAATGGCACTAGCCATTTGTGAAATTTAGAAACTTCAGGACTAGACTGTAAGATAGAAATTCCTTCCTGCGCTGTGCCGTTTTCTTGACCACATTTTAGGAGATGTATATTCTGCTGCCTTTTCACATGAGATTATTCTTTTCTTTAGCTTTAGTAACAATGAGTTGCAGTTGTGTGTATTCCAACATTAGGAAAATTAATGTGTGTGGCGTTGAGTGCGATGCCTGAGGACCCGCCTTTGAATAAATGTGGTGCACCCGTTGAATATTGAGGGCAACTTCTGGTGAGATATGAAGAAGGGAAGGCAGCATTTCTTGAAGAAATAATATAGCATCATCTCCTTCGTAGCCCTCTGGAAGACCAGATAAACAGAGATTGTTACGTCCGCCCCTCCTTTCCAAATCTTCATTATGCATTTGTAGCTCCGTGACTGCCACTTCTAAGTGCAGAAAATGGGGTGCTATATCCTCAACAATACCTATTCTGTTCTCTATTTCACCCATCCTGTTTTCATACGAACCCGATCTACCATCAAGTTGTTGTAGCTTTTGGTTTGATGCGTCCATAAAGGGCTTGAGTGATTGTATTAGTTGTAAAAACACCTCCATGCCCGTATCCGATGCCACCAGCAGGGGAGGGGGTTCACTCTTTGGCCTTTTCTTCATGGTGCCTGAGCCTGTACATCCTTGCTAGCAGGAGTCTATTTCCCACTTCTTCCAGAAGCCATTATTACACAGAAAATATGTATTTTTACAGTGCTGGTGGGGTCTGCAACTCAAATGCGGCCAAGTTGTGAGAGAATTACAGCAAAGGTACCACAGTAGATGATGCTACAAGCACAATTAATTCAGCTTATTAAATCTCGCAAGAGAATATTGTATAAAGCAAACGTAAATAATATACAGACTGGATATTATTGTTTTCCCATTAGGTGATGCCCCACACTAACATGACCAGGCATAGTACAATGCAAGATGTTATGTCACATCAGATGCCGGTCCTCACCTCACACAGAGCAGTCGCCCCCGAGCAAGAGACACCTTTGCAACCTGCAGATGGTCTGAAATGCGTATTGAGCATGAGCAGCAGTGGGAATGAAGAAATAGCAGGCCACTGCGTCGGTGCGTTCAAAAGGTAGGTGGTGGGATTTGGGGTTAAAAATAGTCTGAAAGTATATTACATACCCAATATATGAAGTACCGGGCGAAGTAGCACGAGTAGGTGGCCATACTACGCAGCGCCAAGCCAGTCCCAAATTTTAAAAAAATCAAGCTCTAATGCCAGGCCTGGGAAAGTGGGAGGAAAGCATCAGTTTATATTCAAGTAGGACTGCACCATTGGCGTCCTAACAGGGGAAGGGGCAGCTTGCTCCGACACAGGATCCATATTGGAGAGGACCAGGTCATTTTGGAACAGTCTAGGACTTTTTTCCACCTCAGTTACTTCTCTGCAAGAGCTGCCAGGATGGCCCTGGGGAATGGAAAGTACCACAGATTCTTAACCCACCAGGTCTCCCTGGGCTGCAGATCCTTTTTTCACACTTGTCTTTTTCCCCCAGCAGTGCACCTCTAACAGGCAGCAGTTTAATAAATGCCTGCCGCAGACATGGCAAGCAATGTAGGGGTGGCTCTTTCCTTTCAGACGTTTCTGCACTTTTAAAGTGCTACTGCTGATTGTTTGATGTGCAAATGCTGGGTAGACTGTGCAAAACAAGAACATTTCTCCCTTTGTCTATTCATCCACAAGATTACGCTAATGGCAGGGAAGTCGGGTTAGCGTTATACAGCAATCACAATATTTCCCCAAAAGAAAAAAAGAAAATGTCAAACTTGACAACGCTGGTGGATTGGCTTACTGTATGAAACCTTAGAATGTTCTCCACAGGTGCTGGACTCTGATGACCAGGCTCTGCAGGCATTGAACTCACTTCAGGAGGAAGAGTAAGCATTGTGGCAAGGTAGTGAAACAATCTTGCAAAAAACCTTAAACACTTGTTCCCTATTGGTTAGGGTTTTTAAAGACTTAGATTGCGCAACACTGTACTGCTCTCAATACCTTGCAGGTCCTGGCACTAACCATGACCATCTTGGTACTCTCCTTACAGGTACTCTGGTGGACATCCTAGAATTTCTTTTATGGACTATATCTGTCCATGTGTTGAAATGTTTAAGTAGTAGTGTTTCAGACATAGGTTCCTGACACGTTCAATAAGGTCAATAGAAACCTTCTATGGCAGAAATTGGCCAGATGCAACATACTGGGTGGTCTGTTAAGGCTGATTGTGGCCTTGCATGAGAACTCGAATATTAAGGTCAGATTGAATCATAATGAATATTCATCAACAAAAATTCCAACATTTAAGGGAGTCAGACCGGGATGCATTTTAGCTCCCTGTCTTTTTAACGTATGCGTCTCAGATGTGGGAGAGTCATTGGTGAAATCTGCCTTTGCTTCTCCTAAACTGAACAACCAGCGGTTAATATGGCTCTTCCAGGCAGATGATTTTTTTTAGTTCAAAAGTTGATAGATGCTTTTGGGGTATATGCACAAAATAATAGCTAATCCATTAATTCCAACAAAAACAAAGGTGAGTTGGTTTACGAGAAAAAGGAATAGTAAATAATTGTCCCAGTGGAATGGGAAACAAAAGTTGGAGATTGTTGATCACCTCATTCATTTAGGCTTTCCTATTTTTTCAAGACCTAGCAAAGCCGATATTAGAGAGTATCTTTTGCTTAAAACTACAGATCTGGCAAACCAGATTAGTAAGGTTGATGGAAAACATGGAACATTTTCAATCTTACCGACTCTAATATTGCATCAAGGCAAGATGGTGCCAACATTAACCTATGGCACTTAGTTGTTCGATCTATCAATTTTGAACTTGTTGCCTGCATTTGAGGCATTAATCTGAAGAATAATATTTAATTTGGCAAACTCTTTTCCAGGCACAGCTATAAAATTCAATCCCTCAGAATTAGGGGGATTTGGATCCATCTTAATCTATTTAGTTAAATCTTGAATACCGAATCAGACACTCCCTATAGTGACATATTTGAGGTTATCAACAATCACTCGGATGTCGGTCTCTCTAGTATTTTGAACCCGTTGGGTAGATAAGGTGATTTTTTTTTTAACAATAATTTGGGTCCAGCTGTGAGGAGCTTCCGTTAAGGCCAGAGAGTACAAAAAAACGGTTGGGTATATGGGATTGGATTAAAACGGCATAAGAGGAGGATGACCACTCTCATTTAGAGACAGCACACAAGAAACTGAGTTTTAGCCCCATTTCTATCAATCTACCCCACTCGGTCGATAAGGAATGAATTCTTGAGGTTCCAATGGAAACTAAATTCGACCAAAGAAATCCTCCTACAAGATAAAAAAATTAGAAAAGGTGAGACTAATTGTAGATTGTGTGATTCTGAAAATGTGCGGGAAACAATCATGCATTTAGTGGTTGAATGTCACGTCCTTCAATATCCCGAATGAAATATTGTTTTTTTAAATGTCATTGTGCCATATTAATCTTAATTAATTTTGGGAAAGATGTTTGGGAGGCCTAGTAACGTCTGATATGATAGCTGTAGTAGGCTTTCTGAGATCATTTGATTCATCACAAGGTGATTTGTGAATTGGAAGAGTGGGCAAAAAGTGTTTTTTTCCCTCTTTTTTTCTGGTCTGTTTCATTTGTAAAGATATTTTAACTGTCTTATAGGAATTGTTGATTATGGTTGTGTTTTATTAGAATATAGTGTCATTAAATGTTTTACTTTTTATTGTTCCCTTTCAATATCTTATGAAATTTGTGTTATTTGTAAACTGTTAAAGGTTTATTATGCAACAATATAACTATTTTAAAAAATTGCTTTACAGCAGCAACAATGACATGTATTGTTGAAACAACCATCATTGTTTTATATTCTTTGGGCATAACCTGCATGAAAGTGAGAAAGAGCTTGTGATCCGATTTGGACAGAAGCTGCTTGAAAACAGTACAATGCTGGACTATATTTTTGAGACACGCCTCTTATTTTTTGGCGACAGCCAGCATCAACACATAGTGGAAAATACTCCTCTGTACTGTATATATTGTAGTGTTTCATGTGTGGCCCTGCAGAACCCATTATAAATTCTATTAATTGTTACTCAATATCTCAGAAGTTTGTGCTGGAAAATTCATTATTTGAAATTGTTGTTTTAACAAAATTCTAGAAGAACATACCAACCAAAACCATAACTGGTTTTTCATGGTGCGAGCTAGGGCCTATTCAGAGACAAACTTTACACTGCCTTCATTTTACACATTCGCAGCTGCCTGCGTGTGGCATGGAAGCCCAAGACACTGGCTGGTTAGGTCTCGCTCCATTTGATTGGACAACCTGTTGGGAGCTCCTGACGACCCAAATATATACAAAACAAACAAGAATTGGCAATGCCAACAGCTTGGGCTTTTGTGTAGGCATGAGAAAGGCGCTTGCCAGGCACTGTCATAGTGGTATTAACTGGCCCTTGATCGTAGTAGGTGCAAAATGTGCATGTACCTGCGCATCTAACAGCAGTGCCTGGCAAATGCCTAATACTTACACACAAGACAAAACTGTTGGCTTTGCCAATGCTTGTTTTTAACAGGACTTCAGTTAAGGATAGTGCTTATAAATCAAGTGGCTGAAGGCAGACCTGGTCAAAACATTTGTATTACACTAGTGGCTCGTTTGCAACTCCAATGAAGTAATTAACTCTCAGAAGAGCGCTCTCAAAAAACACTGGCAGACACTTCCAGTGCAAATTTAAAGGGTATGGCCTGATTAAAGCGAGCTGAAAGAGTTCCCATGTGGAGGCAGGGTTGGATTGGCCCTCGGCTTAGGCCAGTTAAAATAAAAAATGCAAAAAAAAACATTGGAAAAAAAACACCTGCAACGGCATAATTCATCAAAGCAAGGGACACGTTACCTTGCTTTGATGATTGATTTGCATGCATGATGCGTGCATCATTCACATGCTGCTGCAGCATGCCGTCCCTCCAGGGGGCATGGTGCCCCCCTGTAGTGGCTGTGCTCTTGTATTAGTGATAAATATGTACTAGTGATATTAGTGATAAACGGCCAATTTTAGAGTAGAATAAGCATCCATTGCGGACTATGTATTTTGCCTTTTGCAAGTTGCAGTAATTGCATGTTTTTTTCTGCCATTGTCTCTGTTACGATGATCATAAGACATTCCATCTTGGTGTCCTTGGTCTCTTGACAAAATCCTTGTGCCTAAAAGCTTCTGTACAGTGTAGAAATATTTGACCATAGCACATCAAGTGGCCATTGACTTCATTGTGCCACAATGAATGCTTTGTTGTAATGTGTCTATCTTTCCCATCTCCCTGGCATGCTGTTCAGGATGTTTGTTTGCATGTATGAGGTAACGAATGCTCAGAGTATGGGATGTACTATGAGTGCATTGATTTCCCTACTTTGCCAACCTCTGAAGCCTGAAAGTAGATGCATGCAGGCTTGACATGCGTCCAACTTTGCACCAGACCTGCAGATGAACTTAACTGGTCTGCTGTTAAATCTCAGTTACCAGTTTAATGGTATCCACTAAAGAATAATTGCTCATTTTAACTATTGCTGATATGATAGCTCAGTGGGTTGAGCACTCGCTGCTGCGATGTGTGCGTGATCTGCAGATTCGAATCCCAGCAAGGTCATCTCAGCCTTTCATCCGTCTATGGTTGATAAATGAGTACCAACACAGGTTGTGTGATATTGTATGCATATTTGTTCAATAAAAAAGAACTTAAGCCGAAGTGCTATACAATACCATATTATCATTTGGCCTTGGACGTCTGCTTGCATTCACAGTAATTTGACAATATGGATCTATACACACAGATATTAATGATAGATATGGTGATCCATTCTTGTATGAAATGTATATCACATTAGTGAAATCATAACCATAGTTTTCGTAGTGTACTTAGGAACAATGCTATTTGATGCCACTTCCTGTTTTGTCAATGGGTGAAAGGTCGTGTTTCATCGCTTCCTGGGATGTCACTTTTGGGTGGGGCAAATGACATCACTTCTGGTGATGTCATCAGAGGTCAAGGGTCGTGAGGCGAGGGGTGGGGCACTTTTTTGAGGCGAGTGGTGGGCCACTTTTTTTTGGGTGGCCGGGCCTATTTCTTGTCCCAGTCCGACCCTGTGTGGAGGTGTTTTGGGTGGGGAGGGACAGGAGCTGGTTGGGAATGGCCATAGGGATTAGCATGGCCAGTCAATGGGTGGGAAAAGAACCAAACAACACCAAAAAGCTTTGTGTCCCTCCTCTTATGCCATTTCTCTCCATCTGTACTCTAATGCAATGCCTTCGGCCTATAGGTGGCACAAGCTTTCATTCATATATGTTGACGTCATCCACACACCCCTTGTGTGGGGGTCGCGTGCCTTCATATAATGTTAATGTCATTCATCCACACATCTCTTTGCGTGGGGGTCGCTGCTGCATCTTTTGGGGACTTAATAACACCTCTTCTCCTGAAGCACAGGAACGTTTCTTGCCCAGCGATGTTACAGAGAGGCTTTCATGCACCTGCTGCCTCCTCTACCCGTGTTGATCTCATGGGACCCTCCAGGCGCATTGCAAAAGTATGAATGCTTCGAAACGTTGCCACGAGGTTAAAGGGGGGCACATCCTATTTACTGCGAATAGAAAGTGACAGGCACGAACATGTTCTCGGGCTTTCGTCTATAAATAGCGCTCATAGCCTCCTGACTGCTGTGCAGATATTGAGACGGTCATACTCCGACAGCGGGTCACGCATCTTCGGCCACTAGACGCCCGACTGGACCCCCTACGAACTCCCACACCAATGGCTGGCAAGGAGACCTTCCCGTTCACCTCCTCCACTCTCCGTGCCCTGCGCCTTCAAGAAGAAAGGCTGGACTGGGAGGACCGCCGCCGGGCCCTGGCACGGCGCTGTCTGGCGCGCAGGCCCCTGGCCACACCCCGGGCCCCCAGCCAGGCCCGCAAGACTCTGCACTGCCGGGACCCAACGGTGCACAACGCCCTGTACACTGGGGACGCACCGAGCATACGGGGCATTTTCCAAGACGCGACTGCCGCCAACATGGTGGTGGAGCTGGTCAGCGAGGAGCTGCTGTGGTCGGCCGAGATAGGTAGGACGCATATCACTGTCACGGGTTACTAATACTGTTAGGGAGGCCATCTTTGTGTGTGTTTTCCGCATTGTTGAGCCAATGGGTAGGCGGGAGGGCGGGGGCTGTTGAGTCTTGATGTTTTTGGAGAGTGAACCGTTCAAAGTTAATGGCAACAAGCAGGGGTGGTGTGGGTATCAAGTGTGGCCCTGGCAATGTTTATCAGATTGCCTCCACATTACACTGTGCCACGGAATGTGGCGAGCGAGACCAACCCCTCTCAGTAGTGTTGGAACCTCTTAGAGAAGGTTTATGCCCAGTGAACATTTGCAAAAATGGTTCCAAATAGTGAGTTTCAATGTACGTGCCCCAATATAAAGGTCAAAAAGTAGTTCAACAACCTACTGCAAGGTTTGTAACAAATAATTGACTTCATCCGGCTCAAAAAGGAGGTGCAGAAGCCCACCCAGCAAGACACATTGGAACTCCTTACCCCATTATGTTAGAAGTGTTGAGTTGCATTTAGCATTCAGGAAAGCAATTAAAACCATGTTGTTTTTCTAATGAAGTATCGTTGGCACCATTGTCCTATGTAGACTGCCTACACCCATCTTACTGCTCCTATAAGCCTTCATTGTAACCGTAATGCTAACCAAATGTAATCACCTGTATGATCATGATCCAGTACCATTGCAGGGCTACATGCTCACTGTAACCAAGAGCCAAGTATCCCTTTCTAACTAAGAAAACCTCATGTAACTAAGACAATTTCATGCAACAGCGCCTCGATGCCCTTGGGCTGCTTGTGCGCTTTACAAATCCAAACAAATAAATACATTGTTTTTAAATCAAATCAAAATGTTGCCTTTAAACATTTGGCCTGCAGACGTACCGCCCATAGGAAGTGACTCACAAAAGGGGAAGAGCATCACCCTTGTGGCGTGAAGCCCGAGTGAGTAAAGGGCGAGAAGCAGATAACGAGGACTGTTTTGCTGTGCTGCTTGGATTACTATTGACTGCTTTTTCAAGTTCCCTGAACTCTTGCAGCCCCGTAGCCCGTTGGAAGAGCTGCGCGCCCACACTGAGGCTGTGTGTTGAGCGGCGCGTGTGTGAGGGCTGGGGCACTGTGCCTTTAAACATTTGGCCTGCAGACGTACCGCCCATAGGAAGTGACTCACAAAAGGGGAAGAGCATCACCCTTGTGGCGTGAAGCCCGAGTGAGTAAAGGGCGAGAAGCAAATAACGAGGACTGTTTTGCTGTGCTGCTTGGATTACTATTGACTGCTTTTTCAAGTTCCCTGAACTCTTGCAGCCCCGTAGCCCGTTGGAAGAGCTGCGCGCCCACACTGAGGCTGTGTGTTGAGCGGCGCGTGTGTGAGGGCTGGGGCACTGTGCCTTTAAACATTTGGCCTGCAGACGTACCGCCCATAGGAAGTGACTCACAAAAGTGGAAGAGCATCACCCTTGTGGCGTGAAGCCCGAGTGAGTAAAGGGCGAGAAGCAGATAACGAGGACTGTTTTGCTGTTTGCTGCTTTGCGGAGTGGCAATCTCTGTAGTTTATGGCAGCTAGAGCTGCACGCTCCGCTAGTAGGAAAAACAGTGCTGTGCACTCACTGGTTTTCGTGGAAAAAAACGAGACTTTTGGGCCACGTTTACGCAGTGCTAAAACAAGCACGGCGCTTCTTCATCAGTCAGATAAAGTGTTGGAGCTGCCTGTATCAAGCCAAGCAGATACAGAACTCGGACTGGCCGAGCCGGGCGCTGCAACCTCCTTGATGGACGTTGTTGTCTCTTCTGGTTCCGGTAATCCTTCAAATGAGATGGAGCCCCCGTCTGCCGCCAGCTGTCCCCCGCCGAGTGACGCGAGCGTAGCGCGGCCCCTCGGAGGAGAGGAAACGCCGCTCGCTCCAGGTGAGGAGGTATTAGTGGGCGGTGGGGGGGGGGGGGTGGACGTGTTGGTTGGACTGTCTGCTTGTGCTTCCCCGGAAAATGGACCAGAGTTGCGAGCCCTTCTGCCGGCCAAAGCCCCCCTGGCCCCTTACGTGGTGGAGGGGTGCAACGACCAATCTGGGCGGCAGCCCCAGATAAATTCACTTGAAAGAAAAACGGACAGTTCAGTCTTAAATGGCCCTATACAGGTCGTCATTTTGCAACATTCTCCGCCGGAGTCTTGCACTGTGCTGGACGCAGAGGTTTCGCCGCGGTTTGGCCCTGGAGAGGACGTGCAGCCCACCGTCTCGAGGAACCTGGACCTTGAATCATCTAAAACCCCCAGGGCTACGAGGCCAAAGGATAGCCAAACCAAACCCTCCCATGTTTCGTTAAATACTGTTTATTACAGGAAAAAGGGAGGGCCGTCGCGTAGGAAACGATGCGCGCACCAAAAGCCAAAGATGGGGTTGAAAGTTTTGATATCAAAACGCCAAAAATCTACGAACGCTGATGACAGGTCTGCAAACCAATCAGAGGTCGCCCAACCAAATTTGCCTATAACCAACAGATTTTTTGCTAAATTCTTAAAGAAGCAACCTTCAACCTCGGAAGAAATCTCGGATGCCGAGATTTTGGGAGCGGTCTCGGACCAAATCCCGGCCACAGCACCTGCACAAACAAATGATGAGCGAGCCGTGCTTTCGTTAAAACCGGTGAGTTTTTCCTTTTCTAGCATGGTCCCAAACGCGAACATTAGGTGGCATTTTGGCTCCCCAAGTCCCGCACACCTTCCATCTCCGAGGCAACTTCCAAGCTTATCAACAAACCTAGTGAAAGGGCAAAGTGGTTTCGGCCAAATGCCTGGGTCAGATACACGACCTCTTTTGGCCAAAAACTTCGACACTGGGAATTCAGTGACCTCTGCCCCAAATGCAGGACAAAGCCATTCTACTCTTAAGAGTACTTTTCAGACTGATGAGACCCAACGCCCCCTGACAATTTGCAGTGAGGTGGAAAGTGACGCAGAAGACAATCAGTCCGAACAATCTTTGCTCATATTTAATCCCTGCTCGACTGAAATGAATGCCGATGGGACCGCGACAAAGACTGCGGGCTTGGGACTAGGGCAGGAGGATATCCAGCCCAATTCGGAGCCTGATGATAATCCTTTTCCAGTCCAAGCCTCGAATCATCGAAATTCAATCGGCTTGGGAAAGAGACCTAGCCTCGACGCTTCAAGGACCTCTTCAACTTCAAGAGGGGGGACAAACGACTGTAATAGCCATACGGCGCCTAGTCCAACGAGAAATCGGCGTTCCAGCGAACTTACAGGAAATCCACCTAAGGACCCTTCGCCCAAGAAGACTGATTTAAGATTAATTATGTCTACAGTAACGTTGGCGATGGCACCGTTCTGTAAACTATACGAGTCGATAAACGACTCTTTGAAAGATCACACATCTATTACAGCGATGATGAACAGTCGTTTGATTTTCCTAGAAGGCTATATTAACGCCTTGAACAACAAAATGGGAAAAATCAACACGGACGAATGTCCGGGGAAGACGAGAGCTAGGTCACTCGAGACACGACCTCTTCCTTCAGACGCCAGTACCCAGACCTTCGAAGATGGGCTGATTGTCGACCTTGAGGGTTTTATCCCGGAGGGAGACAAGGAGTCCCCTGCTAGGGGTTTTCTAATAACCAAAGCAGGGGGCACGGCAGCAAAAACCAATGGATCGATTTTTAACGATCAAATCTCAATTTCATCTGAAATCGACAGTGTATCAGCATTAAAAGGCCCTTCCTTTAAGCAAAAGCAAACGACAAGCAAGCTTCCCGTTGCAGAAGCAAATAGTAGCAAAAAAGTGCCTCTAAATGAGAAGGGGAAGTCTAAATTGCCCGACAAATTATTGGGCAGAATAGTTCAAGGAAAAGGAGATAAAGTGAACTATTCAACTAAGGAAACAGACGACGTCATAGCCGGTATTCAAACAGCCTCTAATGAGGACAACCGAGAAACAGACCTGGACTTGTTAAACTTCAGTGTCTACACACTGTCTGATGACCAAGATGAGACTCCAGATCCAAATTGTACTATGGAGGAAAATCTTCATTTTCAAACCTTAGAGAGTCGTTGTAGGAACCTGCAAAACAAAGCTAGTGGGGGGCCTGAAGTGCTGAAGAAGATCCCGGAAAAAAGACAACACGCACGAAATCTAGATAACGACTGGCCGAAGATCAGTCCGTTAAAAGTCCGCGGGAGAAACGGGTCTCAAAACAACATCTTTGTTTCCAGAAGGAGCTCTCCCCAAGGGTCCAGATGGGTGCATGCGACAAGGTCCAAAGACGCCCCCGCAACAAGAAAAAATGCGGAAGCATCTGCAAAAGACAAGCAGAATCGACATAACCCCAGATCTAGCCCAAAAAAAAAATCGGTAAGGCCTGGAGCCCAGCCTCTTAGAACCAAACGTAATTTCCTTATTGAACAATTACCAGATAACAACAAATATATTATATTAAACAGAGGATTTTTGTTGCAACTTCTCAAATGTATTCCTTCCCTCAGGAAAGTCGAAACCAAGGATTTAGCGAGGGTAGAACCATTCCATCAAGGGAAACTAGCGAGTGCTTACCTTCATGTCCATACAAATTGGGCAAAAACCAGACTAGCAGAGGCAGCCGAACACCTTTTAAAGCTGGGATTCGACTTGTTCGAACCAGAAGAAGGTGTGCCTTCTTCTATGCGGCGCGAATCATCCGAACAGTTGGGATTAAATACACCCCCGCATCTTGAAAGTGCGAGTATTAAACTGAAGTTGTCTAAAAGAGATCTGGAGGACAGAGGCTTGGAGCGACAGGTTCGCTCTTTTGGAAAAATCAACGCGGATCTAACAGCAGAAATCCAGCAGACAAACCGCTACGATTTTGGGAGTCAACAACCCTGGGGAGAAGCCACAAGAGAGGAAGTGGTTTACAAAGACCCGTTGGGAATAGGAAGACGCCCTCGCGGCCCTACGGCCACAATCCAACGGACAATAACCCAATCCTTGGGTAAGGAAGGCTCCGACATGAAGGATACTTCAAAACAAGCCCCACTGTTGCAATCTTGGGCATGGCTACCAAAGGCTCTCATACAACATAAGATTCAATAGCAATCCGCCAGCCACATCCTCACACCCCTTTCCATACAACAGACACGGGGAAAAGAAGTTCTCTCCCTGGGGTCATGGAATACGCGCGGTTTTCAACATCTGACGAACGAAGGGGATGCAAACTTGGGATGCTTGGATATAATCTGCTTACAAGAGACCTGGATGACGGAATGTCCATCCATCGATGGCTACGACTTGGCCCATGCGCCAGCAATCAAAGGTTCCCTTGGGCGCCCTTCCTCAGGCCTCGTTACGGCAATCCGGTGCGGCTCAGGACTACAACATCTAAAAATCTTACATTCATCCACTTACTTGCTGGCCACAGAAGTCAGTTGGATGACTGGCAAGAAGGACGGGGGCAACTTCAAAACACAGCCCTTAATTATTATAAACATCTACTGGAATCCCGCAGCCTTGAGCGATGTCTCTTTTATTGCCCTGTCTAGAGAGACCATTAACGAAGTCCTGGTGAACAATCCGGAAGCACTGTTGGTTATCTGTGGAGACTTAAATACTACTTGGGTGCCGCTCGAAGTAGTAGAGCATCCCCCTCTCTTTTCATCCCTCAGAAACAAACGAGGCGACAAATGGTTATCTTTGATGTCAGCGTGTGACCTGCTGAGTGCAGGTGATCTTTTCTCTAGACAAGGGAGACCCTTTACTTGGGAAAGAGGAAATTCGCACGCGGACATTGACCATATCTTCATTAGTAGACATTTGTCTACTCTTACAACATCATTCGAAGTACTAAAAACCAAGGAGAGTGATCACAACTTGTTGGTGTTAAAGTGGAAGACTAACTCAACTCACAGTTTGGTTATGCCCGCTCCTGTCGAGGCGAACAGCCAACAAACACGTCTAAAACTGCCAGCAGCTGCTATTTCTGCAATAAAGTTTCAGTATGAGAACACAGGCAAAGAACAAAAAGAACAGGAGTTTCTGCGATTACCAGATTACCAACCACTTCTGTTACCTTACAGGTCAGACTTCAAGGGTCAGGGACGACAAAACAAAGTCATCTCACACGAGTACAGTAAAGAACTGGTTTTGAAAAGGCGCCAATTAAGACAAGCAAAAAGAAGGGTGAAAGCATTCCCTACACCAGAAAATCAGGCGATCTTTACGCAAGTGCAGAAAACCTATAGAACATGGATTAAACAACAATGGTGTAATCTTTACCAAAAAGACGCGGAAGCCATGCTAAAATTGGTTAGTGGTCATCATCCAAGAGAATTTTGGGCTTTAATTAGATCTACGATCTCGCCTTTCGGCGAACCACTAACAAACCCAATTGGTGAAACTGTTTGGATAAAATTCTACTCAAACCTTTTTCAGGCACCCATATACTCGGGGCCTTCACTGGAAAATACAAACTTGGAACCGTGGGTTGATCTGAGCAATAAAGAAGAGATCATTAAAATACTTCGTAGGCTTAAACCGTCCAGAGCCCCCGGCCCGGACGGTGTTACAAACCTGGACCTAAAACAATTTCCAACAGAATGGTCTGCATTGATTAGTGACATCTTCAGACGATGCAAAAAGGCCAGACAAATCCCGCTCTCATGGACAACTTCAATAGTCGTCCCTATCTTTAAAAAGGGGCTAAAAGACGATCCCAAGAACTATCGTCCTATAGCTCTCTTGGACACGATTGGGAAGGTGTTTGGTTCCTTACTACTTCAGCAATTTCATCGATGGTTCGATAATACAGATCGCTCAGACCCATTTCAAACGGGTTTTACCAAGAAAAATGGTACATCCACAAATATTATGTTTCTCAGTGCGCTAAAAAGTAAGGTGCTAGCAGGAGCTCCAAGAGTGTTCCTGGCCTTTATCGATTTGGCGCAAGCCTTTGATCAAGTCAATCGAGCAAACTTGTGGAGGAAACTGTCCCAGTGGAATTGTCCAGCAGAAATACTCCAACCAATTCAGGCATTACACAAGAACACCAAGCTTCGCGTTAGGTTAAATCAAGCAGGCTTGTTATCATCTGAAATTCTGGTTGGCAGAGGAGTAAAGCAGGGATGTCCACTTGCTCCCGCACTTTTTATTGCTTACCTCAGTGACTTCAAAGATTCAGAGCAATTAATTCGCTCCTTTCCACCGTTATTGGGAGACCGCAAAACTACAAGGTTACTTTATGCAGACGATTTAATCCTAATGGATTTGACCCCAATCGGTCTGCAGCGTCAGCTTAATAACCTTGCTGCTTATGTCTGCGAGAACAACTTAACCATCAACGTTGCAAAGACCAAAATCTTGACGATGGAAAAATTCAAACGGCGACAAGAAAAATTATCCTGGTATTTGGAAGGCAAGGTTCTTGAGAAAGTGTCAACTATAAAATACTTAGGAGTCACCTTGGACAGTTCTAGAACAAATGTAGCACTCCAGATGTGTCTGATAGATAAGGCAAAGAAACTGGCAGCACAGGCGCGAGCATTAGACAGAAAGTACGGGCGTTTTTCTTTGCTTCCAGTGATCAAATTTTACCGTACAAAGGTAGTTCCATCAATCACCTATGCAGCGGACGCTCTCCCTCATGTGCCTTTCCATTTATGGCTGAAATTAGAGGGGTACTTTTGGCGCACGGTTCTGGGGTTGCCAAAATCCACATCGGCACCCTTAATCAGAAGGGAATTAGGTTTACTTTCACTGCAAGGATCTGTGGAGATTAAATCTATGATGCTCTACAGGAAAATGCTGTTACCCGATTGCCCTCGCGTGTTAGCGATGATCCATGCTGAGGTCAAAAGGACGCGATGCTTGGAGCTAAAATCTTGGGAAACAGCAAGAAAAGCAAAACTATTGGAACTCCATTTCTCGGAACAAGAGCTGGTGCGAAATCCTTCAAAAATAAAAAATAAAATGGCAGAGTGTGATTGGATAAAGACTCTGGACTTTGCAGAAAAAGCGAAATCAGTTCAACATCTCCCGCCCTATAACAGCAAATTAAACACGGTCCCCAACTATCTGAGCAGGTTCCCAAACAAAGCTGCCAGAAACCTGTTTTTGAGAGTACGTTTAAATCTACTGCAGACAAATGAGATTCTGAAACGTAGAGGACTGAGTGACTCAGATACATGTCGTTTTTGTAAAGACAGCTCAAAAGTCGAAACTATTCGGCATTTGCTTCTCAACTGTCCAGGTACCCAAGATATTGGTGAAAAGTATCTGCACCAACATCTTCAGGCATCCTACATCAGGGAGGAAGAATTCTGGTGGGGTCGCTTAATGAGCGGAGAACGAAATACCTGGACAATCGCGACCACTCAAACCTTAAAGTCCATTTTGTCTTTATGAATTTCCTTTGTTAAGAGTCTTCTACTTTGACTGTAAATGTTTCTTCATCTCAATTTTTCTACTGATTTCTTCAACTATGTTTTGTAAAAATCATTAATTTGATTAAATCAACGAAATAAAAAAAAAATAAAAAAATAAAAAATGTTGCTTTTTTACTTTCTCCTTCCTGGAAAAATGTAAATCTCTCCCGGCAATTGGTGGAAGGGTTAAAGGTTTTCGAAGTGTAAACCAAATGACCTTGAATTAAAAAAAAATCTCTCCTTTCCCTTACAAAATCTCCCTCCCAGGTGTTGCAAAATCATGTTGCCATGGATGCAGTATCTTACTGACGAAAACACCTGGGAGGCAGTGCTGCACATTGTTGGGCATGGTGCGTGGCACAATGGCAGTTCTGGACATGGTGTGATTAAGAAGGTGCTATTGGGAAGGGTAATCTTAGACTGGGTTTGGGGGTAAAAGCTATTGCTGGTCAGGGCAGTGGCCGACTGTGAGCTGGTGCTGGAAATGGAGTGCGATTCAGGATAGTGCCTAGGAGAGGGGTGTGGGGCATTGTAGGTAGCGATTTATAGTAATGCATTGTGCTTGGGAACAAACGCTCACATTGGGCGTGGAAGTTCTGAAAAGACTGAAGAACAGTGCCAGACAGGACTGTCACAAGGTGTTGCGAGGCCCGGTGCAGAAAATTTGGTGTAGCCCCCTTATGATTTTTTGCTCTTGGGCATCGGCGGCACTGCTGCAAACAGGAGACGGGAGAAATCTCCCCTTGAGTTTACGTGCGGAGGAACCCAAACATGGTTAATTGCTAAAACTGCAAATCAACTACAGCAAAGTTAGATTTCACTACTGAAGAAAGGATTATGCCAGAACAACTTTTGTATCGTATACATAAATATATATTTAGGATGGCATGACGGCATGTGGTGTGTGACACCAGCATTAAGAAGTGCTCTGTCCATGTGTGCGCATTAAAAAACGTATCTTACACAGTTATGGACAGATGATCTATAGTGGAGGCTGTTGAATTTTTTAACTGAAGAGGCTTAAATGTTTGTGCCAATTATGCGGGATCGACAGAGCACAATGGGGGAGCACACTCGAAACAAAGGGTGCTTGAGAGGGTTTCTCACCCCCAAGAACACCTTTGAAACATTGATTTAAAATGGTGCATTTTATAGCACTTTATTTGAAAGATTGGGTAGAAAGCCACACCGTTTGCAATTAGTTTTGTATGGTAGCACATGGAAAAACCCAATAGTTGCAAGTCACCAACCGTGTCCAGGAACGTTTCCAATGCACTTCATGCTGCATTTGCCCACAACAAATGCCAGTATAAATATATATATTCATGCTGGCTGTTCCCATGTATGTCCATGCATGCTTCACCAACATATGCCATTATTGCCATATAAGGACCCCCAGCCAGTAAAAATTGCCATGCCACAGAAAGTATAAACAGGCTGGCAGTGCACCATAAGTGGTGTTACTGGCTAACTGGTCTCCATTCAATGTGGTCCAGTTTAGCCACTTAGTAACATTTATGTTTGCTTTACTCTTGATGCATAGTCCTGTGCATCAAGGGTAAAGCAAAACGAGCATTAGTAATGCTAACAGTTTGTACTTCCGTGTGGGTCTGGGCAAGGCACTACTGTATTGGTATTAACTGGCTTTTGATGGTAACATGTGCAAAATGGTTGAGTACCTGTGCCTCTAATAGTGCCTGGCAAATGCCTAATCATTATGCACAAGCCAAAACTGCTGGCTTTACCAATGCGTGTTTTAACAGGATTTCAATGAAGGACACACATAGTGCTTTTGAATTGAGTGGCTAAAGGCAGACCCGGTGAACACATTTTTATTACACCAGTGGCGTGTTTACAACTCTAAATAAGTCATTACCTCTCTTGCACGCACTTGGAGTGCAAAGTTTGATGGTAAGGCTTGATTAAAGCTAGTTCAAAGAGTTTCAATAAGGAGGTATTTTGGGTGGGGGTCCGAGGGGTTCAGGAACTGGGTTGGAAATGCCATAGGGATTTGCATGGCGATGGGCAGTCAAAGGGTGGGCAAAAAACCAAACCGCACCTACAAGGTTTGTGTCACGCCTCATATGCCTTTTTCCCCCTATCTGTACTCATTGCTGTCATTGGGCTTGATCTTCCCGGATCTAGGATCTTGCAGAAAATATCTCCCCAGATCTCAGAGCTGGCTCTACAATCCTAGTAAATCTCAGTGCACTATACATTTATATTAGAACGCTGTGGTGCATTCGTATTTTAAACGATGTCGGGCATAGATATGGACCGTGGTCTCTAGGGTCAGAAGTGTGACATTGTGCCACAAGACCACTTGAAGGTCTGAGCAGGCTCCCTGTGAAATCCCTTGTCAGTGTTGCACTGGACTGGAAATATTGATGTGCATTTTAAGGGGTGCAGATTGTGTACTTTGCTGACAACATTATAAGAAATGGGGCTATTTTCCAGGTGTTAATGATAAATATGATGAGGGGCTGAAAGGCAAATCTTTATGGGGGTGAATAAAAATACCTGCCCTACACCCTCCCAATCAGGGACGGCATCAGGGCCTTTCAATCATTTCAAATGAAAGGGGCCTCATGGTGGCCCCAGCAACTACCCCATATTGCCAGTCAGTAGTCTTTGTAAGACATCAATATATTCCTTTTTCTATTTTCGTTCTGCGGCTTAAAATGTGCTGCATTTCCTCGAGCCCTTCCAGCTGTCACATCCTATGCAATTTACAGAAGTGTTATCACCTCATTGCCTACTAACAGTGGATACTATACATCAGCCACTTGCTGACAAAGAAGGGTTTACGGCTTTTCAGTGGACTTTTAGTGTTTAAGCTCCTTGCTAGATTGCCTTCTCGTGATAATTAGTGACTATTAACCTTATCTTTGTCGCAATTGTAATGTATGCACCACAGGAGTGCCTCAGATTGTTTTTGCTCTAAGCAGGGGGCCCCCCAACCATCATGTTGAAATGGTCCACAATGCACCTTCAGCCGAGCCTGCTCCCAATCCTCTCCTTGCTGGACCCGCCCCCTTCCCCTGTGCTGCCACAGTGAATCAAAAGTCAATTTCTACCACTGTCTGTACTCCAGTGCAAGAGTTTTGGCTTATTGGTGGCAGTGCCACCTAAAATCCCAAACTAAAAAGAATATGATTACCCACCCCTAAATTTAGTGGCACGCAGGGCTGCTAAAATTAGGGATGGTGGCTGCGACACACACTCACATACAACCCTTTCACCCCCTCATTCGTCCAGAAGTCACGTGGTGGCCCACTAAATTTAGGGGTGGGGCCTGGCACACACACACTCACATACAAAACTTTCACCCCAGCATTCATCCAGCAGTCACGCTGCGGGCCACTAAATTTAGGGGTGGGGGCTGGCACACACACTCACATACAACACGTTTACCCATGCATTCATCCACCAGTTACACAACTCCTTGCATGCAGGCATACATAAAACTAAACACACCACTGACACAAAGATAAACAGCATCATACATGTGCACATTCATACAAATATGTATCCACATTTAATGTAAATACTCATATATATTTTGGTACAGCTACAGTATTTGGGTGGCCCTTTGTCTTTGCCGGTCCGCACTAATTGACTATTAGATATCACTCTTAATATTCACCGAGTATCACTAGTTGGAATACCAATATCTTCCACTTGCTGGTGAACACACCTCACTTTTTAATAAACCATTTTTTGTAGAAAAAATATATATCTTTTATTAATTTAAAAAAAGCATATATGTATTTTGATACATTGGCCTCATTGCGACCCTTGCGCTCCCGGAATGAAGGGGGCCGGTATGGGACCGGCCCCCTTCATTCCGGGAGCGCGTATTACGAGGTTCCCTTTGCAGGACCCGGATCAGACGTCTGGTAAAACCAGACGTCTTTTCTGGGGCCTGCAAGGGGAAGAGGGAGGTAGCAACGGGACACTTATAATGTGCCCGTTGTTACCTCCATCTCCATTCCCATTGAGTCCTATGGGGGCTCAAATGGGAATGGGGAATGGTTCCTGCAAGGAGGACTTACCGGGTCCTCCTATGTCGGAATGACCAGGTAAGTCCCCCTTTCAGGAACCCGGTAAAGGAGCCCAGTTTGGAGGCAGCCATGGAGCTAGTAGCTCCATGGCTGCCTCCAAACTCGTAATGAGGCCCATTGTGTCCACGTTGCGTGCTTCTGCAACGTGAGCACGCTGACTGACAGGAGAGAGGAGTCCTGTCTTGTCGTTCAGCTTGTCTGTGCTGTCTGTTCAATAATGGGAGTCGCCAGAGCTCACTTATGAGCCCTGTTGTCTCCTATTATATTGATGTTTGTTGTGGAAACAAACGGCTCTGCAACATGCATCAAAATCATTGCAGAGGCTGACAGCAGGCAGCACAGGCCCCGTGTGAATAAAGAATATGGGAGGAGTGGGCTGCCTTCTACTCAGGGGAGGGTCGCCACGGGCCCTGGGGCAGTTTCCCCCTCCTCCACCCCATCATGACGGCCCTGGTGCTGGATGGTATACCGAGGAATAGTTTGGCAATGCAGGACATGATATGGGAGGCTAAGCTGGATATGGCGTGGGCGACGGGGTTCGTTTTAGGCATGACCTTATGCAAAGCTGAACTTGTGTGTAAATGGCAATGGTGGACAGTGCTGAACAGGGTGTGACGTCAGTGCTGGACAGACGGAAGAGCAGTGTTGGATAAGGTGTGAGTGACGGGGTTGCCATGGGCAGTGCTGAATAGGGAGGATTGGTTCACCCGATAGGAAAACGGGTCGAAGGCCAAAGGACTGGCACTTAAGGCCATTGTGAGGCACTTTTTGTTAGCTGTGATACATTATTGGCCTATTGTGCTTCAAAAGCAGCATTCATGAACAAAAAATGCGCTCTGACTTACAATTGTGGTTTGCTATGAACGTGGGTGACTTTTGGTTGGAGCCCGGGCCTATTATTTGTGCCTGTCCGACCCTGGTGAAGGGCATTGCTGGACATGGTTCTAGGGGCTGCAGTTTGACACGGCACGCCATGATGCCCGGTGAGGGCCAGTGGCTTGCCAGTGAACGATGGTCACAGGCTTCCCTGTGTGACTGATTGACAGAAGACAGTGGTGTGCTGAGGGCAGTATTAGACAGGGGCTTTATTAAGCATGGAGCATTTATGGACAAGGAGTGACGTGCCTTGGACAGGTGTTAGTGCTGGTCACGAGGTAGTGCTCTGTACTCGGGAAGTTTTCATGGGCGGGAAGCATTGCTGGGCGTGGGAAAGTGCTTGGAAGGAAGCCAGTGGTGCGCAGGGGGCTTTACACTGAGTGGGGTACAGGGAAAGCACAGGAGTGATATATGGGGTGGCAGTGATAGCCAGGGAGTTTTATGCAGGGCTCGATGAGCTGGATAACTGCTGCTAGTCAGGAGGGAAGGTCACCTAAGCCGGGGTTACCATATATTGCCAGAGGTGGCTTTGTGGTGTGAATCGAAGAGAACCCCCATAGGCAAACTGCCCCTCCCATCCGTCGCATATGAACATAATAGTCCATACGCTCCACTCACACACAGAAATTAGACCCTAAATAATTGCACACATGGACAGTGAAGATGCTCGAATTTGATTTGGGATTTAAAAAAAAACAGCAACGGAATGTCAATTTTTAAACTGGCTTGGCAAAGTATGGCGAAAATCCATCCATTAAAAGAATAACCTGATTTTATCAACCAGCAAGAGAACCGAGGGGTTATCGCAGATGGCGAGGAAAATAAGTATTGCTTTAAACGAAAGCTCATGATCTAAGCCAGAAGTCCGCCATCTGTGCCAGTGCTGTGCCCCTGGGACTATTTTTGAAAGGGAGGCAGAGCACCGCCACTGCTGTGCTGGCAATGTATGGCGTGCCTGTTCTGCTGTTTGCATTGCTGTCTCAGCCTGCCCTTTCCAAAGCAGCATACCTTTTTTAGAGGTACATCAACTCGATTTTGTTCCTGCAGCAGAATAATACTGGTTCTGGCTACTGTGCCCCATTTGAAAGTATTGTATTATTGTATGAACTCCAGTGTAGAAAATGCCCAGAACAAGACAGACCTGAGCTCCGGCAAAGTTTGTCTTACTGGTGCGCCGTTCTGTCCTGAGGACCAAGCCCCCCGGCCTGACCTTTGAGCTCTTGTTGCGGTGGGGTACTTTTTTGAAGGTTTTTTAAAATGCTAGCTGCATGGTAAGGTTTTTTTTCCTTTTAAGAGCGACCAAGCTTGAGAGCAGCAGAATGCTGTACAGGGTGTTTACTGCTAAACAGACCTCTCTTTAAAGTTTGATGAGTCAAGCTGTCTGGGATAAGTCACCCCGTCCTACTGTAAAATATATGGTCAGTGTATTCAATGTCCTAAACCCCCAAACACCCACCCACCCACCCCACAAACATCTTAGCAAGCTGGAATGGTCTGTAAGCAAAACAGGCTTCATGCGTGGTGTTGGCCAATGCCAAGGACTTCCTTCAAGTGCCAGGAACCCATCTCCAACCGGCAGTGGAGGAGGGAAACTGAGACGCTGTCTTCCTAGGACCAAATTCCCAGAGGAGGTGATGAAAGCACGGATCATCCACAGCCCTCACACATGCGCTTCTGGAATGGTGATCTACAATTTGGGGCATTCCACACTGGGGTAGACTACTACCAACCTGCCGCCCTCCCCATGGAGCTGGGACATGGGGTGGGCAGGCAGGACGCGTGATTCTGCTGCTCCTAGCAAGGGCCTGTATTAAAAGTTGACCCTTTCAGTGCACTGGTCATCTTGACAATATCAGTGCATGGAGGGGAGAGTCACAGGAGGGTCGGTCTAAAGGAAAATAGGGCTGGTGCCTCAGAAAGGATGGTTCTATTAAAGGGGTTTGTAAGAGAAAATCTGCCATTTACAGGTCTTCTTGGGGTTGGCGACCTTGTCATGTGATGGCTGAACTCCTGAACAGAGAGGGGGAATGGGGAATTCATGAAGAATATTTGAGCCGTAAATGAGTGTACGGTACTGGTAGGGGCCAGCAACCGAGCAGCCTACCTCCAATGCCCCCAGTCTGGGTTTGTTACAGTGATGTGTGTGCTTATCCGTAAATCTAGTTTGATAGTAGGGGGTGTGGTGCTAGGGGGGGCTGTACTCCCCAGTCTTCTTGTAGGATTGTGGCAGGTCTAAGGGGGATAGGGAGTTTTTGCCCCAAATGTATGAGGGGGGGGCGGGTTTAGACGAATAAGTAATGTAAGAGGGTTGGGGGGCTACAGGGGTCTACCAGAAAAAAAAATAAATGAAATGTTTTCGAGCAGATCACAGAATCGGTCTAAGGAAGAGTCAGTTGCAGGCCATTCTTTTGTATGCTTGATGCCGGGAAAAATACATTTATTTTAAACCAGCACTTACAACGTACCCTCTCACAAACCAGTGTCAGTGGGGTAAGGTCAAAAGGTGCGCATTTGCCTTTTTCTAAGTGGGCGTGTGTGACTAATCAACTTCTGAGGAACCAGTGGTCCAGGGATGAATATTGGTTTCTAAACCATCAATCAGCCCCACACCTCTAACAGATTGGAACACAAGTCAATTATGAACCTCCTTGTCCAAATTTTGGTCACATGGATGAAACAGCAGGCTTATCTCCGCAAGGTCGTGGATCGTGGATTAGTTGCAACACAGCAAAAATACAATTATTTCCCAATTATAAAAGGGACTGTCCAGTCAAGGTTGTATAAACATATCTACTTTATTATTACTAAAACAGACAGTTCTAGCACACTACAAAATGCAACCGACCCTGTAAAGGAACACAGATGACAGACAGTTTCACAAAGGAAAGAGATGCACTCTGGATACTGACAGGAGGATAGTTGGTAAAGTAATCAGTCTTACTGTTCAAGGTTATTTGGTTTCAACACCAAGGGGGCAAAGGGTCGTAACTGTCTTTAGGGGCCTTCAGAGAAGGAGCGGGGGTGGAGGGGTAAGGGGGGGAACCACAATGTACCCAGTGCTGAAGAAGTTCTTGCCGCTCGACAGCGTCGAGGCAGTTTCAGGGCACTTTGCACCCATTGAGACAGAGTTAGTGGCGGAAGACAGCTGCGGGTACCAGGCGGCAGGCAGTTCGGCAAACGAGACTGGACGAATGTCTGTAGGCTGTCCGGTGTGGCAGCTCGGGCCAAGAATTGTTGTCTCTGTGCTGGTTCGCGGATCTGGAATGCTGGTCAAGGCGGCTCGGTCAGCTCTTGTGACTGCGGCATCACAACCGTCAGCGGTGCAGCCGGATGCGGTTCTAGGGCTCGACTGTCTCGATAATGTCCTTAAAAGATGGACGCTGGATGATGCTTTTGTGGCACTCCTCCTAGCTTCTTTGCAGGGCTTGTATCGACCTTTCAAGGAGGACGGCCCACAGGTCAGGAGAGCGATTGCAGGCAACAACCTTGTCCTTTGTCCAGAGACTCTCCGGCACTTCCCACCTAGGAAGCTTGCTGGCAGAACCTAGCAAGGCACGCTGTCTGCTAGCTGGGTACCGGTTCTGGAGGTGCTGGCGGGTCCCCTGAGTCTGTTATCTCCCTCTGTTCCCTGGGAGATGTTTAGGGAAGGGATCTTGCTTCCCTCTTGGAACTCCTGGCCTTCCTTCACTGGCAGAAGATGTAAGGTAGACTGTACCTTCAGCCAAGGTCCAACGGAGTCCTCCTTCTTACTCCTTTCAAAGTCGTCGGATGATCTGCTAAGTGAGGGGTTCAGCCCTCTTTTAAAGCCAAATTGGCCTCAGTGATTGGTGGAGGCGAAGTCTACCTTAATGAACCAATCCTGGGTCCCCACCAACAATCTTCTGTTATGCATGAGATCAAGACCAGAGTGATCTGCAACGGGACAGATAAGTGGTGACAACATATACCCAAGTCCCCCCTGTCTTCCTGTCTGTTGTAGAACAAAGTGTCTCTCTGGTTAACTGAGCCATCTGTGACTCTTGATTAAAGCAGTCTTCCTGTCTCCCCAAATCACACCCTTCGACACCCTGAAAGGGGTCTGCTCTGCAAAGACACCTGGAGCAACTGCTGGACCCAGACAGGCCATTCCCTGCCTTTCATACAGAGAGGTGGAAACTAGCTTCAAGCAGACACATTGCATACCATAGGGGTGTCTGCCCAACCTTCCTGTTGTCTGTCCAGCAACCAAGCCCCCTCAGCAGTTTGCCTCAATTATCTTGTTAGTATGCACTACCACCAGCTGGATTAGACAAAGGAAAAGCAGATCCATGGAGCCTTTGATATTTAAATGAGGCTGCCCATGGCTGGAGGAAGGTGTGCCTTCCCCCTTCTTGAGATGCTTTGATTTACCCGTGGCTGTTACATTCCAGCTGAATATGACAGGGGAAGATGGCGCCTGTAGGCTGTGTCTTCCCGTAGTACACATGAATATGCGTTTCGTGCGGTGAGCAGATAACATTTTGGAGGCTAATCTCCCATCATTCATTTTTATTTATCAAAACATTAAAAAGCCCAGGCGAGCGCACTCTCCATGTGTGTCTGGTCGAATTCCTCACAGTGTGTTAGATTAGCTAGGGAAAGCAGCAGGGAGTGTGTGAGACACTAGGCAGCTAAAACTAATGGTAAGAAGGCTGCGTAGGCCCTGCACTTAACAGGATAGCTGCATGGGGTCCTGCTGAGGCATGAGAGACGGTCATGATAAAATAGCCAGTAATTAATCTCCCTTTGTGAAGAACGTCTGTGCACACTGCTGACATAGTAGTGGATGAATGCCCAGGCTGAGGGGGTACAGGCTGATGCTAACTGAGAATCAAGTAATATTCCACTTTCTGAAGCACCTCAAGTTTAAGTCAAAGGCTATGTGCCCCATTGAGCTCTATGCAGTAGTGCAATCCCTCCCCCCACCTTCAACGCCACAACCTGTGCTGCTATATGCATGGCTGGCTTATAAAGGCGATTTGTACACTGTAATAATAATAATAATAAGGTGAGGTAGCACTTCATGTGGCTCTGCTTCAGAGCGGTGTAATAACTGGTTTCAGCTATTATTATTGCTCTGTGCCAATCGCCTGTACAAGATAACCCTCCATATTGTCCGGTCTCCCACCCGGGTCCGTGACGCATACATGCAATGGCCACACATCCACAAAGTAGATATTCTTAACTGGGTCTGCTTTATTAATGGATTTATCTCCATTGCATCAGTTCTGGTCACATGACCTTCCTCTGTCGCCTGTGCCAGCACCCCGTGACACGGATGACACAACAATACATGTAGTCATTAGTGGTACTCGATGTATCCACAAAGCAATGATGAATTGCCCAACCACAGTATGAGCCTGTGGCGCATGGCTTCTTGCCAGTCACAAGGCAAGCCTGTGTGGTCTTGCGCTATCGGCCTTCCACACAATAGTAGTTATTTGGTCCTAGATGACAGAATAAAACAAGGAGCCTGTTGTTACCATATACCTTACGTGACTTCAAATCAGATTATGGTATTCTAAGATCACCAAACTCCTGGACCTTTTTATCCGAGATAAATGGGCAAGCACTAGTTGGCAGAGAGTGGGTCAGCGTAGAAAGTAAGCTATGGTGTCAGGTAAGTTTAAACTTATTTCTAAAGAAAAGGTGGAACGGAGAGAGAGACGGCTGATAACAATCGCTGTTCGACCCCACTGACCCCAACCATCACCTGTGGAATGTTGAATGTCTCACGCGGGTCTCGGGCCGAGAACCAGCACAAGCCACAGATGCAACACATCTTCCTCTTTTACATTAACAACATCAAAGAACAAAACTTTAGTACATCACACAATCCTTGTATTTCATTGGAATATTCTTCTGTTCATTCTCCCTTTGTCCTTTCACCAAATCCTGCCACAAACCACTCATTCCATCCTCACATACGCTTCTACCCCCATGACTTGGTGCCATCCTATTCATGTTCCATCTATCGCCATTTGCCAAATGCACGCAAGTTCCCCTGCACTCTTTCAACCTTTTTGGACTTGAACATCTTATCAATCCCTTCACTGTCTTTCCAGGTAATTTCAGTCTAAGCCAATCACATCCTTCTATACCAAGCATTTTCGCTCCTCGTTTTTCATCAGTATTCCCTTTGTGCTCACTTTGTTTATTTCATACTCTGTCACACAACTCTCTCTGAATCTCTGAGTTCCACTTATATTGTCTTTCTACACCCCTGACCCATCCTGGACACAACCTATGGTATGGCGACCTTCCTCGCATTAACTGAAAAGGTGCCACCTCTGTTACACCGTGGGGAGTCGTTCGGTATGAAACAATGAATTTAACCAACTCACTCTTAAAGTTCCAATATACACATCTGAACCAGTTCTTTCAACCTTCTATTAAATCTTTCAATCATGCTATTAGCTTGTGGGTGGTTTGAGGAAGTACAAACAGGTTCCACACCATGATCACTTAAACATTCTGCCATCTCTTTTGATTTGAATTGTACTCAGTTGTCCAACACCAATTTCTCTGCTGCTCCCTCATTAGCAAATATCTTCTTTAACAAAATCTTCACATTCATAGTATTAACCTCATTCCTGGGTTGAACAACTGACCACTTAGAATAATAGTCCATCACACTTATCAAAAATATGCAGTCATCTGGTAACACTTGGAATGGTCCTGCTATGTCTATGGCAATTTTCTTCCAGGGGCCTACTGGCAAATCCACAGGAGTCATGGGACTCGCTCTTGTACTTAGCACCTTATCACTATTCTGACATGGGACACATAACTTCACACCACTTTCTATTTCCTAATCCATATTTGGCCACCAAAAGTCAGCTCTAATCCTTCTCTTAGTAGACGATATACCCAATTGTCCTTCGTGCACAACTTTAAGTACTCTCACCTTCTAGGACTTGGGAGGAATCAACACCTCACTTCTCACAACACATTCTCCTTGAACACAAATCTCATCTGCGGTTTACCTCATTGAACTCAATTCCCCTTTCAATCCTCTCTGACGGCCAACCCTTGATGCAGTGCTCCTTTACTCGAGTTAATACCTTATTCTTACACGCCTCTTTACACCATTCATCTCTTGAACCCACTTTTTCCCCTAGCCATCCAATTTCTGTACCAATTTGCTCTTCACTTTCAATCCAGGCAATTTCACTTTCAGAATCAACTAGATCATTAGCTACGTCCATTGTTAGCCTTGACAAACAACCAGCTTGTACATTATCTCTACCTAGTATGTATTCTATCTTGAACTTGTATCCTTGTAGTTTGAACACTAGTCCCTGCAATCAAGCACTTAGATGCATGCCTCCACCTGCAGCCAATACATGTAATAATGGATTATGGTCTGTTTTAATAGTAAATTCCATTCCCCACAAAAACATTCTGAAATGTTCCACTGCCCAGGTAGGTACAGGCGAGGGCCTCCTTTTCGATTATTGAATACTTTCGTTCACCTTCAGTTAAAGTTCTTTATGCATGTACAACAACTTGTAGCCGACCATTATCCTTTTGCAATAATGTTGCTCCCAAGAAATAGCTGCTCGCATCCACTTCTTACACGCATCTTTTCCCACTCTCAAATGTTTTAAGTGGTAATGCCACTTTAATTTCCTCCTTTATCTCTTTAAAACATGTATCTTCAACTTCAGACCACTCAAACTGAGTTCCCTTCCTGAGTCATTTCTTTAAAGGTTCGGTTTTGTGTGCAAATAGCTCCACAAATCTTGACTAAAACTCAGTTCTAGAAAGGACCTTAACTGTTTTACATTTGGCCAGAGCTGGGGCCTCCTTGTATGGCATCAATGTGATTCTGTTTAGGGTTGAAACGTTCACCCGAAATGCTGTGTCCCAAATACTGAACCTCTTCCACCCCATATTTGCATTTTTCTGCTTTCAGCGTCATATTATTCTTTTCCAAAATTGTCAAGACTTCCTTCAAAATGTTATGTTCCATCTCATTCTGCCTTAGATCAATACGTCATCCAATATTAACCCCTTGAATAAAACATGTATGATTCTCTGGAACCCTGAAGAGGCACTTACTAAACCAAACGGCATTCTTATAAATTAATACAAACCATAAAGTGTTATGAAAGCTTTTAACTGTCTCAAATTCATATGTAGTTTCACTTGATGATATGCACTGGTCATATCCAAAGTGCTGAAATGTTGGCCTCACCCAATAGCCCTAACATTTCTTCCAAATTGGGCAAAGGATGACCATCCGCTACCACAAACTCATTTGCGTTCCTTAAATCAACACATATTCTCAGCCTTCCATCATATGTTCTTGTCAAAACCACAGAAGAAACCCATTCAGAACGCTCAATAGGTTCAATTATATCATCCTTAACCATTTCCTCTAATCGCAATTCCAAATCATTATTTTTTTTAAACTTGGTTTTATTAGCATTTATTTGTTTTGTTTGATTCGTATTTATATAGCGCACAACAGCCCGAGGATATCGAGAACATGACATTTTCAATAAACAGAAAATACAGGCGTAACCCACTTTTGCATTAACAGTCTAAAACGCTCTACCCCTGCCCTGTCTCTACCCTTCCCCCATCCACGACCCCCCTCCCCCACCATCCTCTTCCCTTCTTCGGAGTCAGCACTTGGTCCGAGGTGTAGGTCCCTTTTATCGGTGTCTCAGAGGCTAAGGTTCATTTTGTGTCTGTTAATTACCGTTATTGTCTCCCTTCTGGTTCCTTTCCCCTCTCCCCTCCGTACTATTCCAGGCACTGCCTGGTCAAACTTCAATGTTACCTTGCTCCAGGCCCCATTTTAGCAGCAGGGCACAACATCCCGCTTGGACCTCATCCATCGTATCATTCCCATCGCTGTCAGTCTCTCCATTATCATCATGGTTCATACTTTTTCCTCCCCAATCTCTTTCGAGGAAGCGATTCACTTTTCCAACACTGGGCTATGGGCAGTCTTCACGCTCTTAGCATTGCTGCCCACATCTTTGGGAGCCTATATTCTTCCCTATCTTTTTGCGGGAGCCCAAGTAGAGACTGCAGTGGGTCCAGGTCCAACCCTATCCCCATAATCTCTTCCATCCAGCTCAACACCTCTTTCCAAAACACTTGTACCCTGGGACATCACCACCACATGTGGGCCTGGGTCCCTCGGCTCCCACAACCCCTAGGGCACATAGGAGAGGCTCCCGCGAACATCTTGGACAATTTCACTCGGTCCCTGTGCCACTACATCAGCATTTTAAAGTTGTGTTCTATCGTGGAGGTAAACAGTCCACCATGGAAGACCACTCTATATATTTGTGTCCACTCCTCCGCAGGGATTTCTTCCCCCACCAGCTTTACCCAAAACATCTGGAATGTTTGTCTCCCCAGCAAATGTGTCTCGTTCATGGCTTTATATAGCTTGGACAGTATACCCTTTCTTGTTGTTGACTGGTTTAGTACCTTTTCCACTGCTGTTAATTCTGTAGACGCCACATCCCCCCACTTTGGGTCTGTCATGATACCCTTGAGGCAGAGATATTCAAATATTGAAATCGAGTACCCTCCCAGCACCTCCCACATCTTGACCCATTCCTGCAAGTTCCCACCCTCAAACAGTGTCCCACCCTCTCCAGAGCTACGTCCAACCACCGCTGTGAGCAGGCTATTCCCTGAAGTCCTAAATTGAAAGGGGGCCTGATGCAGAGGTCATAGGGGAGGGCCACGTTAAATATCCCTGTGTGTCTCTATATTTGTGCCAGACTGACCAAAAAAAAGCCGGCGTGTGGTGGGACCTAAGACGATCCAGTACTGACCCCAAGGTGGCTCAAATGTAGCCCTGATCTTCAGAGGGTGTGCCACAAGGTCTTCCAAGTAGGTCCAGGAGGTCCTCAAATCTTCCCTTGTGTGTTCCAGCATCACCCTAATTTGGGCCACCTTATAATGTAGGCGGATGTCCGGAAACCCAAATCCCCCCTTATCCCTTCGCAGAGTCAGGGTCGCCATTTTAACCTTGCAGTTTTATTCCCCCCTATATAAATCTACAGAGCTTTCCTATAATTTCCAGGAAGAACTTCTCTGAGAGCTGTCTCAGGATGGCCACAAACAAGTATGACAGCTTGGGGAGCACATTCATTTTTATGGAGGTCATCCTGCCACCATACCATGTCAATATCAGTGGGTGCCACCTCTTCAGATCAGCCGTCAACTGACCTCGGAAGGGATTGTAATTAGTCTCCACCATCTCCTCCAGGTACCTCGTTACCCAAATGCCCAAGTACTGAATGCTCCTTTGGTCAACTCTCATGCCTCAATAGCTCTCTTTCGAGCCGAGAAGGGGACTCTGTTCTAGTATCGGCAGAATAGCGTATTCATCCACTTTGATCTTGAGCCCTGAAAGGCGGCCATAATCTGCAATCTGGGTCATGAGAGCTGGGAGGGAGACCTGGACGTTTCGTTAGATAAGGCAGTATGTCATATGCGAATAATTAGAGTTTGCACTCGATTTCTCCCCCTGCTATGCCCTTAATTTGATCATTCATTTGAATCGCAATTGCCAGTGGCTCCATAGCAAGGGTGTACAGAAGTGGGGAGAGGGGGCATCTCTGCCTAGTTCCTCTCGTGAGCTCGAAGGTCTCTGTGAGTCCCCCGTTAATCTGAAAACCTTCGTACTGGGCCTATTATATAGTTCTGCCACCCATTTAAGGAAGTTTGTTCCCAGTCTCTTCCTCCCCAGGACCTTCATCATGAAGGGCCACTCGACCCTGTCAAAGGACTTTTCTGAGTCCAGCGCTGCTAGGGATGCGTCCAGCCCCTTCACTTGTGCCCTGTGGATCAGCTAGCTAGTCTTCCTGATATTATCCATTCCTTGTCTTCCCCTAATAAAACCCACCTGGTCTCCATTTCCTAGGAGTAGCAGACATCCCTCCAGTCTCGTTCCCAGGACTTTCGCTAATATCTTTACTTCTTCATTAAGGGTAGAGATTGGCCTGCAGGATGAGCACCTAGTGGGGTCCTTCCCTTCCTTTGGGATTGCTACGATGATTGTAGCCATCATCGTGGGAGGGAGGGAGGGAGTCTCCTCCCAGACATGCATTGAACACCTTCACTAAAAATGGGGCTAGCAGGGATTTAAATAGTTTGTAGAATTTTATCGAGAAACCGTCTTCCCCAGGGGCCGACCCCGACTTCATCCCTGCGATGGCCCGCATAACTTCCTCTACAGTAATGGGGTTCTTGAGGTTATCCATTGTTTCCTTGAGGAGACCCGGGAGGGGTAACTTTCCCAGGAATTCATCTAAGTACTGTAGTACTTAACAAATTCAGTGCCAATGCTCTTGGTGTCATAGATGCACCTGCCCTCCCTGTCTTAATTACTCTTATGGTCCTCCTCTTTTTCTCCACCCTCAGTCTCCAGGCCAAGATCCTATCCGCTCTATCCCACCTTTCGTGGTATTTCTGCTTCAAGAACAGTCTTTTTTCTTCTGTGTCCTGCGTTAGGATGGCCTTCAGTTTGGTCTTACGCCGTTGAAGTTCCCCTGCTTCAGTTGGTGATGTATTCTTTCCCTGAGTACCTCACGGCTGTATCCGCTCTATCTTCTTACGGAGCGTGCTATCCCTCTCCCCCTTTCCTTCTTTTTCTTGGAGCTTATTCTCGTCAGGGTCCCCCGGATAGTTGCCTTGAAGCCCTCTCAGACTGATTGAATCCCAACCTCACCAGTATCATTAAAGTGGAAGTACTCCTTGATTTCCCTAAACAATTTCTGTTGTACCCCTTTATCCTTTAGCAGGAAGTTGTTACATCTCCAGGTCCCCTTGTATCCCCGGGGCCCCCCATTTCCATAGACGCTTTCACCATATCTTGGTCCGACCACGGGATTGGGGCGACCTGTGACTCCATGATCTGCTCCTTTAAGGTCGAGTCTACCAGCACCAGGTCTGTACGTGAGAAGGAGTCGTGGACCACTGAGTAAAAGGTGAATGGGTGGAGGGAGTTACATAACCCCAGCACATCGTTAACCTGTTTTAAGCGTTACGAGACCCACGAATTTGCCCTGCTCATTCGTCTCTCCCCTATCCTTTTGTGGTCCCTTAATGGGTCTAACACCATGTTAAAGTCTCCCCCAACCACCAGTTGACCTTCTAAAAATGTCATTAGTTTATCCCTGACCTTCTCCCAGAATTCACATTGATGCACATTCGGCGCGTACACTGAACCCATCATGAGCTTAATACCATGCACTTGACCCTTTGCAAACACATACCTCCAACTGCGGTTGGACAGAACCAATTCTGTCAAGAAGCGCAGCCGGTTTGAGATCAGAATTGCGACCCCACGCTTCTTTTTGACATCAGAGGTCATAATCACTCCCCACACCTCCCTGGAAATTTGTGTTCACCCCCCCTCCGCCAGTGTGTTTCCTGGAGGCACATCCAGTCTAGGTTGAATCTCTTGAACTCACGAGTACCAACTATCTTTTGAATGGTGACTTAAGACCCCAGACATTTAGGGAGCCAATGCTCATTTAACCCAGGCCAGACATCGCCTCTTTTCTGGGGTATCACCTTACTTTCCCCTCCCCCAGAGACAGATCCACACTTGAAATCCTAATGACTGGGCCCCTACCCACCCTTTCTTTGAGAACATTCATCCCCTTAACCATAACAACCCCCTCTCCCATCAACACCAATACCCCTCTCTGCGTCCCTCCACTCTCACGGCATCCAACCCCACCCAAATCTATCTCTTCTGACGAGATTGAATCACCAGCGGTCCTCCCCAATCTTGGACCGGCTCTCATATTATGCAGAAACACCCTGATCCATTTCCCCAGGCTTGTCCCCTTGGCTCAAGAGGGGCCGGCCGGAGGGGAGTTGAGTTTGCTGAATTTTCTTGAATCTGGAACTTTGTCTACTCGGACCCTTTTTGCGCATTCGCCTGTCCTCCTAGCTCTTTTCCTTGCCGGTAATTCTCTGCTCGTCTCCTCCCATTAACTCCTCCCTCACCCTCCTTAATTCTTCCTCTGTTACTAGTTTGTAACTGTAACCCTCATTTTCAAAAGAGATGGAGAAAGAGAAACCCCATTGGTATCTCACTCTCTTCTCACAGAGCCACTGCGTTAATGGGGAACATAGACACCTCTTCGTTAGTGTGAGTGCGGACAGGTCCTGGTAAATCGCCACTTCCGCATTGTCCAGGGTTACTGAGCCCAGTCTCCTCGCCTTCTCCAGGATTTGTTGCCTGGAAGTTGTAGTTATGGAAGCGCGTGTGCACTGAGCGTGGACCCCTCCCAGTTGCTCCCACCCTGTAGACTCTTTTGAGTTTAGGTTCATCCATGTTCTCATCTCCGAACATTGCCTTTACTACTTCATGGATTGTCCTCCTTAGGTCTCTTTCACCCTCCTTGTCTGGAATTCCAAAGAATCTCAAGTTATTCCTTCTCTCTCGGTTTTCAAAATCATTAATTTTTAGGGCCACCTAACCTTCACTCCTCTCCAGCTCCGCCAACCTCATATCAATCTGAGTTTCCATTGTCTCGAGGGAGGTCTGTTTGTTCTCCACCGCCTGGAGCCTCTGGTCCATACTGTCGATTCTGACATTTATTCTATTTACTTTTCTGCCAATGTCTGCCCTCATTCCCCTGATCTCTTTCAGGAGGGAGGCAATATCTCTCTTGGTGGACATGGCTTTGCTCCCTGTCTCAAACATATTGGCAGGAGTTTTTTCTCTCCCTCGCGCTGCTTTCTGATATTCAAAGTGACCCAGTTTTGCCCTCTCATGTGCAGTTGGGGGCTCTGTTCTGAGTTCTTAAGCCTCACCCGGTCTCCAAATTCCTTATTGTTGGGCCCTCTCTTTAGCGGGACCCTCTTCACTCACTTCTGGGGGCCCACACTCTGTCTCTTCGCTGCTGGTCTGTGCCCCACAGTTGAGGTCACTTAGTTGGTTGGGTGGGGGTACAACGGGGTGGATTCATCCCCTTCCTCTCACTCTATGCAGGTGGGGGTCTATTGCCTGCCCCATCGCCAGAGAGCACCTTACTGGTGCTTGCCTGTGTCGCCTTCCCTTTGCTATCGTCTGCGCCAATTCACATTGCAATGCAGGCTGTGGTTCTGTCAAGTTATGACCCCGACTCTAATGCACTGCGTGGGGGTTTGTTGTCAGGGGACCCAGATCTTCAACATGGGGGGCACATGCCCCAGGTTTGCCCCTGGGGGGCCCTCTGCCAATCTCATTGTCTAGTGGCTCTGCGGGTGCCCGACCTCGCCATTGGGGGTGTGGCATGCTCCAGACCCGCCTTCCCGCCTCGCTGTATCCTCTCTTGTTTTGTCCAAGAAGGCAGACACACGCCCCAGGTATGTACCCGGGGGCCCACACCTTTGCTAGTTATCCCTGAGTTAGATTGATTTTCTGCGTCCCCTCCACCTCCTATATGGGCCCTCTGTGGGTCTGTTTCCTCACTGTGTGTGCCCCCTCTGCTCTCCCCTCCAGGTATCTCCTGCTGCTTCTGGTGTTCGGAGGGTGGGCTCCCCCCGGCCTATTCCCAAACTGAGCCCCGGCTGGGCTGTTGCTGTGGAGAGTCTCCTGGGGGGCGCTTTTATTTATGGGGACTGGAGCCCCTCTTGGGGCTGACTATCTGGCCTCCTCAAAGGGCCTGTTGGATTCAGGCTTTTTGCTGGCGAATCTTCTGCAGGTGGTCCCTGTGCCCTAAGGGGTGGTCCCCTCCCCCCTCTTGGGTGCACAGGGGGGGCCCAAACTAAGTCTCCCCTTCGTTGGGGTGGGTCGCCATCCCCTGCCCAATCTGTGCGTTGTTCTGGAGAGGAGCACCGAGAGAAATCACGGTGGTGGCACAGGCGGGGCGTGGCTACCCCGTCCCGTGCAGCTAAGTGGCCCCACTAAGAAGCAGAGACCGATGAGGAGGATCAGCTGGCCACCCCCCTCGGAGGAGGGGTGGGAGTAAGGAACCAAGAGCTACAGGGCGAGGACAACAGCCTGGTGGCCCGCCGGGGGAAAAAAGAAAAACAAATTCAAAACAAAACAAACGGCAGCTGGGTGCGCCCAGGGGACCCCCCCTGCACAATAATGTGAACGGGGTAGGAGATACCGGCTAACTCAGCCCGGAGGGGGTTTACCTCTTCTGTGACTGAGCTCCGCTCCGGGAAATAACAAAGTGACTCTCTGTCCTGCCCAAAGTGCGGTGGAAAGTCGCCGGACTGCAATCCCTCCTCTCTGGATAGGGGCAGAGGTGCTTTCCGCCAATCCCTCTGAGCCTTGTTCACTGTGTTTCACTGGGCCCTGAGGCCCGGGAGTTGGATCGGAGTGCGCTCCTGGGGGCCGCGCAGCCCATGGGGGGGGGGGATCAGCCTACTCCAGTGGGAGCTTCATTGGGGGGCTCAACCCTCTCAAAGGCCCTGAACGGCGGAGCTCAGCACAGAGCCAACCACATCTCTGCGTCCCCTGCTGGCCTCCTGCAAATCATTTCCAACTGTAATTGGTACCTTACAAACCTTATTGCGTACAGGTACTGCCCTTGTCTTCAGTTATATCTCATGCTCAAATGTACTTAACATGCCCAAGTCTTTCTTGAATAACTTGGGATAATCACTAATTATCCCTTGTATTACTGTATTTCCAATACACATTACTTGTTCCTCTTCCCCCGGATGTAACTTCATTTTGAATTCACCCTGGTGAATCCAACCGGGTATGGGTGCACCTGAACTCGCCATATACACCTTATCTTGTTTTTTTCCTTCCATTATATTCAATGTCACTGAACACATATCCCAAAATGTCAATCTTTCCTCCTCCATAGCCTCCTGGATGAATATCAGACCTAAACACTGTACATTCCGCAAACAAATCCTTAAAGTCATCAAGTCCCAAAATGGTATACTTGGAACATGAATCTGCCATTACTCTCTTCATGTGTCCATCAAACTAAACAGAACACCAAGTTCTCTCATGCTCGTCCTTATCTTGTCCTCCATTTATCATAGGAACTTAATTCGCCACTTCATCTTCTCTGCTGACCACGTTGCCCTCAATATAGTGTACCTTGTTCTTAGGTCTCACATAACACATCCTTGAAAATTGTCTCTCCGTCCACAGTTTGAACAATCTTTTTCTAACGCTGGACAGTCTTTGCTGTTGGCTAGATGATCTTCCTTGCCACAACTACAACAATGGGCCTCATTACGAGTTTGGAGGTAGCCATGCCCTTATTAAGGACATGGCTACCTCCAAACTCGGGTCCAGGTCCTGCAAAAGGGGACTTACCGCTCCATTCCAATTTCTTTGATGCTCGCAGTTCCTCCCCTTCCTGAGCATCTAAATACGCCTCAAAGAGTTCTCTCCACAATTCCCATTTCATGCTGGGATTCCCTGGAGATGGTAGAAATGGAACTGGAGTTTGAACAGACATATTTAAGTTCCTCCTAGCATATGTTCTGTTCTCTTGCATATTTTAATAGGGTATCTTTCCTTATTTATTCAAAGATCTTCCCTTTTCTTTCTTTGCAAATATATATTTCCTTTTAACTTCCAAAAAAAAAATGCATTTTGAAACCTCCACTGCTATACAACTTGCTAATTAAATCCTTCTCTTCTGCCCCTCTCTCCCCCTTTAATGCCCCTTACCACCCTACTGGATGTAGCTGAAGTTCCTGGCCTCATAGGATTTATTTATTCTCCAAATTAACCTTTCAGTTGAGAAGGCAGAGTTTAAACAAACACAGTTCAGTTACCACTGCTGGCGTGCTGTTCACTCCCATCCTCTTCACCATTTGTAGAAAGTAAGCTATGATGCCAGGTAAGTTTAAATGTACTTATTTATAAAGAAAAGGTAAAGCGGGGGAGAGAGGCGGCCGATAACAATCTCTGTTGTACCTCACTGCCCCCAAACATCACCTGTGGAATGTTGGATGGGTCACGCAGGTCTGGGGCGAAGAACCAGCGCGAGCCACAGATGCAACACTCAGGGCCAGTCAGTAAAATGGCCTGCCTTCAGTGTGTTCAGTCACAGCCCATTCCAAGTGGAAATCCATTTGCTCGGTGTATGTAGAGACCCTGCTCAGAGGTGTTGCTAGTGGGGGGGGGGGACTGAGGGGGTTATAGCCCTGGGTCTTTTGGTTGTAGCCCCGGAAAGAAGCTCATAGGCAACAACCAAAAGGCTAGCTAGCCCGAGTCCCGCCAGTCCCGAGATTAGCTTAGCCCCTGATCTTTACCAGACCTAGCAACACCGTTCCCTGCTTAAATTCCCATGTTGTACTGACAGAAGCCCCTCAGTGATGCCTTTTCGATGATGTTAAGACCTGAAAAAGGCAAGAAAAGTTTCCAAAATCGTGACCAGAAAGTCAACCACTTCGATAGATTGCAGTGTTTAAAATATGACTTCCAGTTGTGGAGCCTCAGAAGTAATCTTAAGCATGCTTGTGGTATTATAGTTCCCTCCAACCTCTCCCATGGTCCCTCACGCTTGTGTCCAGTTTGGGATTTGCGGGATTTGCGGGTGGGTGGGGAGCAGCAGAATTCTACTTGCCTTCTTATATAACAATAGCCTACAATTAACACAAAAATAATTTGCCCCCAAAATGTATTTTGACAACTAGAAAAAAACAGGCAGTCGTACATTTTTAAAGGCATAGCATTTTATGACTTCCTGTCCCAAAAAGAGAATGGAAGTTGTGCTCAAATGCCCCAGCATAAATGTGAAATTGCAGTCCGGAGTCTCTCATGAGATCACAAGCTGGGCACACGTTGATGTTGAAGGTCAAGGGTGACCAAGCAGGCCCTGAACTTAGCTTTCCACACCTGTACCACATCGTACTACGAACTCTGCACAGACCTTCGTAAGGGGTCTGTCCATTAGCGGGAAAAAAATGGAAACAGCTCTGTGGGGTCTGTGACAACCACCCAACCTATTCACACCGGGGAAGTAGAAAGCCACAGTTGAGGACAGTGGCGTGTCCAGGCTCTTTTGACTGGGGTGGCCCAAGTGGGGCACTGACTTATGCAGGGGTGGCATGAAGTATGAGTGCAGACACACACATAATGATCATAGTTTAGGATAATGGGGTGGCACCTGGGCTGTCCAATCATATTCCACTGGTAGCACGTGTCACCCCAGGCCACTCCCTGAACACGCCACTGGTTGAGGGTGCAGATGTCACCGAAATGATAAACGCCACAGAACAAGCCGTGGCTAGAACATACAGGAGGAAGTTGGTGACCCTGAACGGGGCAGGCACGGTACTGTAAAACATTCTGAAACTCAGCCAAAACTGATCTAGAGTGTGTGTAGCTTCAGACCCATGTTTCATTGACCCATCACTGCCTTTTCAAGAGATTTGTAGGGAAGGAACAGCGGTAGTCTCTTAATTTATTAGGTATTTCAAAAGGAACATGAACTTATTAATTGTATGACAGTTAAAACATTCTAGAAATAGAGAAATACAAGTGAAAATGTGGATATATTGGATGAACAAACGATCATGAAATTGCAATTGGTGAATCGCACAGTTACTGGAGAGACGGTTCAAAAAGTGTTGTCTTTCCACCTCCAATGTACTGTTGATGGACCATCATGTCTGTATGTAAAGATTATGTGAGCTGGCCTTCCTCTCGGGTAATGTTATACCTGTTTGGTCAAAGCAGAGACTCGACTTTTTCTCTATCATCTCCTTGTGCGAGGGGAGAGAGTAACTAGTGGCTTAACTGTTGTTACTGAGGAATGATTTTCCGAATATTTCTCTGTAAATTGCAAAGACTGCTTCTTTTATTTTTTTTCAGAATGTTGACGCTCTCCTCGTCAATCTAATCGGGTTTAAAAAATCCAATTCAAAATCAGAAATAGAAAAGGCAATAAAAAATGTGATAATTAAACCAACATTTCAACCAAATGAGTTTAAACAAATAAAATCATAAGAATTCAAGAACGCTGCTACAGGAACGTTATGACAGTACCGTCAACGACCACGGGAAGGTGGACATTGTTTACAAAACTCCTTTGTATGATTCACCATCAATATTATGGACTTTTTTTAAAAAGCAAGAAAACATCCTTCTACCTGCAATGTGACAGTAGAATATGCCACTTCAGCTAAAAATCCACCCATGCACAGTGCCACCTAGTAGCCATTACTAGAAGTTTACTTCTAGATCAGAGACTCAAAACAATGCACTTTGGGTATCTAAATTATCTGAAAAGCTCGTATGTGGCAAAAGCAAACCTTTTGGCTAATTTTCGCACCCATAGCGCATTGCTTTGAGGCTCAAATCTTGAGGTGCACTTCCCATGATGGCCATTAGGTGACTAGGTGACGCTGTGCATGGGTGGCTTTTTAACTGAACAGGCCTATTCTGCTATCGTTCCTATGACTAATCTGGTATTGCAAGAATTATCCGTGATTGACTAATTCTGTTATCACCCAGCCAACCAGCTCTCCATTGAGTCACACTGCTCTAGCTAGCTATGATATGATATGGCATTTACAACGTTCCTATACACAAGTGTTTCAAAGCGCAGCGAGGCAAGGGAGTGGGAACAGAGGGAAGACAGAGACACCGATCTTACTAGCCCAAGTGACATTGAAATTGCGCAAGTGCAGGGGACGGGGAGAGGGAAAGTGCGGGGGAAAAGGGGAGGGGCAGTGCAGTACATAGGATCAACAGTAATAAATAAATAGAATAAATAAAAACAATAGGTAAAAAAGTGCGGCCAGCTTGTGCCAAGTGCAGGGGTAAGTGCAGACATCAAGCTGGTGGGGACTGTAGGGATACAGATACAGCCCCCAAGTGCAGGGGTTGCCTGGGAGGCAGTGCAGGTGTGCAGCTGGCGGGGGAGGAGGCCTGGGCCCGAGATCAGAGGGTAGCCTGATGACCAGTGCAGTTTAAGTCAGGAGTTCAGCAGGAGAGAGGAGGAGAGAAAGCAGAAGCAAAGAGGAAGGTCTTGAGGAGTTTCCGGAACCGGAGATGGTTCTCAAGTTTCAGGGAGGCAGGGAGGCTGTTCCAGAGGGAGGCCCCAGCCGAAGAAAGAGATCTACCACCAACTCGTTGCTTGGAGAAGCGACGGACCCTGAGGGATTTGGAGGTGGATGAGTGAAGAGCTTGAGAAGGATGATATTTAGGAAGAAAGAGTTGAAGGTATTGAGGCCCCAGGCCCCAAAAGGCCTTGAGGACAATGCAGAGGGTTTTGAACTTAATCCTCGCAGCCACTGGGAGCCAGTGCAGAGATTTCAGTCCTGGAGAGATACGATCCCTGGGATTGAGGACAAGGACAAGTCTCGCAGTCCTTTTCTGGATGAGTTGCAGAAGGCAGAGAGTAGAAGCAGGCAGATTTAGAAAGAGGCTGTTGCAGTAGTCCAACCTAAAGAGAACTAGAGCTCTGGAGACAGTGAGCCTCCGAGGGAAGGAGAGGAAAGGAAGAATACCTCTGAGGAGGTGCAGCTGGTAGTGTGACTTCGTAGAGACGTATGAGATGTGAGGAGAGAAGGAGAGTGTGGAGTCGAAGATGACCCCAAGGTTTTCAACCTCACAGGTGGGAGATGGAAGAGTGCCAAGAGAGGCCGGCCAGAGAGAGATAAGAAAGGAGGGAGCATGTGTGCCGATGAGTAGAATCTCAGTCTTACTGGCATTAATGCAGACATCATTGGCGACTTATGCGCAATGGAGCACAATGGAGCATGACACATTTTTTATGTTTTTGAAAAAAAATGGATTTGGTTTCTTGCCATGGATATGTTGGAGTGGCAGAGTGTTGGCAGAGTGTGGCAGCTGTCAGGAGACTCTTTGCGGAAAGCAGCGTTCTATCGTGTTACAGCAGCGTGTATCAGCACCAATACCAGTAACATCAGACTGCAGTGATTTTTCAGTGGCCTCTAGTAAGAGGCGGGACTTATCTGCCAAATCCCCCACTCCCGACTCAGAGCATCACGGAGTGTTGGCGGAGTGTTGGCAGAGTGTTAGCAGAGTGTTCCTTGGCTGCCATGGAGCAATGTCTGCTACCTGATTCCAGGCTCCCCTTGCGCACACTGAGCCAACTGAAGATGGTGATCCATGAAAAACAGCGGGACGTAGTGCAAGCCGGAGGTAGGGAAGGATGCACGAACGAGCTTTCACCAACATCTATTCATTCCGGAAGATCATGAAGGTACTGCTTGTACTGCTTGTGCTGCTTGTGCTCCGTTTCCATAAATAAGTGCTCAGTGTACTGTCCCCCCCCGTCCTCTCCCTTGGAAAAACAATGAGAGTGGGAAGAGGGGTGGAGGGGACCTGCGCGACCTTGCCACCTGGGCTGAACGCTAGCAATACCCCATGCGGAGTGTCAATGCAAAATCCACTTACGTGGACAGACAAAGTCCCAGCCGACAACTTAGCATCCACTTCACGCATACCAAAAGTACCTAATGACCCATTTCTCCTGAACGATGCAAATCTGTCAGGCCAGAAATGGGACACTAATGTTGAAGATAGGACGGAAGCAACCTCTGAACAGACCTTAACTAACCACACGAGTATGGCACGACAAAGCTTGAATACTTCAGCTAAAACCAAGTGGTGGAATGTAGGAAGTCCATCCCCTACAAACGAACTGGGCCCCTCACGACCCAAAAAATCGAGCAGTTTGCAGATAAAACAACGCTCCAAATCTTTCTCAGACGCCAAGACCATTAGATGGCATTTCAAGCCAAAAGAACTTAACATTCACACAGTACCACAGCTAGCCGCTGCTCACGCACTAAAAACAACTGCTTTCTTTTGTCCTGTTATTTTGTCTCACTGGTGGATTGATAAGGGGATTGTTTCCCTTTCCAGTCGAAAGCGCTTTGCTTTGTGGATGCTCCAATATGGGTCTCGGGTTTCTGATGAAGTTGCGTGTACTGCCACTCACCGTATGTTTGTGATTGGGCATATTCTTCGGTTTTTTACATTGGGCGTCCCTGACCTTTTGCCTGGCTCTTAGATCCCTTGAGCTGGATACATGTGGAGCGTCCCGATCAAATATGGCAAAGACCTCCTGGGATGAGATTGAGGTTTGTGTAATTTTTAGTTGCGTCTGTTTTGCTTGTGCTTTATCATGTATCACATGTTTTTTGCGTGATCCCTCGTTGCTCGGAGTTGGGAAAATAGTGATGCTTTTTGATGGCGCAGGTGCCTGTGCACTAATTTCTGTGTCCGTTGCGTAAATTAACAAGCTATTACTCACATTCAGTATGGTAGAAACATACCTCTACTTGCGGCAGACAATGCGACTGCATGGAGGCTATGTTTGTTTGACTCTGATCGTTGGACTGCTCCCAGATTTCAGATTTTGTGTTCTCAGTAGTTTAACCGTATCTATGAAGCAGCCCAGGAAAGACCTCTTGTCTTCTCTTGCCTCTTCAATTAGATTAATTAAAGTTTTAAAGATGGTGCTTTCCGATTCCTCCTCTTTTTCTCTTTTCTCTCGCTGCTTCAATATGTGCTTCGATACATGTTAGCTTTGACTGAATCAATGCAATAAGTGTCGTTTGATCTTTGTAGTTGTCATGTAGTGATTCGTATAGCTTGAGGAAGGGTGCCATTGTTATGGTTATCATTGAAGCCAGTGTTGACTGTAAGGTGGTGCACTAGTCATCATGGGTCAATGAGTTATCAGGTTTTTCACGTTTCGCACCAGGAGCGCATCTCTTCAGAGACTTATCCCCTTTTTACCAAGTTTTGGTTTTATGGGATCCGCGATGTTCTGAGCTCTCTGGGCATCTTGAAGCCACCAAGAGATCTGCATCAGAAAACATGGAGGATTCATGGCTGGACATCTCTGATGCAGATCTCTTGGTGGCTTCAAGATGCCCAGGTATGGAAAGTGGGAAAAGGCAGCCTCTACACGCTTCTGACTCGTCAAAGAGTGCATCGCTTCAGATGGGAAAAGAAGACTGTGAAATTTTAGTGCTTCCAGTGTAAAAAAGCCAAATCCACACAACAGACAGTTTAGGAAATACGAAATAGGAAAATAGGATCATGCAACACCCGTGGATTCACCCATTTGTTTCAACGCTTGGACCCAGAATTCACACGCCTTGATGTACTATCCCTACAAGAATCCTGGCATAGAGAAACACCAATCCTGGATGGATTTACCAGAAACCTGAACAAGGCAGAGAAAGGGACAAGGGGAAGACCCTCGTTAGGATTACTAATGTTCATAAATAAGAGCACAATAGAGAAAGTGATAAAAGTAATGCAGATTGCGTTAATAAAATCAAAAGATTCCCTGAATTCCAAGGAGGGAGTTGTAAAGACTGGTAGGGGGTGTCTGTACTTCCGCTCTCTATATGGTAGAGGAGAGGCACAGAGGACCCCAGCAAAGATTCTCTATTGGTAGCAAAGGGCGAGCAATCAAGGCCTAGCTTTTCGGGAGGTGATGCAGGCTGGTTCTTAAGTACAGTGTAGTCCCCGAACCCCCACAAAGGAATGTCCACACACTGTATTACTGAAAACACAGTCTTTATATAATTAATATTCAGAAGTATGTACACAATCACAATAACGCACTTTGTACTCGGAGATCAACAATGATAAATATGTACAATTCTAAAGTGGTACCATCAATGTTATCAAATCTCATTAAAGTGCATCAACTGTATGGTTAAAATGTCACACAGATCAATAACGAGGAAACCAGCAATAGAGATAGGAAGGAACGCAAGATGGTTGAAACAATAGGCAGAATGCTGACCCCTACCGCCAGGCACAGTTCTGTGTGGAGATCCCCCCCACCTGGGCAACCTGTAAATAAAGATATATAGCACAAGCCAAGTCCATATATTGTTCAATAGTCTTATTTCCACCTATTAAGGTTTTACCCCCCCCAATGTACCTGGTGGAGTAGAGTTCTCCGAAGATGTGTCGACCGATCCTTCTTGAGTGACTCCCTTTAAAGCAGGAGCCACGGACCGTCGAGAGGCGTCGGTCTGGGAATCGACGGCCCTTCTTGAGTGCCCTCCCTATAAGGCCGGAGTCACGGGTCGTCGAATGTCAGACGGCGAACAGGTTGAACTACGGCAGTGAAGTGGCAGCGTCGTTCCTAGCGGTGCTCGTCGACGACGGGGCGTTGGCGTCCTGCAAGGAAGAGGCGTGCGGGGCACCTCAGTGACGATAGTTCTGGACCGCAAAGAGATGATGATGAACTGTGGCCCAGCAAGGGCGTCGAGTCGTCAGCGTCTCTGTGATCTTTAGGTGGCGGGAAACCCATCGGCGGATGCTCCTCGGCGCATCGACGGTCAGGCTTTCTCCAGCAGGATAAAGCGGGCGACGATGCAGACAAGAGCGTCCGATGATCAATTGAAGTTCTTAGGCAAACGGGAGGACGGCGGTCGTCGACAGTGGCGGACAACAGTCCGGGTGCTTCTCTTTGAGATTCCGCAGCAGTCCCCGTCTCGGGTCGGCAGCCTGTCGAAGGTCTGTCTACCAGGGAGCTTTGGCAAAGATCAGCTGGTGCACGATGGTCCCTCGTAGCTCGGGAAGAGGGCGCCTTACCAGGTCCTCTCTGAGTCAGTCCTTGGAGACACAGCAGCTTTCAGATTGTGAAGGAGAGCAACAGCAATTCTTCTCATTCAGCAGGGCTTCAAGGTCAAGCTTCAGTTACTCCAGTTACTCGTCGTAGTGGACTTCAGCTTCTGAACAATTTCCAGTGGTGATAGGTCCCCAGATATACTATTCTGTCTCTCATCCACACTGCTAGGTCACACTCAGCAGCCAATCATCCAGAAGGGCATTCATGCAGTCAGTCAGCCAATCAGGCACGCAGTGCATTCAGGCCATCCTCCTCCTCCTGCTCAGACTCTCACAACAAGGAATGTGGATTGGGACAAGTACCCAGCCATTCAACACTACACACTGCATTCAGGCCAGTTTCGGGCAGGGCTGTCTCAGTCTTTGTCTCTCATGCCAGAAACCAGACAACCACAACAAGAAGTGCATATTGGTCGCACACTCCATTCACCCAGGTCCCACCCACAGGAGGTACCCACAACATACAGTCACTGGGAAGGCTCCAGCTAGTCTGGCCGGGCCTTCACAACAACACCATATATGACACTTCCACCCAACAGCCAGTCAGGGGGAAGGGACAGAGTCAGGGCTTCCCAGGACTTTGGGAAAACAAGGTAATAGGTAATAGAAAGCAAGAGGCCACAGGGGCCATCTTGTTTTCCATCAGGAATCAACTGATTCCAATGGCAGGGCCTGGGTATCCCAAAATGGAGGATACTCCGCGCACCTGTCAAATTCAGCATGGAGCTGCCACCAGCCTATACCCTGCTCTGCGGGCCACCCACAGGTGCCCAAAAACATACACTAGGGGCATGGGGTTGTACTCCCCCCCATGGGTGCCATGAGGGTATCCCACGGGTCCGTTCACCAAACCAAAAGAGAGAGAGCTGCACCGCCAGGAGTCCCACATGAACCCCTGCGCGGAAAACACGACAGAACATACGAAAAAGGCAGTCAAGGACAAGGATACGGAGGCCCTGTCCTTCCGATGCATTTCCAGCATCACAGGAGTCCAAGCCATCATTAACCTCTACTGGAATGTCAAGGCCAGAAAAGCTAATTGCTTCATTCAACTAGCAATGACATGGATGGATGATTAGAGCAGAATTTGAAGACCCACAGATTATCTGTGGTGACCTGAATGCTGACTGACTGGGGGCCTCGACAAGTGCCGAAAAGAGCAGGCACAATGCCGAGAAGTCCATACTTACATTGAAGTGGCTAGAAGAAATAAAAGGTAGATATCTACATATGGTCAATGGCCATGTGAAGGGAGACCTGACAGGAGCCAAAACTACACTGGACTTCTTCTTTGTCGACAGACAACTTTTTGCAGGGTGATTTCATTAAAGATCTTGTCGTCCTTGAAGAGTGATCACAGACCTTTAATTCTAACTTGCTCCAAGTATAGCGAAGAAGCCAACACAAACAACAGTGGGAAATGTTGGCCTTGCAAAGTTGACCTTAATAATGGTCTGAACAGATTGGGGATCCACACAAAATCGCTTCCTGCATTGGCAACAGCCCTGAACAAATGGCATCTATCCCTGAATTGGAAGTTGACTACGAGCTGTGTCTACTCACATTTAGAGAAATACATTCTGGAAAAGACAAGGTTACGTTTAAGCGAAAGCACATCTTTAATTCACTCATTGCGGAAAAGAAAAAAAAAACCTGGCAAAAGATCTTAGGATTCTAAACCTTGAACCGCTTGAAACTAGATTTGAAAAGAAGAGAGCCGGCAATCAATAACATTGCAACTGGGTGAAGTCCCACAGAGCCTTCTTATATCAAAAAGACTCTGAACATATGTTGATGGCCCTAAATACCAAAAATGCCAAATTCTTCTGGTCCTTTCTGAACGATAAGGGAAGTGACAACGGTGCCTTGCTGGAAAATATAATTCATGAAACTCAATGGATAGAACACTTTGAATCAATCTATGGCCAAAATAATCCAGTAAACATCGGAATTGATTTGAAACAAGATCCCAACCCTGGGCCATAGATATTGATAGAAATGAAACAAAGTGCATCATAGCGAAAAAAAGTATCTCAAGGTCCCCAGGTCCTGATGGCATGTCAAATGTCATGCCAAAGGCAGCCCCGGACATGTGGGCAGATTTCTGCTTTGAACTCTTTTCCAGAATTAACTACTCAAAATCAATCCCTGCCTCGTGGAAACGCACAGTAGTACCCCTTTTTTTAAGAAGGGGAATAGATCAAAACCAGGAAATTACCGACCTATATCACTTTTGGACGTACTAGGAAAAGTATACACAAGCATTCTACTCAAATGTCTAAAAGAATGGGCATCAACCACTGGCAACTTCGATCCAAGACAATCCGGATTTGTAGAGCAAGTAGATTGTGGGCTAAAGCTTTTCCTAATTAGTCTCCTCAAAACGAAGACTCTAAAAGAAAACGAAAACCTATTTCTAGCCTTCATCGATATGGAGGTGTGTGATGAATCCACTTTGAAGTACACAGGAGTTCTGCAATCGGGCACTGGCTCTGGCAATGCCGGGATGAATAGGGCGGCAAAGGGTTAATCATATCTGTCAGCTGGAGGGAGTAATTGACAGTGCTCATAGCCAATCATTGCCTGGGATTCAAGTATTGACTTTTTTTTCTTGTTTGGTTGGTTGCTAGGAGACGGAGGATCGAGCATAAGAAAACAACGGTTATAGCTGGGTTTATTGAAGAGGGTCCGGAGAGAAGACAAGGAAGACTGTTCTTTTGTGTTTTAAGTAGTGGAAGTTGCGCAGTTGCGCTTATACAAAATAAGTTGCGGTTGTTGGCGGAGCGAACGACTTGATGTGAGTTGCCGGATGAGCTGCGCTCTTCGCGCCGTGAACAGCGTGTCGAGGTGAGAGGGAAACCGACACGTCGAAACAGAGGAGGGGGGAAGGAGAGTGTGCGAAGCGATCCCCTCTCTGAAGCAGGCAAGGGAGAAGACCCTTACGAAACACACGATCTGAAGATCGGCACATCGAAGGCGGGGAAAGGAGCGTAACAAGGTATGAGGAACTTGTACCGAGAAGTGTAGACGAAAGACAGAGCCGCCGAGTGTTCGTAACGCAACACAGCTGAAGGGGCGGAACTCGCTCGGACCAGCTGGGTAAACACAGAGCCGCTGAGCTTCATTCAGCAGTCAGCTGAGGGGCGGAACTTGCTAGGCACTGCCGAGCCGTGAGGGAGAGTGCGGCTGGAAGGCAGAAGCTACAACGTACACGCAGCATTTAAGAGGAGATTAGTGGCTTGAAGAAAAGAAACACTGTAAGCCAGGCTCAGGGGCCAACGTTATCAAACCAAGGTACGTGTGAGTCGGAGTGAGATGGAGAGATGAAGGAATTGAAATATGAACACACGTGTAAGTGAGAAATAGACTTTTAAAAACGAGAGAGACTGTTTTCTCCCCATTGAAGGAGCATCTAATAATATATGAAAGAACTTGTTTCCAAAAGAGGAAAGGAGCAGAAAAGGAAACTATAATATACTGTGGTTGAAATTTTAAGACTGAAGAGGATAATAAACAAGGAATAAGAAATTGCAGACTGGAAGGAGAATAAAGCACCAGTACTTGTTGAACGGAACAGAGTCTGAACAATTCAACGAGTTGAAAACGTGTGTAGTAAAGTAACAGGGAGAGACAAAGACACTTAATATGAAATGAATTATCAGAAACTAAAAAGAAAGGCCTGAAGAAATGAGAATGGAACATTCTTACCCTTAAAGACTCACCTGAAAGAACCAAGTCCGCTGCATGAAGCTGCCCACAGTAGAAGTGCTCATCCAAGTTGAAAATGTATCCTTTTTCCTGAAAGAGAAAAGAAAAGAAAGTTAATTCTAATAAAAGTTGTTTCAGAAACAGAAAAAACATCTACTTTCAGTCTCTGCGTACTTATTTCATAATACTGAGAAATACACGTTTACAAGGTGGCTTTTGATGAAGTGGACCGCGGTCAAAACTACGTCAGAAAGGCTGCCCTGAAGATCTAATAGCAGCAATCTCAGCACTCCACACGGAAATGTCGCTTCCAGAAGGGGGCTCAAACAAGGGTGCCTTCTAGCATCCATACTATGTAACTTCTATATTATGGACATAAAAGACGAATTGGAGCCACCTAGATCATGTTCCCAAGAATCAATGGTCACCTGGTGAGTTATCTGCTATATCCAGATGACCTGGTATTGCTGGATAGAACGCCCTTAGGTCTGAAGAGAAAACTGGACGCACTTCAGACCCACGTAGAACGAAATAGTCAAAAAGTAAACTTTGAGAAATCCGAAATTTTGATAATCAAAAAACCACAGGCAAAAGTAAAACAATCTTTCAGATGGTGCCTGAGCAATAAAAGAATACCTCTGTCAAAAACAACAAAGTATCTAGGTATAATGATTAGTGCAGACCAAGGTGAAAAGCCGGGGATTGACAATCTGAAAACGAAAATGAGCCAACTGACTGCACAAGCTCTTACTATAAAGAGAACATTTGGCAAATTTTCGTTAGAACCAATTATACATTTCTACAACCATAAAGTGGTGCCCTCGATGACATATGCCAGTGAGGCAGGGTTGGGACTGTACTGGCAAACATGGGAAAACTGGAGGGAGCTTACTGGACAAGAGTCCTAAGACTGCTGAAATTCGTACCAATGACGGTTATCAGGCATGAATTAGGCCTCCACTCTTTGTACTCTTGAATCATCTGGAATGCACTGACTACCTTATGAAAATTGGAGCTTCCTGCTTGCCCGCCACAGTAACGAATTATCAAAATTGAAGACAAAGCATCTACCTTTTGGCCCTTGCTAACTTGGAGAAACAAATGTATAGAGATTCTGACGTCCCTTGACACAAATGTCCAAACATTACGTGATAACCCAAAGAGAATACAAATCTTACTCACTTCTGCTGATTGGGCAGAAACAAGATACTCCACGTTAAAGACATATATCCTTTCAGAAACACTAACCAGTCTCCCTGACATCATTCTGGAATATTTGAAAAAAATCACCTAACCAGAAACATAGAGACCTAATCTTGAGATTTAGGTTGAACATTCTAAGAACAACAAAACAATCTATTCAAATAAGGCATAACAACAGACGCTAAGTGTTGATTGTGTGGACTGCAGGAGGAATTGCTACAACTTCTGACACTTTTTTGCAAGGAATTAAGACTGGAAAGAACCAGACTTCTCTACGATAAATTAGAAGATGCTTGTGGCTTGAATGCCGAACTTTGTGGGAGTCGTTATATGGGGTTTCTAACCCAAAAGTAACAAGGGCACTGGGAATCTTTTTAGAGGCAATATTTGGTAATAGATTTGAGACGGCACTGCTGTATCACTCTTAGAGTAATAGGTAAATTACTCTTAAGCAAAGCCAAGAGACTGGGAAGAGCTTATCAAATAGTGGAAACGCTCTAAACACTGGGTCTTATTGAGCTGTAAATCGAATGGAAATAGCACAGGGTTATCTCTTGGCTTATACTTGGAAGACAAAAAGCAAAGTAAACGTTTGTATTTTAACTAAATGCTTAGTAAAATAAAACATTAAAAAATATATGTTTGCAGGCTTGGCTGTGGGGTACATATCAACATAAAGGAATCACAGTTATAACTAAGTGAAAGAGTTGCAGTTTCCATTCATCCATGTGTTATGTTATGTTACTTGGCATTTATATAGCGCCTTATGAATCATTGGTATGACGTCAAAGCCCTGGTAGGTTGAACGCCCTCGGGAACCGTAGTTCAAGTCAATAGAGAGAGAGAGTGTCATAAGGTGCAACGGATATGTGTGCAGCTGGTGTGGTTGTTGGATGATAGCTGCTTCTTAGCGGTAGATTTGGTGCTTAGGAAATCAGTTGGATGTGTTTAGTCTGGAGGGTGGACACCCAGACTGGTTCTGGCTGCGTTAGGTGTGAGGAACGCCTAAGCTAGCCGGAATGTGCTCAGCTAGCTGTGCTTTATTAGGGTAATGAGGTGTTTGTGGGGTCATGTTCGTATGTGAACAGCGAGGCCAAATTATCAGGGGTATAGCTGTGTTCTAGTTGAATGATGGTGTATAGAAGAGAGTAAGGGTAGTAGTTTGATATGGTGGTTATCAGTAAAGTGCCTGAGACCAGGCACGTGAGCAGGACAGTGGGGACATACATAGCGACATACGTATATAAAGCGACAGGATGGATACGGGTATTTATGGGATACAGATAAATATGGGGATACAGGTACATAGCATATTTAGTAGATACAGATAATTGGTAACGTCATGGTGAACAGATGTTACCTCTATCCGCAACATCCACACCATCTGTGATATTTGTGACATCTGTGACATCCATGCCATCTGCACCATCTGCACCATCCACAACATCCGCACCATCTGTAACATCCGCACCATCCGTAACATCCGCACCATCCGTAACATCTGCACCATCAGTAACCATCATGTGGGAGAATGGAATCTCATTGCATTCGTCCGCAGAGAGACATGTGGAGAGTATACATCCAGATGGTTTAGACCAAGCCCCCTCTTGATCCCTCACCTTTGACTATGCAGGCTAAGGCTAATGGAAGTTGTAGTCCAAAACATCTGGCGTGCCAAAATGTGCAGGCCCTTGCAGGATGACGCACCTTACCACTGTCTCAGAGAAGACACATGCACACTCCATCCACTCTCATTCTCTGAGGAAGGCGTATGTGAACCCTTTGAAAATGATCCTTCTGTGAAGTCAGATCCCTGCAGCCTTCTACTTTAAGTGATGCACAGATGATCACTATTTGCACTTTTGTTTGCTGGAAGTGAATACAAAGGTATCCTTGAAGTCCCATTCACCAAGGGAAGACACCCAGGGCAGTCAATTGCTAATACACCGTTTTAGAGAAAGCCTAGCAAGATACTTGGTTATCCCTAAATACATATTGTTTGATATGGCTAGACACAGTAAGGATCTGCAGTTTTTGTTTTCTAAGGAAAGACATTGAACTATCACTGAAGACGTGTTTACTAATTGAGAACACACATGATCATGTGTAGTCTCACTCTTCAATGAAGGTACTTAAGAGGCCGTTGAAATTTTATTCCTTCCCAGGAACACCTGGGAACACCCAAGGGAATTTCTGAAATCACATTTTCCTATGAAAGACTGGCATTGTGTAACATCACTTAACGGACACAACATGCTTTTGTCTAGTCCTTCACCACTTAAGCAGTGATATGGTACATGCACAAAGTTTGAACTGCCTGCCTGTCCTAAACCAATTAAGGTTGCACAGATCTCCACGTGCTTTGTGATATTAATAAAGAAGCAGCCAACCAAGGTTGTTGGAGATGGGCCTGTCTCCTTCGTGCTCCCGGAAATCACTGCAGAATGTACCAGACTGAAAATGTGGCCTTAGAACTTGCTGACCAGTCTTTAAAAGTACTTGGGCTTTCTGACCTCCTCTGTAGTCATCTCCACAGGTGCTTTGGACACAGTTTATCAAAGCATAGAGGGTGTCCTCACCACCTAGAGTTTGACGCAGCATTGACCACTTGGGGGTCCTAAGAGAGGGAGTCGTTTCTGGATCTGAGTATGGGCTAGCGCTAGTTGGCGATTCTTTAGCCAACATCGTTTTGGAGGAAGTGTTAGCACGGCCAGGCCTTTAGTGGGCGGTCCTAAGGACCTGAGCACAGTCAACAGTGTCACAGTACTATCGGGAAATATTAATGGACTTGCCAATAAACCTTTAGATCCTGATTGGCACGCCCTGATAAATAGCCACAATAGTGGTCACTTGCCCAGGTGCACATGCCCAATAATCAGTCTTTCTTTATTTCATCTGTTAGATCCCTAAGGGGGCGTCCCAAGGGAGTGTTAATAATTTGGATTCATGTTGGCATTAAGGATACATGTAAAGTTTGGGATGTGGGCTCGACTGATTTGCTTTGCGTGGCGTTCAAGTTTTGGAATGGTCTGACTGCACTCTTTTTGAACGTTTACCTGAGGCAAAACCAGAGTGCCATTAAGCATCTGCAGCTGATTTTGAATATGCTTGCTCTACCAACCACAGCTTCCCCTAATTGCCATTTATTTGTGGTGGGTGATTTTAACTGTCAATTGGAGGAACGTAGCCAACTGTGGGGCATCCCATGGCTACTAGTCCCCCCCGAGTATGCGTTTTTATCCCGTAGCAAGCAGGGTTTAGTCGATGCTATATGCTGATGGTTGAAGAGCTTGCAATGGCAGGTTTGTGGAAGATTCTCCGGCTCACATTACCTTTATTATGCCGAACAAAGGGAGTTGTATAGATTATATTTTTGTCCCTGTGTCCCAATGGGATGCGTTGGTTTCATTCAAGGTCTTGGAGAGAGCCGAGAGCGACCATGATCTGTTGGTGGTTTCTTTTTTGGTTTCACATAGCACCAGCGGCCCAAGTAGGCCTTCTGTTTTACCAGATTGCACACTACGCCAACCTTTAACCTGTTGGAGATGGCCACAACCACCATCAGCCGTTTTTGAGGCTCAAATCTCTAAGGCATTGTTACCAGTTTTGGTGGCTTATATTGAGTCAGACTCTCTTTAATCACATGTTGATTTTTATATATATCGATGGCAGAGAAACTGTCTCCGTTTGTTACAAGGAAGAGGTGTCTTCCAACCCAGACAATGGCAAGTCCTTCTGTTGGTATGATCGTGAATGCCGGGCGGCTAAGTTGGCCTTGCTTAACAATCTCAAGCATGGGGTGGTGGCTGCCCCGGGGGTGGTTACAAAACTTGGACATGACTATAAACTCAGGTTAGCCAACAAGAAGAGTGAACAGAGTAAAAACAGCTGGATAGCCATTGGTAAGGCTACTGGGTCAAATGATTCCAAGGAGTTCTGTAACATGGTGAAGAGAAATATCAAGCCAGAGCATCCTTGTGTTGTAAGCAACCTTTCCTTGGATGCCTGGCATTATCATTTCACTGCATTATATGCAGGGATTCGGGGGGAGGGGCGGTCTGTGCTGGATAGTGGGGAGGAGAGGGGGAGACATGGGTGTCCACATTTCCCCCAATGAAGATGGGTTGACCCGATCACAGCCCAAGAAGTAGAACATGGATTGTCTAAAGTAAAAAAGGGAAAGGCCTCTGGGCCGGATTGCATTCCTATTGATCTTTTTAAAAAAAAAACCTATGTTATGGTTACCTTTCTTGACAACATTATTTAATGGTGTCTTTCTTAGCAACCTGCCACCGAGTAGCTGGAGGGAGGCAACTATCGCTCCGGTATATAAGAAAGGTGAACAGGACCTCCCTTGTAAATATAGGCCTATTTCTTTTATCGATTCACTGGCAAAACTTTATTCCAGGGTGACTTTGCACCGTTTGGAAAATTGGGTGGCCAGGGAAGGCCTTCGGTCTCATGTGCTTGCATGGTTCAGAGCAGGGGTCTCCACGTTAGATCAGGCGATGAGGCTTGACCTCCTATGCCGGAAATATGTGCTCCTTAACTCGCAATGCCTGTATTTGGCGATTGCTGATCTAAAATCGGCCTTTGACACAGTGCCGAGGGACTTTGTGGTCCGTTCTGGAGGATATGGGTCTTCCCTCATCTCTGGGCAATGCTATTAAATCTTTATACTCCGGCAACTCGGCTCGGAAACGGTGGGGGGCATTCAGAGAGCTTTCCCATCCACTATCTATTGGCACTGGGGTTAGGCAGGGCTGTGTTGCGACCCCATTGTTATTTCTATTGTACATTAATAGCATAGTGCTCACATTTTTAGAAGCTGCTAGAGATGCCCAAAGTTTGGAAAACATAAAATGGAGCCTATTGTTGTTCGCGGATGACGCAGTTTTGCTGTCAAAAACCCCATTGGGCCTGCAGAATCAACTGGATGTTTTTAATAAATTGTGTGTTGCAAAGGCCTCCGCATTAACTTTTCTAACACTAAAACCATGCTGTGTGCTTGTGCTGGGAAAACCCCAAGTACAGGTGAACCTTTAGCTAAACAACCAGCTGCTGGATTCGGTGGATTCCTACACGTACTTGGGAGTGATGTTTTCAAACAAATTGAAATGGCATATTCAAGTAGAAAAGAACTTGCTATCGCATTTGCGCCAGTGTGGGTTTATCAGGAGTCTAGTAACATGCCTAGATGGAGATGTTCTTACTGTACTCCTTAAGATCTATCAGGCTCAGACAATCTTGGGGGTAACTTATGGGGCTGAGGAGTTGTGGTGTGCAAATGTGATTGTTCCTCTATTCAGATAGCTGAAAATAGATTTCTGAAATATTTGCTTTGTTTAACCTTATGTGCCCAGTCAACGCCGGTGGCATGTGAATTTGGTCTTATTGAGATCCGATATGCCATTATGATAGAGCCAGTGTTGTACTGGCTGCGGATCTGGAATAATAATGTTTTATCCCTGTTTAGGGAAGGTTTGGAGGAGCTGCTATTATTACCATGCGGTAGGAATCTGTCTGGGTTTAGACATGTAAGAATTAGGCTTTTTAACATTGTGTTAGGGGATTTATGGGGTGACCCCACATGCTTAAGCAGAGGTTATAAAGCAGTGGTCAAGAATACATTTAGAGAGTGGACGTGTAGTAGGATGACTGATAATTGCCTGTCGGGGGGAAAAAGGCTAGGGCTTACCTACAGCTCAAGTACGTGTGGGGTCCGGAGGCATATTTGGACCTTCAAATGTCTGCAAAATTAAAAAGCTGGTTTGCAAAGTTCCGATTGGGCACACTCCCATTGGCTTACTTGTTTTGCAATGTTATCTCCTTTTTGTGGTAGAGAGTGTGAAGGTGAGGCGCATCTTTTCCTTTTCTGTCAGGCACATTGCCGGGCAAAGGTGTGTTGCCTTATCCCAGTTTGGAGTCAGTTAGACGCACCCACAATGTTGTCTGCCTTTGGCGCTTTAAACAGTGGCTCCTCACCTATATCTGTGTTAGCAGCTTCATCCTTTTTAAGATCTGTTTTTAATAAGAGAATGTCATTGTCTGGATACATTTTTAGCCCGCCTGTGTGCTTGGGAAGGCTGCTGGCTAGGGACTTTGTTATTCACTGTTTCAAAATGTAGGGTCTTTATGATTATAGTTTTTATTTTGTATTGTTTACCTTTTATGGCAGTCATGCCGAAATAAAGGAATTGATTCATTGATTGGTCCCCTCTGTTCCCCCTGGCATTCTTTTTTTGATGAAATGCCCAGGTGAACCAGGGGATTTTTCATTCAAGGGAGCAAGATGCGATCTCCTCAAGTTCACAGCATAGCGACTTCTCACGAAACCTGGAGGTTGTTGGTGTGGTAATGTGATTCTTTTGAAGCCCAAATAGCGAACCCTGGTTAAAATTATCTAAATGGGCAATTACACAGAATGTGACAAACATACAAAAAGGCCAAAATTGGAGGAATGCATATATAGCTTTTTAAAAAAAACATTTCCCTAAGTGGCACCCTATTTAGGAAATCCACATCTGGCCATCTGCTCACAAACAGATCACAGCTTGGGTACCGATTGACAGATGCCCTTACAGCCATAATGCACCCATCTTAATTGTTCAGACATATAATAAGAACTTGCTTCCAGACGTTTTTTCAAGGGGTTAGAGTTGTACGTTATTTTCCACCTCTCTTACGCCATAGCCCCCTGTGGGTGGAATTTGCAAGCATTAGGTGCCTGCAAGCTCCATTTAACAACCCAAGCAAAGCAAGCATGTTCAGGTACCCAATGCCTGGGAATTCCACCCCTCTTCCACAGCCCCCTCCCAAGAGCTAAAGCTTTTGGCACCCATTGACAGGGATTTAAGTGGGCCAGGGCTAGCCAGGGCTCAGCCCTGACAGTTTCCAAATATTGCCCTTAAGCCAGGGCTCTGCCATGCCTTTCCGAACTGACCTCCCTTTCCAAATTTCTTGAAAATTATGCGTGGCAATACTGCTCTTTGCCAGTAGATTTCACCTTTAGTAATGTTTAGAATCAGAACATCAGTTAGGAATTTGAAATTAGGTACTTGTCAAACAGGAAAGAGAAATTATAAAGTAATACATAGTTTGATTTTTGCCACACATTGTATTAAAGTATTATCATTAGAATGCCTTTAATGAGTATGTATGCATAATGGATTTCTTTCAGAAGAATTGTGGGATTGCATGCTGCACTAACCCCTTTTCATCTTTTAAACCTGACTTTTTGCACTTTCATTGCACATATGTGTGGCGCTGCACCTTTAAGGGTACACGCACGCGGCGGAGTGACATTTCACTCCGCCGCGTGCGGTATAAATAAACGGAACGTTCGAGGCCGCGTTAGTGCGACCGGGGAGCTCAACCTGAAGCAGTTGTGTTCGTGTGTGTCTGTGGACGGGCGGGGCTCACGGGATCTCCGGCAGGGGCCAGAGAGTGCCAACAGTGGCGACGAAGAACAGATCTGCAATCCTGGGCACGGCGGTGAAAGCGGAGGTGTAAATCTCGATTTTTATGAGATTTGCATAATCCGAAATGCCGCAGAGAAGGATGCAGAACACGCGGCTGGTGCCTATTTTATAATCCGGGCATAGAAGGATCACAGCTCGCTTCTGGAGCAACGGTGAGCTATTGTAGGGGAGGACTGGTCCAAGACGACCCCCCTCGCCTGCACTTTCTCCCCAGGTGAGGACTATGGCTCTCTTGGACGTCTCCTCATGCCACCCGGGCACAGGTGGTGGAGGGCTCACCCACTGGAGACATTGCCCGCACGTATTAATTGCCCACACGTATTAAGATTTAGCTAGGCCTAGACACCATTTTTGTCTGGTAAAGATGGTGTGAGCTCAGCGCGCTGTAGCGCGGCCCCCACCCTTGGAGGGTTTCAGTCATCCTTGTTGCCGCAGCACCCTGGTAGATCCGCTGCGAGCCCGTTCCCACGAACCAGAAGGACATGAGCCAGTGCAATGCACTAACATTGTAACAGTCACCTTCCGCAGTGTATCGTATCATCGCTCCCAGCATGACCCGGCCAGCAGGCCTAGGCAAAATAAAATGAACAGTAAAATGGTCGTCACAGGCCTGACAATCCTCGTATATTAATGTTTAAACTACTTGCAAAGGATGCTTTCATCTCATAAAATCCCTTATATTATAAAAGCCTGTAAGATATATAATTAAAAGAGATCATGCCCCCATGATATAAGCAATGATGAGCATATACCATTGCAGTTGGATGCTAATAATAAAGGAACGCACCAAGAATCTATTTGTTACGTGTATTACTGAGAAACTTACACCCCATGGGCTCGCGCCATAACTGAACTAATGCTGCTAGAATACACGAGAAAACGAATGTAACCAGACTGTGGAACTCATGTGAAGGATGCGCAAGAAATGCACTAGTTATGTGTGTATGTCTAAGCTTCTTATGTGCCACCACCGTCACGTACAGTGGCGAGTCATTTCCTATGTATTCCACCAACCCGACTACTACCTCACTTACTGCAAATATATATATGCGTATAATTAAATACTGTAGTTGTTAAAACATAGTGTACGAATACGGTGTTCAGACTGGGTATAATCGAGACACATCCAGCAAAGTTGAAATGCATGTTTTAAAAGGATTTGAATAAGTATTATAGAATGTTCAAATGTTTGATGTTTTTACCTATCTCAGCAACACACGAGGGAGATACCTTTGTGAAATACTTGCAAGGCCATTCCCCCTCCCTCCCTATGAAGGCTGCCAAAGGCATGAGAGCAGAGACCGCGCCGCGCTGCTATACCTCCCCCAACCAGACTGGAGCCGCTTCAAAGATTTGTAACCCCCTCTGTAGCACCCAAGGCCACCACCCGCCACCTGCATTATTTACAGCACAGCAGTAAACCTCTGCCTGAACATACGCGCCCCCTCGTAAACCTCACAACCCACCGGACCACCTCAGACTTATGGCCCTGTGCAATAAAGACACCCAACACTTTGACAACACACAGCGGAACATCCATAACAACTTCTAACAAGGCAGAAAGACATGTACCGCCCGTGCCAGGCCCTGAAGCTTAGCCCCTCGACCTATGGCCCCGGTCAACAGGACACTGGTAACCATGCCCTGACGTATTACCTCCAGTCCCCTCACAAGGTGCATTCCTCCTGTGTTGCATTAACCTGTTGTATAACCTATTGTAAGATTTACTGAAGAAGATAATGCTAAAAATGCTCGAATGACTGCGGTGTGCATGGCATAGGGCTAATAAGTCAGGAAGAGACATTCATCTCTGCCACTGGCCACGATGGCCCCACAACACCGCCTGGATGAACTCCGCCACCCGGCCAGGCCCAGCCCAACCCACGAGGCTGCCCAATGACGTCTTCCAGCCAAAGCCAACCACATCACAGCAGCACCTATAGTTAGTCGTCGCCACCCAATCCCCATGAATTTGTGCCCCCTATAGTGTGTAGGTTCTTATGACGTTTTTTGTAAATATATACGCCTGTCTTTGCTATTGTCAGACAGAGCGCTCTCGGAGTTTGCAGAGTTCTTTGCATGCCCTATTCTGATTGATAAACTCCCATTTACGCTCACCCACACTCTGTCTTGGCCTTATTCCCATTTTGGGAGAGTCTTTCATTGTCTCTCATTGCGGGGAGGATCGTGCTGTTTGGGGACGCTTGCCTTCACTATCCAGGCCCAATTTTTGGAAAACATGGTGGCTGATAGCTGCAATTTGCACATGATGTGCTGTTTGGTGTGAATTTCTACATTTTTGCCCATTTTGTCGAGTTTTGGGTGTGAAGCCAGGGGATGCCTGCTATTTCTTTGTGTGTTTCTTTGTGTTTTGGGGCCTTTGGCCTAGAATCTTGTCTGCACCATCTGCCCCCCTGTGGTCTGTGGAACTGTGCTTGCTGTGGGGAAACACATTCTTGGATACCCACTGAAGCCCTGGTGAATGTCGAAGGAAGAGTTTCAGCCTGCCAGTGACTGGTCTATGTGAAGAAGGGGTGAAGTCCATGCTGCAAGTTGAGGAGGTGCGAGCTGCGGCCCCTTTCAATACATTTGGGGTGCCTGTGCACTCACCACCATGAATAATGACCAAGCTGCGGCACAGCCACCCCCTGCAGGGGCAGTCCAGCAACCCTCACCAGCTGTGCAACAACAACCACCCCCAGCACTACCTCCCAGACTGCTAATGAGACCACCGGGCTCCCTGTAGCCAATTCCTGAATTTGATATTTCAGGTGCACCTTCCAGTCTGGGGCCCAGGTGGAAAATGTGGATGGGCAGGCTGGAAATGTACTTCAGGACCACCATGGAAACCAACGATGACAGCAAGGTGGCAACCCTGTTGTATTGTGCTGGGCCTGCAGTGCATGAAGTGTTTCTGTCCATCCAGCCTCAGGAAAACGTGTATGCTGCGGCCAAGGATGCCTTCCACAACTATTTTCTGCCTCTGGCATATGCCGATTATGAAAGTTTTCTCATGGGTGCGTCTCGCCAGAAGGACGATGAGACATTGGACACATTCTATGGGAGGCTGCACAGGCTAGCAGTTCCCTGTGCCTGGGATAATCCTGATACCATGATTAGGAACCAGCTGATTCAAGGGTGTGCCTCTGGAAAGCTGTCTCGACAGATACTGAGAGAACCTGTCATTACCCTCCCTCGCATCGTAGAACTGGGGAGGTGTCATGAGGGGTCTGAGCGACGGGCGTCCCGTATGGAGGCTGCGGTGCGTCCCACAAGGTGGAAGACGTCTGTGCTGTGGGCAGAGGGACAGGATCCAGACATCCGGATGGCGGGCAGCGCGACAGAGGTTCTGAGCCGGTCAACTTGTGCATGAAGTGTGGGTATGACCTCCCTTACCCGGCAGAGTGTCTAGCAGTGGGGAAGTAATTTGGTCGCTGTGGGGCCACGGACGACTATGCCCGTATGTGCAAGGCCCCAAGTCCGATGGTTGTCCCAAGAGGTCCTGTCCGTGCGGGGATCTTCTGCCAGCAACGCCCGCCGAATATGGCCCAGATCGGCCAAGGGTATGAAGGCGCTGGTCTGGAAAGCAAAGAAGAGGAGGAAGAAGAAGAAAATGTGTTATTTGAGTCGAGTGTGGGTGTCTTGCGCTCGAGGTCCAGGCGACAACCCAGATGCCACGTACAGGTCAATGAACCGTCAGTTCCGGTGCTTTCAGACACTGGTTCCTGTCAACGTCATGGCCAGAGAACACTATGATGCCATGGAGTCTCCACCCTGTCTCTCGAAGCCCAAAGCTTGCATCTTTACCTTTGGTGGGTCACAACCAATCCCGATCGATGGTGCCTTTGTCGCAGATGTGAAGCATGGAGGTTCGAAGATTCGAGCAAGGTTTTATGTCATAACCATCAGCAGAAACACTCTACTCCGCTGGCGGCTGCAGAGGCCCTGGGGATCGTCACCACTGCATACTCAGTGTATGTAGATGATATCCAGATGCTATTGGACAAACACTCGGGTCTGTTCGAAGGAACTGCGCGGATGACTGGTGACCCAGTCAGATTGCACATAGATGATGCCATCTAACCTGTAGCATTGAAACATCGGTGGGTGTCATTCCACCCGAGGGACTTGGTGGATCAGGAGCTGGACAATTTGGTCGGAGTTGACATAATTGAGAAGGTGGAGGGGCCCACTCCCAGGGTCTCCCCTATCGTGTTTGCACGAAAGCCAAAGCAGCTTGTCTCGGTCAGGATATGCTGGACATGCGTCTCCCCGATAAAGCGATCAAGCGGGAATGACACCTGACACCCACCATCGATGACATTATCACCGAGCTACAGGGTACACGGTTCTTCTCTAAACTCGATCTGCGAGCCGGCTACCACCAGGTGGTGCTTCACCCAGAATCCAGATACATCACCACCTTTGCCACCCACCATGGGTTGTTCCGGTACAAGAGGCTCAGCTTCGGGGTGTCGTCTGCTGCTGAGGTATTCCAAAATATCATTAGAGGAGCCCTCGCTGATCTCGAGGGCATGCAAAACATCAGTGACAATATCTTGGTGTTTGCCAAGACTGAGGAGGAGCATCTATCCAGGCTGGCCAAAACATTTGAGCGCCTCCGATCCCTGGGCCTCACCCTGCATCGCGACAAGTGTGAGTTCCTTAAAACAGCTTTTGAGTTCTTCGGGTTCGTCTTTAAGGAAGGTGGGGTGTCGCCCCATCCCCGGAAGGTGAGGGACATCCAGGAAGCCCGGCTGCCCGAAAATGTATCTGAAGTGCAGGGCTTCCTGGGCATGGTGACTTATTGTGGCCGGTTCATAGGAATTTGGCCTCCGGTATCAGCAGCTGCAGGCCCTCACAAAAAAAGACGTCACCTGGCAGTGGGGCCCATTGGAACAAGCAGTATTTGATGACATCAAGGGTGCTCTCACCGCTGAGGACACCATGGCCTTCTTTAATCCGGCCCAACAAACAGAGATTGTGGTCGACGCAAGTCCTTATGGTCTGGGGGCTGTGCTTACCCAGGTGGACGCTAATCTGGAGGTCTGGCCGATAGCGTATGCCAGCAAAGAAGTATTGGACACTGAACAGCAGTACTCACAGAATGAGCGGGAGGCGCTGGAGGTCTTATGGGGCTGCCAGCATTTCAGACTGTATGTGTTGGGGAGGCCGGTGACAGTGGTCACAGACCATAAGCCCCTGCTGCCCATCCTGGCGGGTTCATCCTCTAAAACACCCGCGAGGATAGAACGCTGGATGCTGGCACTACTTGAGTATGGTGTGTCGCTGGTGTATCAGCTGGTCAGCAACAATGCTGCAGACTACCTCTCCAGGCATCCCAGGGGAGGAGGGGAAGACCTGCAGTCCAGGTGTGCGGAGAAAGCGAACGAACATACCCGGCTAGTGGCAGAGGCAGCGACACCCAACTCTGTGCCGGTGGAGGAACTGGAGCGTGCCTCAGCGGCCGACGAATGCTTCATCCTAAAGACCGCCATGGAGTAAGGTTCATGGAGAACTGTGATGGTCTCACTGGCCAGGAGAACGCAAGAGGTCAAGGTCACCCTAGAACAGCTCTGGAGGGTGCGCGAGGAGCTGGCATTCTCAGAGGCTGGCCTACTACTTCGAGGGGACCGCATAGTGGTGCCACAGGCAAAGGTGCAGCAGATCATCGAGCTAGCACACCAAGGACATCAGGGTGCGCCAAAGACAAAGGCCTGCCTTCGTCAGAAAGTCTGGTTTCCGGAGCTGGAGAGGATAGTGGATGTTACGCTCACCTGGTATCCACAGGGACGCCACCCAGCTGGGTTACTCGCTGGTATGCTTCTCAGCTTTGCCCTGATGTGGTCTGCGGGGAAGGTTCTGCCTGAACATACAGGACGACTGTGTTCAAGACTGACCGACAGGGGTAAGTATCCTCCCTCCACCCCCATATGCTTTTAGTCCCTCTGGCACCCTCTCCTCACCTTGTGGTCGAATTAGGCGTGCTCTCCATCCTGCCTTCTTTGCAGGGGCGCGTTGTCTTTCATGGGCGAGTGCGGTCCAGTTACTTTGCTGACACCAGCCTGTTTGATATTGTTCAGGTAGGTCTTATTGCTGTTCTTTAGTTTTGTTGCTACCCTGCATGCCTTTCTTTGTTTAAAATGTCTTTTTCCTCCCTTAGGTATGCAGAGCGTCAGCGCGGCAAACTGGCTAGATTGAGCCCCGCTGGTAAATGATGGCGCATTAAGAGCGCTATGATGCAGTAAGTAAGCGCTATGCGCAGCGCTGTGAAGTCTTGCCTTTGCTAACCTGTGTTTTCCTTCCTTGTAGGTCGCGGTGTTCTTCAACGCGAGTGGAATGTCCGGAGTGGTGCCAGCCGAGAGGCAACTAGCCAGGTAAGCCTTTTGAGCAGTTCGTAATTTGTAAATGTCTCTTGCCTCTATCTTCCTCTTCCAGGTCGTTCTGTCCGGGAGGCGTGCAGATTCGAGGAAGCTGTTCTCAGTAGCTGCGAGTGTTTAAAGATGAAGATTGCAGGTAAGATGCTGCTGCTAATGATGTTCCTTTTGTCTCCTTGCAGGTTCTGCTTCTCCGAGGTTCGAGGGAATAGCTGGACACGGTGAGCGTCACGTTGCAAGCTGCAAAGTAACACGAAGCATGTTCTGCAGTCAGGGTGTGGTTTATAAAGCCCAGGTAAAGTAGTACCAGGGAAATTATTCCAGGCCTGCCACACCCAAAACACTAGACCGCATAGCTTGGTTCTTAGGAACCAAGCTATGTGGATGTCTCCATGTTGGCTGACAATACAATAAAGTAGTTCCCAAGCACATTGTTGTTCATGGTGTATAAGCCTGGCCCCATGAGGGCTTTTGAAGAGTATGTCAGGCTCTAGAGGCCCGAGTCCTGACTCCACCTGGCTAATGGGTTTGCCAGAGGGGGTTTTGGGCGAGGGTCGTGACAGCACTCGCCCTAAGGCCCCTCCCATGGTGTTCCTTCTGTCTGGCCCAGGTTTGGTTGGGAAGTTCCGATGGAATTTCCTGATTAGACATGGTACGTTGATATTCTCACTGGGCTCTGAGGACCTATCTTGTGGTCCAAATCCTTTCCAATCGCTGAGATAATATAGCTTGGTCCTAGAGTATTTACAGTCCAAGATATCTTTGACTTGGAATTCTGGTTCTCTGTCAACAAGTATGGGCTTAGGTGGTGTCCCAATCCATGTGCCGGGTTGCATTGGTTTCAGGAGGGACACATGGAATACCGGGTGGATGTGAAGATAAGGTGGTAAATCCAGTTTCACGGCTGCTGGGTTGATAATTGCCTTAATGGTATAGGGTCCTAAGAATCTGGGATGAAAGGTCCTGGTTCCCTTGATGGGTACGAATTTAGCGGCTAACCAAACTTTGTCTCCTACCTGATAATCAGGGGCCTTTTTCCAGTGTTGGTTGGCGAATCTCTTTTGTTTTTCTTTGGGGCATGAATAAGGTGTTCCTTTTCTCTTTTGAAAGCCTGAGTAATGGTTGTGAGTCTTTACTGCTGGCATTTCCAAGCTGGCTGGAAGGTCTAGTTCAGAGGTACGTGGATGTCTGCCATGAAGGGTATAGAAGGGCGTTTGTCCCGTGCTTGAATGCAAAGAATTGTTATATGCATATTCGGCTATACATAGTAGGTCTTTCCAATTCCTTTGTTCCTGGTGCAGCATGCACCGTAAATATTGCTAGAGTGTCTGATCAGTGAATCGTGATAGTTAGAAATAATATGCTGTTGTAATTCCTTCTTGGGTACATATAGGCGATCCCTAAAAAAGGGTAAGTTTTCCTTGATGGTATATTGTTCTCCTTGAATTTGCCAATGCGAGGTAGGCATCAGGATTCATTGTCCGTTGGATTTCTTTTCGTAGTTCTGCTTGTGTTAAGGCTGTTGTGATACCCAAGAGTTTGTCTTCAGGTATAATAGGTACTGGGTCTGGAGGTGTATATACTATTTCATCTATGCCCATGCGAGATAAGGCATTCGCCTTTCCGTTTCTGACTCCTGGTCGAAATGTGATTACATAATCATATTCGGCGAAGAAAAGGGCCCACCGTAATTGGCGCGAAGACTGGGCCTTGGCTGTTTTGAGATATTGCAGGTTTCGGTGGTCTGTGATGACTGTGACTGTAATGGTGTGTCTGGCCCCCAGAAGGTAGTGCCTCCAAGCTTTAAAGGCGGATTTGATAGCCAGGGGTTCCTTGTCTGTGATGGCATAATTAAGCTCCGGAGGTGAGAACTTTTTCGACCAGAAGGCCACAGGATGTAGCTGACCGGTTTCCGGGTCTCTCTGTGAAAGGACAGCCCCCATTGCGAGACTAGACGCATCAGTTTCAACGACATAAGGGAGGTCTGGACGAAGATGTCGCAGGATTGGAGCGGAGGTAAACCTTTGTTTCAGTTCCTGAAAGGCTTCTTCTGCTTTTTCGGTCCAAGCAAACTTTGTATTGTTTTTTCGTAATAGTACTGTGTTTGGGGGCACAACCTGAGAGAAGTCTGGGATGAACCGGCGGTAGAAGTTCGCAAAGCCCAGCATACTTTGTACTCCTTTCAGAGACGTCGGTGAAGGCCATTTCAGAATGGCATCTACTTTGTGCATCCCTCCTGGAGTAAGGATAAAACCAAGAAATTCTACTTCGGTGACGTGAAAAAAGCATTTTTCAAGCTTTGCAAACAAGCAATGTTGACGGAGCTTGGTGAGGACTGAACGAACGTGCCTGACATGATCTTGTTCCGAGGCTGAGTATACTAAGATGTCGTCTATGTACACTAAGGCGCACACATCAATTAACTCCCTTTAGACGTCATCCATGAAATATTGGAATGCCGCAGGAGCGTTGCACAACCCGAAGGGCATGACTTGATATTCAAACAAGCCGTACTTAGTACGGAAGGCGGTTTTCCATTCATCTCCTTTTCTGACTTGGACCTGGTGGTACGCTCCTGGAAGGTCCAATTTGGTATAATTCTGGGCATCTTTAACTTGGTCTAGCATCTCAGGGATAAGTGGCAAGGGGTAGCAGTTCTTCACAGTGATCTGGTTCAATGCGCGGTAGTCAATACAGGTTCTCAAGTCTCCTTCCTTTTTTGATACGAAGAACAAAGGACTGGCTGCTGGGGACTTCGAAGGACGGATAAATCTGTTTGCAAGGTACTGGTCTAAATAGGATTTCAAATGAAGGTTTTCTGGTTCTGTGAGAGCGTAGATCCTGCCGCAAGATATTTGTGCACCAGGAACAAGGTCGATCTGACAGTCATAGGGCCTGTGCGGCGGCAATGTATTGGCTTGGTCCTTTCGGGAAACATCCTGGAAATCATGGTATTCACTTGGCAAGGTATTAGTTGCTCCCAGGGTTGATATTGTCGCTCCGGGAGTAATGGGGATACAGACGTCAGGTTTCTCCTCTTTGTAATAGCAGGCAGGGGAGCAGTCACCGGGGAAGGTTAATTTTCGTGCCCGCCAGTCTATCAAAGGGTTGTGAGCAACCAACCATGGCATCCCTAGTATAAGCCTGAACTGAGGTGCCTTGATGAGATCGAATGAAATAGACTCCTGATGTTTGTCCTGACACAGCAAGGTTACCCTGGCTGTGCACTGGGTTACTGGTCCGGAAGCGATTTCTGCTCCATCGACGGTGGTTACCTTGTCCATAGTTGGCTTAGAACACAAAGGAAGCCCCATCTCTGCTGCCAGTTCTTGATCAATATAATTTCCAACTGCTCCGCTATCGATGTATTCTTCAACGGCATGCTTTCTTGACGACTGTTGGTGGTTAATTAAGATCACTGGTATTGCAAAGTGCGAGGTCAGCAACTCTTTCTTCTCACTCGACAAACTGACCTCTACGTTTGTCGAGCTTGGTAGTTTCCCGATTCCTTAGCTTCATCCTTCTCTGTGGCCCCGACTGTTCTTCTTAGGGGTTTTACTGGACAGTCCTTTAGGAAAGGTCCTGGTTTCCCACAATACAAACAAAGCTGTTGTTGTCTTCTTTTGTCCCGCTCTTGTTTTGTTAATGGAGGCCGTATCTCTCCAATCTGCATGGGTTCTACAGCATTTTCAGGTACACGGGGTGTGTTTTCCCTTGGTCGAACATACATGGTCCGTGGGTCCGTCTTAGACCGGTCTGCCTTTCGGTCCTGCAACCGGTGGTCTAGCTGCACGACCAGATTTATGAATTCTTCACAGTCTCTGGGTGGATCAACCACCTGGGCTAAGACGTCCTTTAATTCGCCTCGTAAGCCTCGATGGAATAACGTGGTTCTTTTGTTTTCTGGCCACCTAGCTTCGGAAACAAGTCTGTTGAAGGTAGCAATGTACGTTAACAAGTCCTGATTCCCCTGTCGGAGGGACAAGAGTTCATTGTCTACTGCTTGTTCCTGGGTATGGGAGCAAAACGTTTTTCCATTTCTCTCTGGAACTCCCCAAAGTCATGTAATAGAGGATCGTCATGGGTTACCAACGGCACCGACCAATCTGCTGCACTACCACTCAGGTATAAGAAGACAAAAGCTACCCGAGATTGGTCATTGGGAAATGCTCCAGGCCTACAAAGAAAATCAAGGCGGCACTGATTGATGAATGCTGCATACTTCCGTGGGTCGCCTGAGAACCTTTCTGGTGGTGCCAGGGGCACTGTTCCAAGTAACGTGATCTGTACCGGAGTGGGTGGCATGGCAGGGTTTTGCATCATTGGATTGCTTCCAGGTAGAGGCGTCTGTCCTGCCTGTGATTGCAAGTATTGCCTGCTAAACTCTTCAGTGCATTCTTTGGTCACTATTAGGTCTCTCCGGAGGGCATTAGTCTCTTGTCGGGCAGAATGAACCTCAGCACGAAGCTCTCCTAGTAATTGGGCCAATTGGTCCATTTCTGATTTCTCCATGGTGCCCAGGTGGATTTGTTATGGTAGGCTTCTTGTTCTGTTACGCTCACCTGGTATCCACAGGGACGCCACCCAGCTGGGTTACTCGCTGGTATGCTTAGCAGCTTTGCCCTGATGTGGTCTGCGGGGAAGGTTCTGCCTGAAAATACAGCAGGACTGTGTTCAAGACTGACCGACTGGGGTAAGTATCCTCCCTCCACCTCCGTATGCTTTCAGTCCCTCTGGCGCCCTCTCCTCACCTTGTGGTAGAATTAGGCGTGCTCTCCATCCTGCCTTCTTTGCAGGGGCGCGCTGTCTTTCATGGGCGAGTGCGGTCCAGTTACTTCACTGACACCGGCCCGTTTGATATTGTTCAGGTAGGTCTTATTGCTGTTCTTTAGTTTTGTTGCTATCCTGCATGCCTTTCTTTGTTTAAAATGTCTCTTTTTCCTCCCTTAGGTATGCAGAGCTTCAGCGCGGCGAACTGGCTTGATTGAGCCCCGCTGGTAAATGATGGCGCATTAAGAGTGCTATGTTGCGGTAAGTAAGCGCTATGCACAGCGCTGCGATGTCTTGCCTTTGCTAACCTGTGTTTTCCTTCCTTGTAGGACGCGGTGTTCTTCAGCGCGAGTGGAATGTCTGGAGTGGTGCCAGCCGAAAAGCGTCCAGCCAGGTAAGACTTTTGAGCAGTTCGTAATTTGTAAATGTCTCTTGCCTCTATCTTCCTCTTTCAGGTCGTTCTGTCCGGGAGGCGTGCAGATTCGAGGAAGCTGTTCTTAGTAGCTGCGAGTGTTTAAAGATGAAGACTGCAGGTATGATGATGCTGCTGCTAATGATGTTCCTTTTGTCTCTTTGCAGGTTCTGCTTCTCTGAGATTCGAGGGAATAGCTGGACACAGTGAGCGTCACGTTGCAAGCTGCAAAGTAACACGAAGCATGTTCTGCAGTCAGGGTGTGGTTTATATAGCCCAGGTAATGTAGTACCAGGGAAAGTAGTTCCAGGCCTGCCACACCCAAAACACTAGACCGCATAGCTTGGTTCTTAGGAACCAAGCTATGTGGATGCCTCAATGGTGGCTGACAATACAATAAAGTAGTTCCCAAGCACATTGTTGTTCATGGTGTATGAGCCTGGCGCCATAGGCGCCAAGACTGGCCCCATGAGGGCTTTTGAAGAGGATGCAAGGCTCTAGAGGCCTGAGTCCTGACTCCACCTGGCCAATGGGTTTGCCAGAGGGGGTTTTGGGCGAGGGTCATGACAGTGGACGAATTTGTGGCATTGTGCGTCTGGTGCAAGGCGGCGTTGCTAGCACTGAAGAAGCGGTCATAGAAACCATGCCCAGAGGGACAAGACCATGGGAGGTGGGTCACGCAGACTTCGGCTCCACGACCAGGGGCACACACTTCCTGGTTGTGGTGGACGAGTGGTCCCGGTGCCCAGAGGTGGAATTCGTGGAGTCTGTGGTGTTTGAGAAGGTGGTGGTGGCGCTGGAGAAAGTTTTTGCTACCCACGGATTGGCCAAGGTGTTGTGCTTGGACAACAGCGCACCCTTTCAGAGCGAGAGCTTTGTGGACCTGATGAGAGAGTACGGGACCCACCACCGCAAGGTCACTCCTTTGTGGCCGAGAGCAAATTGAGAGGTGGAGCGCATGTTGAGAACGTTAAACAGTGTTCCGCATTGCCCAGGGCCAAGGGGAATGTCTACAGAGGGCTCTGTACGTCTTTCAACGGGTCTACCGGACCACCCCACACACATCCACCAGGTGGCACCTGCGGAGGCCATGTTTCAGCCCTGCCCGAGGGACGTTCTGCCGGAAGTGGGTGAGCGTGAGCCCACCGTCACTAACAATGAGCAGGTGGAAGGGGAGAGAAGGGTACGGACAGAACTGCAGAACACCTGAAGGGGTCTGAGTCCCCAGAGACTGGCCCTGGGGATGAGGTGCTGGTGAGGAACCGGCACCGCAAGGAAATCTATCTCTCACATATGAGCCGGCACCCTTGGATGTGGTGGCAGTGAAGGGGTCGATGGTCACTGCGTCAGATTGGATGGCGTCGGTCACCCGCAATGCCAGCTTCTTTAAAAAACTGGGCGAGTCGGGGGCAGAGGCGACGGCAGACATGGACATGGCGGAGGTGCCGGATGAAGGCGACGACCCCTCTCTCGTCGGGGTCTCTGACCCAGGAGGAGCCGGGTCAAGGAACTCTGGCCTGAGAGACTGGCAGGAGCTACCCCCTGAGGACAAGACGAGGCAAACCTGACAGTCTCACTGACTATGTTATGGACTAAGTAACCTATTGTTGTGTCACGGATGCCCAGGGGGCCGACATTCACCTGGGAAACAGGGTGGATGTCATTAAAGGGGTCTCTGGGGACTTGTTGGTTTAGTGTGCCGTTATGTGTGGTAGTTAGTACTTCCTTTGTTCAAGTGTTTGGTTGTTATGAAACCGGAGGAGTGTGGCGCTGCCCCTTTAAGGGCATGTGCACGCAGCGGAGTGATGTTTCACTCTGCCGCGTGTGGTATAAATAAATGGGGCGTTCCTAGCCGCGTCAGTGCGACCGGGGAGCCCAAACCTGAAGCAGCTGTGTGTGTGTGTGTGTGTGTGTGTCTGTGGATGGGCGGGGCTCACGGGATCTCCGGCAGAGGCCGGAGAGTGCCAAAAATATGTAAACTCGATTTGCTCTGCTATGTCACTCCTTCAATTGCACAGACCACACCTCTTTTAAAGCTCTATTAGCTACTTGGGATTTTAGGCTGCACAAGACAATTTTTAGGCATCTTGACGCATTAGAGCCCCAGTCGATTTCTTATCGCACTGCCCTTTGGGGGTCTGTGCATGCTAGTTCCCCCAAAAAGAAAATCAGTCCCCTTGCAGCACAAAGTCCTCCAATCAAGGTGGAGCCTTGTCAATATGACTGCAAAAGGGGGGACGCCACAATGGAAGGCCGCAGTGTGTTATGGCATGGTCATAGCCATCCAATGCAAGAAGACAGAGAGGGTGCATCCCATATGCCTGCCACAGACATGAGAAAGGGGTTGGTGCTGTAAAGCCTTTCACTAGACATCAGGATACATCACTAAAGCACAGACCTGCTGTGGAATCTAGATTTGGTTCCAGGCAAGGCTTTATTTTACATATGTACATTACTCCAGTTTATCTTGTATATATGTACAGTCACGTATAGACACTGACAGGAACATGGATGGGTATAAACATAACTAACAAAGGAGTGGACCCACCGGCCATCCAGCCATCCCCAGCTCAGGCTCCCAACTGACACACTCAGAACATTCACACACAGATCCACCCAACATTCTCCTGAGCTGCATTCATGCATCAACATTCTTACAGCAAGCACCAAGGCCAGTGACAAGACTACACTACAACATCTCCCTTTCATACAAGACTCAACCACACACATCTCCCTTTTATACCAGACTCACCACATACTCGCCACAACATCTCCCTTTCACCAAAACCATCTGACCACAACAAACACCTTCCACCTGGAGACACAGAGCCTGCCACACTCTGGCACCACTCATACAAAACCAAGGGAAATCAATCATACATCCAGGTGGGGAACAAACAGTGGGGGGACCACGCATTTTCCCCACCACGGACCCGGTATTACTACAAATGTGACACCGAACAGAACTATAGTCCATACAAGTCCAACCATCTTACAAACAAAAAGAGGTGTTGCCAACCCAAAACAACATTTGCAGAAGGGGTAACTTTGACCGCACTTCTTCCTCTTTACACCCAGATTTGTCATCCAAACACAAATCGCTCCTACTTGACTCCCTACAGACATCCCACAGATTCAAAACCACATATATATATATAAAGCTACCACCCACTTCAAGCAAACTCCAACCAGCCTACAGTGAACACACACTCCTCACTCACCACAAGCATCAACCATTCCAAACACTACTAGACCCATGCCAAGACACCATAAATACTTTTGAAAAACATAACTATCAACTATTTCCTATGACAAACTCAAAACAACCTATACAATATATATATTATAATATAAACACTTTCAGCATTCTTTAAGTTTAGCATTTTCCAAAACCACATTGAATGGCATTAGATCCTCACACCAAAACATTTTCACTATATAAGTGCGCAACTCGTAACGATTGCTGTACCATCCAACCTAAAAACTTGGTGGATGTCCCCTCATAACATGACACCAACCACACTCGCAAAAAAATGCGGTGTGGCTGCCCAAAATAAAATGTAATGTTTCTTAAAAAAAAACACTTACATCAACCATTTCCTGTAGACAACGTATATAATTTTCACTTTACCTTTTCAGTATTTACTTTTTCCAGCATTCACCATTTTGACAAACTTTAACTTGTCATTATAAATCATTCATAGACTAAACCACTATGAACCTTTGGGCCACAATATATACACAAACACAAGACAACAACCCATGCACATTAAAAAAAAAATTGCATCTTTAACATTTGAGCATTTAACTGACTCACATTTAGATTGTCAACATTGAATATTCCATTACTCTTCCACACTGAAAACCACTATTAAATCCCATATTTAAATATCAGTACAATCATCATATTTTAAAGTCCCAAAAATATTTTCCTAGCTTCAGTCCAAATTAAATTATCTCTGTTAGTCACTTCATTTGTTCCTATTCACAAAATAAATTCTCCAAAAAAAACAAGATATATATATATATATATATATATATTGCTCAATTAAATACACAGAAAACAAAACACAATATGTATTGCACCTCATTTCCACATAACGTGTATTTCCCACTGATTGAACGTGACCGTAATAAACTGTACTTCTGGTGTGCAAACCATGTCTTTGAACATAAGCACATATGTAAATTCTCATTTCCACCTATAACAGCTGCATATCATCTGTACCCATAATCTTCGGACCACATGCATCCATTAATACTGTCATAGTACTGCCAACAGTTGCTTCTCATATGCAGGGCCACACGTTACTGCGCACAGTTCCTGCTGCATTACTTGACCAAACGCACTTCGCAGAAACATGTGATTACTTTTCCTCATGAGCTACGTAGTAAAAACATTACCAGAACTCCGGCACGGGACTTAAACTGTACTTTATTTCATATGCGTCGTTCCCCTTGGTATAGAAGACACGGCGTGGTGGCCAGGTCTGTTAACAAAAAAAAACATTTCCTTTCTCTCTACGTAGAACGTAGCTGAAATAGGCATTTACCTTGTTGCCCCAGCAACTCAATACAAAGCAATATGGCCGTCACTGGCATTTTACGGCACTCTTGTAAGTCTCACTTATATTCCATTTTTGCCAACCTATGCAGTTTTGTATGCCATAAGTGGGGCTGCTTTCCAGTTGCTTGCCAGGTCAGAAAACATGCTGCTATATAATGACACTTCTTCCTACTGTGTTAGACCCTTGATGATGCAAATCTCTGGGGCATTTTTTCATGATGGGGACCTCCCTCCCAGAGTCCAGTGCCATTATTTCTCATTCTTGTATTATGCTGGGCAGGATGGTTATGTTCAAGGCTTTGGGGGATCAGTCGGTCACCCAAACACTGTTTCCCCCCCCCCCCCACAGCTCTCCTTACTGTACTTTTTGTTGCTGTAGCTCCTTGTATGGACGCTGTACAGTCCTTTTATGTCCATGTCCTTTACGATTTCTGATTAATCTCGTTGCCAATGTTGTAAAGCCTTTCACTAGACATCAGGATGCATTACTGAAGCACAGACCTTGCTGTGGAGTCTAGATTTGGTTCCAGGCAAGGCTTTATTTTACATATGTACATTATTCCAGTTTATCTTGTATAAATGTACAGTCACGTATAGACACTGTCAGGAACATGGATGGGTATAAACATAACTAACAAAGGAGTGGACCCACCAGCAATCCCCAGCTCAGGCTCCCAACTGACACACTCAGAACATTCACACACAGATCCACCCAACATTCTCCTGAGCTGCATTCATGCATCAACATTCTTACAGCAAGCACCCAGGCCTGTGACAAGACTACACTACAACAGTTGAAAAAGAAACTCTTGGTGGAGCCCCAGGAATGACTCTACACATGCTGGCCCATGGAGCAGACCACTTCCTTCTGAAAGCAGTTTCGGACGAGCGTTCAAAACACGAGTTTAGAACACACACACAGAAACTGCCGAAGCCTCACCGTTTTGAAGCTTCTTCTTCTTCTTCTTAATTATCGGAGGCGTGGGCGGACCCACGCAGGCGCTTCCCCATCCTATAGGATGATGTGCACCGGTTTTGAAGCTGAACTGACAAATATGTCCCTCATTTTACAGACTTCTCTTTCTTGGGGTGAGTAGTTTGAACAATCAAAACAGAAAAGGCCATTATTTGCTTAAACGTTTTCTTAAAGAATCACTATAAGACATGTTTAACATTTGAAATTGTGGATATTGTGTTGTTCCCATAATGCTCTTTGCTTTTATGCAAATCGCCAGCATTGGCTTCTATACAGAGATACTGTATTGAGCAATCTGGTCGGGGGCCATCCCCCTTAGCCCCACCCCTCCTAAGAAGTGACGGCTAACCCAGTAAATGTTTTCTATTTCCAGAACTGACCATGAGGAGACAGATGGAGCATGGACAAGGTGAGGGAGCAGAGGTGGTGGTTGAAAGGAAATAGTGCTTGGCCCAGTCAGGCAGGAGCAGGGATTTCTGAGCAAATACGGGCTAATCCAGAATTTCTCTGGAATCCTCGCTTCGGATTGATTGAACCAATTAGGACGTTCTATAAAAGATGCTGATGCACCATTATTGGCTCTTGCACTACCAGTAACCAGTTTCAGTCTAGTCAGTCAATTGAGGCCCCGGCCTGGCCGTTTTGGTTAAGGACAACCGGCATCTTCATTCATAAAAGTGCAATGTCGACACAAAGTTAATGTGAAGTAGCCAGGTTGTTTGTTTTTTCCAGATCACGCGTGATCTGCACAGGCCAGCCAAGCATGTTGGGCAATCGGAGGGCTCATGTTGTTAACATCACAACAGCAGTAGAACACATCAACCATATTGATACAGTGTTTGGCATGGGGCCAATCTTGCTTTATTGAGCAATTCTGAGTTTAAAGTGAGTTCTTCTCATAATACCAGAACTGGGATGAGAAAAGAAAAAGGCTTAGCAAGACCAGGGCATGTCTCCCACTAGATACAGATGTACGGTCCTCACAACCTGAATCCATTAATCACGGAATCTCTGACCAGTTTGGGAATCTGGGGATTTAAACTAATCACCCCCTCTGAAGAATACACACATGGAACTATGACGGTGACCGCCTTCATCTTTACTGCAGTCACATGCAACCCGTTTCCCCACATGGTCTATAGCTTCCAGAAGATCAATGTATTTTCAGAGACTCTGCAGCAGTCACGTCAGAGAAACCGCTCTGAACATCTGATGGCCAAGGCAGGGGAAGTTTATATTCACCTCACATATCCCATGAACATTGAGAACACCACCTTCTGCCACACAAACATGCACACTCTGCCCACCCCACAGCAGTCAAAGTGATTGATATTAAGAGGGGATGTTCAATTTCCGGTCAGCTTCACCTTCATGAGCAGTGACCGCTGGCTCTCTGGGAGGTATAACCTTGCCACCGCACACCACAGACATCCCACCACACCCAATGTAAAAACATGCCTGGGCCGTAGAACACTACAACGCAATTATCAGTAGGGAGTGAGCATCAGACTGACGCTCATGCTATCATGTAACTTAAGTTGAAGTGTGTCTCTCAGTGTTTGCAGTTGTGAAAATACATGTATGTTCATTACAAATGCAAGCTGTGACGAATCAACTTCTGGGGTACCAGTGGTCCAGGAGTGAATATCGGTTTCTAAACCATCAATCAACCCCACACCTCTAATATACCAGAAGAGATCTGAACAGACTGGAATAACAAGCAAATTATAAACCTCTTTGTCCAATTTTGGTAACGTGGACGGAATGGCAGGCTTATTTCCGAAAGGTTGTGGATCGTTGGTTAGTAGCAACACAGTGAAAAAATGCAATTATTATCCCATGATAAAAGGCACTGTCCAGTCAAGGTTGTATTAAAAAAAAGTTAGACTAGTAACACTAGGAAATACAACCCATCCTGTAAAGGAATACAGAGGACAGACAGTTTCAAAGAAGGAAAAGGGATGCACTCTGGATACTGACAGGAGGATAGTCAGTATGGTTAAAAATCACAAAAGTTTAAGTTTTCTTGGATTCAGCACAAAGGGAACAATGGGTCTTAAAATGTCTTATGGGGCTTTCTGGGAAGCACCAGGTGGACAGAACCACAATGTACCTTGTGCTCCTAGGTGTTCTTGATGCTCAACAGGGTTGAGTCGGCCTCGGGGCGCTTTGCAGGCTTTTGTGACAGAATTCAAGACAGGAGTCAGCTGTGGGTATCAGTCGGCAAGACAGTTCAGTGAGTGAGGCTGGACGAATGCTGCAGGCTGGCCTACATGGCGGCTCAAGGTCAGGAATTGTTGTCTCAGTGCTGATCGGCGGTTCGGAAGCACTGGTCGAGATGTCTTGGATGTCTTTAAGCGAGTGCAGTTTGACCACGGTCAGCACTTCAATCGGTTGCAGCTCAAGGAACTCGACTGGCCCGAAAACTTCTTTTAAGGCGGACGTCGGTAGATGCTCATCGAGGCACTTCTCCCAGCTTATTCAATGGGCTTATGTTGCCCTTAGAGGTGGACAGCCCAAAGCTGAGGAGTGTGTTGCAGGCAGCTGCCTTGCCCTTTTGTTGTAGGTTCAGAGACCTTCTGGCGCTTCCTACCTAGGAGGCTTGCTGCAGAGCCTAGCAGGGCACACTGTGTGCTGGCTGGGTACCAGTTCTGGAGTGGCTGGACGGTTCTCTTTATTTCCCTCTGTTGCCTGGGAGATGTTTAGGGGAGGGATCATGCTTCCCTCCTTGGTAATCCTGACCTTCCTTCACTGGCAGAAGATGTAAGGTAGACTGTACCTTCCGCCAGGGTCCAAGGTTGAGTTCCTCTATGTTACTTCAAGTGAAGTCTTCAGATGATCTGCCAAAAGAGGGGATCAACCCTCTTTTAAAGGAATGTGAGCAAAAGTGATTGGTGTAGGCTAAATCCACCTTAATGAACCAATCCTGTGGCCTCTACAAACAATCTTTTGTATGGATAAGGTCATAACCACTCTGGCGCCTGCAAACCACATTCTCTTACCTGATGAATGGGGTCTCCCTACCGGCGATGCTAACTGTAAACATGCAGTCCCAGAAATGACAGTTCACTGTCAATGACACTGAGGGTGCGAGCTGGCTTCAGGTTGACACAGTTACATATGAACGGTTGCTGGGTTCCCTGTCTCCTTTGTTAACCTCTGCAGCCAGGCTCTGTGTGGGCCTGTTTGAAGTACACTCTATTAGTATGATAATCGCTGCCATTAGCTGCAGGGCTGAACAAAAGAGCAGGGCGGATACATGGGGCCTTTGTTAGTTAATCAGGCTGGTCATGGCAGGGGGAAGCTTGGACCTCCTCCTTCCTGGAGATGCCATAGTGTACTCCTGGCTGTCATATGCCCATCTAAATATGACAGAGTGGTCTGTGCCTGCAGGCTCTGTCCACCCAGAGTGCACAGGTCTAAGCGTTTGTCGTGGTGTGAGCATGGGAAGATTAGCCCCACACCTTTTCCTGAGGTTGGTCTACTATATTTCCATTTAATTAAACATTTCAAAAAAGCCCAGGCGAGCGCACAACCACCGCGCAGATGATCCAATTCCTCACACAAACGCTGATTTTACCCTAATGCTTTGCACAGGACTGTGCATGAGTAAGTAGCAGGATGTGCACTTCCCTGTAGCCACATCACTCACATATCTACAACACAGAGAGTTGAGGGCTGCATGGTGATTACATTGGTAGTCCATTTCTCTGCCCCAGGCACTTAACACTACACACAGCATGGCGAAAGGGGTCCTTTACTCCGCTGTGTCTCTGCTTTTCACAGGCTGAGGGCACGGTTAGCAGAGCGAGGCACAATTAATGACAGCGAAGGTTTAAGGGAGAGCCTCACTATTGAGTGACTCCCTTCCTGGCCAGCGCTGAAAGCCCCACACTGCCTGGGAGGGGACTCACTCAGTACAGAGTAGCCCTTCACCCAGGCCAATGCATGCCTGTTCTACAAATTGAGACCTTGAGAGCAGCAATGACGTACAGACCATATATATATATATATATATATATATATATATATATATATATATATATATATATATATGAGAGAGAGAGAGATGTATGGTAGCATAGGAGGACAAAACTGATGGCTCTACCTAGCATGTGGTGGGGTAGCAGTACCTTTGCATTTGGCCTTTCACTTGGGGCAATGTTAAATGGTTACGGACATATGCATTTTCTTGTGGCAACAAGAAACTGCCACATTTTCTAGGTACAATGATGTGGCATGGCTCTGTGGTTAATGGGGTAAAATAAAACAGCCCTGACAATTTCTCAGAGGCAATGTGAAACTGGCATGGAACAAGCTTCTGGGTGGAACGGGAAGCAGGCATGCCAATGTTATGTCGACATTTTGAAGATGGCGTAACCATTTCCTAGAAGCAATGTGAAACTTGCATGCTTGTTTTCCTGACGCAATGCTGTGGCATGACAATGTGCTTAACTTAATATGCATTGTGCAACTGACATTGCAAACAGTTACATGGCAATGCGGAAACCGACAGATTGGCACACAGAGCTGAATTCTGGTACATGAGTGCACCATGTGTATTGTTGTATCACCCTTGGAAAGTGTGCTCATTGAAAAATATATTATTAGCCACCCCCCTGGAATTTTTGGGCAGCTCCCTACTTCTATCAACAGAACTACTGTGTGACCTAGTTGTATAACAATGAACACTGCTCAATGTAAATTATGAAGGAGCGTCTTGATTCTATTAATGGCACAGAGACGGCTATTATGCAAAATAACTTGTCTCTTTTCTTCACCAGCTTTAAGAAGTATGCAGAAGAAATACAATTCACCCCATTTCCACACTACAATTCCCACAGGTTTCTGGGCTGTCCACACGAAGCCTGCCTCTCAGCCAATCAATGCACTGTTAGTTCCATTAAGTTTGTGCCATCCTGAAACTCTTCATCTTTTCGCCACTGCTCAGCCAAGGCCACCAATCTTGACAAAAATACCAGGAAGGCCACTGTGCTCGCTTCTGAACGAAAACAGGGAGGGTACGCCGGGTGAGATAATACATGCCTCTGTGCCGTTGATAGAATCCTAACTTGCTGTCATGAATTACTAGGAGCAGTTGACATTCTATGGCATGGCATGGAGGCTTCCTATTATGCAAGTTCAAAGCCTTGCAATAAGCATACTAGCCGCATGAACCATAGGTTTGAGGTAGAATTAATGGAAGTCTTGCTTGAGAGACCATCCTGCAACTCTGAAAATGGCCTCAAGCCTGGCTCTAGACAAATACACCTTAGAGGCTAGGCACCCCTATCCGTGTGAGCACCGAAGATGAGCATGTCAGTGTATTCCAAAGACATGACCCAGCGCCACCACTTACCAGGATAGGAAAAGAAACTGGACAAGGGGTTTCCTGAAGAGAAGAGAGCAATCGATCCTTAGTTATTCACAGAATTGCTGTTCGGGCATCATACGCTCTCAAACACTGAACAATGCATAAAGATGACATGACTGTAAAAGTAGGAACTTCAACAGGTGTGGACGTAGTTAGACTTTGTCCTTCGTGTGACCCTAACGTTGACCCATGAGGAAGTAAAAACCTGACTGAAGGTTATAATGCAATAAAGTCAAATACTCTGTGAAGCAAGATCAGACACATTAAGAATTAAGCTGCTATCGCCTATAGGGTTAAGGCATCATTCAGAGAGCTGCAAGCCTCTTCTTTGTGTTGCACATCCCCGGTTGACAATGTTCAGCAGATTTAGAATGAGATAGAGGTAGAGCGAGGGAGAGCGATGTAACATGGCTTTTCAGATCGCAGAGGGCACACAGCAGATGCCCGTTTTAGGAGCGATTGTGCAAAACTTTCTGCTGTCTTCTCTGACATGTTCCTAAGGCATCTTACCCACTTGTGTAAAAGTCATACATATAAGAGCATAATTAAGTCAACTCCCCAAGTACTCCAGAGAGACATCCTGACAGCCTCTCTCCTCATACCTCTTTTCTGGAGTGTACACAGCTGTTAATGGGTGAGGCAGTACCTTCCCTGGCTCCAGGAGGCCCCCTGTGGAGAACAGCTCACATCTTGTGCACATGCTGTTAAGACGGATTTCTGAACTCTGTCCTGGTGGCGCAGAAGTTCAGAAGGCCAACCTAATTACTTGGAACAGGGTAACCTCTGGACAAGCCAGACCAATCAGGGTAGCGATCGCGGCGGTCAAGACTAGGTCTCAAGAGGGGTGAGGGTGACTGAAAGCCCGCAATGAGTACACAAAGCAAGGACACTTACAAACTACTCCAAACAGGTGTTATATTAAAAATATATACACATTTATTCCAAGGCCTTTAAAACAATGACCGTAGCGAGAAATCACAATACAACTCTAGTAAACCAACACATACCATACCAATACAATATATATACAAATACGAACAAGCCTCAAGCGTTAGATGCACGAAATGTGTAGTCCACCAAAAAGGGAAGGAAAACAGGCAGTGCAAAATAATGCTTAGACCCAGTCCGCCTTCAGAGGCACCTAACTAAAAGGAAGTCCGAGCCCTACGAAGAGTGGAGCCTTGTGCTCAAAAGTACCTGCACACGCTGGTGCCAACGGGCAAAAAGGGGAGTCTCTTCGAGGGAGTCAGGCAGTTCAGTTTAGTGCACAAATGAAGAAGAACAGTTCCGCGACTCAAGCGCAGCCTCCACTGCGGGCAGAAGCAGAGCGCGAGTACGGAAAGGCGTGCTGTTTTGACACAGCAGGGAAAAGCTATGGGCTCCTGCAGGAGGGCGACCAGTTCCTAGCTATGCTACTCACCGGTCCCCGATGCAAGCAGACCCAGGCTTCTCCGCATCAGTTTCAGTCGCTGGCAGGTTCAGGAGAGCAGGGGACGTTTCGTCGTGTTGATTCTGCAGCAGCAGAGTTGAGTTAAAGATGTCCCAAACGAAGTGAACCCGCACAGTTTGTTACCACAGCAGGGCAACGGAGTGGTCGTGTGTATCTGAGCCAAATGTACACTACTCACTTCAGACCTGGGAACGCCAAGTGTACGAATCGTGTGAGAGTGACAAGGACTCGAAATACTACACAACCTGGCGGCGGTTACAGAGCAAGACTCCTGTGTAGGCTGGTCAGTCTGCTGGATGGCCCAGAGACACTTCCGAAGGCTTACGAGCAGGAGATGGTGAAGATGCCGAGAATAGCTGTTCCCGCTATTCCAAGGGTCGAAGTACCAGTACAGGCCTTCAGGTTTGATCGGAGGTAAAAAGGGTTTCACAAGGCGACAGCAGTGCAGAGGAGCAGTCCTTCAGCGGGTCACCAGAGATTCCTCGGTTCAGCCTCTTGGTTGCAGGATACTTGGCTCCTGTATTCCTTCGTTCGTGAGAACTCAGGAGATCGACATGGTAGTGGTGTTTCCAGCCCCCTCTTATCCACGGTTCCCTTCGTGCCAAAACGGAGGGGACCCAATGGGAGATCCGCTCATCAACACTCACACCATACGTGGACCTATCACGGACCACGGTGGTCCCAGGCATTCACACCACCCTAGACTCTCTGGCACCCAGGATGTGTATTGGGACCAGACATCCCAGCCCACATCTTGGAGGCACGCACAAGGCCTGTAGAAGCCCGTGAAAGCATCTGTGTTTCGCGGGAAAGTACATGCCCAAATAAGGAAGGCCCCGGGTCGGCTCGACCTGGGGAAGGTGAAGGGAGCAAGACGGTCAGCGGACAGGACAAAGGAGCCTCGTGGTCTGGCCATTTTGGGAGCCAGGCCACCATTTTGGGCTAAGCGCGAGAAATGCGCTTAAAACGCCAAAAGGAGCTCAAAACACAAGAAACGATCGCTGCCACCATTCCCGTCCGTGAATCACTTGCACCGATCAGTTACAATCCAAAAAGAGTATCTAGGGCCTGTAGAAGGCTAGAGTCCCAAGAGAGCAGTAATTTAGCTTACAGTGCCCTCTTGTGTCATGTTGCACGAAATCCACAACATGATAAAAGAAACTACGGAAAACAGCGTTTCCCAGTACTGACTGTCGTAAGGGCATGTCCGTTTCCCCGTAAGAATGGAGCGAAAGCCCAGAGGAGTGCGGCAGAAGGCTGCACTTCTCTGGCAAAGTCGAGAACAAGGTGAAAAACAACAGCAAAAAGTTTAGGGGTTGCCACATGGAAGGAAAATTACCCACAATTAAGAAATCTTTCCTAACACTCGCCCCTCCCAGACTATGGACAGGGGGAACTAATCCACCCCTGGATGAGTCTCTTGTTCAGGTCGGTTAAACATTCTGGACAACCCATCAGCATTGCTATGTTGGACACCTGGCCTATGCTCAATAGTGAAGTCGAAGCCTTGTAGACTTATGGACCACCTAAGCAACTTTGGATTCTCCCCCTTCATGTTCATTAGCCACTTTAAGGGCTTATGGTCAGTTTGCACAGTGAAGTGGGTCCCATAGAGGTAGGGCCTCAGCTTCCGTAGGGCCCACACAACAGAGAAACATTCTTTCTCTACCGTGGACCATCTGAGCTCTCTGTCCTTAAGCTGGCGACTAATAAAACCAATAGGGTGTTCCTTACCCTTCTCATCTACTTGTGATAGTACAGCTCCTATCCCAGTGTCAGAGGCGTCCGTCTGCACGATAAAAGGTCTTTGATAATCAGGGGTCCTGAGGACAGGGGCCTGGCACAAGGAGTCTTTTAAGCCGTTGAAGGCCTTCTCACACACGTCGGTCCAAGTTACCTTCTTGGGTTTCTTCGGAGTGGTGAGGGCAGTCAGAGGGGCAGCTATGGTGCCATAGTCTGCCACGAAGTTGCGGTAATACCCTGTGAGTCCTAAGAAGGCTCTCACTTGGGTCTGTGTAGTGGGGGTAGGCCAGTCTTGTTCTGCTTGTACTTTACTGGGAAGAGGCTGTATCCTCCCTCCACCTACTTCATGTCCAAGGTAAACCACTGAGCCTTGTCCAATCTGGCATTTACTAGCCTTTATGGTCAAGTGTGCTTTCTGAAGAGCCTGGAGCACAATCCCGAGGTGTTTCACATGGTCTTCCCAGGTGGCACTGAAAACTGCTATATCGTCCAGATATGCAAGACAGAATTCGTCCAACCCATTCAAAACATGATTCACAAGCCTCTGGAAAGTGGCAGGTGCATTTTTCAACCCGAATGGCATTACCCTGAATGGGTAAAGGCCGTCGGGAGTAGAAAACGCTGTCTTCTCCTTGGCATGTTCTGCTAATGCTATTTGCCCCAGCAGTGAGGTCAAACGTGCTGAGGTACTTGGAGGCACCCAAAGTATCCACCAGCTCATCTGTTCGAGGCAAGGGGTGTGCATCTGTCTTGGTGACAGCATTCAGAGCCCTGTAATCCACGCAGAACATCAATTCAGAAGTGCCTGCCTTTGGAACCAAAACCACAGGGCTGGACCAAGGACTACTAGAGGGTTCAATCACCCCAAGGTCTAACATCTTGTTGACCTCGGTCTTAATATAAGACCGTACTTTGTCTGACATCCTGTATCCCCTACTTTTGGTAGGTACACTGTCTCCTGTGTCTATGTTATGTTTGCACCAAGGTGTCAAACCAGGCGACTGTAAAAACAGGGGGGAAAACTGCCTAAGCAAACTTTTCACCTCAGCCTGCTGATCAGAAGTCGGGTGAGGGGCCACTCGGACACCCTCAAAGGAGCTATCTGAAGGACCGCTTTGGAACAGGTCGGGAAGAGGTTCAGACTCCTTTTCCTCAACATCTGAAGCCAGTAGCAGTGCTGCGATTTCGACTCTTGGGACGAAAGCCTTCAGCCTATTCACGTGAAACACTTTTGGAGCCTGTCCAGGCCTTCCAAGGTCCACTAAATAGTTAACCTCACCCAGGGGCTCCACCACTGTGTAAGGGCCTGACCATTTGTCCTGTAAAGCTCGAGGCCTTATGGGATTCATGATCAGGACTTGCTGATCAGGTGTAAAGTTGATGAGGGAAGCTTTCTGGTCGTACCAATGTTTCACCAGCGCTTGTCCTGCCTTCAATTTATCACTAGCCAAGCCCATCAGAAGTACCATCCGTTTTCTGAGCCCCAGCACATAATCTACTACGTTGGTAGTAACAGGGGGAGTGGGCATCTCCCATCCCTCTTTGACTATGGCTAAGGGTCCCCGTACAGGATGACCGAACAGAAGTTCGAAGGGGCTGAAGCCAACACCCTCCTGTGGTACCTCTCGATAGGCAAACAGTAAGCATGGTAAAAGAAGATCCCATTTTCTTCTCTGAGGTTCTTCCAGAGCCCCAATCATGCTCTTTAACGTTCTGTTGAAACGTTCCACCAGACCATTGGTCTGGGGGTGGTATGCAGAAGAGAACTTGTAGGTGACCCCAATTCTTTCCACATAGCCTGCATATACTTCGACATAAAGTTGCTGCCACGATCCGACACAACTTCTTTAGGGAAGCCAACCCTAGTAAATATGCCAAGTAACGCTTTTGCAACTGACTTGGCAGTTACAGTTTTCAATGGGATGGCCTCAGGATATCTGGTTGCATGGTCGACCAGCACCAGGATAAACCTATTGCCTGAGGATGTTTGCGGGTCAAGGGGGACCAACAATGTCGATCCCTACCCTTTCGAATGGTATTCCCACAACTGGGAGTGGTACCAATGGAGCTTGGATTGTCGAGCCAACCTTACCAGATAACTGGCAGGAGGCACAACTCCTGCAGTGACTTTCTACTTGCACCCCCATCTTGGGCCAGTAGAAGTGCATGGATAACCTTTGCTTGGTCCTCTTAATACCAAGGTGACCAGCAAGGGGCACTTCATGCGCCAACTGTAGGAGGAAGGGCCTAACAGCAAGGGGAACCACCAACCTCCTATGGTCGCCTTCTGTAGACTCTGTGGGCTCACCGTTCAGGAGTCCACCTTCCCAATAAATCCGATGCATCCCAGGAGGTTCACCCTCAAGCTGGGAGCAGGCCTGTCTCCTTAGGCCTTCCAGAGATGGGCACTCACATTGGCCTTTACTGAATTCGTCCCTATCAGGACCACCTTCTACTAACAAGTCTTTTAGTTCAGGATGGTCGTTGGGGTCAAATACTTCAGGCATCGCCACCTCCTCGTCAGGCCCGGGCGATTGACCAACTTCCTCCACCGCATTGGTAGGCGAGCTCGGGGGAATATTCTCTTTCCCTCGACTTGACTTGTTTACTCCTTTCGCCTTGGGTTTCCCCTTCGGCTGGGGCGGCGTATTGGTCTTGGCCAATGCTGCCCGTGCTTGAGACCGTGTGTAGGGTCTTTCGGCAGTGTCTCCTATGAGCCCTAAAGCTCTGAGATCATTACCTAACAAGACCTTTCCTGGGATGTTTCTCTGAATGCTCACTGGAATCCTGACTGCTGTACCATTTAAAGTAAGATTTACAGGTATTACTGGAAACATACGGAGTGGGCCGTCAGCCAACTTAGTGGGCATCAGAGTAGCTCTGGCAACTTCCTCTGAGTCTACCAAGGTAGAATCCACTACAGTTCGACTGCACCCACTATCCCTAAGAGCTGGAGTATCTACTCCATTGATCAGCACACTGTCTTTAAAGTAGTGCTTGGTATTATCTGGAATCCTAGCATAAGCCTCTGCGACTTTAGGCTCCCAGGAACCCAGGGAAACTAACACTACCTCAGCTTCTATCCCGCTGGGAAATGAGTCTGAGGAGAAGGATGCTCCTGTAATCTCTTCTTCCTCGTAGGAGGAGAAGGCCAGATTAGCGGAGTGGACCCCCAAAGGTTTAACCTTACACCGGGGATCCCCCTTCACGTGGTCAGTTGCTCCACAAGCAAAACAAGATCCGTTGGGTCTGTTTACATAGGGAGGCTTATTGTAACCAGAGTTCTGTTTCGGAGGCTGACCTCCACTACCCTGTGAGTTCTCTTGTGTGTTACCCTTATTTTTCTTTTTGTGGCCCTTTTGGGAAGAAGATTTATCAGATTCTCCACCCTCCTTATCTTTGGACTTTTTCCCTTCCTCCTGCTTACCAGGATGAGTTTTGTCCTTATGGGACACTCGATGTGACACCCATAAGTCCGCTGCAATGGCCAGCTTCTTAGGATCTATCTCCTTCGAATCGGCCAAATGCTGCTTAAGCTCCGGGGAAGAAGATGCAAAAATGTGTTCCAGCATGACAAGATTTATCATGCCTTCAAAGGTAGAAACCTTATAACCTTCGACCCAGCCAGTTAAGTTTTTTAAGGATTCAGTTACATAAGATACCCAAGTACCACCTTCTTTTTTCTTGTACTCTCGGAATCGTTTTAAATATTAGGCCGGAGTCTTTCCAAACTTTAAAATGAGAGTTTGCTTTAACATTGCGAAATCAGCTCGCTCAGCCTTCGGCATTTCCATAATGGCACTACAGCCAGAATGGGGCAGTCTGCTGAGTAACCAGGCAATCTTATCAGCATTATCAACTTGTTGAACTTCGCATGCATACTCAAACGCATTCAGCCAGTCCATAATGTCATTCCTTTCCTCATACACACTGAGCAGATCTTTCGGAAACCGTGGATGAGAGGAGGCCCCAGACCCATGTCCAGGACCCTTGGACCCATTTGCAACCTGAAGATTGGCCAGTTCCAACTGGTGATCCCTGTCTTTCTGTTTTTCTGCCTGTTCGATTTTTAGTTTGGCTATGCTGAATTCAAGCTCCTTCTGCCTAAACCGCAGCTCTTGCTTCTTGAATTCAAGCATAGCCTCCCCATCAGCACTGGCAGAGGAAACATTAGACATCTCATCCTCCCTGTCCTCGTGGTCGCGGTGGATCAGTGCAGCGGCAGAACCGTCGGTTCTACCAGTGAGAGCAGCCCCACCTCCTTCCGCACTGTCCTCAGAAGTTATAGCGTCAAGCTGCGCTTCTTGCCACGCCACGATTCTTTGGATCATATCCAATTTCGTGCCTTGAGAGGAAACACCTCTCTCTGCACACATCTTTTTCAATGTTTCTGATTTGGAAGCATTTAAAGTTAACAAGGTATTTGTTTCCATACTGTTAGATAGGACTATGGCCTTTTTAAAGTTATACTATAACAATTCACTACGTGTCCTGATAGGAATAACTTGAAATGCCTTAGGTTGTGCGCAACACTGGATACCTTCAGTCGTATCCCACCGCTGTACACCAATTTGTTAAGACGGATTTCTGAACTCTGTCCTGGTGGCGCAGAAGTTCAGAAGGCCAACCTAATTACTTGGAACAGGGTAACCTCTGGACAAGCCAGACCAATCAGGGTAGCGATCGCGGCGGTCAAGACTAGGTCTCAAGAGGGGTGAGGGTGACTGAAAGCCCGCAATGAGCACACAAAGCAAGGACACTTACAAACTACTCCAAACAGGTGTTGTATTAAGCTCACGGATTCCACGGAGCCCAGCAGTTGCTGCTTTATAGGCACATCATCACCAGATTGTGCAGGTATTCATTTCTTCCTCACCAGCACGTTGCTGTATGCAATCCAGTGCCATCCCTCGCCTCCCAGACAGACCTTGTGCCTATAGGCTTTGGCGAAGAGGAGACACCAGCATCCCCTTGTTCATCATCTATCTGAACATTTGGCAAACTTGTTTGCATTTCAAGTCACGGTCCTGAAGAAGATGGTTTGAATCCCCCATGCCATCGAAACCGGTCGACCTCTTTAGGTCATGAGGGCTCTCATGACCTACCCGTGATCTCTTTTACACCAACCAAAGAGACTGTACTCTTTAAAAATTGCTAATTGTAGCACACTCACCTTCACAGAGCGAGCTACACCTTTTTTATAAGAGCCATTTTTTAGCCCTACAGCCCTTTTGCTGGGTTTGTTTTTTTTATGCCCTCCAGTGGTGTCTCCAGCAGCACTGTTTCATACTCCAACCACAATGACCTACGGGAATCATTAAAGTTATACATTCTGGATGGAATAGAAGCAGTTGACCTGTCTCGCAGGTTGTATCCATGCATTCTAGCAGCCTCAAGATCTAATATACAGTTTTGTTGCACGCTGCCTCACCTGCTGAAGTCTACCACTATTTAGATGTCCCTGTTGGACTACTCGTGTCTGTCTCCAGACATCGCCACCAGTATAGAAGGTTGAGGGACAGTACTCTCCTCTATATCTTTTTAGTAGGCGATACACCACGCGCAACCCAGGGATAGGCACCCCGGCAGGGTCAGGGTGTTCTTCCTTAGGGCAAGGTACGCCGAGCCAGGTGGCCCTCCTTCTCATGTATTTGAGTGTGAGCACTTTAACTCACCTATTTGTTTTTGCATACATTTGATGCACCTTGAATACCTTCTCTCCTATAAAACCGTTGTTTTTGTGTTACCATATGTGATTTTGTTAACGGTTAAAAGGACAAACACGGTTGTACCGTGCACTCTAGCTTTATAAGCTTTCCCTGTTGTTTTCGGTATTAAAAATATATACACATTTATTCCAAGGCCTTTAAAACAATGACCGTAGCGAGAAATCACAATACAACTCTAGTAAACCAACACATACCATACCAATACAATATATATACAAATACGAACAAGTCTCGAGCGTTAGATGCACGAAATGTGTAGTCCACCTAAAAGGGAAGGAAAACAGGCAGTGCAAAATAATGCTTAGACCCAGTCCGCCTTCAGAGGCACCTAACTAAAAGGAAGTCCGAGCCCTACGAAGAGTGGAGCCTTGTGCTCAAAAGTACCTGCACACGCTGGTGCCAACGGGCAAAAAGGGGAGTCTCTTCGAGGGAGTCAGGCAGTTCAGTTTAGTGCACAAATGAAGAAGAGCAGTTCCGCGACTCAAGCGCAGCCTCCACTGCGGGCAGAAGCAGAGCGCGAGTACGGAAAGGCGTGCTGTTTTGACACAGCGGGGAAAAGCTATGGGCTCCTGCAGGAGGGCGACCAGTTCCTAGCTATGCTACTCACCGGTCCCCAATGCAAGCAGACCCAGGCTTCTCCGCGTCAGTTTCAGTCGCTGGCAGGTTCAGGAGAGCAGGGGACGTCTCGTCGTCGTGTTGATTCTGCAGCAGCAGAGTTGAGTTAAAGATGTCCCAAATGAAGTGAACCCGCACAGTTTGTTACCACAGCAGGGCAACGGAGTGGCCGTGTGTATCTGAGCCAAATGTACACTACTCACTTCAGACCTGGGAACGCCAAGTGTACGAATCGTGTGAGAGTGACAAGGACTCAAAATACTACACAACCTGGCGGCGGTTACAGAGCAAGACTCCTGTGTAGGCTGGTCAGTCTGCTGGATGGCCCAGAGACACTTCCGAAGGCTTACGAGCCGGAGATGGTGAAGATGCAGAGAATAGCTGTTCCCGCTATTCCACAAGGGTCGAAGTACCAGTACAGGCCTTCTGGTTCGATCGGAGGTAAAAAGGGATTCACAAGGCGACAGCAGTGCAGAGGAGCAGTCCTTCAGCGGGTCACCAGCGATTCCTCGGTTCAGCCTCTTGGTTGCAGGATACTTGGCTCCTGTATTCCTTCGTTCATGAGAACTCAGGAGATCGACATGGTAGTGGTGTTTCCAGCCCCCTCTTATCCACGGTTCCCTTCGCGCCAAAACGGAGGGGACCCAATGGGAGATCCGCTCATCAACACTCACACCATACGTGGACCTATCACGGACCACGGTGGTCCCAGGCATTCACACCACCCTAGACTCTCTGGCACCCAGGATGTGTATTGGGACCAGACATCCCAGCCCACATCCTGGAGGCGCACACAAGGCCTGTAGAAGCCCGCGAAAGCATCCGTGTTTCGCGGGAAAGTACATGCCCAAATAAGGAAGGCCCCGGGTCGGCTCGATCTGGGGAAGGTGAAGGGAGCAAGACGGTCAGCGGACAGGACAAAGGAGCCTCGTGGTCTGGCCATTTGGGAGCCAGGCCACCATTTTGGGCTAAGCGCGAGAAATGCACTTAAAACGCCAAAAGGAGCTCAAAACACAAGAAACGATCGCTGCCACCATTCCCGTCCGTGAATCACTTGCACCGATCAGTTACAATCCAAAAAGAGTATCTAGGGCCTGTAGAAGGCTAGAGACCCAAGAGAGCAGTAATTTAGCTTACAGTGCCCTCTTATGTCATGTTGCACGAAAGCCGCAACATGATAAAAGAAACTACGGAAAACAGCGTTTCCCGGTACTGACTGTCTTAAGGGCATGTCATTTTCCCCGTAAGAATGGAGCGAAAGCCCAGAGGAGTGCGGCAGAAGGCTGCACTTCTCTGGCAAAGTCGAGAACAAGGTGAAAAACAACAGCAAAAAGTTTAGGGGTTGCCACATGGAAGGAAAATTACCAACAATTAAGACATCTTTCCTAACACATGCTAATCCCTGAAAGCCCCTTCCAATTTTCGGAAGGACACCCCTTAAAATCTGTAAGCATAAAGCATGGCTGTTTTTGCCCTGTTCCCATCATTTATCTCTAGCAAAAGTAAAGAAATCCACCCCCAGCAAGTGGCCAGAGAGACCGGAAACTCGAGATTGCAGCCTTATTTGAAAGTCCATCTTATCCCCCACCCCCACGACACCTGTCTCTGCTAACACAATGCTCTTCACCATCCAGCAGCCCTCTCTCCTCCCCACTGCCCTTTTTAGGCCAAGGTGCTGCACGTTTTGTTTCAGGAGTCCGCACTCCACCTTTCCTTCTTTTCTGCTCCTAGTTTCATTGTGATGAATCGCCTGCAGGGTTGCAGCATCAGTCTTATACCAGAGGCCTGGTGCTGCATCAAAACCTGGTGAGTTGTGGCTGTTGGTAGTGGCAGAGGGGGTTCATTTTAGCCTACGTGAGAAGAGTGTGGAGCTTGTGGGAGACAGCAGGGTAGACCTCTGGATGAAATGTGCAGGGATTCTGGCCCCTATCTCAGCTAATTCTGGCCCCTGTTCTAACCAATCCCCTGACAAACGCCTTGACTTGCCCAGCCTCAACGGGCCCTGTCCTCATTGGGCAAAGGTCTCAGCAGGTCATGGCATAGCATGGGGTACAATGTATCTATTAGAGACAGAGGTGGCATTGGGAGCTAGAGAAATGGGACCTGTCTGCCAATAGCCATGGGTAGGAGTGCAGGATTGGAGGTTGCTTTGCCTTCTGAGACCTACTTCTTCCATCGAATGACTAACTGATTCCGCTCTAAGATCTCCTACCAGTTTACACTACACACACAAACTCCCCCACAGAAGAGCACCACAGGCCTAGCCATTAGTACATCAACACTAACCGACTCACGACTATACTGTTCTCTTTAACCCTGTTGCACTCTCACATCAGCAGCTAACCAGACCCAAAGCACTGTAGTGTATCAGACCTTGCACACTTCACTGCGATTAACATACCCCCAGGTTTCTTCCAACAAAACCATAGAAAGCAGATTGGAACTCAGGAACTGGGTACTTCTGACCTGCCCATTCTCCAGACTACCCCAAATATAGTTACGGCTAAACTGAGTTCCCACTGACAAGAGCATCAAGGTCATGGAAGTAGCCACCCAGATTCCTTTCAGCAGACCACAAAAAAGGTGAGCCCCAACTGGCCACTCTTCCACCAACTGATGAAAGGAACAACTAGACAACCTATACAGATTGCTAGTGGAATATGTAGATGATGGAGCAGATGAAGTAAGGGCATTTACCAGCTCAGGAATGTCATTTTTCGTAAAGCTGCACGAGCAAATGAGCCTGCAAGTAGCTCTTATCAATTAATGTTCTGTAGTCACTCCTTTTGAGACTATGGTCCTCCAGTACAGGCAGAATTGTGCCTGCAAAATCCTCATACAATTTTATTGGAGTGTAGATTCTGGGTGGAAGGAAATATAGCTTGTCAATTCCAAGCTTGCAGATTTACTAACCATAAAGATATGTCTGGCCTGGCTTTGACAGAAAGCAGACTCCAACCCTCCTCTTAAAGCCTCAATGTTTAGTCCTGGCAAGGCCCTGTTCTGGAGAGTGGCAGGGAACATAGCCCGAACAAGGAGGTCAGATCTATAATTCTGGACAGAAACGTAATGGAAATGCCTGAAAGTTAAACAGCCACACTTCATTTCCGTTTGATGTGCTTCACTGTGGCTGGGGCAAGGCATATGTTGGTGGACCTGCTGTCTATTGGAAAGCCCAGAAACGGAAGGGACATGGATTGGCAGGTCTCTGACTTTTCCCACTTGATTGCAGACCCAACCAGTACAACAAATCCAACATAAGGTGCAAGTGGCTGAATGTCTTCTCTCAGGAGCTGGACATAATTAGAAAGACGTCTACATAAACCAGCAATCATACTCTGCTTGTCCTGAGAAAAGCTGCAACTGGTCTAAACAGTTTTGTTAAGCATCATGGAACCAATGACAGACCCAACGGGAACGCCACAAAATGATAATGAATCTTCCTGTGTCCCTCACAGACTGGCACTGTTTGTTTGGCATCCTTCATTTCCAGCCTGACGAGCCAGTTGATGAAAGCAATCCATCTCTCAACTGTGTGATCGTCTCCATCTTGAAATTATGGTAGACAAACTTGTTGAGGTCCCAACTCATTGTCCTTCTTAGGCTCTAGAAAGATATTGCTCACAACTGCTCCCGGAAGACATACTCCTTCTCTATCGCTCTCTTCTGTAATAGTCTCTATCTTGGGAATTAACCAACTAGGCAGAAGCAGAAAATCCCTCCTGAAACCCTGGCCTGTCTGACTGACCAAGGGATCATGATAAACAATAAACCATTTTTGGATATAAAATGTTTAATTGCATTCCCTCAAAGAAGAACATTGATGTTAGTCCTGAAAAAGACTTACCCTGAGAGAACGGGACACAAACTCTTTAAAAACATAATCCTCGGTTCCTAAACCCTTGGCCTCTCTAGGGAAGGAAGGGAGATTTGGCAGCTTGAAAAGCCTCCTGTGCTCCATGTTGCCTGTAGCTGAGTCCTGAAGCTCTAAGGAGATGGTTGGACAAGCAGTGCCTGTCTCGGCTGGCCCAGCTAGAAACCTGCAGGGAAAAGAACCTTCAAAGGGAAGCCTGCACTTTATCAATCGCAGTTAATGTAGTAACACTTTCCTAAATCCCTCACAAAATTGTCCCCAAAAAAGTTCAGCCCTGAATCCACAGTCTCAGCCATGTCTCCCACCTAAGCGTTTATTTTCAGCAGAATCCTCTTCCTCCCTTCTTGGATGATGGATTTGTTGGCCTCCCTAGGGAATCAAAGGACCCATCATACCCAGCTGCTGAACTCCGAAGCGTCTTGTGGATCCCATCCAATTGGCATCCTCCACTTGGCTGAGGATCTTAAGAAGGGATATTGAGGTGTGAAGCACCTTATCTTGGCATATGTACCAAGCATGATGAATATCCTTGGTGAAATCTTTACCATATTTGGAAAAGAAAAACAACATTTTCTGATCAACAATAGGGGTTTGTACAATCATGCCAGGAACGGATCCGCAGAGACTCTCAGCCTTCATTTTATTACAGGTAGCTGAGTCCACCCCTCTCTATTGCCATCGAAGCCCACTCGCTAGACTTTGAGAGAGTGACCTGGAGTCAAACATATAGGCATCAGCTGCATCCGAACCCGGGGGACCCTTCCCATGGTCTCCAGCATCTGTATCACCATTCACTACCAGAGGAGCTTTCCCCAAGATATCATAATTATCATCAACACCCACTGGGGAAAGTGGAGTGTAAGCCAGGAGTCCCCAGGAAAGCATTAGAGACAACCTGGCTCTTTTAGCCAGATTTTCAGCCTCGGCCTAGCCCAGATGGACTAGCGAGGTATTCCCCCTTTACTTTGCCTACACTTACTGAGTCTACCATCGCTTCGCCAGACATTTATTTTGTCATACATTTAGTTCTTCATGCCGTCTACTTATTCTGCATATTCACATTGTGACAAAGGCAATGCATGTGGTTAAGGTTAGCTAAAAGTTAGGGTCGTGGGTCAGTAGGTGGTAGGGAGGAAGAATATGGGGTAAAAAAGAAGGGGGTATGGCTGGGTCTCCCCCTGTAATGACAAAGTGACGTTAGGGGAAGTGAAAGACAGGAGAAGAAAAGGTATGGAGAAGTAAATGTGACTAAGTGAGTATATGGTGAAGTGAATGCAGGGAAGTAAAAACATACATCCATTTGAAAAAGCCAGAAGTAAATCATTCAGAAAGGGTCCCATAGCTGTCCGAGGCCTGCGGTTTGGTGTTCAAAGGCGCAAGGCACTGCAGGCATCTCCATCATGCACAAGGAGCTTCCTATTAGTGAGGGCCCTAGATGAGTAAGGAGTCCACCTCATGTCACCCCCACCCTCTTGGACAGTACCCTCTGGGGGGCGTCTTTCATCCTACATACTGCTTTATCCGTAGAGGAATCACGTTTTTGAAACAGCTTCATATTTTGGCACAATCAAAAGACTGCCAGAGACACAGAAGAGTTCAGCTCCCTCATTTGGCCAATCATCGGGAACCTGGGTAGGATATTTGCTATAACAGCAACAAAAACGGTGTTGAGGATCTGGATCCCCCTGAGTAGCCTCTTCTATAGTGCCAGAATTCAGGCAAAAAGCATTTAAAACGTGCAGAGAAGCTCCAAGTCAGTCTAAAATGCCCATAAGACTATAACCGGTCCCTCCTAAGGAGCCTCTTTCTGCTGAATGCCGGCAGAACGCTACACTCCCCCTCCAGCGCACAACCGCTCTCCGGGCTGCCACTGTGCCCACTACGCAGGTTCTTTCACCTAATTGGGAAATCCTACAAGCGTGGTGCAACACCCCACGAGCGCGGGGTCAAATTGGCTGGGTCAAATTAGCACAGAGTCATGGCAAAGCAGGGCTCCAGTCCCCGGTAAGCCTCCAAGAACTGCAAAACTGCTAGGCTATGGCACCATGCACCCACCCATATCAACTCCCTGACAACGAAACAAACCATACACAATCTCACCCAACACCACATGACTCCTACCAACCGAAAAACACACCTACGCTCAGTGACCCGTTTCTTTAAACTGATGCTGCCAACAGCACATCACAGCTCTCTTGCCCTTTTCATGCTACTAACAAACCCTGCCACCCTCCTTGTATTATAGATCCGCCATAGCGCCAAGAGACCATTAAGGTGGCAACAGTGTGTGGCACAAGAACCTTTAACATGACATAACTCTGAATTATGTTTAACTCAAACCAAAAGTACTGTAAACAATAAACTGGAATGATCTTATTTAAGCTGTTCACCTCACGCAGCAGTAAGAAAAAACGGGTGTTTCAGAATGGTGCAAACTTTTTGGGACTAACAAGGCTTGGATTGGCTGAGAGGCGGAGTTCTTGCAATCAGCCCAGAGACTTGTGAGAATCGCATTATGGAGGGTAGGATAGAGTTTATTTTTTCTTGTGTGCACTAGCGAATAAGTGAGAAAAGTACTTTGTCAAAATAGAAAGCCTCTGTGCCATGCCATGGAATTGGATTTTCTTTGAAAGTGACCTTACATGTGGTGGCAGCACCATGGAATACAAACATTGGTGATATCAACACTTTGGGCTTTTGTGTAGGCATGGGAAAGGCACTTGTCAGGCACATCCGTAGTGTTATTGACTGCCCATTGATGTTAGCAGGAGGTGCAAAATGGTGCGAGTATCTGGGCATCTAATAGCAATGCCTGGCAAAAGCCTAGTAGTTATACACAAGACAAAACTGTTGGCTTTGCCTGTGCATATTTTCAATGGGACTTCATTAAAGGACACTATATATTAGTAGTGAAGAGAGGGTCCCTGGAATGCCCCTCCAAACCCCCATGAACATGACAGCCCAAAGAGTCAGAAACGCACAAAGCCACTCATTATTCGGCCAGGCCCCAGGAGGACCAGTGACTGACACATATGCAGAGAGATATTCTTTCAGACAGCCATTCAAACCTTATCCAGCGAATGTTTTTATGGATACAGGTGCTTCAACATTGGCCGTAGACCCAAATGCTGCAGTGAATGACGTTGCCTAAATGCTGAGAAACCACTGTGCTGACGTCATTAGTGACACCACGCCACGTTAGTCATGAAGCACACTCGCAACCATGCACAATGTTACACAAACACACACGTATGCACAAAGAACATGCTTACACAGTTCTGTAGATAGAAGACAGATACATATACATACTGTCAAAAGCTTTTATTATTTTTCTAATTAGCTAAGTGCAGAAATGCTGAACGCAAGGCAACGAAGAGATGCAGAGCAATCTTGCAGATGATTATGGCAACTAAACCCATGGAACTACAGGATGACATGAGGAGCCTGACAGTACCAAAGATGACTAACCTATAGGAATCATAGCATGATATAGATTAGTAGAAATCACACTATAAGTATAACGATGATCACATAAGGCCACAAGCCGCAGCATGAGAGAAGAGAGAAAGCAGAACCAGGCAGCATAGAGCAGGAAGGCCAAGGCTCACAGCCAAGGTCAGAGACAAGCAGCACATTCCAAACCAGATGACAAGGGGCCATCTGCAGAAAAACAGAACCAATCTTCATAAATTGCAGACCAGAAGTTGTGGTCCTCGACCACGTGATGCAGCCGAGCTAGACAATGGGTATTCACCCGCGGTGGGAAGACAAACAGTTCTCCACACCACAGACATGAAGTGAAACATGAACAAGTTAACAACGTTGCAACGTGGAGAGCACTCTCACAGGCAGAAGTGGTAATGCTAACAGATACATTGGGAACACATAGTCGTTCCCATCAGCTTGAAGAGGTGCACAGAGCACTGAGAACAGAGCTGGGTACCAGGACTGGGGAGACCAGTTTGTTGTAATGGCCTATGTATGTGCCGCGTGTGGAATGTTGTTCGGTGTTTAGGAATCAACATTCCACACGGGCCAGTTGGTTTATGTTTTCTCCGAGAGCGGTGCCTTCTCTGGGGGTCCAGTAAATAAAGCTGTTCTTCACTTACTATGTCAGCTTATTTCACTGGCGACGAGCTGGACCCCCATCCCCATGCATACGGGGTAATCGGCGTCCTGCTGCGCGGCTCCGACTGGGCCCTGCAACTGAGGCTGTTTAGCAGTTTTCGGCGGCGACCATCTAGGGTATCCAGGGCTGCCCTTACAGGGCGTGGCAGTCCGCCAGGTCTGTAGGCGGTGCGCCGACCCTGGGAAGTTGGCGGCAGGTCAGAGCGGAATTAGGTGAGGAGCCTGTCTTACGCTACTTGGTGGACCGCGGCAGCCTGCCAAGCCTGTGTGCGGAGTGCAGCTCTCAGGAGGGAGTGGCTGCACGTTGGGGCACGGCTCGTATCACGACGTGTCCTGAGGCAGGACCGTCGCTGGAGGTGCACACTTAGCTTCATTGACTTGGCTGTGCACATCGGCCCCCTCCCTCGACTACTGTTCTGGTTGAGGGCGCCGGACACGTGGCAATGAGCTGTGCCCTGGACCGCTGCCGTGAGCGTTGTTGTTTCCCTTCTTCCTGGTGCGAGGAGCTGGGGACGCTTTGCGCTGTCCAACCAGGCTACAGCTGGGAAGGAATCCTGGGCGGAGCCGGAGGAGACACGGAAGAGGAGTGATTCGCCACTCTGCACTGTCCAACCAGGATAGAGCAGGGAAGTGAATCCTGGCCAGAGCCGGAGAAAACACAGAAGAGGAGTGATTGGGCCAGCGTTAGTACTGGCGCAAGTGCTGCCAGGTCTCCTTGTGGAAGTGGGAAGTGACGCAGCAAAAAAGGGGATCCTGATTACCCTTAGCACTGCTGTTTCCTCAGGTTTGGGCATGTCGCCGTTTTTTGGGTGACTGGAGTTGTTGCAAGTTTCATTTGAAGTACGGTGCACATTGCACATCAGGTGAGAACATATTCAACCGCTGTGACGGGTGAGCTGAATCTAGATACTTACACAACCGGCCACTTCTGTTCTGGTGTGTAACCATGCTACACACTGCGGTGAGACCTCCACCAGCATTTCTACCGACACCTGGTGAACCTGCTGCCCCTTGGGATCAATGGGTTGATTCATTTAAGGTATATTTGAGGGCAGCTGGTGGAACAAAGTTTAATGACGATGAAAAGGAGGCAACGCTGTTGAACTGTATCGGCACTGAAGGGTTACGGGTCTTATGCCATTTGCCGGGCGAGAAGGTGATGGTTCCCAGTGGCGGTGAATGGGAGAGGGTGGTCAGCGCATATGAAACTGCATTGAGGAAACTAGTGGTTCGCTTCGGCAGGAGGATCAATGTGGTGTTGGAGCGGTACAAGTTATTTTCCAGGGCACAAGGCTGATGAGTACATTGGAGACCAGATAATGATGAAGATGAGTAGCCAGAAGATTAGGGAAAGACTGTGGATTGAAAGTGATCCGCCCCTGGAGAAAGTTGTAGAGATTGCTAGAGCTATCGAAGGCTCCAGAGCAAGTGTGCAAATTGTCACCGAAAAGGAGAGCTCTGGAGACGGTATTCAAGTTGTTTTGCCTTGAAACAGGGGCGGTGGTATGGACAATAAAAAAAAAAGGGTGGAAGAAATGACAATCAAGGGGGGAGATGGTCAAAGTCGAAGGAGCCTTGTAAAAAATGTGGTTGGGCTAGTCATTTTACCGACTCCAAGGAGTGTCCTGTGGTGAATGTGGAATGTAGAAAGTGCAGGCGAAATGGCCATTATGCTTGTATGTGCAGGTTCAATGTTGTGGCCAGTGTGGCAGCTGAGGGGTGTGCTTTAATTCAGGAGGCTGGATCTGTCATTAAACTTGAACAAGGTGTAATATTGCATGTGGGAGGGAACTCTCGCAAAGGTCAATGGGTTTCAGTGTTGGTAAATGATCATCCTTTGGACATGCTGGTTGATTCGGGGTCACCATACACTTTGGTGGCTCCAGAGGTTTATGTTAACAAATTGGGAAAGGAGATTTCGGCTTTGCATGCCGCTAATGTTAGCCCCAGTGCTTATGGACAAAATCCCATTGAAGTGTTGGGTTACGATTTGTCCAATTTCAAATTCAAAGGCCGGCAGGCCACTGGCAAACAGTATGTAGCGCACAAGGGTACAAGTGTCCTGGGTTGGGATGAACAAGCGGCTTTAGGTATGGTGATACAACCGGGAAAAGAGGTCCCTGTACTCAGTATTTTGGAGGGAGGGGATGCGTGTGGACAGTTGACATCAGAATCGCTTAAGGCAGAATTTCCTGAGGTGTTTTCTGATACCTTGGGTAAACTTAAAGGGTTTGCCCACCGCATTATCCTAAAGAAGGGGGTGGTACTTAAGGTGCATAAAGTGAGAAGCGTCCCAGTGTTGACAAGGGATGGCTTAAAAGAAGAGCTAGACAAATTGAGCCCATCGAGGCTTCAGAATGGTTATTCCCAGTGGTTTTGGTCAAGAAAGGGGATGGAAACATTAGGATGTGCGTGGACCTCAGAGAATTGAATTCAAGTATATGGGTTGATCGCCATCCGTTGCCAAACATTAATGAACTACTGTTGACCCTGGGCAAGGCAACATGTTTGTCCACTGTTGACTTGTCTGCGGCATACCACCAGATTGATTTACACATTGATTTCAGGCCACTTACTTCTTTTGTGACTCCGTTTGGGGCATACCAATTTTGTCGTATGCCTTTAGGGCTTGCTTCAGCATCAGCCGTGTTCCAACGTTTGATGCAAGAGTAATTTGGGGGGCTGCCTGGGGTGTGTTATTTCCAAGATTATATTTTGGTGTGGGGTGCTTGCAGGGAGGAACCATGATTTCAGAGTCCGTGATGTGATGAAAGTGTTAAAAGAAAAAGGTCTTACAGTGAAATTGTCCAAATGTCAGGTGGGGGTGGACAAGGTAACGTATTTGGGTCATACCCTTAGTGCTGAAGGAGTCAGTCCAAAGGCAGGACTGGTGCTGATGTTGAAAAATACTCCTGTTCCCATTAACAAGGATCAGTTGAGGGCATTTCTGGGTCGAGCAGAGTATTATGTAAAATTCATACCTAATTATTCCGAGAAGACCGAGGCTATGAGGGCTTTGATGAAGAAATCTGCTAGGTTTGTGTGGTCCGATAAGTGCGATGAGGAGTTTGTGGTGTTGGGTGTTCTGACCCACGTTTGGACTATTATGCTACAACATTTGGTGCTGTGGGCTTAGGAAATCCAAGATGGCCGAAAAAGCCCACATGTGCGCCAGAATCTATGAAAACCGCGCAGTTTGTGCGCACACCAAAATGGTCGCCTGACATGCCACCCCCCGGTGCGGGTGTGCTGGGTCAGAAGCACTTTAAAAATCACCCTTTGTTTCTCTGAAGGCAAGCTCAGAATGCCCATTTCAAACATTGCAGAATATCCAACAATCTCACTGAACACCAGCAGACATTTGACAGAATAAAGTCTTGTGGGCATACAAAATCTGGAAAGAGGATGAGCCTAAAATAATGTTCATAGCAAAACTGTCTGAGCTGTGGATTTCAGCAGTTTAAGTAAATTTGGACTGAAAGACACTAAAAATCTAAATGTTTAAAAGAAATGAGTGACCTACTTTTGAGTGTCACATAGGTTTCAATTGTTTAAATGTCATAGTTTTAAACTTAGAATCAGCATTCTAGCTGCATGTGTAAAAATTGTTAGTTTATTTGAATGCAGAAAACTGGGTAACTAGAAGTGACATTAGCTGGGGCCTGGCTTAAGGAACTGAATTCTGCCTGACATCTACCCCCACAGGAGTTAAAACCTGCTCAGCCACTTTTCCCCTTGCCAAAAGGAGTTGTCAGCTCTCTGATTAGATTAGGGGTGGAGCAGCTACAGGGAGTTGAACAAAGGCCTGTCCTGGGCCCAGGCAGATGGTTTATTAGGGTAGTCGTAAATGGCTTCCTTTTGAACAATGGGCCTTCCAGGGCCCAGGCAGATGGTTTATTAGGGGGACCGTAAAATAGCTTCCTCTTGGCAGAAGCTGGGAGGGGCAGGGTCTCTGAGCTTGGCAGAAACTGGATAAACTGGTTTCTACACCATGTGACCTGGGAAACCACACCCCTTTGGGGCCAGAACATAAATCTAAAAAGATGGATCATTCATAGAGCGGACTTGTAAAATTTTTATAAGTGATATCATTATTCTTGTGATTTTTCTGTGCACATTTGAAGACGTGTTAGGACCCGGTGGTATGTTCAGGGGGGTTTTTAGCGGAAAAGAGGATATTACTCTAAATGTATGTATGTTAAAAATCTGACACTCCACCACCTAATGCCCACATGCTTTGCGAACATTTGTGTAAATGCGGGGACAAATCCAATATTGGTAACCCGACCAAAAAGTGAAATATGTTGCCATTTTTGAACCCAAGCTCCTAGAAACGACAGAATTGGAACAGGGGCTATCATCAGTAAATGCATGATGTGTGTATGCAATGCCAAACAACTGTCTATCGGGGAACTATGTATTTGGATCAGATATAGATTGTGTGTAAAGTTGACAGGGGTGGGTTCTCTGTATCATAAACAGACCTCATCATGATGACACTTCATTTCATTCCCCCAATCAAGGGGAAGAGGAGGAAGTGGCCAATGACAAGTGGAGAGGGGTAGGGCCTAGAAAGCTAGCCTCTCCACCCACTTTCAAAACACATAAAAAGCAGACAGTCAGGACAGATAGGGACATTCTATTCCATCTGCTGCGGGACGCTCTGCCGGGAAAATCCATCCTCCATCAACCTCCAGAGAGCCAACACAGAGACTCCAATCTATCCACCTTCAGAGACCAAGACTTTACTTCAGAATTGGTAGCAGAGAGGTCAACTACAAGCTAAATCCCTCTTTTGCAGGCCTCAAATCATTGTAAACTATTCACAGCCAGGCGAGCTGTTTGAATTCTTTGCAAGAACTCTTGCCATTTGCCAGAAAGCAGTGTTGTATCCAGAAAAAGCTGTGCAGAAAGATCCAGAAGCAGTGCTGTACCCAGAGAAAGCAGAGCAGTATCCAGAACCAGAGGCCAGAGATCCAGACTGACCCAGACCGCTGTTAGCAGAACCAGAGAGCTGACCCAGATCACTGTGAAGTGCCGAGACCAGACCGGAGTCCAGTCCAAAACCTGACCAGATCCGTGGCGAGGCCTATTTCTAAATATATTGTGAGTACCTAGCAGAAACTGTGCAGAACCAATCTCTTAGTTAAAATAATATAATTCAATCTATTTTAATCTAACCAGAACTGCCTCCTAGAAGTTGTCACCTGACATTTGCAAAGCTGTCACCTGCCATTTTCTAGCTGCAAGCTGTAACCTGTCGCTTTGAACTTTTAAAATTTCAAATCCGAAAAACTACCTTTATTTAATCGTCCGTATCTCTGGAACCGTTTGGGCTAGGTACTTGGTTTAACTTTCCTCTGAAAGCTTAGAATCTCAGCTTTTCAACAAGCCTAGAACCGACTTCCTACTCCTCATACTTTTGCCGTAATCACGATTCTCGCACTCGCGAATTTTACCGCGATTTGCAATTTGGTTAAAAATCCAGCCACGTGTGAAAACAGCAGCTTCATTGCTTTCCTTTGCCAAAAATTCATTTAACCTGCTAGTTACTCCTAGATCCTTGCTAAAGTGAGCCTGAACTCATCCCAAGTATATTTCACTCACCCTGAACCTCCTAAAGGGAATTAAAACCATTTTCAGCATATTTCTCACTGCATTGTCACCATATTCAAAGCATTTTGCCTGTGTTTCAAAACTCCTATCTGTTGTATAAGCTGCTGGGGGGGAATTGAACTGAATTCTATTTGATTGCATTCCTAAGAACTGTGTCATCTTCATCTCCTTACAGTGCTTAAAAGGGGGGGTGAATTGTCCAAGAAAGTGATTACATTGTCTCTTGCTGAAATCCTATCAAGTTATTTTCTGTACTGCATTTCATTCCACATTGCATCCATTTGAAACCATAAAAGTATTGTTGCTATCGTATCCATCCTATAACCACTCATCATTGATTATAAAGAAGTGTGCTAGTGCCGGACTATCCATTATTGATTACTGCTCAGATTAAGTGTGATATTCAATTATTAATTTATTATAAAGTGTGATATATATATATATATATATTGTTTAAATTATCAAATAAACCGTTTAAACTTGCAAAACAGAACTACTTCGTGGCTCAGTGGGGTCAGGGGGATTCCAAGAGAGGGGTGTTATATAGGGGTAGTCATCCAGAACGCATGAACTGGACGTAAAGATATATCAATAAGGGTTTCCATTCAGTATCCCAGACTAGGGATTGACTTAGCTGTAGTGTTGAATTGAATCCTCTTACAAATTGGGGGCTCGAGCCGGACGTTTGGGTTAGATCTATCACTTGTGCAGATTAATACAGCGTGCCAGCTGACCACATACACATATCCGGTCGGATCACCACGCTGTGTTACGCTGTAAAGCACTCCTCAAAGAAACGCTCTAAGGAAAAGGTCTGTTTTGCAAAAATAAAATACAAACTTCTGTAAGTCAGGACAGAGACCAATCTCTAGAATGACGACCTTGGTAGATATGAAAATAGCCAGAGAACACTTCTTACATAAGCTATTTGTGAGAGGTGAGTGGACTCATCAGGACCAAACGGTCTGGTTGCAGGCAATCGCGCAACAGGTCTCTGAAACAGGGTCAGATATATGGGGAGATCAGGGTCCCCTACATGTGGCCCTGAGTGAACTATACATGGCCCCGAAGGCCAAGGATGAGCACCACAAGATTGCCAGGGTAGCGGCATATTTATATTTACATATGGGAGCCATGCAGGACAAATGTGCTGAAGGCCAAGATCTGGCGAGTAGGCAACTGCTGGCATTACAGAAGGCCCAATCTGATCTTGGCTCTTCTGAGCAGAGGCTGCTCAGGAGCCAGGAGTCAGAAAATGACAGCAGACGGTACATCACTAAAATAAAGGAGGATATGGATGTGCTGCAACAGGAAAAGGCGGACAAGGATACCAGATTTCTGGCCTTGCAGAAGGAGTACCAAGAAGGTTTGGACTCCCTACTGCAGAGCCAGAAAAAGCTGGAGCAACACTTAGACTTCAATAGGGCATGTGCTGAGCAGGTAGTCAACCTGCAAAGCCACCTAGATAGGGAGAAGGCAGAGAGCAATAAACTGATTTTGAAAGACCTGGATACCCAGGCAGAGTTTGACCAGGAGCGCCAGAAAACTGGTGCCTTCCAAAGGCAAAGGGACGACCTGGCGGCACAGATGCAGGCTCTTAGTCAGGAAAGGGATACCTTAGGCCAGGAAGTCTGCCACTTAAAAAGGAAAATGGAAGAAAATCACCTAGCCCTCCAGGGACTGGGTGACCTCCAAAAAGAACACCAGAACTTGTTAGAGCACACCAGGAAGGTGGAGGATGCTCTGGCAAGAAAGGTGCAGGCCAATAGGGACACAGCTCAGGAGGTAACCCTCCTGCAGCAAAGACTGGCCCAGTGCTCCAGGACCAATCAGGAAACGCAGAGAGAGAATGAGGCTCTCTGCCAGCACAATGATAGGCTCCAACAACAGGTAGCGATGCAGGAGAGACTGATAGTCTAGTAAGGCCTTAACTGAGGAACTGAAGGCGCAGGCTCTTGCATTGCAACAGGGATCAGGGGCGGATAGAGACCAGGTTCGCTGGGAAAGGGAAACTCCTGAGCATAACCTCAGGAGCCCTAGTACCAGAGGCATTTATCTCTCTGTCCCTGGACTCTGCCACCCCCCTGTCCCCTGGCGCACATGAGCACCGGGCCACAGGGATGGCAGATTACTATCCAGCCAGAAGCATGGGGCTCATAGGCCAGTACCTCCCAGGAATGGAGGGGCGGGCATCCGGGTATGGGCACCCAAGCACAGTGCAATTTAGTGGGGAACCCCCAGGAGAATAGGCCCATTAAGGGCATCCTGAAAACTTCTGCCCAGTTAGGTCAGTGAGGGGGGTACCCATCAAATCCTGGCAGCAAGGAGGAATCTGAAGACTCCTCTGAACGGCGCAGGACACAGGAGACCAGGTCCCCACATTCTGCCAGCCACTCCCAGGCTCGCAGAATCCGGGAAAACCTGGAAGAGCAAACAGGAACCTCTGGGAGCAGTGCCTCTGAGTCAGAGGATGAATGGACCAGGGTTACCCGAACCAAAAAGGCCATTAAGGCAAAAAGGGCCTTGCTTAAGGACCCATTGAAACAGATTAAGGCAATCAGGAGTGTCATCACGCCTTATCATAAGAACGCCAAGTACTCTGTTTGGGAACACTTGGAGCTCTATGAGCAAATGATGGAGACTTTTCATTTGAAGGACAGCCAAAGCTGTATCCAATATGTAAAGTGGACCTTCTCACCAGAATACTCCAGTTTCTTTGCGGGGCTGGAGGACCAAAATCATTTAAGATGGTCCACCTATAAGGCGGCCATCTTGAAAATTTTTCTGTTCACAGAAATCCTCAAGAGGCTCGCAAGGCAGCCTACAATTTGCAATGTGGGGAGGATCAGGCCCCACAAGAATTCGTGCAAGAACTGAAACGTGCCTTTGCGCAGACCACCAGAAGGGTGCGCACAGACAGCAGAGAATTTGTTAATACTTTTTTCCATGCCTTGCCCAAATACATAATGACCCAGCTCGTGAGAGATTTTCATGAGAAAAGATCTTTAGAATGGGTCATTGAACAAGCCACCCGCATCTACGAGGTGCAGAAACCGGTGGAAAACAAAAACCAGCCCAAAAACCCCAAAACCAACAGCACCCCTGCTGCTGCCAAGGTGGCAGAGGTAAAGGTTGCCCCCGTTTTGGATTTGGAGATGGGGGGGCCTAAAAACCTACCTGCACCTAATAATGCTAGGCCCAGAAGGTCCTCGGGCCAGTCACAGACAGGGAGCCAAGGAGGCAGCCCCACAAATGGGGTCCCTCGCTCTCCTGATTATGTAAATCCCCGTTACAAGGGAAATCGACCCATCCTGGGTTATGTGTGGACTCCTCCAGCCCAAGGGGGGGATCCAGCCAAGCACCTGACCCGGGGAACTTCCCTCCTAACTTCCCCCAGGAGGGCAGAAATTCTCCAAATCCTGGACAGAACTTTTTCCCCAGGTATCCACCCAATTTCCAGCCCCAAAATCATCCATCCTTCTTTCCCCAATTCCCTGAGCCCAGACAACCTAATCCAGGAGAGGGGAGGCCAAGGGTGGAGGGGTACCAAAATCTTCCCAACCAGGGGTACTACCAGAGAAGGGATAGCTACCCTTCCCGGGATCAGCCCAGGGGAGAAAATAGAGCCCCGTATCAGCCTGAGCGGGTTTCCCAGTTAGAGCGCCAGGTCCAAAATATGGCACGGGATCTGGTTCACATACTGAGGGCTCAACAGAACCCTCAGATGAGCATGCCACCGCAGAATGCCCCAAACTGTGGACCTGGTGCTCCAGAACAATGACGGGGGCAGCACCCCTATAACACACCTGTTCCCAGGGAGGAGGCACAAGGGGAAGGGGGGTGTAAAGCCTTGGAGGAAGCTTCCTTCCCAACTTGTAAACAGCCCCTGGAAAACCAGGAACCGGAAACAAAATCTCCTGCCCCTGAAAGCCCGCCTCCCAAGGAGCAGAGGGGGGGTAGGAGAAACAAAGGACCCAAACAGACCCACTTTGTGGAGGAGGTACAGGTCTTCCAATTTGAGGGAGAGGGATCCTCAGAGGATCCTGGGGAAAGGACCTTCTCCTTCAGAGATGGGGGAACTCCTCCCAAGGAAAAATGGGTCCCAAGGGATGCCAATTCAGACTGGGGAGATATGGAGACTGAGCTACCGCCGCCCATCATCTCATCCCAGAACCCACAATACCAAAATCCCCTGGTTCAAACCCATCCTGATGACTGCCTCCAAAAAGGGGGGGGCGGCCCAGAACCGGAACCAGGGGAACCCACAATGGCTCTGATCTCCAGTTGCCAACTTTTTCTTTCAGATTCCCAAGGCTCTCCACAGAATTCTGCCCAAATTTCTTCTCTTGCAATGTCCAAAACCAGAAAGTTAGCCCACCAGTTGTCCAAAAATGTGCATTATCTGTGCCCCCTTGAGGAGAAGGAGGGAAGATATTATGCCCCGGTACAAGTACAGGGGCAGGGTACGATTTCAGCGCTGGTGGACACCGGATCTCAAGCTACCCTTCTGTCCAGAAGGGCCTTTGATGAACTGAATACAGGAAGGGGAGGGAATTACCAAATTCCTCTCACCTCACTTCCTGGACAACTGCAGAACTTTGACGGGAAGGAAATTCCCGTTGAGGGGACTGCAGACTTGGACTTTAAAATTGGGCGACACAAGTTGAAACACCCGGTCATAGTTGTGTCTCCAGAGGGCACCCCTTGTTTACTAGGGAATGACCTCCTGAGAAGGTTGTCACCCCTAATAGATTGCGTAAACAAGGTCCTCTGGACCCAGACTAGCCGACCAATAAAATTAAAACAGAGTGTCAACCATGTTAGTTTAAACGGCACCTGCCACATGGTTGAACAAAAAATCTGACCAAGTAGAATTTCACCTCCAGAACAACCAGATTCCAGACGTGACAGTAATAGCAGTAGGACAAACAGACTGGTGATGGGGGGGTCCTCTCTATTTCTGAAAATCAACCTTCCTTCCAGTTTAAGGTGGTATTCCGCACTGGAAGGAAACACCCTGAAATTCTTTACTAATTCACAATCAGAAACTCCCACTCCTATAGTCCAGAAAGATGTGAAATCAGCTCAGAGCCTGGCTGATATTCAGCAAATTGGAGAGCAGTTGTTCATCCCTGTTCAGTTAAATGATGGGAAGGACTCTGTTCTCGCTCCAGTGTGTGTGAACAACGGTAAGAGCTTCATCAGTGAAGCCATGTTCCGCCAACTCCCAAAAGATCCAGCCATTCCCACATTCAAACTGATAGACAAATGGGAAATGGACCTGGAAGCACCCAATTCCAAACATCTCCTGCCAAGCAGGTGTATGCTCAAAATCTCCATTGGCAACAAGAGCATAGTCCACAATTGTTGGGTCGTGCGAGACGTCACTGCCGCTTTTTACTTAGGCAGTGACATTCTCAATCGCTTTGCCATTAGTTTGGACCTAATAAACTTCAAAGCTTGGTCCCGATTAGCGGATAATCCCATGGGCTTTGATGATCCAGAAAAAGCATTTAGGTCAGCTCAATTGCTACCTTATGCAGTTGAAATTCAGATCAAAGAGGAAGTCACCATCCTTGAAATGACCTGACAATTCTCCCTGGAAGTGAAAGCTAAAAGAGGACAACATTTGAAAAACCCTGATGCTTACATACATCTAAACGCTTCTCTCCAACAGCAAGGGTTGGGGGTAAACCCAACTCCATTAGTCAACATAGAACATGACACCATTCTAATAGAGGTGGATAACAGCGACTTAAAGAGTATTACTCTAGCCGCAGGCACCATTATTGGAATGGCGGTTGATGACTGACATTTTTCCATCGATTTAGGAAATTAACTGTTAGGACCAATCCCCAAGGACTGTTTTGACAGTGACAGTGATGACAATACAACACCAGACAGGATTTTTACCCGGCATGGGGGGAACTTCCTGGTGTACACTTCCTGCCCCTATGGTAAGGAAGATGTGACTTGTGACTTCAGGAGAGATGAGGTGATTTTCCAGGTCCATGAGGGTTGCCTTTCCCACCTGAGGCCTCCAGTCCAAATCAGCACTCTGACCAGGACTTCTCCACCCAGCTGGAGGAGGCCGCTGAGATAGCCAAACCAGAAGTCTTTCCAGGCTTCAAGCAGATGGTGGAAGAGAGAGTCAACCTAGCTGATGCCTTTGTGACTCTGGAACAGAAGCAAAAGTTGAAACAAGTCTTCTTGGATTTCCAAGATCTCTTTGCGGTAGACTCATATGACTGTTGTCGCACCGACATCCACACAACAACAATCCCCACGGACCCTGGCATGACTCCAGTGTTTGTGAAGCAATATCGCTTGCCTCTCGCATCAATGGAGTCCCTTACTGAAATAATTAAGAACCTTGAGTCCAGGGGAATAATCCGTCCCGTCCACAGCACCTTCAATAATCCGGTGCTGGGAATATTAAAGCCAAACGGCCAGTGGAGACTCTGCGCTGACCTTAGGGAGCTCAACAAACGGGTCCATACTTCCCGATGGCCTCTGCCCTACATTGACCAAGGGCTGGCCCAGATCCAGGGGTCACAGGTATTCACTGAAATAGACCTGACCAATGGATACTGGACTGTGCCGGTCAGTAGGGAGGCCCAATACAAGCTGGCTTTTACCTTTGGGGGCCAGCAGTATACATGGACCCGGACTCCCTTCGGATACCTCAACTCCGGCAATGAATTCAACATTTTCCTACATAAGGCCATGCCCGACCTGGGTGCGAGGGGTAACCTGGCTTATGTAGATGATGTCCTCATCAAAAGTTCATCTGTGGAGGAACACATAGCGGAGATCCGTTATGTTCTGACCCAGTTGAGGGCCGCCGGAGCAAAACTTTCCTTTCAGAAAGCACAGTGGTGTAGAACCCGTGTTAATTTCTTGGGGCATGAGATTACTTCTCAGGGTCTCTGTCCCCAGGAAAAGAAAGTGGAAGCACTTCAGAAACTGAAAGACCCCACAACTCTGCGGGAACTAAGGAGCCTCCTTGGACTGACTAATTACAGCAGAAAGTTCATTGAGGGCTACGCAGAGATCACCAGACCCCTGATTCATCTCTTGAAGGGGGGGGTCAAGTGGGAATGGGGTCCAGAACAATCCGAGGCAGTAAGACAGCTCAAAAGAAGCCTCTCACAAGCGTCTTGCCTAGCTTACCCTGTCAGAAACAAGGAGTTCTTCCTGGAGACGGGGTTCTCTAATACGTGCTTGACGGCAGTATTATACCAAAAGCATGACAAGGTCAATAAAGTAATCTCCTATGCGAGCAAAACTTTATCCTCTGTGGAGGAAAAATTCAACGATTGTGAGAAGGCACTCCTGGCAACGGTGTGGGCATTGAAGAATTACCGCCCGTTTATCCATGGGGAACACATCATAGTGGAGACTCCACACCAGCCTCTGCAATATCTCCAAAGTGACAGAATCCGGGCCGGAAATGTGAGTAATTCCCGAATTACTTCCTGGATTCTGTCAATGCAAGGCTTTCCTGTGGAGGTCAGATATGGCCAAAACAAGAAGAGTCCCCTCTCGCAAGGTCTGGCTGACTTGCATGATTGTGCCAGAGAAAACTGTCTCGAGGACGAAAGTCTAAAAATCAAGGACAACACGGAGGCATACCTTAATTCCCCACACAAAGGCTTTGAAGAGGACAAGTGTGAGGGAATGCCCACTGTCTATGTGGATGGATGCTCGTACCATGTTGACAACGACGGGGAGAAAGAACTGGTGGCTGGCGTAGGGAATGCACGGGTGAAGGAGTTCCCAGAACCCTCAGCTGCATACAAAATTGGTCCCCGAAGTAGTCAGGTGGCAGAATTGATGGCTGTGCATCAGGCCATCCTCACTGCTGTCCAGCATCAACTCCACGAACTGGTCATAATCACAGATTCGGATTATGTACGGAACGGGTTCGTGGAGCACCTGGTTAATTGGAAAACCAGAGGCATGTTATGTGCTAATAACAAACCCTTGAAACATGGGAAGTTGATCCAAAACATTGATGATCTGGTCACCTCGAATGAGATGACCATCTATTGGAAAAAGATCAAGGGTCATTCCAAAGTAGAGGGACCAGACAAAACTGGAAATGACTTAGCTGATCAGCTGGCCAACACCGGGGCCATCCAAGGGGATCTAATAGAAATAGAGTCCCTGTTGGGGGAAATCCAGGTCACTGCTATCACTAGGTCCCAGACAAATGCTCACAATGATCTGTCAACTGCCCAATGGAGCAAGGAGACTCCTGAAGCTGATTTGATTACCGCTCAGAAGGGGGATCCAATAATTGGTAAATTTTACCAACACATTGAGGACCCTGAGAACTTTCCCCTGACGGATACCGATTACAACGGGAAAGAGGACCTTAGAGTGTTGATGAAATGTCCAAAAATGTTCCGGATCCAAGACGGTTTGTTGGTAAGGAAATACAAAGCTGGCCACAATCAGTGGGTGGTTCCTACCTCATTCCGAAGCCTGATGTTAAGTCACGCCCATGATGCGGCCACCGCCGGTCATAGGGGGTTTCACACAACACTGGAAATCTTAAGAGAGGTTGCATACTGGCCACACATGGGCCAGGACCTCAACCAATACTTGAAGGGTTGTCTTGTGTGTGCACAATTTCAGCCAACATCCCTCACACACCGGGCGCCTCTCGAAAAGAGGGGGATGACACTGCCATGGTCAGATTTACAAATCGACTTCGTAGGCCCTGTGATTCGCTCGTCTCGAGGAAATAAGTACATGTTGACTGTGACATGCTTGTTTACCAAGTGGGTGGAATGTCTCCCAGCCCCAAATTGCAAGGCAGAAACAGCAGCTGCCCTGATGATTAACCACATCTTTTCCCGTTTTGGTCTACCTCAAAGGATTGAGTCAGACAGGGGTAGCCACTTCACCAGTGAAGTAATGACAAAGATGTGGGAGATACTGGGGGTTAAAAGGAAGCTACACATTGCTTACAGGCCAGCTTCTTCTGGAGCAGTGGAGAGATACAACCGAACCATTGTGAGCATATTAAAGAAGTTTGTGGCAGATTCTGGGCCAAGTTGGGATATCCGATTACCTCTGGTCCTAATGGCCATTAGATCTACCCCTTCATCTGCAACCAAAATGTCACCATTTGAGTTGATGACTGGACGCAAGATGGTGCTTCCTCAGCATTTGCTCTACAGAACCCAAGAGCAAACGTTGATAAATGCCTCCACAACTCATGAGTATGTGGAGAATTTAAGGAAACACCTTCAGCATGATTTTGCCTATGCTCAGCGGAATCTAGAAAGATCAGCCGAGAGTATGAAGACCCACTATGACCTGAAAACTTCCAGGAAGGAATATCAGGTGGGGGACCGGGTCTATTTATACAATTTCCAAAGGAACCAGGCCAAACAGCGAAAATTTTTGCCTACATGGAAGGGACCCTTTGAGATTATAGACAAGATCTCCCCTGTGGCCTACAAGATCCGCATCCCCAAAGGCGGTTTGGCAGAGGGGGAAGACAAGTGGGTACATATAAATCAGCTAAAGTGTTGCCATCCCAGGCACAGTCTGCAACAACTGGAGGAATCCTCTGGAATCCTAGAGGGTACTGTCTCAGATTAATTCAGTTCTAACTTAAAATATCCTACATATCACATATCAAATTCTGAGTTTCTCAATGTGGGTGTTTTGGTTTTTGAATGCAAAAAGAAATGTGCATGTTCATATGTTTTGACTATAAATTTATATGCCACCCCACTATATTAATGGTGGGGGAAAAATGTCTATGAATAGGTATTGCCGCTCTTCCTTTGTCGTCCTAGGAGAAAGAAAACCTGGAGACTGGCCAAGGAGGACGATCCGGAGACGGGGAGCAGAGACGCAAGGGGCCCAGTGTACCGCCCAATACTCCCATCAGGACCGGCGAGGAGAACCGACTGATCCACCCCTGATGGAGGAAAGGATGCTGAACTTTGTCATCTGCGGAATTGGAAGAAGATGATGCGGACCTCCCAACACGTGGGTCAACATCCTTAGCACCCGACATCCCCTCGACTCAATCCAAGTGCAGTCGGGCGGGGGGGTTTGTTGGGTGTTCTGACCCACGTTTGGCTATTATGCTACAACATTTGGTGCTGTGGGCTTAGGAAATCCAAGATGGCCGAAAAAGCCCACATGTGCGCCAGAATCTATGAAAACCGCGCAGTTTGTGCGCACACCAAAATGGTCGCCTGACTTGCCACCCCCCGGTGCGGGTGTGCTGGGTCAGAAGAGCCATGAGTGAAATGGGGTGCCAAAGAGAAAAACAGCAGTGCCTATTCGCTAGAAAGCACTTTAAAAATCACCCTTTGTTTCTCTGAAGGCAAGCTCAGAATGCCCATTTCAAACATTGCAGAATATCCAACAATCTCACTGAACACCAGCAGACATTTGACAGAATAAAGTCTTGTGGGCATACAAAATCTGGAAAGAGGATGAGCCTAAAATAATGTTCATAGCAAAACTGCCTGAGCTGTAGATGTCAGCAGTTTAAGTAAATTTGGACTGAAAGACACTAAAAATCTAAATGTTTAAAAGAAATGAGTGACCTACTTTTGAGTGTCACATAGGTTTCAATTGTTTAAATGTCATAGTTTTAAACTTAGAATCAGCATTCTAGCTGCATGTGTAAATTGTTAGTTTATTTGAATGCAGAAAACTGGGTAACTAGAAGTGACATTAGCTGGGGCCTGGCTTAAGGAACTGAATTCTGCCTGACATCTACCCCCACAGGAGTTAAAACCTGTTCTGCCACTCTTCCCCTTGCCAAAAGGAGTTGTCACCTCTCTGATTAGATTAGGGGTGGAGCAGCTACAGGGAGTTGAACAAAGGCCTGTCCTGGGCCCAGGCAGATGGTTTATTAGGGTAGTTGTAAATGGCTTCCTTTTGAACAATGGGCCTTCCAGGGCCCAGGCAGATGGTTTATTAGGGGGACCGTAAAATAGCTTCCTCTTGGCAGAAGCTGGGAGGGGCAGGGTCTCTGAGCTTGGCAGAAACTGGATAAACTCGGCCCTTCAGAACTCCGATGAGGTCGAGCTCCCTACACCTCAGTTCCCCACGATACCCAGTGCCTTAATTGGGATTTCTGTATCCGGCCAATCCTGTTTCGAGCAAGAGCAAGAGGGGGAACAAGAGTGGGAAGCGGCCGGGACTGTAACATTGGAAAGCAGCTGTCCTCCACCAAATCCCACCCCCGGAACCCTCAGCACGGTTCCCATCCCAGTCCCTTGCTTTAACCCTGGCCCTTGCACAGAGGTGGGCCCGTCCAGCTCAACCCCTGTCTGCTCACTCAACGAGGGCAGCCGGCTTCTTTGCAGTCCGCCTATTGACATACCCCCGCTGAATATATCTTCTGACCATAGCAGTCTCTGGAGCGATTATATGTCATCGTTAAGCCCTTCAGTCAGCTCGCTTTCTCATCTATCCTTACTCGGGGCTCCGAAGCAACAACCTGATGACCCCAATTCCGCTGTAAAACCAGCCACCGACCCCTCAATTGGGGGTGATTCCACAGCCAGGGTGTGCAATTGTGTATGCATCCAAGTGTTGGCTGAGTTGGCAGTTATCAAAAATCTGCTCTCTGTCCTCATAGGAATGCAGGGGGAAAAGCAGTGCGAGGGGGAGCCCTGTAACATTCTAATAGCTCGCAAAGGGCCCATCGTCACACCCCTGGCCCACCCCCTGGCACACCATCAGGAACAGGCCCCTGTGTCACCCACGTTGACTGAACCTTGCTCTAGCATGGTGCTTGGGAATCTACAAGCAGCCAAGGGTATCAACCCCAGTACTTGTGTCGAGCCTAGAGTGTCCAATGGGGTGCCCCAATCTAAGGCAAAATCTACATCTTGGGAGGACACTGCACAAAGCAAATCGGGCCCAAAACGCCTCATTCCTGGAGAGGGGAGAGCCTATGGCTCGTGGCGTAGAGAGAGGTTACCTCCACCCTATGTCCTAGGCCGGACCGGACAAGCTACCATGTACTTGCATGGCGTACCCAGGTTGGCAAGGGACAGGAAGGAGTCAAGGGATGCCCTCCTCAACAAAAGTCTACATTGGCTGCGGTCCGTAAGAGGCTGCTCTTTTGTGTCCAGGGAATCCTTGGCAGGGTGTCGCAGAATGCCAAGAGTGGACAATCAGCAGGGTGACATTGTGGAACTTGCATTTTGGGACTTTGGAGTGGCAAGGGCGGTCCTAGGACAACGTGGGGGGACTAGTTGGTCACCCAGGAGTGGTATTCTAATCAGTAGTCATCCTCTAATAGTCCTTGAGTGCCCCCCGAGGTAAACTATGAGACCCTCCCCCCTGTCTGGTGCTAACCTCACCCCTTTGGGACGTCATGGGTCAGGTTCCTTGGGGGATAGGCCCTTGTAATGGGGGACTTCTTGATGATAATGGGGCTCCTAGTTTTATTTATTTTCCTCCTCAATGATTTTTGAAGGGGTGCATTCTGTTATTTCTTGGAATATTGAATGTAATTGTTTTTGTATGATGTTTTTTTGTGTTTGATGGATTTTCTTCGGAATCCGAATAAACTTGTTGACTGACTGATAAACTGGTTTCTACACCATGTGACCTGGGAAACCACACCCCTTTGGGGCCAGAACATAAATCTAAAAAGATGGATCATTCATAGAGCGGACTTGTGAAAATTTTATAAGTGATATCATTATTCTTGTGATTTTTCTGTGCACATTTGAAGACGTGTTAGGACCCGGTGGTATGTTCAGGGGGGTTTTTAGCGGAAAAGAGGATATTACTCTAAATGTATGTATGTTAAAAATCTGACACTCCACCACCTAATGCCCACATGCTTTGCGAACATTTGTGTAAATGCGGGGACAAATCCAATATTGGTAACCCGACCAAAAAGTGAAATATGTTGCCATTTTTTAACCCAAGCTCCTAGAAACGACAGAATTGGAACAGGGGCTATCATCAGTAAATGCATGATGTGTGTATGCAATGCCAAACAACTGTCTATCGGGGAAGTATGTATTTGGATCAGATATCGATTGTGTGTAAAGTTGACAGGGGTGGGTTCTCTGTATCATAAACAGACCTCATCATGATGACACTTCATTTCATTCCCCCAATCAAGGGGAAGAGGAGGAAGTGGCCAATGACAAGTGGAGAGGGGTAGGGCCTAGAAAGCTAGCCTCTCCACCCACTTTCAAAACACATAAAAGCAGACAGTCAGGACAGATAGGGACATTCTATTCCATCTGCTGCGGGACGCTCTGCCGGGAAAATCCATCCTCCATCAACCTCCAGAGAGCCAACACAGAGACTCCAATCTATCCACCTTCAGAGACCAAGACTTTACTTCAGAATTGGTAGCAGAGAGGTCAACTACAAGCTAAATCCCTCTTTTGCAGGCCTCAAATCATTGTAAACTATTCACAGCCAGGCGAGCTGTTTGAATTCTTTGCAAGAACTCTTGCCATTTGCCAGAAAGCAGTGTTGTATCCAGAGAAAGCTGTGCAGAAAGATCCAGAAGCAGTGCTGTACCCAGAGAAAGCAGAGCAGTATCCAGAACCAGAGGCCAGAGATCCAGACTGACCCAGACCGCTGTTAGCAGAACCAGAGAGCTGACCCAGATCACTGTGATGTGCCGAGACCAGACCGGAGTCCAGTCCAAAACCTGACCAGATCCGTGGCGAGGCCTATTTCTAAATATATTGTGAGTACCTAGCAGAAACTGTGCAGAACCAATCTCTTAGTTAAAATAATATAATTCAATCTATTTTAATCTAACCAGAACTGCCTCCTAGAAGTTGTCACCTGTCATTTGCAAAGCTGTCACCTGTCATTTTCTAGCTGCAAGCTGTAACCTGTCGCTTTGAACTTTTAAAATTTCAAATCCGAAAAACTACCTTTAGTTAATCGTCCGTATCTCTGGAACCGTTTGGGCTAGGTACTTGGTTTAACTTTCCTCTGAAAGCTTAGAATCTCAGCTTTTCAATAAGCCTAGAACCGACTTCCTACTCCTCATACTTTTGCCGTGATCACGATTCTCGCACTCGCGAATTTTACCGCGATTTGCAATTTGGTTAAAAATCCAGCCACGTGTGAAAACAGCAGCTTCATTGCTTTCCTTTGCCAAAAATTCGTTTAACCTGCTAGTTACTCCTAGATCCTTGCTAAAGTGAGCCTGAACTCATCCCAAGTATATTTCACTCACCCTGAACCTCCTAAAGGGAATTAAAACCATTTTCAGCATATTTCTCACTGCATTGTCACCATATTCAAAGCATTTTGCCTGTGTTTCAAAACTCCTATCTGTTGTATAAACTGCTGGGGGGGAATTGAACTGAATTCTATTTGATTGCATTCCTAAGAACTGTGTCTTCTTCATCTCCTTACAGTGCTTAAAAGGGGGGGTGAATTGTCCAAGAAAGTGATTACATTGTCTTTTGCTGAAATCCTATCAAGTTATTTTCTGTACTGCATTTCATTCCACATTGCATCCATTTGAAACCATAAAAGTATTGTTGCTATCGTATCCATCCTATAACCACTCATCATTGATTATAAAGAAGTGTGCTAGTGCCGGACTATCCATTATTGATTACTGCTCAGATTAAGTGTGATATTCAATTATTAATTTATTATAAAGTGTGATATATATATATATATATATATTGTTTAAATTATCAAATAAACCGTTTAAACTTGCAAAACAGAACTACTTCGTGGCTCAGTGGGGTCAGGGGGATTCCAAGAGAGGGGTGTTATATAGGGGTAGTCATCCAGAACGCATGAACTGGACGTAAAGATATATCAATAAGGGTTTCCATTCAGTATCCCAGACTAGGGATTGACTTAGCTGTAGTGTTGAATTGAATCCTCTTACAGTGGTGGTGAAGAATGATTTGGAGAATGCTCCATTTTTAAGGTCCTTTGACCCCAAATACAAAACCATACTCACTGTGGATGCCAGTGAGGTGGGGCTGGGTGTGGTTCTGGAGCAATGGAATGAAGGGGAGCGTAAACCTGTGGCATTTGCGTCTAGGACATTGAGAGAAGCTGAGAAAAGATATTCCGTAATTGAAAGGGAGGCTGTGGCTTGGGCCTCAAAACATTTTAGGACGTTTCTTTGGGGAATCCCATATGTAGTTAGGACGGATCACAAGCCCCTGGTGCAGGTGTTTTCCACCCGGGGCGTGGTAGCTGTATCTCCAAGAATTGCTAGGTGGTTTGTGGAATTGCAAGAATACAATTTCTCTATGCTGTACGTTCCCAGAAAACAAAATGTGGTAGCTGACTGTTTATCATGGCTTCCTGGTCTGGAGCAGGCTAGTTGTCAGGGTGGAGAGGTTGTGAAAGAGGAGGAGGAGCTATTGGAGTGTCAGATTGCTTGGGTCCTTCCTACTGTGGATAAGTCTGTGTGGGATGCGGAGAGCGACACTGATATAGAATTGAGTTGGTTCAGAGAGGGTCTCAGCAAGGGCTGGGAGGCGGTCAAGGATAGACCTGAAGGCAAGGGCTATATCCAAGTGCTGGATGAGTTGGCTGAAGGCCCATGGGGTGTGTCTAGGGGTGCCAAGTTGGTGCCTCCGGTGTGTTTAAGAAGTAGTATTGTGGAATTGGCTCATGTGGGGCACCTAGGGCGTTCATTGGATCGGGATGTTGAGGCAGTGGTGAAGGACTGCAAAGCTTGTCCCATTAGCGATAAAAGCAAGGTGGTCTATCCCCAGCCGGTTCATCCGTTAGAGGTTCCCACTTCAGTTTGGTCTAAGGTAGCTCTAGATATCATGGGTCCTTTTGAATGCTTGCAGCCAGAATGCAGGTTTTTGCTGGTTCTTGTAGATTACACTTCCAGGTGGATTGAGGTGGCAGCATTTGGAAGAGTCACCTCTGAGTGTGTCATTGCATTTTTTTAAAAGATCTTTGATAAGGAAGGTATACCCGCTGTTTTGGTTATGGACAACGGGGTACAGTTTACCTCTGGAGTCATGAAGGAGTTTTTGGTACGGTGCGGTGTGGAACACCATCGCACGGCTTTGTATAACCCCAGTTCAAATGGCCTGGTAGAAAGAGCTAATGGTACCATTAAAGGTGCTATACAATTAGCTTTGGCGAATGGACTGGACTGGCAGGAGGTTGTTTCGGAGTATTTAGCGGCATACTGCAGAACTCCGTCAGTAAGCACAGGAAGGGCCCCTTTTGAACTCATGAGGGGGAGAAAACCCAGAACCACCCTCAGGTCTTTGGCCATGGGAGGGGGTGGTCCGTGTGAATTGGATTTGGAGAGTGTACATCGCAAGGTTTTGGCGCGACAGGAGGTAATAAAATACGCCCAGAGCAATAGGAAGGAGTTGCAAGTTGTGGTGGGCGACACAGTTTGTATAAAAAATCCCAGGTTTTTCAGAAAGGGGGTAGCGCATTTATGCCTGCCAGGAAGGTGGTCAAATGTGGGAGAGGGTATGTACGGTTGGAGGATGGTTCGACTTGGAGCAAGAGACGTGTGGTGGTCCTTGGGAAGAGTAAGAAGGATGCCAATGAAGGTGGGGTTGATGAGGTCGGTGATGTGTTGGATTTTTCCCATGAGAGGATGGATAATCAAAAGGACAGGGAGACTGATAGTGGTGTGAATGAGTCAGTTGTGGAGCGCACGGCTGCAAGGGAAGACAGGAGGATGTTAGAAGAGGTTTGTGTTGATGTGGGTCATCCGGTTAGGCGTTGTGGACCACCTGCCAAATTCAGAGATTATGTGCGTTAATGTATTTACCACTTAGGATTTACTTAGTGTTAGCTCAACATGCATCTTGGTTCACCTACGGATCAGATGCCCTTAGTTATGTAATAGTGTGATTTGTGTTATGTTTATTACATTTTAGTTTCATTCTTTTACTGATATATATATATTAGCATTGTGTATCAAGTGTTATTTTCTTATTGTTATATAAGGGAAGAGGATATGTTGTAATGGCTTATGTATGTGGCACGTGTGGAATGTTGTTCGGTGTTTAGGAATCAACATTCCACATGGGCCAGTTGGTTTATGTTTTCTCAGAGAGTGGTGCCTGCTCTGGGGGGGTCCAGTAAATAAAGCTGTTCTTCACTTACCGTGTCAGCTTATTTCACAGTTCCAGCCAATCAGGGAACAGAAATCCAGAGGTGGATGGTACAGGGCAAGGGCCAATGGTAAAGGAACAATGTAATGGATAGTTTTGTGAGGAATGTGCAGGCAGCCACCTGACATGCGAGAACCAATCCATTGGGATCTATAGGGGCAATCCATAGTGTATACCACTCCACTCATCCAACCAAAACATGGGAAAGGTTTTTTGGGGAAGAGCCCAGATTGTGACGACATTCTACAACAAAATGGGTTGACACGGGTTTGGGAATGGTGATTCCAGAGATTATTGAATGTCCTGTATGATCCCTGTCGTATTTTTGTAATAAACGAGAGTTTAACTTGCCTTTGGCTGAGTCCTCTGTTTGTTCTGGGGGACAGGGTTGTTGGGCCCTGGGAGCTGAGCGGGTAGGCTCGTAGTAACCCCCAGACCTCTGGCATACCAGACCTCACCAACAAGTTGGTAGCAGAGGATAGTTTACTATGCCCATTTGGCATAAGCCGCCTCTTCTGCTGCAGCGCATGGAGGGCTGCGGGGAGACTCGCGGACGAGTCTGGCGGGGAGGCGCACCCCCGTACAAAGGCTGTCAGGAGCTAGCCTGGAAATATCCTGCCTGTGGTCCGTGAGGAGTCCAGCAGACTAGAAGGGTGGCGTGGCAGCTTTGGAGGAGCCGGTAGCCGAACAGCATCAGTGGATCACACAGTGTAAGTATTGACTCAGCCACACAGCAACTCAGGGGAATGGAAAAGTAACAGTGTGTGGGGGTGGTAATGAGTATTGTTGAGTACCTTTGGAGTATTGTCTAGTAGTGTCGCGTTTTGTTGAGTCATAGTAGGAAAAGGAGTGGAGGTAGATGTCATTTCTGTGGTTAGGGCACATTCGGTCTTGAGGGAAAAGGTTCTGGTGAATAACCTAGGCTATTTATTTAAGAGATCACGGATTACAGAAGTTATGTCAATATTGGATTCCCTGTGGATTGGGCATTTTAGCTCGGGTCATGGATGATGGTATCCCTGTGTAAAGGTTTAGCAAAGGGAGCTGGGCTAGATTGTGGAAGGTGTTCTTTGGGTTAAGTCTCACATAGACGTTTTATCTGCAAGGCGACGCTATAGATACAGATTGAAAACAAAGAAATATTGTTATCCCCTGTAAGGATGCAGGAAGACAGCTGTGGGTTCATGTTGGGGTTATGTAAATGTTTGTGTAACGGGACATTAGTATTGTGAGCATTGTAACTGATTTCTAGCACTCCCTTAGTGAAGTGGTGATGTCACCCATCAGGTCTGTGGATAGGACTCAGAGAGCACAAGAAGTTGGTGTTGAGAAACTTAAAATTGACAGAGGAGGCTGTTCGGTGGTGTGTGTGGAAGGCGTATGTGTGAGATTAGTGGGTTTGCCTGAGGAGGCGGAGAGTAGCAGAAGGGCAGTGCACGGAGCACACCTGACAGGTTGTTTTGTGAGCCAGAGAGGCATGAGAAGAATTGTTAAGAACAGATATTTGTGATATTGATAAATCTGCATTGAAAATATTAATAGTGCTTGTGTAATAACGGAGTGTCAAAAGCCTCGACTTGAGGTCAAGTAAGTATAAAAGCAATGTATCAAGGGACGTGTAGGGGGGTGCGCCCCTACAGCACCTGTGTAAGGCTCGTCCGTGATATAAGGACAAGATTTGTAAATATAGTGCTGAATGGACGAAAAGCACAGAGGGTAAATTGACTAAACCATGGCCACAGTGCAGAAGATTCTCCAAAAATGTGCAGCAACCATTATAGACACACATACAAGACACCTATAAGGGAAAGAAGTTGACTAAGTGTATGGCGATATTTGAGCTTTGGCGAATGTTCCATGATGACGAGGGGGAAGTAGAGAGGTGTCAATAGAGGCTAAGCCAGCAGGAGAAACTGGGGGACACGCCCTCGGCTCCCGCTCCCCCCCTTCCCCCTCAGAGCGAGAAAGAACATGCTGCATCAGAGGCGCAGGGATTATACCCTATACGGGAGCTAAAGGCAGCGGAGGGGTACACAAATCCAAAATTTCAACCTCGACCATATACCAAGGAGGAGGGGCAGAAAGGGGTCGGACAGACATATGGTTGAAAGTCAACACTAGGCGAGACCCAGACTAGCACCAACGAGGGGCTAGAGGGTATAGCATCAAAAGAATGTGTAGGAGGACAGATAGTCCTGAAGTTAGATGGGAAGGCAACGGGAGAATCGGCAGATGCTAGTAAAGAAATGGAGGGTCATAAGCGGAGCAGCAAAGCATGAGACTGGGCGGAGATAATGGAAGAAGTAGAAAGAAAAGAGAAGGAATAAGAGGAGGGATGCGAGGGAGCGTGCAGAGACAAGCAAAGGAGAAAGAGAAAGAACGGGGGCAGCAGGAAATGAGGAGGAAAGAGCTCGAAGAGATAGAAAGGCAAAGGGAAGAAGAGAACAAGAAGGAAAAGCAAGTTTTAGTAAGAAGGGAACAGAGAAAGTGGGAAATAGAGCGACTCGTAAGAGAGGGCAAACGCAAGGAGGAGCGCGTGGTAAGAGCCATAACAATAAACTGTGGAATGGGTAGGCGACAAAGCGGCAGGAAGTAGGCGAGTGGAGCCAGATAGCAGTATCACAAAGCACAGGTCTACCACTGCATCGGATAGGACAGATGTAGGGTCCCTCGGGAGAAGGGTTAGCAGGGACCTGATTGACTTTGAAGGGAAGCTCAGCGAAGACACGAACTCTAGGAGGCTGAGCTTCGCGGATGATTTTGACAGTGATCTGAACACCGACTCAGACGAGGACACAGAGGGAAGTGAGGACGAGGGAAGAGGGCGACCCAAGCCTCGGTTGACGGGGAAAAGCGCAGATAGAAGTGTGACATGGGAAGCAGGAAAAGACACAGGCGGAGTTAGGGGCGACAAGGACAATCGATCGCAACAGTCCAGAGACGCTTCACGCAGTATGGGTGACTCGACCCCATACGTACAGAGACTTAGAGATCTTCCATGGCGAAGGAAAGGGGAGCCGGCGAAGACATATACTGACATTAAAGACACTGACAGACCTGACAGGCAGATCAGGCTGACGCGAGGGGCGAATGGGGAGATCGGGTTCACACAGTTGCCCTTACTGGAAAAGGGAGGGTGGCAACCTCAGTACATACCATGGAAACACATAGACAAGGAAAACTTGAGGTGTAGGCTACCCTCATTAACCGCGGGTGCGGGGAAGTGGATATAAAAAATGGAAAGAATGACAGCGGGACAGGAATTAGCAGTGGGGGATCTAAAGGGGGGTACTAGTGACAATCCTCGGGGGAAGTCACTGATGACGTATGGAAAAGGGCGGGGTACCCAGGGCAGGGTACCCAGGAGTAACCACCCATGACACGGCGCACAACGTTGCACAATGGCACACCATTTGCTAACTGAAGAATGGCTTATGGCAAGTACTACGGACACAGTACCCAGACACGTCAGACATTAGTGCGTAAAATGGGGGAAGACGAAGACCCCTTACACTACTTTCAGATGATTCAAGAGCTTTGGCGCCTTGAAATGCGGGAACCATGGGACAAAACAGTAGAATTATTCTACCACATATTATACCAGGGGTTGCCAGAACAGGTGCAAAGGCAACTCAAGAAATTGATAGGGATGGAGGCGAAGCCTTGATCAAAAATACAGCTCATGATAGTATATGACTGTAGGTTAATGCAAGAAAACATGAGGAAAAAGCGTGAGGAAAGAAAACAAGAGGAGGCGACGTTAGTACAGAAGATGCTATCTAAATATGCCATGAAAGGGGCAGTATTGACGAGCACAGGAGGACAAGGGGCACCACAGACCTAGTATTCACCACCTCCCACAGGAGGCAGAGTCATGGGGCGGGGTGATACGCAGCATGGGTTTCAAGGAAGAGGAGGGCCACCTAGAGGACGTGTGTATGGGCATCAGATGAAGCAGAACCACAGGGGATGCCCTGGGGGGATTAGAGGATATAGGCAACAAATACAACAGGGCCCAGGGGTGTTCCAGAGGAAGATGAGAAAGCCGCCCCAATGCTGGGTGTGTGGGCAGATAGGGCATACCTCGAGGGTGTGCCAAAGCAGGGGAGGGACACAACAGAATGGGGAATGCAGTACCAGCCAGCATACCAGGGGGAACAGAATGAGTACTAAACACACACAGGACCAGACACCACAACAAGGACAGGCACCTATTGCATACCCATAGACACACCAGCCCATGACAGAGGCACCACAAATGCAAGCGCCTATGCAGTATGCACTGGCACCACAGATGCCACCGATTCAGGATAACACACAACACGCATACACAGCACACCAAATACTGCAGATGCAGAACAGCACACAACCAAACGACCGGACAGTGGCACGCACAGACTCCATGACAATGACTCCCATTAGGAACGTGGGTGGGGTCACTTTGGTGGGGTGGGAGGCAACCCATTTTTGGGGAACGGGATGTCCTTATACCCTCAATAGGACAGCCCACAGACAAACTTGATGAGTTCCATCCTATCAATTACATCCAACCTTGCAGAGGAACCACGTATAGGGGTGACAATTGGTGACAAGACTTTTTCCTTTCTTGTAGACACAGGGGAGACCAAATCCTGCATTCAGGAAGGGAAACATACCATGTCAGGTGATGCCATGAATACTCAAGGGTTCTCTGGGGCGATGGAAATGGTTCGTTTTACAGACGATATTGCAAAATCTATCGTTGCCCCATCTCTATTCTCAACAGACAACTGTAAATATTATTATTATTTTTTTAAATTTTATTTGTATTTGTAAAGCGTGCTAGCAGCCCACGGGCATCGAGGTGCTGTTGCATGAGATGATTGTCTTAGTTACATGAGCTTGTCATAGTTACATAGGGATACTTGGCTCTTGGTTACAGTGAGCGTAAAATTAGATGGTCTTAGTTGCACGAAATTGTCTTAGTTACATAGGGATACATGGCTCTTGGTTACAGTGAGCATGAAACGGTTACATTTAGAGGTACAGAAATAGTCAGACTGGAGAATGAAGTATTCATGGAGAGAGGTGCAAAATGACTGGTTAAGTGAACAGACAGGTTTTAATTAGTTTCCTGAAGGCTAGATGTGATTCAACATTTCTAACCTGAGGGGGCAGGGCGTTCCAATGGGTCGCTGCCAGAACTGGGAAACTGGAGCCTCCTGCACGCACTCTCTTTGTTTTGGGCATGGGTATTCTATTAGAGTAAGCCATTCTTGTGGGTCTAGTAGGAACCTGTTTAGCAACTCTTTGAGCCAAGTACAAAGGTGCCCAGTTGTGGACGCATTTGTGTGTTAAGGCTAGAGCTTTGAAGACTATCCACTCTTTAATGGGGAGCCAGTGAACCTGCTTCCTAGTTTCAGATATGTGCTCACTTTTGGAGATGCAGTGGCAGCCCTGAGGGCATTATTTTGGACTATTTGGAGTTTGGTATGGTTTTTAGTGGCCGTCCCTAGAAAGAGGGCATTGCAGTAGTCTAACCTAGATGCAATTATTGCTCTAGCTATGGCTAGACAGTTTGGTTCAGAGAGGAATGGTCTGGCTCCGTTGATCAGTTTCGAGTGGTAGGCCAAGGTCGATGCAATGGCATTGACCTGCTGTTCATAGAGATGTCAGAGTCCAGGTAGATACCAGGGTCTTTACAGCTTGTGATACTGGGATTGTCAGGTGGTCAATCTTAAACAAGCTGTATTGTTTACCCAGTTTCCCGAGGGTGGCGAGAGATCCAATTAGCAGAAGATCAGTTTTGTCTCCATTAAGACACAACCAGTTTTCTGCCATCCACGTTTGGATGGTGGAATATATGGACTTGCGGGTAGCCATATCGGCTTCATAGTTACCCGTAAGGGGGATGAGGACCTGTGTATCATCAGCAGAGTTAGTGTATGTGATGCCCAAGGCGTCCCGGATGTGGAACAGAGGCTTGGTAAACAGGTTGTAAAGGGTGGGTGAGATGCAGGAGCCCTGGGGGACTCCACATTTAATGAAGCTTGGGTGGGCAGAGGCTGAGTCAGAGAAGACTTTCATAACCCTTTCCTAGAGAAACGAGGTGATCCAAGCAATGGCTGTAGGGGAGAAGTTGGCAGCAGAAGAGAGATGGTGAGACAGGGTGTTGTGATCCACCAGGTCAAATGCCGCGGACAGATCAAGGAGTAGGAGGAGGGTGGGTTTGCCTGGGGAGCGACATCATGAGCAGACTTAACATGACCATGAATAATGTGCTCCGCCCCAGGGATGCACTTTCTAAATGTGAGGGAAATCATTCAAGCTTATTGTGAGTGTAAGGTTCATAGGGGGTGCCATTGGATGAGGCGCTTCTCCAAAATGGGACTAAAATTATAATAGTATGGCTTCCAGGGATTAATGGGAAAATGTGCTGCATTCCAAACAAGTACTTATTCAGGCCAGAGATACCATTAGATGAGAAAGAAGGAATGATAGTGGAACTAGAGTTAGAAGCAGTAATCGTGGGGGATGACTGGATAGCAGTTCATGGGACAGATTACACAAGATGACCATTGCGAGCAGTGATTGCCATAACTGAAGGGTACAGGTTGAGGCTACAGTCAGTCACAGACAAAGAACCGTTCAGAGACAACAGATCAGATCATGAGATGGTGTTTGAGATGAGCATCACATATTGGGTAAGAATACATTACAGATAAGTACCACAGAGAATGGTGATGGCGCTGAAAGCGCTGCCACCTTTCTCGAGGAGGATTTGGCAAAGGTCCCTAGCATCATATGTACCACAAGTCCCTATGATGTCAGGCTTCTAAAGGGGACAGGAGCAGTGAAGATAAAACTAAAGCCAGGAGCCATTTTACCATGAGTTAAACAATACACACTCTCAAAAGAGGCAGACAAATGTTTTTATGAGACTATTGCAGCACTTGTGAAGCAGGGCATCCTAGTACCATCAGAATCACCATGCAACACTGCTGTGTACCCTGTCAAAAAGGCGACGGGGGTCATGGCATTTTATACAGGACTTGCGCCCTCTTAACCATATTATAGAAGGAGAATATCCTTTAGTTCTGAATCTAGTGACAATTTTGTGCAGCATCCCTACGGAAGCTGCCTACTTCACGGTCATAGATTTGAAGAATGCATTCTTATCCATACCATTAAACTCAGACTCACAAGACTTAACTTAATTTCATTATAGAAATAAGAAGTGGAAACATACTAGACTTCCTCAAGGGTACTGTGAATCATCTTACATATACAATAGGGTCCTTCAGATGGACCTAGGCAATGTACAGATGGAAAGCACAGTTATACAGTACGTAGATGACATATTGATTTGTAGCAAGACAGAAGAACAATGTAGAAAGGACACAGTACATATGCTGACAGTACTAGCAGACAAAGGATAACGGGTGGACAAGGTCAAACTACAATATTGCCAGACAGAAGTGTTATACATTGGACAGATGATCTCCCAAACTGGCCGACAAGTGACACCAGAGAGGGCAGAGGCAATAGTCAGGACAGCAAAACCCACAACAGTCAGTCAGAGAAATGCAGCAGTTCTTGGGATTATCTAATTACTGCAGGGCATGGGTATTTGATTACAGCACATACACTAGGCCCTTATTGGGCGCACTGAAGTAAGCACAGAAAGGGGAGAAGACAATACAATGGACAACAGAAATGACACAGGCATTTAACGAGCTGAAGGAAGCAATATGTACAGCTCAAGTATTAGGGATTGCAGACTATCAAAAGGAATTCTTTCTGTTCTCAAACACTGACATAGTAGTGATGACTGCAGTACTGACACAGAAGACCAGCTTAGGGCACAAGCCACTAGCCTACTACAGTGGGAAATTAGACACAGTAATGAGAGGACACTATCCATGCAAACAAGCTTTGGCTGCAGCCACATTTGCAGTGGACAAATCAGTGAGTATTATCATGGAATGCAGCACCACTCTTTACGTGGAACATGCTCTCTTCGCAATACTGAAAAGACTAAAGAGTACACTGACAACACAGAGGGCCTCATGGTATGAGGTGTTACTGTCTAATTTAGCTCTTAAGATAGTGAGATGCAGACTTGTCAACCCAGCGACCTTTCTCGCCGATGCTTTAGAGAAGGGTGACTATGCACATGACGGTACACCGAGCTTAGAAGAATTCAGTGACACTTGCAAAGTAGAGTAGGACGCACTTGAGGGGGGAGACATGCTCTATATTGACGGGTCTTCAACAATTGATCAGATGAGTGAGGAAAGACTTACTGGGACAACAGTATTGAAACTGAGAGAGTATGTGAAAAGTGAGCTAGTGATGAGCGCATGCCTGCCATCACATTATTCAGCAGAAGCAGCAGAATTAGTAGCCTTAATATTGGCATTGGAGCACAGCAGGAAGAAGGAAGTGATGATTTATTCAGATTCAGCCTACGTGACACCCACAGTGCATTCTGGGCTGTCACGTTGGATGAGGAGGGGCTTTAGACGTGCTGATCGGTCACTGGTACAGCACGCACTCCTATTGGCAGATTAGTAGACGTCATATACTTCACAGAGAGAATAGCAATCATGAGATTCCAAGCACACACAAAAGGGGAATATCCTATCTCAAGGGGTAACGAAGCAGCAGACATGGAGGCCAAATGCGCTGCCTACTTTGGGGACATTTTAGAAATGGAAGCTTTGTCACATGCATGTGATTATGCAAGAACTATGATATTAAAAGAGGGGTACAACATATTAGCAGCGACACAAATTATGGAACTGCAGGGAGCGGCATGTAGGGAGGAAAAGGAGCTGTGGCTTAGGAGGGGATGTACAGTTTCTCCATCAGACACCCTATGGCGGCAAAACAGCACAGGAAAGGTGGTTATGCCACTTCATTATTACACACAGCACTGGCACAGCTACACTATCCAACCCGTACAGGTGCTTAGCACCCATATTGGAGAAACATGGTTCTGTCCTAACTTGGCGGAACCCGTGGCCATATTCATGATTCATTGTTTGGTTTGTAAACAGTATACTGCAGGTCATACATTAAGGGTAGTGGGAGGAGCCATACCTCGACCAGTGGGTCCATTCCAACACTCCACGTCGACTATGTCAACATGATCCAAGTCTGTCAAAGGCACCACTATATGATAGTGGTTGTGTGTCCATTTTCCTGTTAGATCGAAGCTGGTCCTGTTTCTCATCCTGACACCCTTGAAGTGGTGAAATTCCTGTTCCGGGAGACATTCCCACAATGGGGAGTGTGTGAGGTCCTGCAGTCTGACAATGGCCCTCACTTCCCCAATGAGATGTTCCAACATATCACAACCTTGCTGGGAATACAACACAAATTTTCTTGTGTCTATCACCCACAAGCGAACATGGTGTGTGATCACCTCAACGGCTTGCTTAAAGAAGCCATAGCCAAAACTAAGAAGAGATTAAACAAGAGTTGCCTGCATTGCCTCCCTTTAGCCCTGTTCGCACTGTGCAATAAGCCTGTGTAAGACCACCAATTAACTCCACATGAGGTGGTAACAGGACGGCGCATGTGACTTTCCCTGACTCCTCTCACTTGCGCAATTAAAGATGCTGAGAATGTAGCTAATGTATTGGGTCAGGAGATGTACGAATATACGACTTCCTTGATTGCTAGTGCCTCTTTTCTTTCTTGCCAGCTGCAAAGACACCAGGAGAGGCCTGAAGCCGGAGAAGAAAACAGCAGCGTTGCAAACCACAAGGACTTACTTAAGCCCCCACCCATATACCTAGAAGGCCAAGTTCTCCTCTGTAATATTTCCAGAAGGTTGGATGTTCCTAGGTTCACGGGCCCCCACAACATGGAAGCAGTGACTGAAAGAGCCGTTAAGCTGATTGGGAGGAGTGTTTGGAATCACTTAGGAGACATCAAGCCCTACAAAGCAGTGGCCTTACCTGGCACTGACATCGACAGGGCCAATGATCCTCAGCAAGAAGAGCAGCAGAATAATTTGGAACCAGCACTGCCGAGCAGAGGACACCCAATGGTTATTCGCTCACAGGGAGCAGAGTTAGGGCAAGGACTTCCTACACATCCAGAGTGAGGGTACACTGTCTGTTTTTTTCTTTTCCGCACACATTCATCGTGAAAGTGCAACTGTTTTATTGGATTTCTTCCATCTTGCCCATTGATCCCCAACCTGATACTTTCCAAGGCCAATTTGTCAAGTATGCCATCCTAATGTGTATTTCCATGTCTTCATAGCATACGTAGTCCAGGTTTATCCACATCTAGAGCAAGGAAACCCATCTGTCCTTTCAGTCCTCAGAGACCCTAGAATTAAGGCAGACAGACTACATGGTCTACAGGGCTTGAGCTAACACAACACTAATACAGTAAAGCTCATATATGCACATTTCAGGCGTGCAACAGATATGTTTAAACTGCACCAGGATCCAAGCAGCACAGCTAATGGAAAAGGTTATTAAAATATGCTCATCATGTCTTGTCTCTTATTTCCAAGTGTTGTTTTTGCTCTCCTGTTTTGGCGAATATCCCTTGTATCTAATGCTAGTGCTGTATCCTCTACTAACATTATCCCAACTTCAGCAGGTGGAACGACCGTGTCAGGTGGATGAGAGACCACTATAAGCACAGTAAGGAGATGTAAGCGCAGTGATGATACAGACATGGGAGGTGTGGACCTATATCTCACTGACACTGCTTCAGTGTCTAACAACATGAGGTACAAGCACATGACCAAAGTAGGTAAAGAAACCACTGGGGAGAGCTGCTATGTCTGCTCACTAACCCCCTATGCCATGAGTGCCTCTAGAACATTTATAGCAACCGAAATACCAGCAGCAAGAGCACAATGCCTTATGTACCTATCCATGGTTACAACTCAAGGAAGATTCCAAGGGAAGACAACAACATTGAGATGGATGTCCAAGGCAACATTCCCCTATGAAGACAGTTGTATAAAGTCTCTTGACATGATGAACAATTACTGGCAATTAGACCAAGCAATACAATACGTAACTGAAGGGCCCCAGGAAGGAGAAACCAAAACTATAACACTGAAAAAATGGCTATGCCCGAAGAGGGGTGGTCAAGGAAATAGGTGGAGAACCAGGATATTGGGAAAGACCACAGATGCTTGTGTATGGCCAAGTATACACAGCAGAAGGATGGCAATAGGGAGTAGTAGGAAGCAAAGGTCACACCGTAGTACAAGCACCGGTAAACACAATGCAAGGAGAAAATGACAAGTTCATGAAAGAATGGGATGTGAGCACTAAACTGCTTACCTGGGTAGACAATGAAGCTGGACCAATGCCCAAAATACCACTAAAGAAACCAGCATTATGTTACCAGAATGAGGGTGCAGTAAAGGTTGGAGATAACACAGAGTGTAGCTACCCAGAAAAGCATCCAGCAATGAAGGTTGGCACAGCAGTATTAATGGACCACTATTGGATGTGTGGATCCAAGGCCTACAAGAAGCTCCCACCCAACTGAGGAGGAGTTTGCACGTTAGTGCACATCAATATGCCAGCACTGGTAGTGCCACAGAAGGATGTGAAGATAGACAACTTCCCTAAAATGGATACTAACAAGAGAAAGAAGAGATCAATAGAAGTGGAAGAAAAGGGAAGAAAGAAATGGTCAGTAGAAGTGAGTAGAATGAAAAGAGACAACAATTTCTCATCAGAAGCATCTCTGGACGATGTACCACCTGAACACTGGTTATTCAGCAGGTCTGAAATGTTCTTCGGCATCATTAGTTCCAGCTGTCCAGACCTAGACAAATACTAAATGGTTGCAGATAACCAGATGGGAGCTGATGCAAACAATACACTCTACAGTAAATGGCTTCAATGCGATAAAAGAAGAGCTCCAAGTAGTAAGATTAATGGCAATCCAAAACAGATATGTTCTAGACTTTCTCAAAGCAATGGAAGGAGGAGTTTGAGCCAAGATCGGGTGTTCCTGTTGCACGTTTGTGCCAGCAAGTGATGGAGAGATTGGCACACTGACAGAAGCAGTGACAAGATTGTCAAAGATGCATGCCAAGATGGAGGAAGAAGCCAAAGGGACGGGAAAGGATTAGAGCTGGTTGTCATAACTATGGTCATGGATGCCATTATTGCTAGCAGATGGACTGAAAGTATTACTAGGAGCACTAATACTAGTTGGACTATGTGTGGTCAAGAGCTGCATTACACAATGTTGCAAAACCACTCAGAAGACAATAGGGATGAAAGTGTTAGTAGATGTGAACATGGAAGATGAAAAAGACAAGATAGTAGAGGAAAGAAATAACCTGAGAGCAAGAATAAAGAAATGCTTAATATTTCTGACTGAGATGATAATATTCGACAATCCACTGGAAAAAAACAGATAATGGGGGAAATGGGTATGGTGCAACCCAGAAGAAGACTGTAGCTATATGACCTGGAGTTTCGATGACCATGCAAATTACTATGGACATCCTGGAGGGGTAACGAAGATATAGCTACCAAAAGCAAAAGTGCCAAAGTATGGGGGATTGCTCGACGTGTGGACCAGAGGGGACACTGAAGAGAGGGTCCCTGGAATGCCCCTCCCCACCCCCATGAACATGACAGCCCGAATAGTCAGAAACGCACCAAGCCACTCACTATTCGGCCAGGCCCCAGGAAGACCAGTGACTGACACATATGCAGAGAGATATTCTCTCAGACATCAATTCAAACCTTATCCAGCAAATGTCTTTATGGATACAGGTGCTTCAACATTGGTCGTAGACCCAAATGCCTCGATGGATGACGTTGACTAAATGCTGAGAAACCACTGTGCTGACGTCATTAGTGACACCACAACATAGCCACATTAGTCATGAAGCACACTCGCAACCATCACAATGTTACACAAACACACACTCGTATACACAAAGAACATGCTTACACAGTTCTGTAGATAGAGGACATATACATACTGTCAAAAGCTTTTATTATTTTTCTCATTAGCTAAGTGCAGAAACGCTGAACCCAAGGCAAGGAAGAGATGCAGAGCAAGCTTGCAGATGCTTATGGCAACTAACCCTATGGAACTACAGGATCACATAAGGAGCCTGACAGGACCCAAGATGACTAACCTATAGGAAACATATCATGATATAGATGTGTAGAAATCACACTATAAGTATAACGAGAATCACATGAGTCCACAAGCCGCAGGACAAGAGAAGTGGGAAAGCAGAACCAAGCTGCACAGAGCAGGAAAGCCAAGGCTCACAGACAAAGTCAGAGACAAGCAGCACATTCCAAACCTAAGACTACAAGGGGCCATCTGCAGAAAAACAAAATAAATCCTTATAGATTGCAGACCAGAAGAGCTCGATTTCGTGGTCCTCAACCATGTTATGCGGCTGGAGCCAAACAATGGGTATTCACCCGCAGTGGAAAGACGAACAGTTCTCAGCATCACAGACGTGAAGTGAAACATGAACAAGTTAAGAACAATGCAACATGGAGAGCACTCACACAGGCAGAAGGGGTAATGCTAACAGATACATTGGGAACACATAGTAATTCGCAGCACCTTGAACAGGTGTTCAGAGCGCTGAGAACAGAGCTCGGTCCCAGGCCGAGGAGACCAGTTTGAGTCAATCAGGGAACAATGTAATCCTGCGACCCTGCAACAATGTAATAGATAGTTTCGTGCAAAGGGGCAGGCAGTCACCGGACATGCGAGGACCATTCCATTAGGATCTATAAGGGCAATCCATAGTGTATACCACTCCTTTCATCCAACCAAAACATGGGATAGGTTCTTCGGGCAAGGGGCCAGGTTGTGATGACACAACAAAACGGGTTGACGCAGGTTTGGGAATGGTGATTATGGAGATTGTTGTATGTCCTGCATGATCCCTGTCGTTTTTTGTAATAAACAACAGTTTAACTTGCCCTTGGCTGAGTCCTCCGTTTGTTCTGGGGGACTGGGTTGTTGGGCCCTGGGAGCTGAGCAGGTAGGGTCGTAGTAACCTCCGGACCTCTGGCATAGCAGACCTCACCAATAGTATCATGTTTACAGCTCCAATGAAGTCATTAACTCTCGGAAGATGGCTTTGAGTGCACAGTTTGATGGCAAGGCTTGATTAAAAGGAGCAGAAGGTGTTCTCATGAGGACGTGTTTTGGGCGGGGAGGGGCAAGGACTGGGACTGGGTGGGAATGGCCATAGGGATTAGCATGGCCATGGGCAGTCAATGGGTTGACAAATAGACAAACAACACCTACATGCTTTGTGTCCCTCCTCATATGCCATTTCTCCCTAGCTGTACTCTAATGAAATGGTTTGGGTTTATAGGTGGCACAAGAGGCACGTAATACCCCAAACTAATACTAACAATTCAGCTGGTATTTTATGACAATTTAGATATTTTTAACCCCTATTGATGTCACCATATCTCAAAACTGGTGAAGTTTCTACTGGGATAGGATTCCCTTTTTTCCCCATGCGGGCAGCAACACACTATAAGCCCTGCTTCAGTGACGTGACACAATTCTCTACTGGGCCTCCAATGTTTCTATCATACACAATATTTGTAGGAGCACATACGTAATGTGCTTGTGCAGAGAACTGGTCCTGTTCACTGAGGCAGAACTTGGCTCTAACATTTTCGGCAATCGCATGTGTCCCCTTCCGAGATGACTGTAAATCGTGCGGCAGTTTATCTCATTTCTGTCATAAATTAAGGTTAAGGTTTTTCATGAGCGGAGCTGCAGCTGCCCCTCCCCCAAACCATTATATGTCCTAAATTAAATTTGCCCTTTAACGAGAGTAAGCTATTTTTGCCCATCAATTCTTTTTTCTTGTTTTGAAAATGTTTGTTTTGTTCTTTTTCTTTAAATGGGGAGGGTTCACCACGTTTCCCTCCCCTCCCCTTCAACATCCCCCCCCTTTTTACACCCTTTACCATTTTTTTACGCCCCTTCCCCATTTACACATATATTCCCTTTGCCATCATTCGTTTTCTCAATGATTGGGTCGAAACACTTTGTCAATGGAATTTTCGAATTGATGACTGGACAATCCCAAAACACACCCGTGGCCTCCAAGTTTGTTTGCTCAGTCCAGTTCAGAGTAAGCATTTACACCCCACCTGTTTGGAACTAAACCAGCCTTCACTGGTTATGAGTCCTCAAGGCTAAAGAATGGGTGCAGCAGACCTTGATAATGTTGTGACAAACTTTGTCCCCCCTGGGCAGGGGCCTCTTATTAGGGTGAGTGGGGGGTTGAGTGGGGTAGATAGTGGAAGGATCAGCCCACCTTCTCTTCCCCCAGGCTGGCACCAGGACAGGGGCACAGGCACCTGACCACACTGTTGCCCCACAATTACATCATCAATTTGTACTATGTATGGATGGTGCACAGTCCAGCAGTCTTTTCGCAGACTGCTAGACCAACAGTGAAGCACCACAGAGAAAAAACACCCCCCTAACCAGCTCAAAATTTCCTCAGGCAGTATTCGTAGTGTTGCATTAAGGTTGAGTAGGGCAGTACCAGATCGGTCCACTGGTTACACCAACTTCACTGGCCTGCGTGTGGGCCTTTGTATGCCCTCTGCAGGTAACAGGGCAGGACACACTGTACCATTGTACGCGGGGCAAGTTGGGACATTCTGCAATCTGAGGGTTTCAGGCTTCAGCAAAGCCATTTGAGCAGCCGAGGCCAGAGCGAAGAGAAGTAATGCCCCTTAGCCCACTGCACTTATCTAGGACAGGGGTGACCATAATGTGGACTGAAGGAGCAATCAGGGCATCTAAAAGGGGGGCTTTTTTCTTCTCCTACCATCTTTACCATTGAGCAGCACAACCCCACAATATCTGGCGCAGAAAATTGAAAGGGCCAAATCCATCAGACCGTTAAGGTTTTTCCTTGCCCATCGCCTGGTCCTGCCCAAAGTAAAACGAGCGGAAGGAGGAGGGATCAGTTTCCCTAGAGTTGCGGCTAACCACTTGAATGCCCTCCCCACCAAACTAAGAGCGGAAGATTCATATTGGGCCTTCTGGAAAGCCCTAAAGCATGGCTCTTCGATTATCAGGTGAGAGCCATCTGTTCCCGTCGCTCTGTATGTATTGTTGTGGTATGTCTCCACTTTTATAAGATACTGTATCATGTAACTGGTTGCAAAAGTGCCCTGATGCCTTTGGTCTGAGGCGCTTTACAACTGAAATAAATAAATAAATAAGGTTGCTGTTTTATTTAATACAAGCCAAGATGTAGTGTCATTATTCAATGTTTATGCAAGTTAGTGTGTCCAAGTTAGATTGATGCCAGACCAAGAACATAAAGAAAAGAAACTTCAGCCGGGTTCCCAGTCTCCGACTCCTCAAGCGAAGCAAACAATCATATCCAGTTAAGCTTAACAAGAAGCATAACAGCAAGATGCTGCCCGTCCTAGTTAGGGGGCCCTGACAGAGTTGAGTGCCCATTTGTGCTGTGGCTGGTTGGAATATATTTCTGAGGAACTGGTTGATGAAGTAAAGAAAAACGAACATTATAAGCAAAACCTGGATACAAGGTAAGTAGGGGTCTCTGAGAAGTGATGTAAAAAAATAGAATGAGAAGGAAGAGTATACACTAGGAGTGCTATCATGGACACAAGTGAAGTAGGGGTCCCAGAGAAGTGTTGTGAGACAATGCGGAACACAGGAACCCAAGGTTGGGAGATGTACAAATATATGTGTCCTGATGAAGGCTGAGAAAGTGAATGCGTTGGTGATGTGCTTATAAGGCCAAAACACTATGGGCATCATTACGAGTCCACCATGCTGGAATGCGGTGATTCAGTGTCGACAGTGACTCCTCTTCCGCGACCGCAAGGTTCGGGAAAGAAGGGCCGATTACGGCACATGGGTCGCGTGCAACACACCGAGGCGGAAACGGAGTCACCGCCGTCACGTAAACACCTACGCGCACGGATTTAGCGCCACAGAAAACGGCGCTAGACCCGTGTCCGCCCCCACCGACACGGAAACACCGGAAGCGGAAATACCATGACCGCGGGGAAAAAAACGGAAACAGAGAGGCGGCCATTATATAAAGCACAATCCACTGCCATCCTCAGACACCACAGGTCAGATCACCTCCCTGAGACTGACAACTCATCCAACAGCATCATGGCATCCAGGATACCAGCACGCAGACAGAGAAAGCAGCGCTTCAGTGAGGCTGAGCTCACAGTACTGGTGGAGCACATTGTTGAGCATGCTGAAATGCTTTTTAGCGCAGATCAGCGGCGCGCTACTCAGCAACGCCGCAAGGAGGCGTGGGCGACGCAACACGCAAGTGCACAGCGGTTGGTGTGACCACGCGCTCTGTGAAGGAGTGCCACAAGAGGTGGGATGAACTCGGGCTCCGGGTGCGCAACCTCATCACAGCACACCGCCAACACAGCACTGGCACTGGTGGAGGCCCTGAATCCCCTCTGAAGCTGCAATCGTGGGAGGACCGCTGCAGCAGTGTCATGCACCTCGAAGGCATCCACGGCATAGGAGAGGGAGAGGCAGGAGTGAGCCCACCTGCAGATGCTGGTGAGTGCATAGAGTGCAAAGCCATAAGTGTGAATGGGAGTGACCCAATGGACCCACTCCCAATGCCCCCCCCCGCCCCAACAGGGCAGGAGTGACCCAATGGACCCACTCCCAATGCCCCCCCCCCAACAGGGCAGGAGTGACCCAATGGACCCACTCCCAATGCCCCCCCCCCAAACAGGGCAGGAGTGACCCAATGGACCCACTGACTGGCCAGACGACGAGTATCACATCCCCAAAGCACGACCCCTCGTAATTCACACAGTGCGTGCCTGACTGGAAGCAGAGACACACACCTGTGTGCATCAATAGTCAAAAGTGTTGAATTGCAAGTGCACATGGATTGTGATGTTTGTGTCATGATCTCTGCTTCCAAAAGGTCAGGACTTACCCAACTCCCTTGGAAGCAGACCCATAACCCAGGTTCCGAGTGCCAACCAGTCCCAATTGGGACCTTTTGGACCCTGTCCTGGCGCCAGTGGCACCAGGCTCATAAATATGCCCAGTCCCAGCGCTGGAAGCGCCGGGCTCATAATGCTTGGGTGGACTTACCTGCAGCAGACCATGCTGCTTACTTACCTGCCAGTTGAGCCTCTAATCCTCTTCTGTTTGGGACTACTTTTCCTGTTGGGTGGGGCAGGAGCCACTCCCTAGGTTCAGAACACTGGAACTCTTCTGGAAAGCAGGAACTCTTTTCTTACCTAGGCGAGGCTGTGGAAGGAGACACCTAAGCACTACAGGAGGCTATTTAAACCACACCCGATGGATGAATCTTGCTTTGCGTTATTCTGCATCCTCTGCAGCAGAACGCTCATCGCGTCTTCTGCATCTGATCCTGGGCCTAAGGGAAAAAGGCTTACCATCCTGAATCCAGTCTTCAGCAACACCTATAAAGACAAGAAAGAACAGGTTAGCACTACGGTCTTCAGTGACAGCGCTTCTCTTACCTGGTCCATCGGCTGTCACCAACGCCTCGCGCTGCATTCCGGCATCTGAAAGACAAAGGCTTACCTACTCTTCGCGTGCTCCGGAGGTCTTCGCACTGCATTCCGGCATCTGAAAGACAAAAGCTTACCAACTCTTCGCACGCTCCGGAGGCCTTCGGCGCCGCATCCCGCATCTGAAAGACAAAAGAAGGTGCGTTTAAAGACATTGGGTAACTTTATTACTCACGTGCCATTACTCCTTCCCACGCCGAACCCAGTGGGTATTCCGGCACCCTTCAGCAGCTCCGAACTTGTACCTGCAAGATAAAAGGACAGTTAGTGCGCATCGTGAAGCAGGCAACAAGCGCTTACTTACGTGCTTCCAGGCGCTTCTATTCCTCACACGGGTTCCATCCTCAACTCACTTCAGCCCGTCATCCGCCATCGCCGGAACTCTGCAAAACAAGAGACATCATTACAAAAGACTTTTAAAGACATTTGAAATACTCACAACTTACCGTTCGTGCAGTAAACGACGGACAGCAGTCCTCTGAGGTCAAGAGGCCTGCACCCTTATCCAGTGAAGAAACTGGTTACGGCACCCTGCCCCGAGGCAGATGGAGAGCTCGGCGTTCACTTACCTAAGGTGAGAGCGTTAACCTTTGGGGTTCTACAGGAGAAGAGAAAGGGAAGAAGAGAGAGACACCCGATTACCCCAGTTCATTAATCCCATATTTTCTATCCGCAGACATCTTACTCTTCGAGTCAGACATACAGTGCACAGAGGTCCAGCCCAAAGAGCCAACCGTGTGTTACACATCACCTTTGAAGATACGGTATTCGCCCAGTCAAGACCGGCGCCTCTGCGGGAATCAGGTGAGCGTTACAGTTTGATGCATGTGATGGACACATTACTGAACACCACACAACTAACCGCATGCCCTCTGTATCCCCACAGTCGTGACAAGTGACAGCGACGACGTACAAGAGGCTACGCAGCGGCCACCTGCAGGCACACAACACAGCACTCGTGTCCAGGAGGATGATGCAAGCTCCTCTGTCACACAGGCACTGGCAGCACCAGGCACACCGGCAACATCAGGCACACCGACTGCAGCAGGCACACAGGCAACATCAGGCACACCGGCTGCAGCAGGCACACCGGCAACATCAGGCACACTGGCTGCAGCAGGCACACCAGCAGATGCCACCATCCCCATGCAAGCACCCACCCTGGCCCTGGATGATGATTCGCAGCCCATCTGCACAGCTGAGGAGGCTGCATCAAGTGATGGGAGTGCCCCGGCCATGCAGGCCGAAGCAGTACAACAGGGTGAGGGGGACAACATGGATGGGCTGTCACCCATCCATGTCCTACAGTTCAGCCCCCCAGAACTGCACAGCCCGAGCGCTCCCCAACTCCATCCATGGCCGAGCTATGTACACGATTGCAGTACATCGAGCAACAACAGGCCACCCTGACGCAGCTGGTGGAAAGACAGCTGGAGGAGGCCTGGCTGCAGCGTGAGGAGGCCGGCTGCAGCGGGAGAGCAATGCTACGTCGGTGCGTCGGCTCACCAGGTCGATTGGACGATATGCAGCCACAATTCTCACCCTGGCATGCCATGTCAGGGAAGGGAACAGTGTGCAATCCAGCATTGCCGAGTCAATGTTGGTAGCCCAGCAGGCGTTTCAAGGACGCTTGCCCATAGTTACACCGACAGTCACCTCAGCCAGCACCACCCCATCCAGCTCTGCCACTGGCAGCCCATGGAGGCGTTCAAGTCGGTTGACTGGACCCGCCAGCAAGGACACGCCTGCGCACAAGCACCCCCGCAAATAGTGGCATGTGGGGATGCCAGTCAACATGACATTTGGGGACACCATGGTTGTAGGGGGGTGGGAACGTTTGGGTGGTGAGGGTTGCCCATTAGGTGGATAGTTGTTAGGGGCCTAGTTGGGGGTGGGAACGTTTGGGTGGTTTGGGTGGTGGGTGGGCATGGGTGTACAGCTTCCCTACCCAATGCATTTTCTTCCCTGGTTAATTGATAATACAAAACCTTTGAAAACTACCATAATGAGTGGACATCTGTCATTTCATTAGCAGACAAAAATCATTTATTCACCGGCATCGTCATATCCATGCTTTGCTGTCAATGTGCAGTCTCTCAAAAGTAAATGCGAATGAGTGCATCCCGTGCTTGTTGACCATCTTGCGCACCCCTGGGAGGTTGTGGTGCCACTCCATCCCCATCCCCATCTCCATCCCCATCTTCATCTTCTGCGTCTGGGGGCAGCGGAATGTTCCTGCGCAAGCACAGATTGTGCAGCATGGCACACACAAGCACAATTTTACCCATCTTCACTGGATGTAGAGCAGTGATCCTTCAGATCTGCTCAAGGAGCGGAACCTGGCCTTCAGTAGGCCAAATAACCTCTCAATCATGCCATATGTGCGGACGTGTGCCCTGTTGTACGCCTGCTCATGCCTGTTCCTTGGCCTCCGTACAGGTGTCATCAGCCATGGCGTGAGTGCATATCCAGCATCACCTACATGGGATGGAAATGTGTGGGACAAGTCAGTGTTTGTGGTTCATCTCTTGACTGATGTAATGCAATATTGTGTCATCATACATTCATCCATATGGGCCTAGCGGTGGTCGTAAGGGCGGGTGATTGCCACCCATGGGTAATTGTTGTAGATGGTGGCATTTGGACATTGCACCATTACTTGCTGTGCATATGAAGTGGACCTTATACACGATAGTGGTTGGTAAGTAAGGCAATGTGCAATGACAAGCAAACATGGGGGAGTCATTCCATGGCCTGTGATGATCTGGCTGTTGCAGGATGTCTCATGTGCAGCCGTCATGTGCATTGGGGGTGAAGTGGTCCTAAGTGTGGGTGGCTGGATTGAGTGGATCAACTTGTATGGCCTGTTGGTAGCATTGGTCGTATGTCTCCTTAGGCAGGGTGTGAAGTGTGGCAACCTGTCATGTGTAGATATGTGATGTGTGGGTTATGCGGACCGTCCATTACATGGGCCAGGGGGTGATGCATGTGCAGTTGTAGCAGCCCACTTAAACAGGTCATTGGCCTGGGCACTCAACACACTTCCACAGGGCCTATGCATTGGCAGTTGTACTCACCCAATAGCCATGTGCTTTGTCCTGCATAGCGTTCCATGTATCGTGGCAATGTGGAATTCCGCAGGACCACTGAGTCGTGTTGACCCCGGAAAACGTGCGCAGCAATGTGTAATCAGCAGTCCGGCATCACATACCATCTGTACATTCAGTGAGTGGTACTGTTTCCTATTGCGGTACACCATCTCCATTGCACGTGGTACTGTCAGCTCTATGTGGGTGCAGTCTAATGCACCTATGCAATTTGGCATGGCTGCAATGGCATGGAATGCCAACTTGGTTGCAATGACCTCTGCAAGTGTACGGGGTAGGGCGATGTGTTCCGACACATGGCGCAGCAGAGCGTCCAGTACCTGTCCCAATATTTTTGAAAAACAGGGTTGTGAGAGCCTGTGCAGCTCACCAACTGTGTGCTGATAAGTTCCAGTGCCTAGGAAATGCAGTACTGACACCACCTTCAGGGGGGGGGGGATTGCGGTTGAGATGGCAATGTGGCTGCTGATGTCCTCAATCATGGCGGCAATGTACATGATTGTTGGACGGTCCAGCCGGTATAATGTGTGGATCTGTCCTGGGGTCAGGTTCCAGGGTGAGGCCCTGATGCGGGGTATTGCAGGCTGCCTGCGGGGTCGTGCCGGCTGCACAATTGGGCTTGGCATGAGTGCAGGGTTTGCTAACTGACGCCTGCGCCTCCTCCGCCTCCGCCTCATCCTCCTCTGCACCATTGCTGCCACCATGTGCACTGCTGCCTGTAGGTTCAATAGTCCCAGTCCCAATGCTGCTGCTGCTGCCTGCATTGTTGTGTTTGGAGTTGGCCTGGGTGTGGGTGTGGCCCTTTTGTAGCCTCCCAGTCACCTGCTGGGTCCGGGTGGCCTCATTTGGGGCACCTGTGGCCTGATTCGCCTCACCTGGTACTGTTTAACATCATGTTCGTGGTGGCACCGATACCGCCTCAGTGCCCACATTTTTTCCGCCATTTTTGTGGCGGTGTTTCCATGTCCGTGGTACTCGTGATGCCCATGGTGTTTCGTGTTGCCAGTAACTGGGTGGTTTCGCCGCCGTCGCATTCTACGGATCCCTTAATTCCGCGGCAGCGGTTTGTGGTGGTGGTTTTTCCGGTTGCGTGGTTCGTGATTGCACGGTCACAGAAACAACGCCGGTATGGTTTTACCAGTGGCGTTAAGTCCGGGTCGGCGGACTCGTAATGAGGCCCTATGTGTCGAAATGTTGTTTTAACACAGTGCATTTGTATACATTGTACAATTTAGCTAAATCACAAGGAATAAGGGGTATGAAGACTATCCCGAAGGAGAAGGGGGTGACAAACTAAGATTTATAGTTTTGATGAGTGAGGATCTACAGAATTATTGTTGTCAATCTCATTCCTGTATCTGTAATAGTGTGTGGAGACTTTCATATATATATAGGTGTAGTGTTGATCTTTGGTGATGTTTAATATGTGAATATATGTATTTTAACAAAAGAATTGATGTAATAAAGAACTCTATATTTTTTCAAAAATATGTGTGGCAGTAAAATCAATACTACAGGTTGAGCTATCCGGAAAATCGCTCTAATCGTGTTGCTGTGTATTGCAAGCTAGATTGTGTACGTGTTATCCTGAGAATTTGGAGGGTTTGGGGGTAGAAAGTGCATAGCCTGCATGTGGCTGGCTTCCTGCCCTCACATCGTACCTTCATCAGCAGCGTCCATGGACCAGACTCTGTTTTTAAACTATTCCACTTTTTTCTCCCTGTTTCAGGCCTCTGGTCTCTGACCCCTAAAATGAAGCAAATGTCCCCTTTACGAATCGTGGCATCCAGAGGGTACGTGGACTGTGTCAAGCATATCCTGCAGCAGGGGGCAGACATTAATGCCCTCATTGGTGGAAGCTGTGCGCTGCATGATGCTTGCGTCAACCATCGACCCGAATGCGCCCAGCTCCTGCTGAACTACGGGGCTAACCCCAACGTCATGTCTGAGGAGGGCAGCGCCCCGCTACACCTGTGCTCCACACCAGGATCCTTCCAGTAGGTACCAGTTTCATTGAGACTTGTACTTGGGGCATCTTTGTCTTGCAGTGAGTCTTAATAGAGCGAAAAGTAAGGATAACCTTCAACACCACTCTGCCTTCCTGGAGCTAGCCAGCATGAGGACTGGGATTGAATGGTCATATGGCGAATGGATCCTTCATACAAACACTGGGACTCATTGATCAATGTTGAGGACAGGTCCTGGGCAAGGGTGTTTATTGCCCTCCTAAGCAAAGGGGCCTTCCCTCCTACCTCAGTATTGAAGCAAACTGTGTTGTTTGTGGGGAAAATTCATGATGGCTTCCTATTCCGTCTTTGACCAGCTCTTACATCGGCCACGGTTGGGGTTAGTTGGAACAGAAAAGTTGAATTAAAAGCATTCATTTTAAATATATTGTACATTTATATATTGCATACCACAAACCGAATTGTCTCTGTTTAAATAGTAGGTGTTTAAAAAAACGAGTTTTTAAAATACCAGCCTCTAATCGCGAGACCGGGTTTCGAACCTGTGCTGCTCCACATTACCTTGATTCCAAGATAAGGGCATTGCCCCTGGCTGTCCTTCTGGCCCTTATGTGTTAATGATAGCCAGCTCATGGGTACTCAATTTATTGATGTCTCAATTTAGAAAGGATGGAAAGCAGAGTCTAGCCTCCACACATTTCAACATATCGCTGCAGAGTATTTAGCTCTTTGAACCATTTTACCAGAATGTAGCTTCTAGTTTATGGCTGAGTAATTTGATTTAGAACCTGCCCTGCGTGAAGTGTCGGCTCTAGTACCCACTCACTGCATTGTGTAGTAGCAATAAATGACAGCAGTGACTTTAGTAATACTCCTTCACTTCAGTTCAAAGAAATGAATTTCTTTAGATCGCCAATTTTACCCACCACCTCTGGAGTCCCACAAGGATCCATCCTCCCCTCATGATCTTCGATCTTTACATGGAACAGCGCAGAACCAGAACCCTCCTCGCTCAACACAACATCCACATTCACCAAAAACACAGATGACACTGAGCTCTACATCAAGATAACCTCCATCGAAGACATCCAAAGGCTCAAGGCCTGCCTCACACTGATCCAGTTGTGGCTATACAGGATTTACCTGAAGCTCAACCCCTACAGGACTTAATTCCTACTGCTGACCAACAACACTGAACACCCTGACATCTAGACATGGCTCTCTGCCATGAACCCCGAAGGCTTCACACCTCAGCTGGCCATCTGCACCAAGTCCCTTGGGCTTGATATCAAAAGACACCTCTCCTTCAAACAGCACATAGCAAGAAAGATACACATGGCTTTGTATAAACCTTCTCTCCTGCAGAAAATCAAGCCCTTCATCCCAGAAAACAAGTTCAGATCTGATGTCCAAGCCTTGGCCCTCTCCCAAGTGGATGGTGGCAATGCCATTTTGGAAGGCCTTCTGGCGACTACCCTGGCCCCCCTCATAAGTTCCCCCGAATGCTGCAGCACGTCTCCTCAAAGGACTACGCAAATTCAACCACATCACCCTGACCCTTATTGTACTGTACCGGCTGCTGATGCAAGCCTGCATCATCTTCAAATCCTACTGCATCATCTGGAAGGCTGTCACTCTGAAGTCCCCAAGCTAGCTCACTGAGAAACCCAGCATCTCCATAGGTCTATGATTCACCACACTTGAACTCTGCTGGTGCACAGAGGAAAGAACCAGACGACAGACCTTCTCTGTTTACGCCCTAAGACTATGGAACTACCTCCACATCAACAACCAACTAGCCTTGCTTCTACAGTTATGGAAGGAGCTCAAGACCCTCTTCAATGAATGGCTCCTCCCTAACACCTAGGTCCACACCCTCCACTCCCCACCCTACCTGAGACTGGGTGGTCTGCTCTCGACTGTTTCCACCCGATTGCTTGTAGATCCCATTATTATAGACAAAGGTCAAGCCAGCGGATTAGAAAGCAAGTACACTTAAAAAGACATGGTCCCATCAACAAGTGTAGGGAAAAGTCCCTCAGTCAACACCGGAGATCACTGCATATAAATCACAACGAAATTGTAAAATACAAATTTATTTATTTAATCAGAATCATTAAAAAGTTATTAAATAGATTAAAGTTCATACATAAATATACCATACAACTATATAACACAAATAAAGTGCATAATGTGATGAAAGTGCTAATTTCAAGGGAAAGATGCTAACAGACGTGAAGAGGCGTCCCGTGCTAAATACACAAAGGGGCGTGTCTGGTGTGATCGAATACACCTCTTGGCTAGAAAAGCAAGGGAGGGTGTGTCTGGTGTAGCATTACGCTGACATATGTGCTTTGCAGCCATTCCTGAGGTGTGAAAATAATTGCAACCCTAAGGTTGACTTCTATTATTAACAATTTCTTGAAACTGTACACACCTGGTGGATGTAGCGTCTTTTATGTATCTAGGTTTCTCTTTTCTTTTTTCTTGGCTTCCTCTACTTTACAGGCCTGTTTAAGTACAGAGTGTAGTTTGATTCTCCCTTGCCTCACTCGATTTTTACTCCAGAGAAACTTAATGACCCATGTGGCCATTTTCTTACTTTTTATTGCAGATCTAATTTATCAGAGATCCATTTTTGGTGTGGCCGGACTGTCATTTCCTGGACTTTTTAGACAGACCTCCGGGACCACCCTTCAGGGGTCGAGATTATGGTAATTAAATTATCTCCCCTAAAGTCACTTGACATGCTTGAATCTAATAGTGTGGGACGAGTTCCCTTCATTAAGCCCTCAGATCACCTGCTTTTATGTGTAATTAATTGTTGTATTTACATGTTTTGCTTTTTTTCTCTTTTTTTTCGTTTGAGGCATAATTATTGTCTCTATTATGTGATACTACCTTTAGTATAAAGTTTTTTTTCTTTTAATGTTCAACATCTGTGTATGTGCATAGAAGACAGATGAAATTCCAAGAACATATGTATGGGAATGCCACGTCCTGAAGAAGATGTACATCATGCAGTGGCCTCTGTAATGCTCAGCTGCTGTGAGTGAGGTAGCAAGTCACTCACCGTAGTGAGTACTAGCACTCATGGTAACATGAAAAAAGGCTTTGAAAACATGTTTTCACAAAAACGATGACCTGAAAACGATACATATTGGGCACTGGTGAAAGGGTTAAGTTTAAACAAAGGAGAGGGTAACGCAGAGAGGGGAAAGGCCAGGAGAGGCAGAGGGGGCATTCAACGATATGGCTTAAAGAACAATTGTTCAATCTGATATTTTTGTGAAAGGCTTTATACCAAGTACCGTTTTACTTATAACCACACTCACAACAGTGCACATAATAGATACTACCAGAGAAGGGTATGAAGACACCAACAAATGGAGTGGGGGATGTACGAACAGGCATACACAGGCAGATGGAGGCAGGTCGAGACACAGGTAGATGGAGACACAAGCAGTGGGAGATGGAGACCTATCCATAAAGACACAGATTATAGACATAAGTAGAGGGTGGGATTAACGGCACAGATATATGATATGATATGTTATGATATGGCATTTATAACATGCCTATACACAAGTGTTTTAAGGTGCGACGAGGCAAGCACGGGGGAACAACGGGAAAACAAAGACAACGATCTTACTAGGCCAAGTGACATTGAGATCACGCAAGTGCAGAGGAAGGGGAAAGTGCAGGGGAAAGGGGAGGGGGCAGTGCATAGGATAAACAGTAAATAAATAAGACACTAAATAAATAAATGTGCGGCCAGTTGGTGGCAAGTGCAAGGGAAAGTGCGACATCAAGTGTCAAGTGCTGGTAGGGGGCTGTTGGGATACAGAAACAGTCCCCGAGTGCAAGGGTTGCCCGTGAGGCAGTGCAGGTGTGCAAGTGGGGAGGGAGGGGACCTGGGCTGGAGATCAGAGGGTAGCCAGGTAACCAGTGCAGCTTCAGGTACAGCCAGGAGATCAGCAGGGGGAGAGGAGGAGAGAAAGCAGAAACAAAGATGAAGGTCTTGAGGTGCTTCTGGAACTAGAGATGGTTCTCCTCAAGTGTCAGAGAGGCAGGAAGGTTGTTCCAGAGGGACGCCCCCAGCAGAAGAAAGAGTTCCAACACCAACTCGTTGCTTGGAGAAGCGACTGACCCTGAGGGAGTTGGAGGCGGATGAGCGAAGAGCTTGAGAAGGAAGAGAGAGTTGAAGGTATTGAGGCCCCAGGTCTCAATACCTGACAGAGAGGTCGATACAATCAAGGAGGGGGGTACAGGCACAGAAGGAAAGATAGCAACACAAGCACAAAGGAGTAGATAGAGATGCAGAAAGTATGAGATATAGACTTGGGTAGAAAGACATACATATTTATTGAAAGGTTATAGTAGGCCAAGAACTGGGACAGATGAAGAGTAGAGCTGGTAGCACATGTATAATGGGAAAGTAATATAATGGCCCACATGGGGAGATGGGGACAGAGGCAGAGGGAGGGGATGGTGACCTGGGCAGAACGGGAGAAATGAAGACCCAGGCAGAGAGAGCAGGAGATGGAAACACAGGCAGGAGATGGAAACACAGGCATTCTTCTGAGTCTCTAGGGGAATGGTCCAGTACGGTACCGCTTTCCGTTGCACACCCGCTGCAGCCTGGAGCACAGGCTTCCTTGCCAAACACAGGACAGGACTCAAACTGCATTGAGTTCTCAGTCCCATCATGTTCTGCTCCCAGCGGTTCACCTGGTTTGCCACAGTCCTCGCTGCTAGCACACCTCCTCGGCTTCCAGTTGCTCACACCTGCCTCTTTCCTTGGTGTGTAGCCCCACCTCGTATACTCCCTGGGAGTACTAATGGTAATTCTTCTTGTTCTTGTTCTTGTTCTTGTTCTTGTTCTTGTTCTTGTTCTTGTTCTTCTTCTTCTTCTTCTTCTTTGGTGTTCACTACTCCTAGTCGCCTCTTCCTTGTCTTAGTACTATACTATAATAGGTCACATGAGGGCAAATGAGGGGAGATGTTTTACAATAGGCCATAAAGACCAGGGGAGGGTTAGGTTGGTTTTCAGAGGGAAAAGGGGGATACCATGTCTCGCCTGTAGGCACCCCACTCCCAATCCAGGAGGACTCTCCACCTAGGTGATCCTCCATCGAATCTCCACCACCAGGGCCAAGATCTGAGAGGAGGATCCAGGGAGAGTAGGAGTGAGAATACCCTCAGGTTTCTCACACAACTTAAAGTTCAATTGCCAGGAGAATGTCTACCTTCTCCTGGTGTTAGATTCTAAAAAGTCATGCCTCAAACAAGGATTTTCTTCTTCTAACCAAACACCAGGGCCAATGACTACCTTCCCCTGGTTGAAAGTCCCCAAATTATAGTTCACAAAACTAGCCAGGGGGAATGCCTCCCTTCCCCCAGCTGAAAGGCCATTGTGTAGGTCACCAATGTAACCTGGGGGAATGACTCCCTTCCCCTGGCTTCTTAACAATTGCACCTGGTTTGTGAGTACCAGGAGAATGACTCCCTTTTCCTGGTATGATTGGCCACTATCCCCAAGACCAGCGGGAATGACTCAATTCCCTTGGATCTTCCTTTTCCTCTTCTCTTCTTTGCACTTGAGCTACCTGTCTCACTCCTCTGCCCCATACTGCCACGAGGAAGAGGACCTCTCACATTGAAGAATATTTAGTGTTGATTCCACTACCGTTGGTTCTCTTCTTTTACCCGGCCCCTTTGGGTCACTCTCCTGCCAAGGACTGCCACAAGGAAGATGACTCGAAATGCTGCTTCAATTTGGGGTCCACAATCCCTGTTTTCTTCTTTCACTCAGTCCCATAGGTTCACTCTCCTGCCACAAGCGAGATAACTCATAATGTGACTTCTCTGGGTCCTTCCGACCCTTCTCTGGTGGTCAGTGGGATTTACTTGAACACCCCAATGAGTAAGCTTTCCTCTTAATTCTGTTGTCGGTTTTTCAGGTTCTCAGACCCTTGTTTGTCTTTTCCGCAGTCCAGTGACCCTTGCTGCATGCTTCAGAGACCCTCCTGCATTCCATGTGTCCCTGTCAGCCCGCTCGTATCCCCCTTACCTTCAGGGATCGTTGCACATGGCAGCGGCACTTGCCGTAACTGGAGCTGTCCTCCGCCTGCTTCCTCTGGTCATTTACTTTAGGCTTTGGTGGCTGTCTGCTCCGTGTGGTTTGGCTCCCTGCAGTATCAGTGCTAGTGTGGAAGCGCACGGCCCCCCTTCTCACGGTGTCGGTATCACTGTCTCGCCCGTATGTTGCTGGACCCGTCGACTTTAGGCCCTGGAGAGCCGCCTTCCACATCCCACCAGCGTTCTCTGTTCACCAGCATTTGCAGCGCAACTGCTCCCAGGGCTGGTTTGACAACAATATAAGTCTGTTGTTGATTTGTATACAATGTGGCCAGCCTGGTTTGGGCCAATTGTAAAAGTCCTTCCTCTCTTTCAGAGGATCCTTGTTCATTACTCGGCTGGACCAACTAGTCGCAGGACCTGGATTACTTGGTTACCGTAGCTCTTCTTCATCTTAGTGTTTTTAAGGACACTCAGGTTTTCTACCTTACAACAATACACATCCAGAAAGAGGTTCGTAGAAGAAAAAGGGGCCAGGGTATGGTGTGTGTGACTTTCTTATAAGGGTTGTACCCTAAATGTTCCTCCTTGTCACCATAGGGGGAGTACCTCCCCATGAGATCCTCCCGCTGTGTACCATCCTGAAGGGGACTTTCTGGTGGCGGCCTCACCTCCCTGGCCTCATGGGAAAGGGCTGCCCCTCGGGGAGAAGTGAGGGCATCTATGGAATTGTCACACACCCTATTAGCCATAAAAACCTGTTGCCAAATGTAGGAGACTTGTCCTGTGAACATCAGAGAGAAAATATTTCAAAGAATCGGGTGGTCTGCTGGCCACGACTGTGGTTTTCAACTGAGCTTGTCATAGTGAGAAGAAAAAATGATTTGCTGAGAGACATATATCTGTGAGTGTTGCCCATGATTTATAGTGCAGGACTCACTGGATTATGGTCATGGGTCCCCATGTAGATCAGAAAGCCAACTACTTACCAATTTGGGAGAAAAGGTTGAGCATGATGAATGCAGGCAGTGGGACACTGCTGCGGTTCACTATGCAATTCAAAATGGCAGCCACAGAGAAAATAGTCAGATTATGGAGCCATGGCATGCTGTGCTAGCCAATTAAGTGCACATGTGAAATCTGTATTTCCTTTGCCCAAACACCCAGGCCCTCTGTGCACGCTCCCATGTTACCCACACATGAATATTATTCAACTATTAAGAGGAACACTGTCCTTCCTGTACAGGGATAAGAGGGTGGAAAAACTGGGAAGAGTTTACAGGGTGTGAAGTGGAGAATAAAATGTTGTGGTTGGTTTAGGAATTAGGGGGTATAGAGTAGAGATACAGTGATCAAAGCAGGCAAAGGAAGCCAAGAAGAATGTGACTGAGGTAATGGAGAGAAATATGACACATTCCTTTGTCTTGTGATCATGGCAGAGGATAGTCACAAGGTGCCCTGGCTTAACTCTGACCTTTATATAACTACCTCTGGAATAGGTCCTCCTCATATCTACCATGAGGATAATCACAACCATCCCCTGTGCCACAGTAAGGCCAAGGGGCTAAGCAGGTGGGCCCCTTTTAGGTAATCCAGGAGCATTGGGGGCGCAGATCTGGTAGTCCCTTTGCATTCGGCTTCCCTTGCTCCGGTGCAGAAATCGCTCCTAAATGCACAAAACAGGGGGGCATAAGCTAGGCTGAGGAATCCAGGAGGCAGTCAACCATCACCAAGCCCCACCGAAGCACTGGACATCCTTATCAATGGAGGAACCTACCAGCCAACCTCCTACACTAGCAAGCTAAACAGGATGGAGGAGTTGGGAACTCCAAGATGGTGGAGATAGTATTTATGGCTGCAGTCCAGCAGTCGCCGAAGACACACCCAGGCTCAGTAAACTACAACTCCCACGCCTCCTAACCCAAGTCAGCACATCTGAGTTCCCTTACTCCAAAGAGCGGTTGGAAATGGGGGAAGAGGTACTGTCTAACCCCAGGCTTCCACTCAGTCAGTGTGAGAATTAGTAGGAAGGAGGACAGCGGCTGGAGCATGAGCAGGACGAAGGAGTATGGAGAGAGCTAGAGGAAAGAGTGCAGAAAGAGCTGGAAGGTGTCTGGAGAAAGAGATAGGAGAGGTGTTGATGGATGGAAGGCAGGAAGGGGAGACAGCCCTTTTCGAAATTAGTGAGGGTAAGGAGGTGAACTTTAAAATTATATTAGAGGAGAGAAAAGAGCAAGGAGGGGTGTTAATTGAATCTAAGGGTGAGGCAGAGGGTTTGTTGTTGAGGGATGCAGGAGAATGGAAGGAGAAGGTGGGTGAATTTAAGGAGTTGGTCTGAGAATTTAAGGAGGGGGTAGGGAGAGTCGAGGAGAAGGTCTGGAGATTAATGGGGATGGTTTGCGAGTTGCAAGAGGAGTTTGTGGAAAAGCTGAAGAAGGAGATTGGAACTTTGGTGGACGGGATAGGAGATTTGTTAGAGGAGATGATTAGAGGAGCGATACAGGAGAGCACCATATAGAGTTCCAGTATAGGCATGAGGAGGATGAGGCTCAGAGTAGTGAAGAGGAGACAGACGGAGAAGGACGAGGTGCAGGAAAAGACTAACAGTGGTTGAGGAACAAGAATAACGACTTTGTGAGGAAACTGATAAGGGAAATAGAAGGTGGAGAGATTAGGCAAGCAATCAGAGGAGAAACCCAGGAGGTTAAATAGGAGAGTGATAGAGACGTGGGTGAAAAAGACCTACCATATTTGGAAGAGGAGAACAAGGAATCGGAGCTTGAATAGGAGTTGTTAGGGGAGTTTTCCTAAAGTCCACTTTAGGGGTAGACTTTATAAAACTATGCCAATGGTTTGTAGATCCCCAACTGTTAGTATCAGTCTGTACTACTCATGGAACTTTGGTAGAGTAGAAGAGCAGTCAGGCTTATCATAAGAGGAAGATGTGAGCTGTAGGTGAGTACACTGAACCCAGTTAGCAATGTAATTCAAAGAAACACTTACACATAAAGGTCTGTTACAATATAGATTTATTATATTTACACAAGAGATACATTTAAATACTTAGTACATTAATCCAAAACACTTTGCACTTGTAGATACTTTTCAAAGGCCAATGCTTAGTTTGTAGTTGCTTGCTGTTACAATTGTTACAGCCTTTTGACACTAATGACAGTTTTACTGTACTATCGGTATTAACGCGCACTCGCACACGCAGAAAGATATACAGTAATTGTATTTAGTTAGCAAAGCCACATAAGATACAGGGCCTCATTCCGAGCTGGGTGGTAAGGGATACCGGGCACCGGTAAGGAGACCGGTGCTGGTAATCCCTTAACGCCCAATTCCAAGGTCCCTTGGCGGGGACCGTAAAGGACGTGTGCTCTGACCACATGTTCTTTACGGAACCTGTTAAGGGACCTTGGAGCTAAAAACGGGCCCGCTGTTAGCGGGCCCGTTATTAGCACCTTCCCCCTTCCCATTGAGCCCTATGGGGGCTCAAATGGGAATGGGCAATGGCATTTGGAATGGGGATTTACCGGGTCTGCCTAGGGCGGAATGTCCCGGTAAGTCCCCTCTCCACCAGATCAGACGCGGACACGATTTTGGAGGCAGCCATGGCGCTAATAACGCCATGGCTACCTCCAAAGTGGTAATGAGGCCCATAGTCATTTTGGAAGGAAAACATTTGGTTAGGTAAATATTAACAGAGCTTAAGGTTCTAGAGGCAGTTTCTTCACACAGCAAGGCTTTCAAAGTCCAAAACACCACCCTAGCTTAAAGGCAGTTCAGAGAGGCTGAGAGTCTTGTAAAGCAGCAAAACAACGAAAACTCCTGTGGATATTTTCTAGTCTTAAAGATGCAAGAGGATCAAACCAATGTTGGAGACCCGGTTAAAAGACTCACTAAAGGGACACAAGCAGCCGATTGGGTCGGAGGTAAGAGGGGGGCACCCTGGACACCTCTACATGCTCTCCAAAGCTCTGGAATTACTTTATGGATTAAGGTAAGCAATACCTCTTTCCCCACAATAACTTAGGCTTGAAGAAATGCTCGTCGCTGACTAGTCCTCGATGTGGCAGCGCAGGACCTGACCTCCGGATTCCTTGGTCTGGTGACGAAAGCCAGGACAATGGATGGGATCTTTCAGCAGCAGTCTCTAGCAGCTTCTCTGGTTAGTCAGTGGTTTTGGCACCTTTTTTGCAGCACCAACAAAGGACATGAATTGCCCGGTCAGTCTTCTTCAATTTCTGGATTCCTGCACTCTGGTGAGGGGACATGGATAAGTTGGAGGGTGTCCCTGGAGGTACACTTGGAGCTCAGCAAAGACTTTGATGGATTTGGCAAGATGATGTGCTACGATTGGGTCGGGGGTCTCCTGGTATTTGCGGTCTACAGCTCTGTAATGCCTCGGGAGATTGGTCAGATTGTAGTTCGTCTTTGGGCTGGTTGGTCCCACCAGCCAAAGGGAAGGTGCCGTCCTCTTTGGAGTTCCTCTGTCGCCTGGAAAACAGGGTCAGGACAGAAGTGGTCACTTCACAGTGTTGCAAAGCGTCTGCAGGCTTATTTGCTTTTCTTCTTCCTCTGTTACTTCAGTTTCCAGTAGTCGACTTGCCTTTCACCCCAGACCTCAGCTTTTATTCAGTTTCAGCACACGCTCCTCAGCAATCTCTCTCTGCAGTTTACAGAAAGGGGCGGGTCGCTGTCCAAACAGGACAGCCAGACCCCCAGTGGGAGCCGGTTCATTTCAGGCACTCAGGCACTCAGGCAGAAAAAGAGCAGGGGAGTAAAAATCTCCTCCCCACTTCCTGCCTGCACAGACACACTGGAGCCCAGACAGGGACACCAAAGGTGTCCTACGAAATGCAAAATACTCACACAGACCTCCACCTCCCAGAATTTTAGAAGAAAGGCTAACAAAGAACAACCACACTAGAAATGCTGAAAAAAGAAAGAAGCCCCCAAGTTAGTACTTAGGGCACCCTGTTGTGCACAACCGGGACTGTGAATACAGTGTGCGGTAAAACATACCACAATAGTCAGTAGAACACATCCACTGCTTCGAGCCATAACTAGAAGGTTGTCTATGTGACTAGAAAGTCAAAGGAGCAGGGAGAAGGGGGATACTAGGTATCCCATCGGCACTCCGCATAAGGTGGTGGGTGCCAATCTCTCAGAATATGTATTTATTTATTTGCATTTATAACACACACAGCAGTCCTGGGGCATCGTGGCACGGTTACAGAATATTCACTTAGGCACAGTATACTTAGGTACATTCTTAGGTGCAGAATTAAAAGATTGCAGCTTAAACATTATGTGTGTTACATAGTTTCAGTGACATAACAAGAACACAGTTTACTTGAACAGATTAGTTTTCATTGCTTTTCTGAAAGCCATGAGGGAGGGTTCTTTCCTTAAGTTAAGAAGTAGTGAGTTCCATGCTGTGTGTGCTAGAACTTCGAAACTGGAGCCTCCAGCTTTGACTCTCTTGAATGCAGAGACTGTGATTTGATGTGAGTATATTTCACGAATAAGTCTGTGGGATTGCGCTTGGTGTATACGTTCTGCTAGGTATGCAGAGCAGATTGGGACAGACATCTGTGAGTGATGGTGAGCATTTTGAAAAGTATCCTTTCTGTGATCGGAAGCCAATGTGCGTCCTTTCTAGCTTGAGAGATGTGCTCTTTCTGGGGATGCAGAGGCCGGATCTGAGTGCATTGTTTTGTGTGACTTGTAGTTTGTTGATATTCTGCGAGGATTTACCTAGGAGGAGGACATTGCAGTAGTCTAGCCTTGCGCCTATAGTGGCTCTGGCAATGATGAGGCAGTTCCTGGAGGAGAGGTGAGGTTTGACAGCATTAATGATTTTAGTTGTGAGTGCTGCTGATGTTGAGATATAGCTAACTTGTCTGTCCATGGACAGTGTAGAGTCGAGGTATACTCCAAGTGTTTTTACTGCTGCAAAGACTGTGGTCACAGTGTTCTCAATGCTGAAGTTACCGTATCTGCTGTCTAGTTAGTTCAGGTCTCTTTGGGACCTACCAGTAAAATGTGGCTTTTGTCCCCATTGAGACAGAGGCCGTTTGCTGCCATCCAAGCCTGGATGATTGCGTAGGTTTTTTGTAGTGTTTTCAGATCTTGTTCATAATCCCCAGATATAGAGAGTAAGATCTGTGTGTCATCGGCATAATTTGTGAACGTTATGCCGAGTTCTACTAGGTCATTAAATAGTGGTAGCATGAAAAGTTTATAGAGGGTGGGGGACATGCATGAGCCCTGTGGAACCCCGCAGCCAATGGGTTAGGGGTTGGCTGCTGCCCGGTCCGAGAACACCCTCATGGTACGACCTTCCAGGAATGAGGTTATCCACTTGGTGGGTTTGTGTGAGAAGTGGGCAGTGTTTGTGAGGTGCTTCTCTAAGATCTTGTGGTCGACCAAGTCGAAAGCTGCTGACAAGTCGAGGAGCAGAAGAAGTGCTAACTTGCCCTTGTCCATGTTCTTTAGTAGCTGTTTTTTTAAGTCTAGCAGTGCTGACTCAGTACCATGACGGGGGCGAAAGCCTGATTGTCTTTTCCCCAAGATGTTGTGCAATTCTAGATAGGACTGGATTTGTAAGTATGCCGCCTTATCTAGAATTTTCAATATTTAAGGCACTGTGGTGATGGGTCTGTAGTTATTTGGTAGGTCTGGGTCAAGTGTGAGCTTTTTTTAACAAAGGCTGGACCCAGGCTTTCTTGAGGCAGGAGAGTACCGTGCCGGTGATGAATGAGGCATTAATGAAGGTTGTAATGAAGGGTGCTAGAGATTCAGCACAGTCTTTGATTATGTTGGCTGGACTGATGTCACCCTTGCATAGTGAAGGTTTTATATGCTTCATGATACTTATGACTTTGGGTATGGAGACCTCCCTGAAGGCAAAAGGAATGTGTGGTTCTGTGGTGGGTGTGCTAATCTGGTCTGGTTTAGAGCCGATGTGAGTTGGAGGCGCTACCTTAGGCAAGTTTGTGAGGTTTGCTTTGATTTTCTCCTGGAGTAGGTTGATTTTGTTCAGCAAGGCGTGTTGGATGTCATTACACCATTTCTGGTACGTCACAGTTTGCTGTGTAGACGTGGGGGAGTGACTAGATCATTAAAGATGGCGAACAGTTCCTTGGACTGGGATTTAGCTCTGTCAATTCTGAGGTTAAAAGCGGCTGCTTTTGCTGCAGCAATGGAGTTTTTGTAGTCCTTGGCGGTTGTGAGATATGACTCCTTAGAGGAGGGGGAGGGGTTAGATAACCATTTTTTAAGGGCTTGCCTCTTGATTGCTTTGAGGTCAAGTAGGTCCTGGCTATACCAGGAGTTGGCATGTTTAGTGATTTTTGCACTTTTTTCCTCTAGTGGAGCAAGTGTGTCTGCCGCTTCTTTAAGAGTGGTGTTGCAGAGTTCGACCAATTCTGTGGGATTGTTAGATGTAGGTGCTTTTAGGGCTGATGCTTCCAAGAGGGGGAGAATTCTATCTTTGGTGATCATTTTCTTGGATCTTGCCCTGGCGGCAGGCAATGTTGTGCTGTTATTTTGGAGGGTATGTTGAAGTATAGTAGATGGTGGTCAGTCCAGGGGCGGTGGGTAGTTGAGCTAATGTCGAGGCCACAGTTATGATCAGCAAGCCAGTCGAGTATACAGCCTTTGCTGTGTGTTGGGTTGTCCATATTTTGAATGAGGCCCAGATCTCGGAGGGATTTGGCAAAGGATTTGCTTTTTTCGTCTTTAGCGTCATTAAAGCCTAGATTGAAATTGCCTAGGAGCATGGCTCTAGTACTAGTTTTGAGATTATTGCTTAAGAGGTGTGTTAAGTTAGCTTGGAAGTCCGGGAGGGGACCGGGAGGACGATAGACTAGGTGTAGTATGACAGTGTCATTGGGAGAGAAGGAGATTTTCACAGGTAGAGCATCAAAATTGTCATAGTTGGCGGATTTGATTTGTCTATCTTTTAAGGTTTCATTAACAGTGAGGGCGACACCCACACCTTTGTGCTTTGTTCTGTCCTGGCGGATAATAGTATAGCCTAGTGGTAGGGATTGGCATATGGCTGGTCCGGAGGCCTCCTGTAGCCATGTCTCTGTGATGGCTAGTATGTCGAGTTCTAGATCAGTGACAATGTCGTGGATTTCTGAGTGATGGGCGTGCATGGACCTAGCATTAATGAGTGTGAGTTGGATTTGTGTAGAGTGGTTGTTATGGAGTGTAGGCTTGGTTGTGATAACTGGGCGCTTGGAAGAGAGGTCTTGAATAGTTGGTGTTTGTGTGGTGGTAGTTGGGGGTGAGTGGGGAGGTTTAGCTTGATACTTGCGAAATGTTGAGAGGCGTGGGTGGGAGCGAGATCCCAGTCTTGGGTTCCTCAATAGTAGGGGCATAGTGTAACGCTCACCTGGTTCCCCCGGAGGCGCTGGTCTAGTCTGGGTTGCTGTGGCCTCTTCAAGCGTGATGCGCAGAACTTGGAACACCGATTGAACAGGGCCTCCAAATCGTGCTTGCCTGGCCCGTAGGAATATCCTTCTGCAGATGAGAAAGGGGATTAACAGTATGCAGAATAGTGTGCTTGCACCCCCCCTTTGCCCCTTCGTTCTTCTCTAACGTCCTCCAAAACCCCCGATTTTGAGCTCACCTTATGGTTTGGAAGGATGAACTCTCCATCCTGCTTCTGGCGCAGGGGCGCGCGTTCGTCCAGTTACTTCACTGGTTTTCGGATTGGCGCTGGCAAAATCCACTTGACTTTCCTGAGCGGTGCGCCGTAAGTATGAAGGTTCAAAAGTTCAAGTGTGAGCCCTCTTTCAATGTTGTCTTTCTAACCTGTGATCTGTCCTTTGTTTCAGGTGCAGAATGAAGGCGAAGCGTCGAGGGGTTAAATTGCCGATGGTAAATCAGGTGAGTTAGTGATGAGGGCGATCCCTCTAAATGTCTTTATCATTCCCCAGTAATGTCTTTTGTCCTTTCCCCATAGGGTTCGGGGTGCGGTACCTGCCAACGGGGCGGCGCCGACCCGAAATGTGGAATAGTTCACCAAGAAAAGCGGGTAAGTATTATGGCTGTAAAATAGGCTTTCCTCCGGTGTTCCTTCTGCTCACCTTTTGCTTCTTCTTCTCTCCCCTAGGCGCAGAGATGTGGCGACCGGTGCTGACAGCCGCGATGGAGTCGGGAGATGTCTCGAGGACAGGTGAGTGAAGCGTGGCGCTGCAGCGAGCAACGCAATGCTTTTAAATGGGAGTCTTTCTTCAGGAATGCTGGCGTGAAGATTCCGGATGCAGGTAAGAAGTTTGAAGAAGTTCTTGGTTTTCACCTTTCTCTTCTCTTCTTTCCTTCAGGTGTTCCAGGCTCTAGGCGGGCGTGGCTGGAGTCCAGGTGCAGGAGCAGACACGGTGAGCGTTCAGCTGCTGGGATGCAGAACAACGCGAAGCATGAGCTGCTGTCTGGGCGTGGCTTAAATAGCCTCCAAAGAAGTCCCAGGTATGTATCCTTCCCCAATCAGGTATGTATCCTTCCCTGGCCACGCCCGAGTGGCAAAATAGTCCCAATGAAGAAATAGTCCCCTTCAGGTCTCAGGGAGGCCTGAATCTGGCAGCATGGTCTGCATCAGGTAAGTGCACAAACACCTTTCTTTATGAGCCTGGCGGCTATGGCACCAGGACTGATGTCCAACATGAGCCTGGCGCCAGGACAGAGTCCAAAGAGCCCCTATAAGGGGCCGCTGGGCTTTTACCCGGGGGCATGATGCCTGCTCCCGGGGGTGCTGGACCTGGCCAAGTACTCCGGGGGTAGGCATCATGACACACAGGGAGCGTATGACTCTGAGCTCCTGAAGTTGGCTTAGGTGATGGGGAGCAAGCGTTGAGTGATGGTGTGACTTTTATGGCGACAACGTTATGTGTACTTATAGCGAGTGCAGGGAGGAAAGGTGTGGGGGGGACCCCTTGAAGGCTTGGTGGATGGTGGGCCAGTGGTGCGGTAGGCATATTGGATGTCAGCTTTGCAGTTGGGTGGGCAGGTTGGGCCGTATAAGGGCGGGTCTGCGGAGAAGACGGTGAGCCGAGGTGTGGCTGTTGAAGCTGGTCATGTGAATCAGTTGTTACAATATTGATAGTGAGGCGAGCTGTACTATGCACAACATATACCTCTCAGCTGCACCGTGGCTACCCAGATATGGTCTGTGGTTGAGCAGGCAGGTTGAGGTGCTAGCAGTAAGTGGGGAGTACTGTGCGAGAGACAGGCACCCCAAGCAGCACTGTGGCTAACATGGATGAGGGTAAATGTAAACAGCAGGTTACAGTACTGGTCAAAGGGCAGAACAATATGTTGCAAAACAGAACAAGACAAGCACTCCAAGCAGCACCGTGGCTAACATGGATGAGGGTAAATGTAAGTAGCCGGTTACAGTACTGGTAAAAGGTTGAAGCAGTATAGTATGACACAAAACATTATGGCTGAAAGTATATGCGGTCTGTGGTGGGGCAAATGGGTCAATGCACTTGCAATGAGCGAGCAGTACTATGCAAGATGCATACACACAGATAGCATTGTGGTTAGAGCAGATATGTGCCGTGGTCACAGAGGGTTACAGAGGGATACAGTACAAAACATATGATGGCTGACATGGATGCATACGATCACCCTGGCATTGATACAGTGTGTGGCCTGTGATGCACAGTGCAGTGCCACAGCCGGTAGTGCTAGATATGGAGGGGATATGTTGTATAGTTGTTTAGCAGAACTATGACAAGATCAGAGTTGCTAGGTGTACCTGACAAGGGATGTGGTTTGTGCCTCCAGGTGTTCCTGATCACGTTTCAGTCTCGTGGGTTGGTTGATGATGGGTGACTACACACTTGGGCACTGTCCACGCACGGACAGGTACAGACAGGCTGAGCCTTGTAAGCAGTGCCTTGGGGCCAGCTTACGCCTTCCGGTCGTGCCGGGAGCCGAAAGTAGGCACGGAACTGTTGGTTGCTAGGCGACCAAAGTAAATAAAATCTTGTTATGATGCGGCAGCCATTTTCTGCTTGTGGGTAATCTCCACAAGGCGAATGACGGCCGTATTAGTGGTGAGGAAAGGGCCCAGAAGTGGCCATGTAAGCTGATCGGGGCACCGCAGGGCTGTAGATGGCCTACCTTGATTACAGCAACACAGGATGGCTAGGAGGTGAAAGGGTAGCTGCTCCTACAGCTGACCTGCTCAATATTCCTGGGGCTGGCTATGGATTTCTCGATGGCGCGTTGGCTGCTCCAGCAGCTGTCCTGGAAGGCTCCTGCCCGGATAGAGTGCTGCAAACATAATGTTTTAGGAGAGATACAAAGTATCTCTCTATCCTCAAGAACTGTAGTAATTAAGGATAAGGTAAGAATCTCAAAGGAGAACCCAAAGGGTTCTCGGGCAACACTGCCCATAAGGAGCTGTGTGCTGCAAAAATAAAATACAGATACTTTAAAAGAGATAGAAAAAGTAAAACACAGAGAACAGAGTTCCAAAAGGTAGAGCCCACAAGAATGAATGAATGAGTGAAAAAGGCTCCGCTCATTCAATATATAAAGAAAAAGGTCCAGAAGTTCAGCAAAACGTGTTGGGGGTGTCAGTAGGAGAGGGGAAGAAGCACAAAAAAGATAAATCTCCCTAAGAGCAGTCTTAAGATTTTGGGCACTGTGTTTTCAGAGAAGGAGATTGACAAAATAGCAGGACATTTTAGATATTGGAAGACAGAAGGGAAAGGGAAGGTAAGAAGGAGAGAGAGAGAAATAGAGAGAACAAGGAGATTAGAAGCGTGACAACTTTGGAACCAGAGACAATTTAAAATATATAAATGAGACAGTGGGAGAGTGGGGAGACTGAGAGAGTTGTATTGCAGGAGACAACCTTAGATTAATCCATGCACCCAGACAGTGTTAGGTTATATTAGAGGGTCTGACTGGCACTTGGCAGGTAGTAGAGGTGGGAGGAGGTTGAAGCCGATGGAGAAGCAACGAGGAGGGAGATTAGCATAGAGAAGTGTCAGGGGAGAGGGTGGCCAGAACCAGGGAAAGCTTGAGAGGCCAGGATCCTGAGGAGCATGCCAGCTCTGCCTGAGCCGGCCCCCTCGCCATGAGACATTGCTGCGCTCCCTTCCAGTAACACAGGCCAATCATTGTTTAGACTTTCATTAACTCGTGTTTGGAACCCCTTTAAACCTGCACTGGGGCAACCCAAAGATAGACCACTGGAGCTGAAATCCCAACGACAGAGAGAGAATGGATTGGGAAGCAACTGCGGGGGGCATAGAGGAATTCTTTATATACTTTTTTATTTAGTTACCTTCATTCATCCTGTTTGTTGCTTTGGTCCCAACTTGTATACCAATCCCAAATAATTCTTCATTGAAAGTTAAGTTGGAGTCTGGTTCTCAGTTGATACCCAGTGGCTATCCTGAGAAAGTTAAGAGAAGAGGTGAAAATTGAAGAGAACGTTAAGAAGAATGCGAAGGAGTAGCAGGAGCAGCATAGTTTGGTGCAAAGTTGGGAAGGGAAAGAGAAAAGTGACTGAGGAGGGGAGAGAGGAGGTGAAAACCAGAAAGGAGGAAAGAGGTATCACAGCCGCAAGAACTGACAGAAGAAGTGAAGTACCTGAGCGGGTGCCCTAACAACAAAACACCATAAATGGCGGCAATGCACGTATAATACATCACTCTGCTGACCGCAGCCATGGCTATCCACACACATCAGTATACAGAAAGGACTACGAAAAAATGTGGTTGTGCTGTTCACATAATTCTCTGCCTACTTACACCAGACTATGCCTCAACAACTCTGACCGCAGAATGCAGCGCAGACCCACGATAAATTTGGGCATGCTGAACACCTAGCAAGTATCTAGCACCAACGACTCCCCTACTCCTCTTAGCACCTTATCCACATGTCTGAACGCATGGGTTGCTTCTCTACCGGGGCCTGGCCAGCCCAGCGAATCCTTTTTTGGCCAAATGCACACACGCATCCTAATCATAATTCATGACCTCCAACATTCTGAACTTCAGTCCTCCTAGGGCATTCGCACTAACAGCACATTGAGACTATAATTGTGGTAAAAGGGTGCTACACAAATGACAAGTACAATGCATACAATAAGGAGGAGGAAAAGGAGACCAAGAAGTGGAGCAAAAAGAGAAGAAGATGGTTAAGGCCTAAAGGCCTGGAAAAACTCCAGAAATGGTGGATGAGCAGAACTCAAGGAAGGCGCATACACCAATTTGTGAGTCAGCCAGTCAAAAAGGTTCAGCCTAAGAAACCCAGGATCCTACAGATTCCCAAGATTGAGACGCCAGACTCATGCTCAGGTGACCCAAGGGCCATGGGGTGGTGATGTCCAGAACATCATTCTAGACCAAGAAAGCGTTATGGGTCACTTAACCCCCCCCACCCCCTAAAAGACTATTGTCAGAATTTACAAGCAGGGGCTTGATTGAGGACCACGGTCCAAAGAGAAGCTTGACCAATCTATTTTGTTTCGGAAAGCTCCCCCTGTGACCTCAGTTAAACATAATCCCTTATTTTCTGTCAGTTATACCAAAAAGACGCGGACCATTCAGTTGGGCTTAGAGTTGTCTGTTGATCCCTCAGCGGTGGTAGAGTACAGAGGTTTCCAAAAGGGTCGGCTTTTTATTTTTTGAGGGTAGTCATCTTGGTGCATAGGTTCACATCCTGACTTGCAGGCATGTAAAGCGATGCACATTTTTGTAATTGTTTTGAGCCTTTATTTACCCAGTTGAATTTCAGAATTTAAATAATGGTGTCTGTCTCCAGTCACATTGAAAGAGGCATGGTAACATTCTGGTGCTTTTATGCTTGTCTTGACATTGAGGCGCTAAAGATGTTTCCAAGCGATTCCCAGATCATCTCTTGACTGGGCCATGTTCCTGGCCTTTGGCGTAGAGTCTGCAATTGCCTTAACTACATTTACTTTTGTAAGCAGGAGTGCTACCAGTACCTGAAAGGGGCTTCAGTCAAAGCCCTAGTGGTGAGAGAGGTGTAACGCCATAATTGTGTTATAGTTTACTTAGCCACATTTCTTGGGTACCTCACCATTGACGACCCAACATGCTAAGGACTGGAGAGTAGGTATGGTTCAGCAGAACACTTCTCCTTTGGCAGGAATGTGCTGTGATTGGGAACAGGGAGTTCAAACTGAATACACTAAAGAAAATCAGCCCTTCCTCCAGTCCCATCACACATTCAAGCTATCTAGCTGTCGGGTCTTGGAGTACTTAGATAGTTTTATGTTTGTTAAAGTGTTGTTTTATATTCTGCTTACCTGCCTTCTGGTTGCTTCTGAGTGCTCAGGGATACTGAAAATTGCTGAACCACCAACACAATTGAGATTAAGACAGTTCCATTTTAAATAGTGAGTATTATTTGACATAAGGGTCTGCACTGTGGCCCCTGAGAGCTGGATGAGCCTGAGGATTGTTGAAAACAGGGCCAGTACAGTGCCAAGATAACACTAGGCAACCTCTTGAGGAACCAGCGGCAAGTGGTTCCAAATTGGCCCTGCAAGTAACACAATATAGGTCCCTTTCCAGGAGATGGGATGCCAAAATGTAATTTTCTCTAAAGCTTAAAATCTTGCACCAGATTGTCTGTCAGGTGAGGACAGGGTTCACTAATAGGTTCCCTGTTCAGTTTCAGAGTCACAAGTCTTCTCTTCTGCTAGCCCTCAAGCTAGCCCTCTAGGTAAGGGTGCATGTTCAGCAGTTTACTATAGACTTGCACTTTACATTGGATTCTGACGGGTGGAGCTCCCCTGTGAGGTAGACATTATTGGATGAACTTTGAGCACACTGCCCCTCAAAGGCTGGGCGTGCTACTGAAGTGACTAGTATGGCATGCAGCACTTCAGATATTTGAGTGTGAGGCTGTGCCCACGAAATAGAGACATAATAAGAGCACAACATGAGGACATCAATGCATATGAACATCCCATTGCTCCCCCCTAATGCAAGATCATTTAATGTAATGTAAAGTGGTCTTGTACAGCACAACCTCTGCCATTTTGGTGGCCTCTTGTTGCTATCTTTGAGGGCTTGCCATAAAGCCAAACCCGAGAACTACAGAGAATGAAAACTGGTCGCACGCAGGTTTTGCCTCAAAGAGACAGTTCAAATAACAAAACCAAGACATCACCTCACGGTTTTCTGGTGGGAGCAGGGATAACATTTAAGCTTATGTGCTCAATGGGGAGGCCTACTGGGGCTAATTTCCCACTGACATGCACAGTCTGACCCTCACAAGATTCTTTCAATGATCCTGAGATACAGCAAGGCTTCATTCTGGTAAGCTATTGTACGATTAATTGGACAAGCGTGAAGGTAAAGAAGGAGGCCAGTGAAGCCTCAGTTAGTTAGTGCAAGTTTATTACACGAGACAGGCATAAAAACTTGAAAACATAGAACATACAAGAAAAATAACATATTTAAAAAAAAAAAAAGAAAATAAGAAATCAAACGGTATACAATATTGGAGGTTCTAGAGTAGCCAGTAAAACATAGCAGAAACAGGATTTTGCTTTATACGTACAGCCACTTTAATGTACATTTTAAGACACCAGCAGGTAATCTCATCATTCATTAACTTCATGTGCAAAAATCTAAACAACTGCAATAATTTAAAACCCTGCTACCTGAAATGTGATAGTAGAATAAGACATTTCACCCAACAAGCACAAGCGACACAGAGCCGCCCAACAGCCATCTCCAGTGCCGAACCACTGAGCAATGCATTGTAAATATGCAAATTAGCTGAAGGCATGCATGTTTGCTCCATGTTAGAACATGGTTTTTGTCGTGTAGGGCAGCTACTGTTTCATCATCCCAAGAACAACACCTCTCAAGGATGAAGACAACCACACATGAGTTTCACCCTCATTTGGGATCACAAGTGTGGTACAGTCTCACATCCCTATGATTAGCACATTGGAGCATGTTTAGTTAACACCATCAACATTATGGTGATATTAAAGACATGTATGAAAAATACTTTCTACCTGAAATGTAAGAGTAGAATAGGCCATTTCAGCTAGCAAGCACTCACCCCACAGTGACACCTAGTACCTTTCCTGGGAAGTTCACCTCCAGTTCCTAACCACTGTGCAAAGCATTGTGGGCATCCAAATTAGCTAAACGCTTGCATTTTTGCACCATATGAGAGAAGGCTCTTTGTCATATAAAATCAAATACTGGCACTGGTGCCTGAATTAATTCTGGGGTTAAACTTGATGTGACAGCTGCACAGGTGGAGTGAGGCCCTGCGGATGAAGTAGATATCTCTTGTATTGGGAGTACAACAACTCCCATGTCAAGCGCCCCCCTACAGTAGACTCTCTGATGAAGAGCTCGGGATGACTTTTGACTGTTTTTGTATTAAGGAACTAGATGTATGCACCCGGCTTGCCATATGTCACTCCTACCTCACTCCTCCTGTGCTCTCTCTTTCTCTGTGTCTGTCTCTTTGTGGTTGAGAGTCATGTTTGATAAAACCACCCCAGCCATTGCTGGCAGCAGTGCGACCAGAGAAAACAACACATATATCTTAAGGAGGGATGGGGAGGGTAGTTACGTTCTCTTGAGAAAGGAGCTAGTAAAAAAAGAATTTGAAACCATTTTTGTATCAACATTGTAAACTGCCTTTTTTCAAATTTTACAACTTTTTTGTAATCAATTCTAGTGGTCAAAATAAGAACATTACACTTCTCTTACAGAGAAAAATACATTATCCAAACCTAGAATAACCATGTACATTTTTGTTTCAGATAGAACCATCGGCCCCATTCTACCTTTGCCGGTATCCTGGCGGTAGAGCCGGCAGGATACCGGCAAATGCAGATACCGTTTCCGGCACTTGGCCCTGCGGAGTGACAGTGTAAATCCCCATTCATGGAGTCCCATAGGACTACATGAGGGGATTTGCCCTCATTACCGACACCGGCAATACAGGCGCCGGTAATGAGAGCTTTTTTTGCCAGTAGGGTGCCTGGCTAACTCCAGCTTAGCTGAAAGTAACCCAGGTGGCCCACCGGCAAACCCATGGTCGGCCAGTCTGGTAAAGTGCTGGTATCCACGAATACCAGCACTTTTTTACACGACCGGCCAATCTAGAATTAGGCCCATTAACATCATTCCAAGATGACTAGACAGGCACGGTACTACTGTACATTTCCAAAATACCCCTATGAGAAAGGGGAATAAGGCAAATTACCCCATGCATTCAGCATGCTTTGCAAAAATCAAAGGGCCTTTTGGGGACACGCGAATTACCACAGATCTTTAGATTTGATAAATCTGTCTCTGATAAAGGTCGTGGAGTAACTTTACTGAAAATGATGGGAGGGAACTTGAGATCTGAAGAAAAGGTGACTTGCTGTAGTGTAACAACGAATGCAGAGCCGGGTCTTTTTGAAGCACCTCCACAAGCAGAGCATAAATCAGTGTCTGAGTCGGCCCCAGGCAACATGGAATCTGACTCGGTCAGGACTACGGCCGCAGACTCAGAAGAAAAGCCAACTGAGAAATTGAACCAAGACTCACTGTCAATACCGCAACAATTGTATTTGCGAGATTTGGCAAAAAAATCCAACGCAAGCACGGTTCTTGATTGCAATACGGACTCCTTAAACGGCATGAACAGAAAGAATAAGGCTACCAGCGATTACTGCCCCATTCCAATGAACTCTCAAAACAGCAAAGTCAACAATGGTAAAGGCAGTATCAACATGGGTGCCGGTTTGAGTGAAGGTGTAAATAACTGGGACTATGATTCGAGCAGACACAAGGTTGATTTGCAGGTGATTGAGATAAATACAGAGGCATTTCAATCGCCCTTTGACGTAACCGACAATTAATTGCTTGCGCTCGAAGTTCCATACGCAGTGTTAGACACAAACCTGCTGAAATTCAACTTTCCACTTACATTTGATCAATACGCTAACTCTCGGAAGGAGAGCACGCCACTACAAAAAACTGTAAGTACCAGTATAGTTGGCAAGCCAACGAAGCGGATAAACAATGCTCACAAGAGAAGAGAGGAAATTGACTCAACCCCATTAAGTGGGTGTGATATATCATCTGGGGATGAATTAGGGAAACACCCTTGCAGCTTACAATTGGGCTGCTGCAATGAAATAACATCAAAGGAGTACAACTTAGTGGCACGCCTGACACAGAGACTCCAAGCCGACTTTGAGGCAATGAAGGAAAGACTGGCGGCAAGCTTTGTACCTGGAAATTCGAGTAACATTAGCACTGTGGAAGAAAAATCTGGTCAATAAAAAGCAACTGTTAACTTGGACTTAACTTAAGAGCACAAACAAATGTCATGCTCAAAAAGCTTAGGAAAGCAAACCCATACAATGGCTGAAACTAGCCACAAAAAAACGGGTCCCTCACTGTCCAACGGCAATGAATTTGAGGGGAAAGGATCCCAATCAGCAATTCTTGCAATGGCTGAAAAGCACTCCAGCACACAGCAGGAGTGAGCTGAGTACTCCAAGCAAAGAGAACTGCAGCAACCAGTCTAGTAAAGATCCAGAAGTAAAATCGAATTTATCTGTTGCAGCCTCAATTCAGATCCACAATAATGTCTTAGCTGCCGCATGCTTGGCGTTAAATTCCAATTTTTAAGCTGTATGAAAGCTTAAATGAATCCTCTCAGAATAATGGAGCAGCAATGAGGCATCTGGTTGACAAAATAACCAAATTAGAAGCTAAAATTCTGGCCTTACAAATACGACGACAAGAAGAAAACGATCGATTGAACTGTCATTTTGAGCAGCTGTCGAAAGATACCAGTGGAAACAACTCTCGTTTAGAAGAGATGATTGGCAGCATAAACCAAATGCTAAAACAATCACTTGAGTTACGAGCCTCCTCTGTAAATAGGGCTCATTGTGGAATAGACGCTTGGACACAAAGCAATAGTGAGGCGATTGCAATGGACAAGCTGAACGACAAAAATAACACATCCAAGGGGTCCAAGTTACATGCTATCATCGATCTAACAGAGAAAAGTGCAATAACTAGTCCATATCGACAATGATGGACCTTGTGGCCGAAGTGAACGCAAATGCACACAGCATGTTACCTCCGCCGGTGGCAAGAAAAAACAATTTGATTGTTGAAAACAACATAATAAGCAGAGGACCAAATATGACATCTGAGAAGAGTCAAGAGATTCCATCATGCTCCACGGCAAAAGCATTGTATGGAATATTTAGCGGGCCCGCAAAAAATTTGGAGATTACCGCAACCAATGGAAAATCTTGCCCAGAGACAAATGGGCAATCAAAGAAAAAGCTGGAAAAAAAGAACTTTCAGGTTGTTAAAAAACTGAGAAGTAATATAAGGAAATGTATAAGAAACTTGACCACGCCTGTGAAACCAAAGATACGTGAAAGTTAATTATTTGAAAGACCGATCCGAAAGAATATGGAAGGAAAAGCAGAAAAAAGAATGGGATCAGTTATAAAAGTGATCCCAAATCCAAAAAAACGGATGAGAATTGAATCAGATCAGAGCACGTTGACCTCTGGAGATTTAATGGAGGAGCTGTGCAATTTGTCCACATATTCTGACGATGACATTGAAGAACGTTCTCGAAGGTCGGCAGTGGTTTCTTTGAACACGTCAACAAGTAGTTCTGAATCACCAAATCAGAACAAACAAGAGAAACAATTTTTAAAGAAACCATGCTTTAACAAAATCCCAAAAGGAGGGACCCGCGAGAAAGATAGAATCACTCATGAGCAACCAACTGAACGGAATAAAGGGTACGCCGATATCAGTTCAAAGTCCTCTAAAACTCTTCGATCATTGCTGAATCCGAAATACACAACGGCACACAATCGAAACTCTGTCACCCTAGCGCATGAAGTCACTGGAAGAGAGCACAAGGCGTACACACAAAAAATTAAGATTGAAAATATTTTTAGTGATGAACTGGATGCCAACTTAAATCGCGCAAATATAATGCGTTTACTACATGCAGTGCCTGTGCTACAGACCATTAGGTCCGAAGATATCCGCATTGTAGAATATCTATCGGAAGATCGAGTGGACTGTGTATTATTACACATTAACTCTCAAGCGGTACGCAACATTCTATTGACTGCTAAAGAAGAACTAATGTGCTTAGGGTTTGAGATCTCGTCCCAGGAAACATCTGGAAAACAAGGTACAAACTCAACCAGCGAGAATAAGAACGTGAAAGATTCAATGGACCAACGACGAGAAGTTTTAAGGAGACATCTAAACACAGAGGCGTTCGTAAATTCAAAGATTGGAGATGCTGCTGCTGAAAGGAGGAAGCAGTAGCTTGTAGAAAAGGAAATTGATGCCTGTGTGACCGTGATTTCCTGGAATACCAGAGGGTTTAGTCATCTCTACAATGACTTCCCAGTAGACATAACTGATAACTTTGCAATATGTCTGCAGGAAACTTGGATGCGTGCGCCGCCATCAAAAGACGGCTATTTAACATTGTTAAACCCAGCAGGAAAAACCAACAAGGGATGCCCATTTTCTGGACTTATCACTATGATAAAGACAGGAACAAACTGGGAAGTAATTGAGGAATTCAATCCCAACAGGTATGTCCAAGGAACACTACTTCAAAATTTTAATGAGCAAAAAGATAAAAAAGCCACTCTACTCTTGTTGAATGTCTACTGGAACCCATTAAAAATCTCGGCCGGTGCATTCATATCTGCTGTGACAAAAATAATAGATAACAACCAAAGGACTTGCCATGACATTTCAGTCATCCTATGTGGTGACTTGAACATCTCTTGGTTTAATGAACACAAGAAGCCCATAGAGGTAAAATCATCAGACGGATCTCTAGGAAACCGAAGAAGATCACAATGGAATAATGAAATGAAAGCTCGAGACTGTCTAATGGTAAACGGAAATGTGAGAGGAGATTCTCCTCCAAATTTCACCTGGAAAAATGTGGGTCTTGAAAAGACTCTTGATTACTTCTGGACATCAAGAAACATGTTTGTAACAATCAAATATTTACTTACTATTCCAACTACAAACAGCGATCATTAAGCTCTAGTAATGTCATGGCCGTTAAAATGTAAAATGAAAGCTGCCAATAATTGTCAAGCAGTGGAGGTGACTCATGGGCGAAATCGATTAAGAATAGAAGAAAACCACATTTTCAAATTGTCAAATGAGTTACAAAAGAGAAAGAATGAAACCTCTGATCCATTAGACTACATTCCTCTACTTCCGTGCTTAAAAATGGGTTTTTCTAAAAAAACTGATAGCGATCATAAGCATAAATTGAGCTTTACTCTGTAAAATAAAAAAAAACAGCTTAGGAAAGACTTGATCAAATTAAAAAGACAGCACGGAATGACAGCCTCAATAATATTATCACGAAGGAAACAACAATATCGAAATTGGTTAAAAACATTTGTTTACCAAAGAGACCAAGAGCATGGAGAGGAAATGCTGGCTTTGATCAAAAGGAACAACTCAAGAGAAATTTGGAAAATTTTGAATAAAGGATCAGTTAACCAGGAGGCTCTAATTTTTATTTATTTTATTTATTTAATTAATGTGATACAGTCTATTCAATAAACTTTACACATATTGATATCTAGACACATATATAATAAACTTCAAACAAACAAGATAGAAACAATATAACAATATGATTAAAAAAAAGACCATTTATAAATATAAAATCAATCTAAAAGCTCAAGTAGCATGTAAACAAGAAGAAAAAGAGACAGTACAAAATTACACAATAACACCCATAAAACCCACTGTGATATACGGACAGCAATTCAAGGAGGTAAACTGGACTTAGACCATTTCTAACAACTACAATGCCAAGGGAGCTCGCAGCACAGCCGATTATCTCGTCTCATAGCAAGAGCAGTGTCTATTTTTAGGGTAAGAGTACTGATTTCAGATCTGAATATCCAATATTTCTTCTATCCTAGTCCAGATGTTAATAAGAGCTAACATCACTCGCATACTCTCAGAATTCATGCAGTGATGCCAGAATAATAACGTTCCAATTGATGCCAGTTTATGGGAGAACTTCCCCATGTGACATTGGATTACATTAATCATAGTACCACATTCTGTCAAAACATGTCTTGCTGACTCTAATGCATTGTATTCTTTACACAACTGACAGGTGCGTTGTTCCACTGGCAACTGTAGTCTCTACAGGAGGCTCTAATGAAATATGGAGTGGCTGAAAATGATTGAGTAACGCACTTTCAGAAGGTGTTCGCAGGAATAGAGAGGCAGCAAGTGTCAGAAAGTGGAAAAGAAGATTCTGCCTGGGACATAACAGAGACCAGTGAAGAAATCTGTATAGCTATTACTAAGTTAAAGACGTCAAGAGCTGCAGGACCTGACGGCATCAGTAACACAATGCTTAAGGAACACAAACATGCGTGGTCGATGTTCATTGAAAACCTGTTTGTGGTGATCGCCAACAGAAAGGAGATTCCAAGCTCATGGGCCAAGGCAATAATAGTGCCAGTGTTTAAGAAGGGCAGTCGGGACGATCCTGCTAATTATCGCCCGATTGCCCTTCTGGACACTATAGGCAAGGTGTTTGCGACATTTCTTCAAAAAAAACCTTCTTCTTGGGCCAAAGAATCAGGCTTACTTGATGATAGACAAACAGGATTCACAAAGGGAGTAGGAACAGAAAACAACTTAGCCCTGGTGCACCTGCTGAAGCTTGAAGCCTTACAGAAGAACAATTTATTCATGGCGTTCATCGATATGCAGCAGGCATTCGATTCCATAAATCGAGATAAATTATGGGAGAAGTTAGGAAATAGAAAATGTCTGAATGCCTTGCTGCTGCCAATAAAGGCATTGCATTCCAAAACATCAATCAGAGACAGGCTAAATGGAAGAGGAGACCTGTCTAAATCCATTACTACCACCAAAGGGGTGAAACAGGGATGTCCTCTGGCAGCCATGCTGTTCAATTTATACATTGCTGACATACCCATTGCTTTGGCGAGGGCCAACTGTTTTCCTCCAAAATCAACGGACAACATATAAGTTATGCGATTTATGCCGATGATCTGGTCCTCTTTGAAAGGACTCCGATAGGTTTACAGCGGCTTTTGTCTAAACTTGAAATCTACCTGACCGACAACGACTTGTCAATCAATGTGAAAAAAAACAAAAATCATGAAGTTTGGTTGTGAACTGGCCGTCAAAAATAAGAACTTTAAATGGCGCATATACAACAATTTGAGGAAGTCACTGAAATTCGTTACTTAGGAATTCTGGTGAACACCTCGATATGAGAGTGGAGTTGGGTGCAAGATCTATTCCATCGGACTCGAACACTTGCATTACAAGGAGCAAGAATTCAAACGCTATATGGAAAATTCTCAATAACACCGCTCCGCATGTTCTATCTCCAAAAAGTAGTCCCTACAATAACTTTTGGGGCAGAAGCTGGCTGGAACATAGACCAGAAGATATGGTCCCAAATGGAAGGAATATTCTGGCGTCGAGTCCTGAGATTACCCAAATACCTATCCATGACTATAATACGCCACGGGTTGGCACTGGAAAGTTTGTACGGAACAGTACTATGGAAATCCATGACTCTGCTACGAAAGATTGAAACATCGACTCCTGAACCAGCATTTAACACATTAAGATCAGGATGAAAATATGTGCATAAAGGATTGCTTTTAAACTGGTCAGACAAAGTGAAAGCTATTATGCTTACTGCAAATATTTTGTTAGACGCTCTGGTGAATCGTCCCCAAATTGCAAGAAAGAAGCTGAAAGAGTGGCTATGGATTGAAAACCTGAATAGGTATGACAAGATGTCGACAGCCCTAGATTTGGGCACAACAAAGAATGAAGTAGACAATATGCCTAAATACTTATGTCAATTTCCTTCGAGATACCATCGAGATAAATTTCTTAGATTAAGAATGAACATATATAAAACAAATCAAATGATGGTGATGAGACATATGAAGTCTGCTACTAATGAATCTTGACGGCACTGTCAATCCTACTCAGAGTCAATAAAACATCTGTTAATCGAATGTGCGGCTATAAGCGACTTAAGATCCACCCACCTGAGCAAATTTAAACCTGCAAATGATTTGATGGAGGAGCTGTGGATTCGGATCCTGAGTGGAAGTTCGATACATCTAATTTGTTCAGTGATAAATTTCCTAGATAAAGCCATAAACTGAAAGGACACAAAAAAAAACTTACGCTGACGTTGGAAATTGTAACAATTGAAGAGATGAATGAAGTTGTAATAAAAGTTTGTAAGAAACTAGATATTACAAAAAAAAAAGGTGCCCCAGCCAAATGAATGGGGGCGAAATGGTGTGCCATGAAAGTTGGCAAACACCCCTGTCCCCTCTAAATTTACGCCCATGTAAAAAGGGTTGCATACCTTAATCACTAGGGCCTCATTACGGGTTTGGTGGTATCTGGGTGGTATATCTGGCCAGAAACCACCAAACTAAATTACTGTTACTGCCACTTGGTCCGGCAGTATTACCGCCGGATTACAAGTGACGGTGGTGGTGGTGTAAATCCCCATTTAGAAGGCTCAATGTTTTTTTTTGGTGGAATTGAAGCAGCGGTAATTCCATGACGGTAATTCTGGTAATTTTCCTGATTTTTCAGCAGAGGGTTGACGGATTTACTTCCAGCATGATGCTGGAGGTAAATCCTCCACTCCAGGGCCATACTTGTGGTATGGCGTAGCAGGAATATTGGCAGTAGTTCCGTTACCACTACATTTTTTCCCACTACGCCATACTTGTAATGCGGCCCTGTGCATAATGCACACTTTGCTTGGTGCTCATTTCATTTTTTCACAGCGCTTACTTTATCATTAAAACTTTTGTTGCATTGAAGCAAATATACTGATTCAGACAGCCTCAGGATTTGGATGTGAGGATATGGTGGCTGTGACATCAGTCACTCCTTTGGGGTCCAATGACGGTCCTGATATAATGTTTCCCAGCACAAAATCTTTTGTTGTTCTCAGAGTGAGGATGGCTTCCCAATGCAGACATCCTAAGATAATTATATATACAGGATAATTTCAAAGCATTTGGCTTCAATGGCCTTATGTAAAGAAGTCTCATATAATAACGCGTTTTGCTTGCTGAGAAATGCGAGTGTCCACATTTTGAAAGGTTGTAGTGTAAGTAAGTTGGATATCTGCCTCGTGGAACATCCTCCTTTGTCCTATGTGTTGCGCTGACTCACAACTGTTTTCACAGAGGGCCTTAATAATTTACAGTCCCACTCTAAGTTCAAGAGTTGAATTGAAAGGCACAACAAAAAGGTGTCTGAGGGCATAGATCATGCAGTATAACCATTCATATAAGTCAATCCAAAGCATTAGCTGGAAAAGGGGTTTTGGAAGTGCTGCTACGGTCGTCCCTCTCCCTCTCATCTCTCGTATCATAGTCCAGGTGTCCATAACACCAGTTAGTGCCACTGACCGGTATCCACTACTGGCTAATAACTGACCTGACTACAGATGGCTCCCTGAATGCAAACTATCTAACTCCCTCAGGGATTTCCTACCTGATACTAAGCTTCTAATGGTTAGTCCTAAAAAGGGTGATGTATTTGCGTGCCAGTGGATCTTCAAGCAATCTATATTGGCTGACTTCTTTCCACCGCCCACTCTCCACCTCTGTCCAGCTCCACCTACCTTCTCAGTCCTTCACGTCTTTGTCCTCTGGTTCTGCCCGATGTTTCTCTCTCTCGTACCCCATACCTCTGCCCTCTGATGTTATTACCTTCTTTCCTACCACTATCTATTCTCCTAATACTCTACTCTCCTTGCACTACTCCCCGCTCCCTCTGCCTTCTCTCTCCTCATGACTCCATCTCCTCTTCCCTCACCTCTCTAAATTGGCTCCCATTTCGCTCCCAGCTCAAATTCAATTTCCTCTGTCTAGTCTTCAAATCCCTCCATGGTCTTGCCCCACCCCACCTTTCCTACCTCCTCACTTTCTACACTCCTTCTCCTTCTCTCCTCGATCTCCCCCCACCACCATGTGCCTCTTCTCGCTTCTGCTCTTTCCTTTCCAACTGCTTGCCCCTTACCACTGGAACCGCCTTCCTCTCATCATCCACTCTACTTCTACTATTATTCCCACCCACACCTCCTACTCCTCTTCCTACTTTCCTTCCACTTCCCTCTCTTCTTTCACTCTACTCCCTACTACCCCATGTCCTGCACCTTTCTAATCCTCATCTCTTCCTTCCTTCTCTCTTTCTCCCTCTGCCTCCTCTCTTACTTCTGCTCTCACCTTTGCTCATAACTCCCACCTCTTCTCTCATCCTGACCCCTCCCTACTCTTCTTCCCCTTCCATAATGTAAATTGTTTTTGTACGGTTTTCTGGTTTAATTCAATTGTTATGTAATGCTTGCTGTATCTTGTTTGTTCCTCTTGTAAAGCGTTTTGGATTAAAACGCTAAATAAATTCAATAAAATACAAATACAAATACTACCAATGCTCTCCCCACATTACCACTGTTACTACTCTCCCCTCTCTGTGCTCCCCTCTGTTCCACACTTCCAGTACTCACCTCCACTCCTCTGTTCATTTTACTACTTCCACTTCCTCTGCACTTAGGCAGATGGGGAGCAGGTGCAAGTGGATCTAGGTCACCTGGCCTAAGCCCTGCCCACCTGGTGCCTTCCTGCCTACCGCTCTTTTTCCCTACTTAAGGAGCCCTCCAGCCTCTTTTCCTTTGCAGATGGGGAGCAGGTGCAAGTGGATCTAGGTCACCTGGCCTAAGCCCCGCCCACCTGGTGCCTTCCTGCCTGCCGCTCTTTTCCCCACTTAGCAAGCCCAACCCACCTGGTGCCTTCCTGCCTGCCGCTCTTTTTCCCTCCTTAAGGAGCCCTCCAGCCTCTTTTCCTTTGCAGATAGGGAGCAGGTGCAAGTGGTCACCTGCCCTAAGCACCACCCACCTTCTTAGCCCTACCTCTTCCTTCCTGCTCTTAACTCTTAGATCAAGGGCATCTCTAGCTCGGGCGTCCAAAGCAATGGGCAGACGAAGAAAAGGGCAATTCCTGTTTGGACCAGGAGGACTCAGGGCCAGACTCCCTGCTCAGACAGCAGGTAAGCACCAACATGTGTTTACACCCTCTGTCCCCACAGGCCATCCCCACCCCCTCTGGTCCCCCCGTGATGTTCCCTTGTGCCCTCCCCCCTTCTCTTGATTCTTCTACCCAGCTTCCCCTCCCCCCTCCAGCCTACTTCTGCAGGAGTCTGTCCTGATACATTCTGGTTTCACCATCACCGTCGTGTGGCCAATGCTGGATTTGACTTTTATGGACTTCATTGATTCACTGTGCGTCACCCTTTCTCAACTCTCATGCTGGACTTCCTTTGCATCTTGTACACATGGGGGCCCTGAATCATGCTGTTCCCATCTTCATCTTGTATCCTGGCTTGCAACATTATGTGTTACTACTGACTTCTACAATTGTATTCGCACTCCCCTCTCGCTTCTCCACTCTTTTTGACTGCTTACTCTCTGTTCTCTCCTCCTCTCCCTTTTCCTATCTCCTCCCCTTACTTTCTTCTTTGCACTTACTCTACCAGAATTGTCCCTGGACCTAGTATAATTGCAGCCTCGTGTGGCCCCTCCCCCTACACTTACTTGTCCCCCCCACCCCTCCAGCACTATCTGAATTGTTGTCAGGCCTAGTATGATAGTCGCTTGTTTTGTTCCTCCCCTCCCCTCCGTTTCTGCACCCCTCCCCCTCATCTTTTGTTTTTCTCTGACTCTACCAGAAATGTCGTCAGGCTTAATACGTTAGTTGCCTGTTTCCATTTCCTTCCCACTCTCCCCCTCCCTTCCTTATCTATGTTTTAGCGCTTGCTAATTTAACTTCCTTATTGTTCATGGCCTGTAAGAATGTAATTGTATTTTCCCTTGTTCCCTCTCTTGCTTTGAAGTGCTTTGAAACACATTGTGTATAGGCACTATATAAATAAACTATCATATCATATCACTACTATTGCTCTTTTGTCCCTCAAACTCAGGGATTCTGGTGCCCTGTTCACCCTTCCACTAAATGCACTCTCATTACTTTCAGCTCGCTGTACTACTCTCCTACACCCATCTCCTTGCACCCCACTCCAACACCCCTCTCTGCTGGCCTCTCTCTCTCCTAACACTTACTTCCTCTCACTCTAACTACTACGAACCCACCCTCCAACTTCTATCTCTCACACTATCGCCATCTCTCTCACAATTTATATACACCGCAACTCCACTTCCTGCAAAACATTACACTAGACCTGGGAGAGCGAGTTAATTCCTGGGTAGGGCAGAGCAAGGGCCGAACCTGTGGGTCTGGCCTGGATGTCAGAGTCCAACACAAGCCGAGCCAGGGAAATGGCTGCATGAAACAGGGGAGGGGTCTGTGTTAGGGACTTGGAGCTAAAGTGGTTGCGCTGGGGAAAGAAAATGGCTAAATGGGTTGAGGAGCAAGAAAAGGGGCTGAGCGGGACTGGTGCAACAAAAGCAGCTAAAGGGAGCTGGAGGTAACAAACACAAGGGCCTTTAGGGAAATTAATAGGCTAAACGGGATTGGGGCAGTAAAAAAGGCTTAAGGTGCTGGGGCAAAAAAACAGGCAAAAGGGCTGTGGGCAACAAAAGGGGCAATACGCGGCTGGGGGACCAAAAGTGGGATGGAGCAAGAAAGGGGGATGGAGTGCAAGAAAAAGGCTAAAGGGGCTGAGGCAAGACAATGGTTTAAAGGGACTAAGGGCAAGAAAGGAGGCCAAAGGGCAAGAAATTGTGATAAACTGGACTGGGGCAACAATAGCGACTAAAACAGACTGGGGCAACAAAAGGCTTAAGAGGTTGGGGGCAACACAACGAGGCATAAGCAACAAAAAGGGTTAAAGGGGCAAGAAAATGGGTTAAAAAGGACTGGGGTGACAAAAGGGACAAAACGGGCCTGGGGCAACAAAAGTGGTTAAAGGGGTTGGAGCAACACCATGGGCTAAAGGTAGTTGGGAGTAAAGCAAAGGGGCTAAAGGGCAGGAAAAGGGGCTAAATGGGACTGGGAGAAACAATAAGGCTCTAAAGGGATTGAGGGGAAACAAAAGGGAATCAACGGACTGGAGGAAACAGAAGGGGCTAAACAAGACTGGGGAAACTAAATGGGCTGGGGGCAATACAGGGAGCTAAAGGAGCCTGGGGGCAAGATAATTAGCTGGATGGCAACAAATGGGCTCACTTACCTTTTAAATTCACCGCAGGCTACTTCACAGCACCACCAGGAAGTGCTCCTGTCTTCCCCAGCCAATCAATGAGTGGCTGGGATGGGACAGGTAGTCAGGTGGCCGGGACGGGAAGTTTGGCAGACCCGCTACTGTGAGTGCTGCAGACACACCAGAAGCATGTCTTTAAAAAAAATGTAATGCAGAGGAGTGGGCGCCTAGCCGGTTGTGTTTGTGGCTGGCCCCTGTTTTGGGCAGGCACTGACCCAGAGGAGCTTTGACCTGGGCCGGCCTGAGCCCTGCTGGGCTTGCCCAGCTCCACACTACACTATACTACAAACAACGGGTGTCACTCTCTCTCACAAATACCTCACCTTTACTAAGTTCTACCACCAACTCTCCAAACTACCCTCCGCTGTCTGTCCTCCCCTTGCTCTCTTTGTCCACCTTCACCTCATCCTGTGACCTCACCCAAACAACCCACACTCTGCCTCTCCTGCTGTCTGCTTTTATAGGGTGGGGCTGGTGGTTCTGTAAGTCCCTCCTGTTCCCATTGGCAGCAGCGCTCACCTGAAGTCATGCACCAATCGGTCCTTCCCTTACCCCAGGACCCACATGAGAGGGTTTAAGAAATTCTCCAAGCCCCTCTCCCTTTCCCAGCAAGGTTTTTACAACAGTCTCTGATGGTTGTCTGTCGTATTGTGTGGCTGGAAATCCTTTTTTCTGAAATTGGGGTGAGTCCTATGAACCTTTGAGGTGCTAGTCGCTGTTATGATATGGTGAAGGCTTGTGGTTCATCTGGGTGGTTGTGTTGCTGCTTCCCTCTTTGTACGCATCCTGTCTAGCTCTTCTTAGCTACTCCAGGTGTATTGTGGAGAATGTGGTTCTGAAAAAGAATAGAGAGCGGGCTGTGGCCAGCAACTATATTACGAGTCCGGTGGTAGCCGTGCCGGAAAAACCGGCAGGCTGCCGCCGGACTGGTAATTCCTTTCCGCCTCTGTGATTGCTGGAATCAACGGGGCATTACAACCCCGGTGACCCAGTAATTCTGGAGGTGGAATTCTGTTAAGCCCCATTCCCATGGAGTCCATTAGGACTCCATGGGGATGGGGACCATGGAAACACTGGTTCCGTCTATGACAGAGCCGGTGTTTCCATGTTCGCCTGCAGGCGGGTGGTGTTACTTCCGCAAGGTCAGACCTGGCGGGAGTGACACCTCCCGCCTGCAGGACTCGGAATCAGCCGGTCCGGAAACAACGGTGGCGGCAGATTTACAGCCACTGTTGTTTCCAGACCGGCTGACTTGTAATGAGGCCCAGAGTGTTGACATTTGTGGAGCATGGCTGGGATTTTTGGGGGATGGGGTCCCCCACCTCTCACTTCACATAGCTTAGTAAGCCTTGTGCCCCTGGTTGAGGAGGGTCCCTGCTTCCTCCTCTTGTTAGGGTCTGGCCCTGACCCTGTCACACAGTACATGGTTGAAGTCATCCTGTAAATGCATGAGCAGCTTTGCCCTGCTTTGTAGGTATGTGGATGGTCTTCTCTCAGTGTTGGACTGAACAGTTCTGTCCCAGAGGTGGGACCAATGTTTTGCCCAAGACTGTCTGATCCTGACGAAATGCAGTGTGATGTTTGATTACTGCAGTAAATACCATCCCTACTATCAATAAATGCCAAGCTGGCCACTGGGGGCCCACCAACCGTGAGATTTCTGTGCCCCTATTGTGGAGAAGCATCATCATCTCATTGGCCCCTTGAAGTGAGTGCTGTCATGTGGGCGCCTGTGAACTTTATTTTTGGCATGGACCTATGTTGCAGAGCACCCTCTTTAAACAGTGGTTCGGACCAGAGATCTCTTCGAAGCGCCTTGAGGGGAAGCTTCCCAAACCCAGGCTGTTGTTTAGAGCAGTGTCTCAAGAGACCAAGGCCTAGCTGTCTTTGGTGAAAATAGATCTGCCTCCTAAATGCGGCCTTGTTGTAAAGATGTGGTGTTAGTGTTAGATAGCACCTGGTGCTAGCCCAGAGAACCTACAAGCCACTTCGGTGCTTCACAGCATGAGCTGCAAAACATGGTATTAATGTGAGGTTCTGCAGCCTTCATCAGTTTGTGTCCTGTGGTGACCCTTGCAGAATGATAGACATCCCATATCCCTGTTTCGAACTCTTGGCTTTTCTAGTTACTATATCGCAGGTTTTACTTTAAGCCTCTGCCGGGGTAGCCTTCCTTCTGACCAGGCAAACTTACCTGCCAAGTAACATTACCAACTGGTTTGCTGTACGAGTACCCACCACTGAACCTGAACTTTTGCAAAGGTCTTAGTCTTCGACTTAGCTAGAGAACATTCTGATACTTCTCTTTGTCCATGGTCTGCAGGGTGAAGAAACACTTAACCACAATAGTTTCCATAGATGCAGGATTGCGATATTCTCGTACTTTTCCAAGCCTATCTTTGCCCTTTTTATTTTTGTGTTTTAAAATATATATTTGTTTTTGTTTCATTGACAAATACAGCATATATCAAGCAAATATCAGCAGTAATACAGTAAGTGGGTAAAATCCCCAATCAACTGAGCATCAGACGCACCATAAACAAATCTAAATTTGTGTGATCACTCAAACCAACAATCATAGTTACGCATTCTGTCGCCCTCCAGATGTTTTGGACTTCAACCCCCCTGATTCTTCTCCACTGACATTAATGTCTTGGGATAGTGGGAGTTGAAATCCAAAAATGTGTTGGGCCACATGATGAGAAATTACTGTAAGTCAGTCTCCAGTCGTGGCACCATCCAGCTATTCAACTTGGACGGTCTTCAATTATCCGTATTTCTACTAAACTATATTTGTGTGATATTTTTTGTGGATAAAAGTTTAGTACGTACCCGCTGCAGCGTTGTTTACAGTTGTAGGTGTGACGTGAACATGCAAATGTTGTGTGCTTCGGAGGGAGGGACGTATGCAGAGCCTCCACTGTGTGCTTTGCCTCTGCTGGCTGCTTGCGTGGTTGCAGGCACTTTTGCTAGGTGCTATAGGAAGAGGGGATGTTGTGGGTTTGTTTGCCTTATGCTGCGGTATACTGGTGCCTCAGGTGGGTGCTATCGTGTGGGAGCGTGAGTGGAAGACAACACCAGCTTCTTTTAGGGATTCGATGGTGCTACTCAGGGGTTCATTGGAGGCAGGTTGCATGAGTGCTTCTGCCCAGGGCTTTAGGCGTGGGAGTGGCAGCTGTGGGTTCCTCTGAGTGGTACATGGGAGTTCCTCCCCCTTGTATTTTGTGGGTGTACCCTGGATGGGTCTCAAGTACCTCTGCAGGGTTCTTTGCAAGTGGGGGGCTGCTGGTGCATCAGGCAGGTACTTCAGGGGAGGGCTGTGGGTAGCAGAGTGCCTCTGTCGGCTGCTTGAGACACATGAGAGGGGGGATGTAACATGGCCACATTTCCCAAAACTCGTAATTGAGCTCCTTGCTTGAAACAACAATAGTAACTTATTTTGTATGTCTGGTAACTCTCATGCAGGCCTATTACATACAGGTCCCATATGGAGGGTACTTTTTAGCCAGCCCAGGACTTTCTAGACCTCTTTTCTCCTGAGTCTTGGGACCACATTAAGCTCGCTCTGCTCTCCTGTCTGTCCTGTTGGCTCCAGGAGAGCCTCTCCTCTCTCTCTGATCTCCTACTTTACCTGCTTCAACTCCTTCATTATCTGGATTTGTATAGGTCTTGCCTGCAATCTGTGTCTAACATAATTTTGGATTTGTGGTGCTCAATCTCTGGGTGTACCAGGCTCTGAGATTGGCTAATTTGCTTAATGATCTTATTTGCCCAAGCAACCGGAAGTGGACGGTTGTCCAGCTCACACAAAGTCTGGTGGTCATCTGAGCGTCAAGCAGCAATCCTACCTCCATGCTTACTCTGCAGCCTTCTGCCTCGGCTTCCTGTAGCCTTCCTGCTTCTACGGTGGATCTGAATGCAGTCTGTGTTGCTGTACTAGCTGGAGTTCTGACAGCAGGTACAGATTCTGTAGGTGGCAGCGGGAGTCCCAGCTCCTGAGCAGGACCCTGGGGTATCATGATCAAGGACAGTTTCCTCAAAGAAAGGAGAAAGATCCTAAGAGCTATGGAGTATTATGCTGAATGTTCAGATTTTCAGAAGTACCAGATCCTGTGAAAATAATTTGTTTATATAGCAAATTGGTCCGAATTTATTTCAACAACCTTCTATTTGGGGCTAATGGATAACAATATGAATACACTCCATTTACAAAAGCAAAACCAATGTTTATTTCGCCCTTGCCAGGCTTTGACACAGCAATTAATGGTTTGGAAACACTTTGCACAAATTTAACATTTTTTAAAATTCATTTAGATAATTCAGTCAATCTTATTGGTTGACCCCAAAGATAACTGATAGTGTATCAGAAGGGCACACTGTTCAATTCACCATTACACCAGAAATGGAAGACTCAAGACACAGTGCCTTCTAGGGATTTTTTTTCTCCAGTATCAGAACATCTTCTCTTCGAGTCTGTTTGACTGCATTAGGCATTCTTGATAATATCGTTAGGGAGAATTCTCAAGAATGTGCTAATTTCCCTTACCTTTTGAGACCCTCAGCAACTTTGCTGGATTTCTAGGATTTGATTTTTTACCTGGGAAGAATGTGAGCCTTTTTTCTCACTCTTGTGTGTTTTACTTTTGTGTTCTTTGGATATGGAGTTTTAAAACAACTCCATAGGCATCATCTTTTTCTGTGTGTCACACAGCACCCCCAATGTTTAAATACCTTCTCTGGGACTAGACTACTGTCTCCCAGAGCATGTAAAGTTAAACTGATTTTACTAGTCTTTTTAAATTTACAGACCCAGCACATACTATCTTCCTAGAGAGTGCTGGAGGGGTTGCCTAGCTTCCCCTGAGTCTAAACACTCATGTAACAGTCAAATGTTACCCATTCCCACTTGAAATGGATGGTGATAGTGGTTTTAAACAAACTACCATGATGTTTCCCGACCACGAACACCGGTACCTAAAAATCAGGCCAGCCATGTTTTCCAATATGGCACCAAGACCTATCTGTAAAAAACAGACTCCGATCGACTTTTTTTGGCATTTCTTTTTGGAAAGGTCCTTCTTGTGTTTGTCTCTGCGCGCTAAACCAGGTTTGGTCCCTTTGTTCGTTGGCCTTTGGCGGGCTTCAGTGCTGAAGCCCTCCTCTGGCGTTTGAGTGTCTGGGGTGGACAGGATATGAGGGAGGTACCCGAAACTCCCTGTTCTTAGTCTTCTAGGAGACCTGAATGCACTCTGGCGTGATTGGCCGGCTGGCTGTCCAGCAAGGACAGCCACCCTGCTGTGTGAGTGACAGCCAAGCTGGAATGAATGGAGGGAAAACTGTTTAAAAGCAGGTCTCTGGGACTTGGAAAGGAGAGTCGACCACTGGAACGAAAGAACCGAAGATGAGCTGAAGGAAGACGACTGTTGAAACTCCTGGTCCACCGGTGAAATCCTGCTGCAGGTTTGAATTGCCTGAAACTCCATCGACAGAGAAGCCTTTCAAGGTTAACTTCTTCCCTTGAGTTTGGTGGGAACAACCAACTCGCAAGGCACCTGGACACCGCCCCCAACCTGGTCGAATTTTCTTCAGAGTGCTGTTGAAAACCGGATAGCCAGGGGGAAGGAAACCAGTTTGTGGACTTTAAGGTACTCACACCTTAAACCAATGTTTTGCCAAGCTTATGGCCTCTTCCCTGGGCAGTGCAGGAACCTCCCGATGTCCTCCTTCCTGCCCCCACGACTGAAGCTCAGGAACAGCGAGATCTACGGGAACTGCCAGAAACAACTGCCTCAACTACAGCTTTTCTTCACTTACAAGGTACTGTGCAAGTGCGGTGCAGAACTCCGGTCAGCCGCGGTGAAAGTTTGTGAAACATTCCCAACTTCGAAGGCTTGTCCTTCCCTAAACCAACATCTAACTTTTCGTCTGACCAAATTCTTCTAAGATCTGTGGCAAAGACTTAACCGTTTACTACAAGAACTGTGCTATCCTATACAGACTCTGAACCATTGACTGTGGCCCAGGCCTATTGAATTGAATTGCTGGTTGTAGTGAACTGAAACCCTTAGCCCTGCCTGTGAAAGTATTTGTGCTATTGATTCTTATAACGTTGTCTTTTTACCCCTTTTTAAAGTAACTTAAGTGCCATTTTCCTCCCACTTCAGGGGAGCTGAACTTGTTCAGAAACTGATTGGTTGTGTATTGTAGTGTATAATATTGTAATATTGAGATGCTCTTACTAGTGGAATGTTTTCCAAATGACTGTGTAAATAAATGTATATTCTTTTACCAAGAAACCTTGAGTAAGTGTTTGTTTGAATCACTGTAATTGTTAGTCCTTTGTGTAACCTGTAGTACTGCTCCCTTGATTCTTGAGATAGGTCTGGCTGCTCAGCCACTGCTCCCACCTTACTGTGAAGTACAGGCTTGTACCAAAGGTCAAATTGTACTTACACTTATAGTCTTAATTGTGTGTAGTGTTCCCAAAGGGTACTGCATATGATTCTACCTAACAATAGTCTGCTGAAATTCATCAGACTGTACCTAGCATGGACCCACATGTCTGTGGCCTACCTCAGAGCTCCCATAACTCAAACATTGCCTATCCCAAGGTTTTTATATCTCTTTCCACAACACACATGTAGGAACTAGGGGCACGATATAGACTGGAGGACAATGATGCACCCTTCCCTCTGATCAAGTCAAGGCCAGAGACTTGGACAGGCGCTCTGCAGCTCCCATCTCTATCAACTCCAGGTAGCACATAGCTCTGGGGTATTGCCTGATGTGCCTGATTTCCCTGGGCTACAGAGTCCATTCTAGGTTTGGGACTCAATAAGGGACCTGGCTTTGTTCCTCCTGGAAAAGTGAGATGAGGACTGAGGAAAAGCTGAAAAATGTCAGCAGTAGTAGGAGGGAGGCTAATCAATTTTATTTTAAGATTTAAATAAAAAGTAAGCATTGCCCTTCTGGAGCAGCTGGCAGATGGCAAACACTGAAATAGTTGTATTCTTTTTTTATAGGGGAAAAATATTTTGGTTTGTTGAAATGCACTTTCTACAGTCATCTTTATGTGTAAATAGACCAAGTTGTGTGGGTGTGCGTTTGGTTCCGCTTGTGCCCAGCTTGCTGGATCATTTGTAGGATTGTTCATTTGATTTCAGAGCAAATGGTCAGCACACTGGTGACTTTGTCTTCTTCATTTGTTTTCAGGTGTGCGCAGCTGCTCCTGGAGTATGGTGCCAGAGTTAACCTGAAGACCAGAGACTGTGAGGTGACCCCACTACATGTAGCTGCCAAGCAGGGATTGGAGGAGCACATAACCCTCTACCTCTGTAACGGGGCTGACATCACGCTACAGAACCGGGAGGGGGAGACAGCCCTCAATGCTGCTTGCGCTGGCGCTGACAAACCGGAGCAGTATGGCCGCTACTACCGTGTAGTGAATAAGCTGCTCTATGGTGGAGCTGATGCCAGGGTAGCTGGCCGAAAAAGTCATACACCTTTACACAATGCTTGTGGTAACTGCCACCACCGCATCGTTGAGCTGCTGCTTCAGCATGGGGCAGAGGTCAATGCTGTCAACTGTGCTGGTTATACCCCGCTCGACTGCATCCTGCAGGTGGTGGAAGACTACACTGACTGCCAGCCTGAGAGGATTGTCCGAACTCTGCTCAACCATGGGGCAACACCTTCCAACCCCAAGGTAAACCTATGGGTCTCCATGGATATTAGCCTCCCTAGCACATACAAACGTGCACCACACTCCTATGCGAGCTGTCCCGCTGACCTAAGTGCATACCCCCACCATTTATCATGTGAACACACAGATATTCAAACAGTGAAATAATTGTTCTCAGGACAATGGAGCAGTTAGAATGTGTTTGGCTTTGTAAACAGCTGCAACCTGCCCCTTTTACTTAAGTAAACAGTCACATCTTGGGGGGGAAATACCTATTGAAGAGAGCACCTGCTTTTGGTTTCCACCGAGATTGTGGCCACCTCAGAGGGGACCCTAGTGGTTGGTAGGTGGGGAGTGGGTGAGAGCATGGTAGGATCAATGGGGGCAGGAGTTGCCTGAATTTATACAGCGCTTAGCTGCCATTTTCATGGTCTTCAGGCTCTGTAGTGGAACTGAAAGAGAGTGGATTAGGTGAGGTTAATGGGAAGAGAGGGTAAAAGTGCAAGATAGAATTTGCTATTGTGTTGATGCATTCAGATTCAGAACGGAAGCACCCGTAGCTCTGTATGCAGGCCAGTTTCTAGGTGTTTTGTGTCGAGAGCATAGAGGCATTTCTGTCTGAAGGGGAGATTCACATGCCCACAGTGTGATGATGCATTGGCTCAGGCTGTAGCACGCAATGTGGTTGTATAGGTATAGTGTATGATGTTTGATGTCTGTTGGGAGGGTGTTCAGTTGCCATGCGTGGGTGGCTTAATTGATATGCAAATTGTTTTGAAAATTAGAATTTGAGTGTGTTATTGCAGGGAACAGTCAGAGACTTTGGTGGGCAGGTGGGTGAGGGGCACAGACAACCCTGAAATCATGTATAACAAATCATAACCTTGCATAGAAAGACAAAGCATGAAATGAGCAGTATCACATCACAGTTGCTGCATTGTAATTCTGTATGATGCCTAATTACTTTGAGCCTCATTCCGTGTTTGGCAATAATTCAGTGGTAATTCCGCCGATTGACCACCAAAATCAGTTACCTTTACCACCAATTGGTCCTGTGGGTTTACCACTGGATTTTCAATTAATGGTATGGTGGTGTTATTCCCCCTTTTTGGAGTCCATGAGACTCAACAGGGATTTTGGCAGAAGTTTTGTGAGTGGTTAAAAGTAGAGGGTTTACCTCCAGCATTATGCTGCAGGTGAATTCTCCACTTCAGTGCCAAACTCTGGATTCGGCAAAGCGGTAAACATGGCAGTCATTTTGTTACTGCCAAAAACATGGCAGCAGTAACGGAATGACCACCACTTTTTTTACCATTCTGCCAAATTTGGAATGAGGGCCTTTGACACTTGTGTAGCACAGCTGGTAAGTATGTTAAAAAGTAAAGCTCATCCTGCATTCTTCTCTTTCCCTCAGGGCTCTCTCCACCCTACCTTCCTTTGTTCACTGTAAGTTCAGGGGTAATGGAGAGTGCAGCAGTACATATCCACCTAATTCTTAAAAGTGCCAAGGACATGTGGGGGTGTTACCCAGGAACAGTTGTTTCTATTACATATAATTGTAAAGCAGCAGTAATTAGGATGATACATTTAATAAACTAACTACAGTCCTTTTTTGCCAGCGCCAGTACCTGTTAACTTTTTTGCATAGTAACATTATGGTTTATATAACACACTGTGCCCTGTCCATGTTTTTTTTAGTAAATTTTAGTTTAGGTTAATGTAACACAATCTCATAGTGTAAACTATATTTAAATGTGCTGGGGAAGGCGCATTGTATTGAAAAGTGCAAGAGAACACTTTTGAAAACGCACATTATCACACAGCCAAACTTTCTTGTTGGAAAACCTAGTTCTGTGACCTCCTGTTTTTATATATCTGTGCAGCTGGTACTACACCCATCAGCTGATCCCAAACTCCAGGGCATTCTATCTCATCAACCTGTCGCTTTAAACCAGCTATTGTAAAAAGTGACAGTCTGCAGTTTTCCACAAAGTTTTCCCAGTTCTCTGCCCACTAAAACACCATCCTCTCTGCTTAGTCTCTAGCTCCGTCTTTCGTCTTACATAATACAGAATTCTAACTAGATGTTAAAACAAAGTCCATCCAGTCTGTACATCTACAGACCTACTGTAACACCATACACTTTAGTCACCAGATCCCTTTTTGCTGTTCGATTATGATTATATTATATATTAGCACCCGGTGGAGAGTCACTGGGCAAATGGGAGGCCGACAATGCACGCCAGCCCACTGCCCACTGTGAGAAACCAGAAGGTGTCTCACCCGCTAGTCCCGGGATCTGTCATCCAGGCGGCCAGGACAGGGCCATCGCTTTTGGATCCAGTTCCTGGTGATGGACCAGTGCGGGAGGATCACCTGGATGAAGGGTCTTCGGGGAGTGGGAGTGGGACACCGGATGGTGAGATGCGGTATCCCCTTCTTTGTAACACCTTTACCCCATCCTACCAGGTAGGATGCTTAGAGCCTCAACCCCTGCTCCTTTTTCTGACACAAAAACTTTCTTACAGACAGCTCACTATGAGAGGAAATGGACTAACACCCGAGCCGTATACCTGACATGTCCCAACACAAGGGTCATGCAGAATCAGGCAATTACTGATCATTACACACACCTGACTTCCATCACACTTCCCCACACGGATAAAAGGCAGAGCATGTAAGCACACTGGGAGCAAGGCAAAACACACAAAGAAGCAGCAGTTCAAAGATGTCAGTTTAATACGAGGAGAAAGACAGCAACACCAGAGAGCAAGACCAGAGAGGGTTGCAAGGAGAGAAGCGCCCTTGCCCTTTTTGGAGAAAAACTGCTACATTCACGAGCCTTCGAGAATAAGAAACATAAGAACTGGAATCAAAGCTGAACAAACGTGCATCGTGTGTAGGAGGTACCTGGGGCTCTCTGTGTCGATAACCAAGGCGGGGAAAATTGTTTGCCGCTGTGGTACTGTTCTTGGCTCCTACAACAACGCAGCGCCAGTAAAGTCAGCACAGCCAGTGACTCTGATAGATTAATAATAGACCTGTCTGTGTTAGAACCAAGGTTGCAAGCGGCAACATTGTATGAAGAAATCTGAAGAGAACAGTGTGTGAAGTGTATGTGATGAGCTGTGTGAATATAATCGAATATCCAAGGACTGACTGAACTTTTGAAGCCAAGACAGACACCATATCGGAGTGGTCCGGCACCGCGTGGGTGCTCATTCAATGGTCTCTTTTAGGTATGCAACTGAGAGGTGGCAAATGTAAATTGTGAATTGTGGAATCAAAGTGGTCCTGCAATGGGTCAAGCTAAACCCATGTACATTCAAAAGTCTTCGATAGCTAATACGAACTGCAATTTGTCCGAGCCCAATTGAGGGAGACTAATTGTGTAAGAGGAAGGATCTGAGCCCGGCTGAGGGAATCCAGGGTGAATCACCTGAATTGAATACTTATAAGAGGAAAAGAACTTTGTGTTTTGTATTTGATACATCAGGCCCTCTGAATCAAAACACTTTGATAAGTAAAGAGACTTGGGCACAGAAGGCCCTGATGCTCGTAATGGAACTTTATCCTATTCCCCATGCCGAAGAAGTCCGAGAGTGTGCTATGCTCGAGTGAATCGCCTTGTCCCGTGCTGAAAATGTGGGGAAGGGAGGCCAATGGCCTGAACATCAGGACATATCATTTTTGTGAACACTTCCTTCTTTTCCATGAACACTACCCCACACTATTTGTAGTTAGAGGTAAGGATTGGCAATCGTTTTTTTTAGTATAGGCCCTTTTATTTTGACAAGACTCCATTAGGATTGCATTATTATTATTTCATAGTCATAGCTTGCTCCCATCTGTAGATTCAGGATTAGATAGGCGTTTATCACACCCTTGTTGAAGTTCAATAAACACCCTTGAACTGTTGTCACTTGTGTCCGTCTTACTATTGATACCATGCCTTCCTTACACCACACCACTATAGACCATCGGCCATTCATGCAAAAGGGCCCCTGGTATCTCTTACACACAATGCAGGATTCTTCAGTCTGGTTTCCTGGCCTTACGCCTTTTAATCTGAATGCTCCTGGAAAGTAACGGTTTCTCGCGGGCAAGGTCAAAGGTATTCTCGGTTTGCCGCATTTCTCCCCTCATTCAGCTGCTGCCTGGAAACTGCTTCTGCTTTGTGTGTTTTTCCTTGCACAGAGTGTGCTCTCGTGCTCCGCCTTTTATCTTTGTGGGGAAGCATAATGGAAGTCAGGTGTGAGTTGTCAAAAGTAATTGCCTGATTATGCCTGACCAAAGCAGTGGGACATGTCAGGTGCATTGCTCGGGTATGAGTCTGTTTTCTCCCAGAGTGGGCTGTCTGTGTGAAAGTGTTCATGTAGGGAAGGGGGTGGGAGGGAGTCAAATTCCCAGGTATCCTACCTGGTAGAATGGGGTGAAGGTGTTGCAGGGGGAGGATACCGCGACTTGCAATCTAGTGTCCCACTTCCACTCCCCGAAGACCCCTCACCCAGGTGATCCTCCCAGCGTCTGGATCCAAAGGCGATGGCCGTGCCCTGGCCACCTGAGAGAGAGAGATCCCCGGGAACTAGCGGTTGAGACACCATCTAGTTTCTCACAGAACCTATCAACTTACAAAGGTTCGTTGGAAGGCTTATCCACTGCCATTGTTCTCGCCATCCGTCTACATCAACATTATTTTGCCTCTCTGCGCAACTGCCGAAGGCAACCAGATCTAAGCAAATCATTATTGGTACTGCCACCAATTGCAGCAGTCCATTCCCATCACTAGCAATCCTAGACATGCTTCGGCCTTGTCGGGCCTCATCATTGAGATGATGTTTGCTTCCCTATGCTGCAGCAAATAAAGGACCCAGGTCTGGGTATATCTTCTATCACAAAAATGCGATGGGTGGAAGGTTGGAAATAATCTTAACCACTGCCATTGCTCTGGGCAACCTTCTACACCATCAACTTTTATCCTGTCTGCACCATTGTAGAAGAAGATCAGTCATAAGCAAATCAATATTGGTGCTTCCACCATCGGAGTCCATTACGAATTGCTAGACCATATCCTCTTTGCAGGGAAGCACAAGCAATCCTAGATGTTTCAGCCTTGTTGGGACTTATCAGCAAGGTGAAATTTGGTTCACTTTGGTTCAGCAAGCAAATAAGCCACCTGTGGGAATACCCTCTCTCACTTGGGGATGCAAACTATAATCATAACGACTGGCATTGCTCAGGTTAACCTTCAACAACATGAATTTGTATCCCGTCTGCACCACTGCAGAAGAGGACTAGCCATAAGCAAATCAATATTGGTACTGCCACAATCGAAGCAGTGCATATCCCAAACTGCAAAATTACTTGCATCCATTTTCAATACTCACGCACCAGTTTCTTTTGTGTATATTACATCTGCCATCAAATATGACTTCCGTCATCGCTTAATTACAGTACATTTAGTGGATATATCTAGATACATTGGAACTCCAGGCTGTACGATCTCTTTTATGGAAAAGATTGTAAAGGAATGTTTAAGAACTATCTTCTGCACCTTCGTACCAGTACAGAAAATCACTCCTTTCTAGAAACTAAAAACTGCCCTAGTTGAGGATAATGGATCAGCCCTTTGAGCCCATGCATTGGGATGAGGAATCCAGGAAGTTAGTCTAAAGTGCCTTCCAATTGTCACCAGAATCGGGCATTGGTGCTGCTTACCTTTTTAGGCGAATCATCATAATCCACTGACAGAGTGCTTCACACGCTAGAAGTCAAGTGTGCCTTTAACTATTACATTGATGCAACAAACGTCTTTAGGAAGTCCACACAACGGTTTGTAGCTTTTGGAGCAGCAAACCATGGTAGTCCTATTTCCAAGCAATGCATGGTAAAGTAGGTGACAGCAATCATCAACATATGTCACAAGAATAATATCAATCTCCTCTTGTGAAAAAGCTGTCAATAATTTATGTGGCAGAATTAATTTGTAAATGTTCAGTTTTTATCAAGAACAAACAAACTAAGATAATTGTAGCTTTGAGTGTAGGGATAGCCCCTGTATGCTTGGCCTCAACCGTGATGGGGGCTCCCACTTCCGTAACCCATGCTCCCTACTCCCCATTGCTTTTAGGTAGTTCTGGTGCACTATATAGCCAGGGTTCCTCTACTGTCTAAGATTGCCCTGTTCTGTGGAGACCTATAGGCAACAGCCGTGTCTACCACTCCCCCTCTGTCAATTTCCAGGTGACCCAAATATGGCTATCCTGATCATCTCAGCATACCCTTCACTCCTGTAGATGGCCTTGCAACTCTTGTTCTCACTCGTCCTTCCACTCCCCCTCTTTACTCGTCCTCTGGACCTTACTCTCACCTCTCATTCCTTCCTAACTACTCTACTACGCCCTCCTGATCTTACTCCACTTCTCACTCCTCCTATCTCTTGTCTCACCCCCTCCTGATCATACTCTGCCTCCCCTTCTCTATGCTCCTGATCTTAGACCATCTCTCACTCCTACCTCTACTCCTCTCCTCCCTTATGATCTCACTTTTTCTCACCTTCATTCACCCACACACCAAAAACAAAATTGGTACAACTCTGTCAATCCAAACACATTATTGTCATTCTCTCCAAACACACCAGTGAGTTCTGTAACTCTTCTTCCACCTGCTGCCCTCTTGTCTATGGTCTTTTGGTCCTCCTGCACCTTTTATGACCTCACCAGAACACCCCTCACTGAAGACTGACCCTCCTGGGTTTATATAGTCCTTCCTGTTTGGAAAGTTCCCTAAGCTCCAATTGAGCACTGGGGCCAGCTGTCGTCCCCCTGAGCGAATCTCTGCCTTATCTACCCAAAGCTCCTCCTATCTCCTAAAAGGTCTGGGTTGGAATTTTTCCTTGAAGTCTTTTTAAGGGCTTTTAGCCCTACCTTCTTTTCGGCTTCCATTTATTCCTGCCTGCCATACTATCCCCAGTGTTGTTTACTCTATGTTCCCCCACTGTGTCAGGTAAGCCACTGTGCATGGGGATTTTGTGAGTGATCCCTGGTCTCCACTACTGCTGTGCTACTTCCCACTGGCTCCAGCTCTGATGCTGCTGCTGCACTGCTTCCTTGTAGTTCTGGGGTACTATCTAAAAAATTATAAAAAGAGACCTGCCAAGGACCGAGGCTGATAGACATCAGGACAACAATGCACTTAAACAACTATATGCACAGCGTGGAGTAAGTGTCCCTCTCTACTTACTTACACAACCTTTGGGGAAAGTCTGGCTTGGGCATTGTCCTGCTAGGCCGCCTATCCCAATATTGAGAGGGATCTTTGGGTCTCCCTGACAGTCATATTCATGACCCTGTCCTCCCCCTGAAAGGGACAATTTGTGTCGATTTAACTAGCGCAAAGGCTTCTTTGCTTGCAATGATGGTAATCCTGCTTTGAGGCATTTTCAGGGCAGCTACATGAGCAGGAACATACACTTTCACCAGGCACTACTACCTTGACCTTCAAGTACAAATACGCACAGTGCTGCAGAACCTCTTTTAATAAGTACGGAATCAGCATAAAGAGTAACTATTACGAAACAAATCAGTCAATTCCACCTCACTCCAGAAAGGTAGCCTCTCTTCCCCTTCCTCCCCCCTTTTGTAGTACAAATAGCTATTGATGGTTGAGGCAGTTCATTCCTGGCACCATGGGATGCCCTGTGGTGACAAATCACACCTTGTGCTTATGATAATCCCAGGCAGCCCCTGCCTATCTCTGGAAGGCAAAGCTCTGACATTAGTTAAATACTGCATATCTGCTCTTCCCTTGGTTTGGTTATTTTTGTACAAGGCTTTCCACAGAGCTTGGCAGAGAGCAGAACCTAGTAAGGAGCTGGATATACTGCAAATTCGAAATGGTTGTATTACTGAACTGCTCAGCCCTCCTCCGCTGCCCCAACCCCCTCTCTGATCGACAGTATGCTTCACTTCCCCTTCCTTCAGCTGCAGCACCTCCTATAGGACCAGGTATGGTCCACACAACTTTGTGGGGGTACTTTGAGGAATCTATACGCCAATTTTTATCTTTCCTGCTCCCCATTTCATCATGAAGAACCCACTGCAAGGTTTCAACCTCATTCTGTAACTGAAGTTTTGAAGTGGCCGCAAAACCACACGAGATGGAGTGGGTCGGGGCGAGGTGGGGGAATTTCATTTTGGCCTGTTTTTGTGTTCAGTGAGCTTTAGAGTAGTAGAATATACAGGGGTGCACATCTGGGAGATACTGTCAGGATGCCTACCCCCGGGGACCCAGACCAGGTCCAGCAACCCTGGAAGCAAGCATCAAGTTATTTAGAGCAAGCCCAAAAACCCCTGCTAAGGGCTGTTTGGGTGTGGTCCTGGCGCCTATGGCACCAGGCTCATATGGAGAGTCAGTCCTGGCGCCATAGGCGCCAGGCTCATAGAGTAGAAGTTACCTGATGCAGACCATGCTGCAAGAGCTCCAAGCCAAATGAGGCTTGGAAGGGACTATTTTACCTAGGGACTATTTTTTTACTCGGGTGGGGCTGGGGAGGAATACTTACCTGGGACTACTTTGGAGGCTATTTAAACCACGCCCGAAGAGCAGCACACGCTTCGCGTTATTCTGGATCCAGCAGCGTAACGCTCACCGTGTCTGCAAGCCTGCATCCAGTCTTCTGCCACGCCCGCCTCGAGTCTGCAGCTCCTAGAAAAAGGGGTAACAGAAGGAGAAAAGGTTAGAACAAGAGCAATACCTTTGATCCTTACCTGAATTCCGGATCCACCGCGCCTTCGAGCTGGAAGAAAGAAGTATTTTACGCGCGCCGCCTCGCCTGCTGCAATGCTGCGCTGAACTCACCGGCCTTCGCAGCATCCTCACGATCCACCGCATCCTTCTGCACGTTCCCGCCACACTCCGGCACCTAAGGGGAACACAAGAACAGCAAAGGTGAGCCAAGGGAATAAACAGAGGCAATAGTAACTACTCCCAAAGACTTACCTGATTTACCACCGGGGGTACTATTCCTCTTCACGGGTCGGCGCAGTCTCCATTGCATCCTCATCGTACCCTGGTCCCTAAGGGGAACAAAAGGACAACAAGGTGAGACAAAGGGACAAACAAGGGGAATCCTTCTCACCACAATAGACTTACCTAATTTTACCGCCGGAGGCATTATTCCCCGAACTTCATATTTTCTCTCCGCACCTGAATAAGGGAGAAAGCAACAGGTTACATTCTGGCCTTATTTTATTGAACTGTGTTGGATAAGACAAATCCTTACCTGAACTTCGTCAGCTACCACGAGGAACTCTTCGCCGGGGTCAAGCCTGAAACTGCAAGGAATCGGACAAGAGTGAAAGTCAGACATTTGAACTCTTACGAACTACAATGTTCTGAAACTCACCAATTCCTTCTAACCAGTGAAGCAACTGGTTATCTACGCGCCCCTGCGCTCGATGCAGGATGGAGAGCTCACACTTCCAAACCATCAGGTGAGACTTTAAGAAGGGACATTAGAGGCGTCAGTGGGGAGAACAGCAGTGGGAGGTGGGGGTTAATTCCCTTTCTCCATTTACAGAAGAATGCTCCTATGGGCCAAGCAAACCAAGCTGGGTGGGCCAGTCCAGCCTGTCATCTCGGCACTACACGTCGCATTGGTGGAGACCGCAGCTGTCCAGTTCGGTCGACGCCCCTGTGGGAGCCAGGTGAGCGTAACAGATACGACCAGGGATTCTGCCTCTGCCCCATTCACCTGATGAATGCCTAACAAATGCTGTTAGTTGTCCTTGCAGGCAAAAGTGCCAACTGGCACCAAGCACCAGACCTGGGCAAGTTAAAGTAAGCTTTGAGATGGCACTCAGCCTACCAACCTGCCTTCCAAGGAATTTAAAATGGATGCCTGGGGTCTTCACATCTCAATCAGGTGTTTCTCTAAACCAAAAGTTCTTGCCTCTGAGAACTCTTTTGTTATGGTAATGAGTGGAGTCTCCAGACCCTTATCTCCCGATTTTCAGATCTTTGTGGTACACAGCGCACTGTGTATCTATTTCAAGAGAGAGAGAAAGAGGAAGAAACACAGGGTCTGACAGTGGTAATGTGAGGAAGTGAAATGGGATCTGTCTGGAAGAAGCCAGTGGTAGGAGCCTGGGAAGGACAACAGGTTGTTTGCCTTGTGAGGACTCTTTCATAGGTTGCTATGACTTCTAATGCATTGTGATGATATTCATGGCTTTTCCATGTCTCGCAAGGCATAAATTAGTTTTTAAATATTAATTGGCAGAGTTTGCTAATACCCTTCTCACATACCCGTGCCCTAATTTATGTCTCGCAAGGCATAAATTAGCTTTTAAATATTAATTGGCAGAGTTTGCTAATACCCTTCTCACATACCCTTCCCCTATGCGGGATATGTACCCTTCCCCAGGATATGTCTGTTTTTTGTCCAGGCTACAATTTGTCTAGACCTGGAAGAGAACAGGGACGAGAGATATCCAAGAACATTCGCATATCCCATTGATTTGCGCTAGTTGGTTTTGGAAGAGGTGTAGAGATTTTACTGGTCTCTTTACAGTAGCCTATGAACTGGGTTTTAAGAGTTGTCTCTGGTTTAATAGGTTTGGAAGTTTCCCAGTCCCATATTTTAGGATTTAAGGAGTATTAGTCTGCTTACCAGCTACTCTGGGGCAGAAAATCTCCTAATTGAGGTGGGTTTTTTCTGTAAGAGATTTGAGAAGGTAGGGAAGTCCCGCCCCAGGATAACGTCCTTCGGGTAGTCCAGGAATGATGGATGACATAATCTCACAAGATTCGCCCTGCATATTAATGTGTACAGGTTGTTTGGGGTGCACTTCGTTGTCGCCATGCACACAGGTGACTAACTAGGGCCGCATTTTCTATGTCCTTTGTTGTAACAAAATTGGTTCGGAAAGCAGTTTGCTTACTACCCGAGTCAAGGCCCTTACTTGCCTCCCGTTTACCCAAGCCTTTTCATATATAATATCTGTGGATGATTGACGTAAACAGATACTAAAGGTCTCTAGCTCTTCCTTTGGTTCATCCCACTTTTCACCCTTTAGGCAAACTATTTCCATAGGCTTCTCCCTTAGATTCTTTGGACAGGGTCGAGCCATATGTCCTGATTCTCTACAGGAAAAAAAGACAGGAGGTGGTGGTCTGCTTCCTTTTATTTCCCTCCTTTTGCTTTCATCTTTGGCTTTGGGATCAATTATGTTGATGTCTACTTTTTCTCGCAGCATCCCTTCCTTACCTCTATATGAGCCTCCTTGTTTCTCTTTTCCCTGAAGTTGAGGTCGGTGGATTGGCCTATGATCCTTCCGTTCCTCCCAACGATCGGCAGAGTGGAAATGTTTAGCTGCGTCTGAGTGGTTTTGTGCAATCTCAATGGCCGTCGCCAGGGTAGGTTGATTTAAATGTAGAACGGCTTTTTGCAGAAAAGGGGGTAAGGAATTAGTGAACTGTTCCAGAGTGATCCTTCTGTTAGCTCTTCTAAGGTTTTACCATTGATTCATAGAGCCACAGTGTTTTTAACACGTTCACCCATTTCTAAGGGGGTTTCTCCTGGGTTTAATTTAATAGTTCTCAATTTCTGCTGATAAAAATTGCAGGTTTGCCCCACTCTTTTTAACAGCCCCTCTTTGATGCATAGAAAGGTGGCCCCTTATGCAAGATTCAGTAGTTGATAGGAGGTTTGTAGTTCGCCTTTCAACAGACGGCCCAAATAACATCTTTTGAGATTCTCTTCCCATTCTAGTTGCACAGCTAGACGTTTGAAGTTTAGAAATACATTTCCTAAATGTTCACCCTCAAAATATGATTGAAGTACCCCCTGTGGTAGTAAGGGTCTTGCTTGCAACTCAATTAGTTTAACCAAATTATCTCGAAGTCTAACCTCGGCTTGCATCTGTTGGGCTGATAAATGGGCAATGACCTTGGCTAGATCGGCCATTTCTTCCAGAGGTTTAAGGGTCCCTTCCGTGGATGGTTCTCAATTCCTTCAGATAAAGTCTCAAAATGTTCAGATTCTTCTGAGTCTGACTCTGCCGAAGGAATGGACTTCGGTAGGTTAATCTCCAACCCTGATGGTCCCGCAACAGTAGGCAATTGGGTACCAAAAAAAACGGTTCAAAGGGTGGGGTTCAGAGCGCTAGGTCTAACAAAAGAAAAAACAGGTCAAACTTTCAATATTATTCGATCCCACTGTTGTATATTATAATGTGAGAGAGGAATGGTGTCTAGTAATGCTTGAGTTTTAAAGAACAGATCCTGCTGACCAGTCAGGATACATAGTTGTGAGAACAAGACCTTTTTTAGTGTGGATAAGCAGTTAGAGTCGAGGAGTTCAACGATTTTGTTTTCCCCTTCTGGTGGGACCACAATTATCAGCATGGGTTTCAATTTTTATCAGTTGAATCACATCCCACGCCTGACACCATATCATGGTGGCAACAGTAAAGACAGACACAAGTGATCACAGTTCAAGGGTGTTTATTAAACTGTATAATGGGTGAGAAAAACACCTAATATAAACCTAAATCTAAGATGGGAGCAAGCTACGACCATTAAATAATAATAAGACAGTCCTTGTGGCGTCTTGTCAAATAAAAGGGCCTATACTAAAAGCAAATATTGCCAATCTTTACCGCTAACTTACAAAATAGTGTAGGATAATGTTCACCTGAAAAGAAAGAAGTGTTCACAAAATGATAAGTCGATGGTACAGCCAATGTCTCCCTTCCCCACATTTTTAGCACAGCACAAGGCGGGACACCTGAGCACAGCACACTCCTGGGCCTTGCCAGCACAAGCTCACAGTTTGTTTCCAAAATATCAGAGCCTTCTGTGGCCAAGTCTCTTCCACACAAAGTCTCTTGCCTCAAAGGACCTGATGTATCATAACCAACGAAAACACAAGTTACTTCAATAAATCTTCACAGGGCGATTACACTTTGCCTAAGGATCCCCCTCTGCTGGGCTCTGATCCTTCGTGTTATGTAGGCCTCCCTCCGCTGGGTTCACTACAGCCTTTTATTCAAAACGTAACATTCAAGAGTCTCAGTGTCTTTTCAAACAATCATTCACCATGGACATCCCTCGATCAGATTCACTCTTGTCAACACAATGGTCATAGGTGTATTATGCTTCAGCCTAATTCGCAGGCATCCCTCAGCCGGGTTCACGTTTGCCAAATACACAGTTCACTTTGTTTTCTCACAATGCAGGATTCCTTCTCATTAGCTTTCCCCTTGACATCCCTCCGTTGGGTTCACATAGCCATTCTAACACAGTTCATGATTTTCTAATACAGTTCATGATTTGCTCATCTCACCAGAAAGTGGGGTTTCCTTCTCATAGCTTTGTCTTGGCATCCCTGTGTCAGGTTCACACGCCAGTTAATTTAGACTCCTTAGATTCTTCCTTTTACCAAAGTCTGATCACAACCCCCAGTCAGGCTTTTCTTTAAGCCCCCACCCATGCTTCCCTTTCCTTGTTGTCAATGCGTCATAGACTTTCGATTGTACAAGGGGTTTGACTCGACCCTTGTATGACCGTCTGACTCCCCTCGCCGACTTCTCATAGGGCAACCTGGTACTTGTAGTTTCAACAAAGGGGACCAGCCAGAGTCCCTCGAATGAGCGCTCGCGGGGCACCTGACCACTCTGCAGCTTGCCCTTTAGTGGTCTTTCTTCCCAGCTTAGACACACACAAGCTCTTTGTGCACAAGTTCATACAATGTTCGCAACCTTGGGCTCAACACAGTCCGGTTTGCTATCAACTATCTCATACTCACCGGCTGTGCTGAACCCGCTGGCTTGTCTTGCCTCTGGAGTCAACGACGGTACCATGGTAGCAAGTGTGCCTCCCCATCTGGGTTATCAATGCGGGAGGTGCCCGTGCACTGTTGACATCCATCACACCACACGCGAGCTGTAAATCCCGGTCTTATGATACTTCTTTAGGAGGTTTCACTGGGTTGAGTTGAAAAGGGCAAGGGCAATTCTCTCCTCGTCTTCTCAGGTCTTGCCGCCTTTCTCCTCTGTTTGAACTGCCGGTCTGGAATAGCTGCTTCCTCGTGCGTTTGGCCTTGTTCGTAGTGTGCTCTCGTGCGCCGCCTTTTATCCCTGTGGGGAAGAGAAAGGGCTGTCAGTGTGCGTAGTTATTGTCTGTCAATTGCCTGACTCTGCCTGACCCTTGGATTGGGACATGTCAAGTAAACGGCTCTGGTGTCAGTCCATTGTCTTTTATGGTGTAAGAAAGTGTTTGTGTTGAAAGGTGGGGGGTAGAGCTTTCAAATATCCTACGGGGTAGGATGGGGCAAAGGTGTCATAAGGAAGGGGATACCGTGTCTCAACCTTAAGTGTCCCGACTCCACTCCCCGAAGACCCCTCATCCAGGTGATCCTCCCCCATTAGTCCACCCCCAGGAACTGGATCCTATAGCGATGGCCGTGTCCTGGCCACCTGGATGACAGATCTCTGGGGACTAGCGAGTGAGACACCTTCAGGTTTCTCACAGGGACTCAACTGTATTCTATGGGGTGCAGCACCGAAAAAAGAGATTGTTGGAGAGAGGTTTTTTCCGCACCATGGGGTATGTCTGGAATTTACTTATGGAATGGTGTGCCTGACCATTTTGGAGCCACACCCAATGACACACAGACAGCAAATCTACTTACTTCCCTAGTGCCTCAACAACATTTGGGAGGGTTAGTATATCAGAAATCCGAATTTTCCAAGTCTGTAAAAGCTCCCTGAAAAGCGAGCAAAGCGACTTTTTTTATTTTTGGTTTCCTCATTTATGCCATGGATACTACAAGGATAGATATATATTTGACAAAACCATAGGCTTGTGCTTTTGGGAAGACTTTGAGCCTTTTAATATAGTAATTCCCTGTACTTGAGGGACTCAGGGTTTCCACCGCTAGGAGTGGGTGAAACTGACAAAATTCGCTTTGGAGAGATTGGCGATTCTGAGCAAAAGGTGCCTGTTTCACCAGTTTGGCCCATGGAGCGAAAATGGCAATTTCCCAAATGTCCACCTATTAGTGGCCTGAAAAATGCTTCAGCCCCCACAACTGCCCAAAAGTTGAGATAAAAAAGGAAACATTTTGTGAAAAATGCTAAATTCACCTAAAGGAGGTGAATCGGGATAAATCTGTACCAGTGGCAAAGCAAAATTGGAGGTGCATTTCACCAATTTCCCTTTGCAGGTGGTAATTTCACCCACCCATTCCCACTGCATCCATTCCAATTGTAGAGCAAGCAATATCAATGATGCTTATCTGCATCGTTCCTATGTCTTATGACACACCAAACACTATAGGCAGTACTTCTAGATGTTCTGGTAAATCCACAGCCAAAAGAAACTACTAAGGACATGTTACTGAGTCTTATACTCTGCTGTGGCCTGGTAAAGATGGGAATGGCCCAACCCATCCCTGCTTTCTCGAAAGGTGGGGTAACTAACAACTGATATCTAGTCTGCCCATATCCTTTCACATTGTTCATCACTCTGTGCAAGAGTCTGCTACATTCTATCATTCTATAAAATAGGTCCCTGTTACTAGTCTACCTTCCTCTGCCGACATGGTTGCTTCAAATTCAGCTCACAGAGAGGGATCATCCCCTTGGGCTAAAGCAAACTCAGTCGCTAAGAGAGGCCCTTCTGTCTCCCCAGGGTGCTGTACTGCGTTCCCCACTGCTTCTGACAGTAGTGGCTCCAGGCTATGGGGGAGATTCTCTTCACTGGCTCTAGGGAATCTCTGTGCTAAATATGAGGACCCAAACCCAGCTTCACCCAAATCTATCTCCACTATGTATGAACTTGTTTGGTCTACATGGAATGGTAGATCTCACAAATCACCTAGTTTATGGGATCCCCCTCCTGAACTACTGACAAAGCAGAACCATAACTGACTAAACATACATTTAGCACATCCGATAGTCATGTCGCTTACACCAGTCTCAACATCTACGTGATATTTTGCTTCCAGCCCGGACTTGGAAGCAACTCTGCCATATGTTCCCTTAGGCAGCTTTATTATTAGGCCTGTGAAGCCTAGGACCCATACCTTTGATGGAATGTCAATATCATCAATACAGAGCCATCCCTGCAGAGTTGGGTGTGGCCTCTATGGGTACGAGTGTCATCCAAGAGGTGTTCAGCAGCCATACAGTAAAGCCTGAAGGTCTTGGATAGGCTTTCAGTACAGCATTTGTGTATCACACTTTTGACACTATCTGTCATATAGCTAAGAGGGCACCACAAAGTGGTCAAACACATTTCTGGTAAATAATAGGTTTAATTTAACATAAAGGCTTCCCTCGCTAGGTAAAACCGAAATAAAACAAATGGCTCAGATAGTCTCTCCCCAAATATCCAACAATTTGTGGACTTCTTTTTAATGTTTTCACCTCTCTGGGTAATACAATGTTCAGACAAGTGATCTCCCAACTATCTGTTGCAGGTTTCAAGGGTTTCCCCGAACACCTCTTTATCTCTGCTCTCCACTGTGAGTTTCTAGGGGTTTCAACTTCCTTATCTTTCCATAGGCCTCTGTATCTGAATTATATGGGTTTCCTGCAACCTTCTTCTTAATGTCACCAGGTTAGTATGTCCCACTCTTGCAGGCTTCGCTGGGCCACCCCAAGGAGTGAGAACTAGAGCTGTGATTTTTACTCTAGGGGAACCTCCAACAGCTCCAAGTAGCTCTGTCTCTCCATCATGCGTTTTAGTTTAGTTTAGTTTAGTTTAGTTTAGTTTCATATTTATAAGGTGCCAGCGACCCATGGGCAAATAGGTGAACACGATAAGACATAGGCATCCAAGGGTAAAAACCAAATCACAAAGCAGAAACAGCTGAATTAGAAAAAGGATGCAGAGGGTCAAGAGAGCATGTTCAGGTGGTATATGAGCAAATAACTAAGTAAAAAAGAAGGTCTTCAATGCTTTCTTAAAACGTGGCAGGGAGCGTATTTCTCTTAAATTAGAAGGAAGACTATCCAGAAAGAGGGTGCAATGATATCAAAAGCCAGGCAACTGGTAGGTCTGGCACGCGGTATAACCGTTATCATGGTTACTTTGAACAGATGGTTCTGTGGTGTTAGACAGAGCCATGGAGAAGGGTCAAGTCTCCTTTCTAGAAGCTGAGTTCTCCGAACCTGCTGATCTTTACCGCCAAGTGTCTTGGCCCTCTTCTTTTGATCAGCTCATAAACTGCACACAGAATGCTTGTTCCTCCTCCCACCCTTAACAACTGCCTTGGGCTAACCAGGCCCTCCCAAACCTTCCTATTCTTTCTAAAAAATATCCTTTCCAGATCCTTCTGGTGTTCGTCCACCTTGTCCTTCCTTACTCTCTGCAACCTCCTCCTTACTCTTTCCAACTTCCTTCCTTCCTTTATTTATTTATTTATTTATTTAATTATTACATTTCTTATACGCCCAGGCCCTGAGGTATCACAGCGTAGTTACAGAGAGTTGGTTAATACAAAAATGATTACAAATAAACAGTAGGGAAAAGGGCAATAGGTAATAAGACAGAGGGTACAGACATAGTTCCATAGGGGGTACAAAGTCATGTAAGGGTACAAAATGAGAAGGTAAGCCTAGTTTAAGTCTAGTTGCCTGGGAATAATCATTCTTTTAGTTTGTTATTTCTGCTGCCTGATGTCCCCAACCTCCTCCTCCCTCTTCTCTCAATATTCTCCCTTAACCTTCATAATTCCTCCAACCACTTCCTAGTGTTGCCCATCGACCTCCTTTTACAGATTTCCGCCGCTTAATATTCTCAGCCTCCTGATATTCTCCACTGACGACCTTGTTTTCTCTGCCTCCTGCCTCTCTCCCTGTTATCTCCAGCCTCCTCTTCAAACTCTTCTTGTCAACTTTTAAAAAATTCTCCAACTCACTCAAACCACCTCCATATGATCTCCCCCTGATGTTCTCAAAACTCCTCCTTAGTGTCTACCCCAGCCTCCTCCTCAATACTGCACAAACCTCCTCCCTATTATTAGCAGCGTCCTCCTTACACTCTTCATCCACATCCTCTTTTCTATTACAAGCTCCTACTTACTCTGTCCAACCACATCCTCCTTATCCTCCTCTGCCCTCTAAGCTCCTCCTTTCCTCAAATATCTTTTGTCTCTACAACTTACTCTACCACTTTCTGTGTTTGCCCATCTGCTCCTAACTCCTCTATCATGCTCTTTTTTGCAGGCACTCACACTTCCAGACTAATCTTTTGGGATTTTTAGCCACATACTCCATCCACCTGGACTGGGCTTTTTGCAATGATCGCCAGCTGTGTCCTGGAGTTGGTGAGGGGCTGGGATTGGCTGCCGCCAATAGGATCCCCCAAGCCTGATGTAGCCTTTAGGGGTCTTACCAAGCCTTTATTTTGCCTTCCCCCCATCATGGAATTCACTCCTCCACTGTTTTTGCTGATAACAACCTGAAGGTATACAGTTGCGCTGACGTTGTAAAAGTGTTTATGGCTTACACATGTGTTTGAAGAAAGCATACGTAATATTAAAGTGCAACTTTGGTTTACTTGAAGTGGAACCTCCCAGTGGACCATGAATTGGCAACATTGCTTCACTTGTGAGTGGAAATGCTGCCACTAACCAATGCAATGGCAATTTTGTATCACTAACAGCAATGTGAGTCTCAGGCTAAGTTATGTACATGTCAGACCTTGGGTCCGGTTTGTGGGAGCTTCAGGCTCATTTTTAACATGGGATGGGGTCCGTACATCTTTTCTCCAATGCTATAATTTCCCACAGAAGGGAGGTCTTGCTTGTCCCAATGAACATTATTGGTGGGGATGAGTAGATTAAGGTTGTCCTTGTGATTGTCCCCTACCGTGAGACTGGGCTCCCCTGCCATGTGACAGGGCTAAGGGTGGGTGATCGGGCACTCCTTTGAGTTCCCCCACTAGAATTCCCAATAACCAGACAGGGGACTTCATGCCACCTCCTGGTTGTCTGCCTATATATGCGTTTCTTTATCTCAGTTTGCATATTGATTCTAACATTTAAATATATATCTGTTTCTCTGGCTGCCTCTCTATTAGCTATATTTATGTACCCGTGTCTGTCTCTAAATCGGTGTTTGTTTGTCTCTGGATATCTCTGTCTTTCCAACAATCTAAACACTTATTCCTATACATAGTCCCTTCTTCAGTGTCCAGGGTCATTTTGCTCCTCAGAGGATGGTAGGGAAGGAATTACTTCATTGTAGATACCTGGGGTTACCATTCTAGCCTCTCTACTTTCTTTACCCTGTCTGTCCTTTGGAGAGACATCCCCCCTGATAACCCCTTTGGTTGGAAATTATCACTGAAGGACACCTGTGATCTGCAAACTAATGCTTGCTTAAGACTTGTCCTAATGCCTAGAGCCTGTAGCATTGACTGCCTGCCCTCTCTTTCAAGGGCTCATCAAGCTTGCCTCAGAGGGCGGCTTGTTGCCTTTACTAGAGAACCAGTGTGAAGTCTCGAACTGACCAAGTGCCCCCTGTAGCTGGGTTGGGTTTGTGCAATTTATAGTGAGGCATGGTTCTCCCAAGTACCATAAGCTTAATTCCCTTCCACGAAGAATGCCCAAGTGAACATCAGAAGGGTCTCATTTACAGGCACCAATCTGCTGCGGAACCGAGAGATTTTCAATACCGGGCCCAGCCCCAGCTGTCTCTTATTTTCTGATGGAGCATTCGTCATAGTGGGATAGGTCATGTGCCTGAGTGATGAGCTGTTAACATTGCAGTTTGATGGTTCTAGCCCGCCATAGGCCACCCTAAGCACCCCCTTCCTTTCACCGTCCTCTACAACTGTTTTAATTCCTGTTTCCTTTCTTTGTTTCCCTCCCCTGCTCCTTGATGTCTTCATCACCCCACCATTTCCACTCAGATGTGGCGGTACTGTGCTTCATCACCCGAGACCCTGGAGGTTCTCCTCAACTGCTATGACCGAATACCCACCTGTGACACCTGGATGGAGACTGTATCCTCAGAGATCTGGCAGGTATGACTTCATAAACAATGGCCACACACCTCTGAGGAGTTGTGCATGCTGCAGGAGAGGGGCATTTTTTGGAGGGCAAGGCAATTTCTACACACATAAAATGAATAGCCCCATAAAGCACAAGGTATAAGTGTTCACAAATGTGAGAATTGAAACTTGTGCACTAAAGCTTAACATTTTCACAGGGAAAATTAGCATTTCTAGGCGTGACACTGTATTTATGTCATTTGAACTATAGTTTAGAGTGAGACTGTGCCCCAACATGCGGGGACTACGACGCAGTTGTTCAGTCTGAGGTGCCTTCATGAGTTAAATTTGCTGTGAGCGCTATACAAGAAAACTCAATTACTTTCATAGTGATTAAACAATGGTCGCTCACTGTCAAAGGATCTCTGAAATGGTTGTACATGTTATTAACGAGGTCACTTTCATCGTTTCCACATTAATCGTGCATTTTTCCCCGTTATCATTTTGAATGATTTAAAAAAAACGTGTTTTTTAATTAAATGGGGCTGTTCCCACCAACCCCTCATCCAACCCATCCCCTACTACCTCACCTGGACACCCGCCACCCCCAGTCCTCTACTCTCAAACACACACTATATATATTAAAAAAGAATTAGACCAAAATGAACACAGCGGAAAATGTATAATTCATGTGCAAACGACCAAAGTGACCTTGTTAAAAACATAATACATGCTCTGAAACCGGTGTTTTGCTGGACTCTCCTGACCCACCCAAATTTTAGCATACACAAGATTGAGTGCAAAACAAAAGTAAAATGTCTTCGTCTTAATAAAATACTATAATGCATTCTTTTTTCTCATTTTCTTAAGACGGTAATTCTAGCCCCCTTTTACACTTCAACAGAATTCTCAAATGTTCCTGAATGTCATCAAAGAACTCTTTATTCTCCTTTATGCAACTTCACCTATATGTGCTGCGGCAGGTTCACATTGAAGAGGCAAGAGCATGGGTTTGGGAGAGCCTGGGGGCCATAGACTGCCACCTGCTCCATGATGCTCGCTCTGCAGGTAGCAGACGGGGCAACCTCAAGGCCTCCATCCCACCCCTAGTTTTGTCCGTTATGGTGTTCATGATTTTCTGAGATACCTACTAGAGTCCACAAGATGTGAGATGCATACATAGAGGGAGATGTATTGTGTACTAAAGAGCCCTGTTCATGAACCCATAGTCAAACAGCTCTGTGAGCTGCAGGGTAATATTTTTGGAGCTCAGCTTGAGAGACAACCAAACGTGGAAATCATAAGGCGGAAGCATACCAGCCTTCAGGGACGTCATTTGGGGATGCAGCTGCCACCCCTGGCCTTGGCTTAGCAACCCCTGGCCTTGGCTTTGCGACCCCTGGCATGGAGATTTCAACAGGGGGGTCGCAAAAGCCCTCTGTGACAAAACAACAAACTATTTAAAAAGTAAGTTTCATGCCTGACTAGATGTGGCAAGTGCAGCCAGCGCCAGCACCTCTGTGCAGCCTCGAGTGTTCTCCAGGGTTGCTTAGCAACCGTGAGCTCGTCCTGATCCGGTGAGAGCAGCAGGGTTCACCGAGCATGGCCTTGGAAAAGAGCAGCCCTGGGGCACGGGTTTAGAGGACACACCAGGAGCTCACTGTCGGCACCAATAACCCCTGTCGGCACCAAGCTAGCCACCCTCTGAGGCTCACTTCTGCTTGCAGCACTTTCCCTGGGTGCCATCCCATGTTTTCTTTATCCCCACAAAAGAGGTCCAGGAGCCCGCTGTTGCCTTCCACCACTTCAAAGAACTCATTGTGAACCACTGGGAAAAGGTGGAGAAGGTGCTGCCATGTCGAAGGAGTTCATCAGGACAGTGCGCCTTAGTGCTGAGGACATAACACAATAGGCTGGAGTTTCCCATACAATCGCATATTCATAACAATACTTTATTTTAAAAGGTTAAATGAGAACTAGTCCCATAGCATATTTTCTTTCGGGGAAGGAAGGGCAGTGTTTGGAGTTAGGATTCATGTTGAAGGATTTTGGGCTGGTGCTGACAATATATGTTTTTGGTAAAAGGCCGCCTTTCATTTTAAATATATGTTTGGTATTGCTGAGCGCTGGGAGGATGCAGCTCACGTCCTTGAATGGTGGGTGCAGGAGGATAGCATCTGCCTAGTCTAACGCTTTCCACATAGTCCCACTGTGTGACAACTACCAAAGGCCGGCTCGACTGCAGTGCAAGGGAAACGGGAAATGCACTTACAGTGACTTGATGCATTATTGCAGCACAAAAAAGAACCGTTGGGCACATTAATACCTCATTAATGAAACCGCCCACACATTAGAAAATACAGGTACATTTGGTTGTTCTATTATGGGAAGTTAATGGTATAGCGAGAGTGCACCCATAGTTCTTGTCTTTTGGTGTGGTGTCTGTGTCTGCTGATATCTCCACAACAGGCGCAGTAACATCTTCAGCTAATGTATTGTGACATGCGTGGGTACAAGCATATCTCTGCAGAAGGTGCTTTACCACCCTGAGCTATCTTGCACAGATCTTTACCTACATTGACATATTTGGTTTGATTGTGTTATTTTTATTTGAATATATTTATTTTAATTGAATTTGTTGACCTTCTATTAATCATGCTTGATAAAGCTTTTGAAATGATTTGTCTGTGCCTCGTGCTCAGTATGCAAACTCAACAACCCCTGTAAGCAACAACATTTTTGCAGAGGGCACACCTCTATTACACTTTTTTCATTTTCTTGTTATTCTTTAAATGCAATATTTTATTGATGTTTTTAATCGTAACAAACTCTGCCATCTGCCGGTATTGCACTGCAATATTTTCGGCAGAAGTATGTAGGTCCCACCCCTTCCCGTCTCCCCCTCACGAGTGTTCTAGCCAACATTCAAGTCAATCAAACCTCTGAGCAACACATATAGTGTAATATACAGGGCTATCTGACCAGGGTAAGACAACTAAATTAAGGGCCCGTAATCTCAACGGGCAGGATAGGGCATTAAAATCCTTTTGCATATAGTTTTAAAAAGGCGTTCACATAGTCATGAAGGACATCAGGGAGTCTTTCATAATGGCAGACAATGTCCCCATAGCCACAACATTCCAAGCTTTGTCGTTGAGGGTTCTGTCTGTCTCCAGAAATGGAGAATAGATAGTGGGTCACCAGTTGAAGTTCTTAAAAAAAAAAAAAATGTTTATTCGTGTTTTCAGTGTGCACAGGGATCAAAATACAGTACATACGATTACTGGAACATTGTACAATGATGAATATAGTGTATCTAACTGCTTTCCGACCATCTGTCCCACCCCTTATCCATTTCCCACCTCTCCAGGAGGTTTTAAGTATGCAGAGGAGTGCAAATCATTTAGTGACTGGCCCCAATCCATGGTCACCCCTTCCTCCAGCTCAATGTCCCTAGATCTCTGTAAAATATAAAATTCTGCCATCCCTCTTCTGCAGATATCCCCCATCCTGTGGGTCACTGATGGGCCCTGAGGCCTCTTCCAGGCTACAGCAAACCGACTTTTCGCTAGTATCAGCATAAACCGAGCCTTACTGTTTCTTGTTTTTGCACTGTTTTCCCCCTGGGAGAATGCCTCACAAATACACCTTTGGGTTACATTCAAAACTGGAACCCAGCAAACCGTTAACCTTTGACATCACTGCCTGCCAATATCGTGGAATCTGACAGCCCACACCCCTCTCACACTTACTCCTAACCACCAGCTCCCCTATAGGGAATTCATTCCGTTTCACCTGGTGAATTCGAGAAACCTTAGCCCTTCCGTCGTCATGCATAAGCAGCACCTGCATTAGCGAGCTTGTGCTTGGCTCCTCTGGGATCTCCTTCCACATGGCAGCGAGTCGTCTGGTCACCGTTCCATATGTCAGGAAGTGCCCCTTGGGAACGCCATATCGGGTACTCCATTTCTCAAATGGCATCAGATTCCCATTTTCAAATAAGTCTCCCACCGACTGACACCCCCTCTCCCTTAGATCAGAAAGCCCCACCCTCCCCAGTGCCGACTGAAGGCTCAGGTCCACACTCCATGGCAAATCCGCCCTGTAGAGCTCAGTCACACACAGCTTCCTCCAGATCACCCTCACCACCTGAAATACATTGGTAGCTCCCTTCGCTCCCACCGTGCCCCACAGCAAATCCCTGGTGATGAGCTGGAAGGGACCCAACCAGTCCCATCAACAGTTTCCCATATGCGTCCGACCACCCATTACCACCTGCAATTGCCCCTGCCGGAATTCCAATGTGCCCTCATCAATGCCCGCTCCCTCCCAGCCAATGCTATGGAAATCTGTGACCTGTTCACCGCACACAATTTGGACCTCTTAGCCATCTCTGAAACCTGGCTACATGAAGCCTCTGGTCCCGCTTCATCCTTAGTCCTACTACAAGGCTACAACATCTACCGTCAGGAACGCCTACACAGCAAAGGAAGTGGAGTTGCCCTCATTGCCAAGGAATCCCTTCTCCTATGACAGGTCACCAACTCCTTCAAAGGTAACAACAATGTTTTGTCCAAAAAATCGAATGAAACTCCAAATAATCCAAGACAATGCACTTAGAGCTGCTCTCAACATTCCCAAAAGAGAACACATATCTGCCGCCAGACGCGAAGCCCGTTGGCTCCCCATCAAAGAACGCGTCCTATTTGAAACTCTCGCCATCACTTACAAGTGCATCACTCACACAGCCCCCCCTACCTTTCCTTGAAAGTAGTAAGAACGGGCAATTCCAAACCCACAAGAACACCATATTTCCACAGACTCCTAATCTCCAGAGTCAGACGAGCATCCTGCATTCCGCAAAGCACTCAAAACCTGGTTGTTTAACTAATCTCTTCTTGTACCCCAGCTCTGTGCTTCACGCTGCGCACTCATGTTCCCTGTAACCAACTGAATTGTGTACACCTCATATGCTATGCCATGCACCACTGTAACTACTTCTTGTACCACTGTAACCGATTCACCTACCGTTGTTATATCTTGAAACTCTCTGTATGTACCACTGTAACTAAGGAGCCTATTTACCTCTGTAACAGCGACATGAAACCTGCGGGCTGTTTGTGCTCTATACAAATAAAAAGAAAACATTAAAAAAAAAGTACTGCTTGTAGTCTGGTAGATTGAGCCCCCCCCTCCTGGGGCCGGCTCCACAAGGTTGCCACTGAGACCCTCCTCCTCCCTGCACCCCATAGCAATTCCCCTATCTTCTCATGTAGCATCTTAAAAAATACCTTCTTAATGTCATATAGGATATTAGTGAAGTAATAAATTAACCTCAGGAGTATGACCATTTTACAAAGTGCTCCCCATCAATGAGATCGTACATTTTTCCGGAATTTGATAAATTCCCCTATCCATGACAATGCCCTGAATGTTTTGTACACAAATACGCCTCCTCCATATCATGGAAAATCTGCATTCCCAGATACCGCAACAATTCCCCTTCCCATCTTATCCCCAATCCGGGAGGGCAGCTAGTTTGTGGTGGCGAAGACCCCCCCAACGAGAACAGCAGGGACTTTTCTATATTGATGCAGAAGCCCAGCAGTATCTGGAAGTTCCCCAGTGCCTCCAGCAGTACTGGCATATTGTCCCTCGGGTTCCCCACATATAACAATAGGTCATCAGCATATAAAGAGACTATTTGTCTCGCCCTCCCAAGAATATCCCCGCCTCACTCATCTCCTTACGGAGAAATCTTGCCAACGGTTCAGTGCCATGGAAAACATAATTAGTGAGACCGGCACCCTTGTCGTGTCCCCCTACCCAGTGCCCACTGCTGTGACACCGCTATGACACCCCGTCGTTCACCCTCACCATCGGTCTAGTGTATAAAAGCCGTAGCCACCGGCAGATGTTAACCCCAAACCCGAAAGCGTCCAGTACCCAAATTTGCCATTCCCGTTCTAATGAATCAAAGGCCTTCATCATGTCGAAGGCTGCCAATGCCATTTCCCCATTAATCTCTTTCACCAAGTTCATCACATGATGCAGGCAGCATAGGTTAATTGTTTTATTCTGTCGCTCTATGAATCCACACTGGTCCGGATGCACCATGGTCAGGGCCACCCTTGACAGTCTAGTAGCTCAAATCTTTCTGGGAATCTTTGCGTCAACATTTAGTAATGAAATGGGGTGATAGGATGCACAGTCCAGGGGGCCCTTCTGTTCTTTTAATAAAACTGGTAAGATCGCCTGCTGCACCCAGGCGGGGAGAACCCCTGTCTCAAAGGCCTCATCATATACTCTCTTAAACTGAGGAATCAAGAGGACCGCATATGTACAGTAGAACTCCACCGGAAAACCATTGCTTCTGGGGATCTACGCTTCCCCATTGTTTGTATATTGGATTCCTTGACAGGCCTGCCAACCTCTCCCTAATGTCCCCGGACAGGACCAGCAATTGAATCAAGTCCAGCAGTTCGTCTGCCTCTGCCTCTGCTGCCACATACGTCCCCTCACTTGCATACAGATCTTGATAGAAATGCCAGAACGCCTCCTTAATCCCTTCCTGGGTGCTGTTAAGATCTCCCAAATCCTGTCTAATCTGCATGATCATTCCCGGTGGATCAACCACGGAACCTGCCCTGCCCTGCTTATCCCCTTCCCTGTGGAGTCGCACCTCCCACCTGCTCCCATTAAATTTCGATAGCGAAGCCTGCGCCTCCCGGTAAGAGGACAATGCCTTCGCCAATTTTCCCCCTACCCGCCGCCACTCTGCCATTCCCCTCTCCAGATGGTACACCTCCTCTTCTATCTACCGCAACACATCCTGTAATGTCCGCCTCCCCAGTTACCTTGGCTATGCAAACTACCCTGATTGCAGCCTTAAGGGCTTCCCACAGCATCCCCACCATCTCCACTGACCCTTCATTAATCTTGAAGAACTACACTATTGCTTCCCTTCGTGTTTCTTTGAACGCTATATCCTCCAGGGCCTCAATTTGTAGGCGCCATAGCCATACCGGTGGTCTCTGCCGCAGTCCCCGCAATCTTGACACCAAGGGGGAGTGATCCGAAAAGGAGTCTCCCCAAATATTCCGTACTGTCAAACAAGTGTAAATCCTTTGCCCCCACAAAAAGATAGTCCAGGTGGGAGTAAGAACCATGTATGCCCGAAAAGAAAGAATAGCCCCTTCCTTGCCCATGTGACTCTCTCCACAACTCCACCAGATCCACATCCCCCACAACCCTATGCAGTGATGCCGCCTGCTACTTCAGTTGACCAATCCTCCCTGTGCCATTCAGTTCTGAGTCCCGGAGACAATTAAACGCCCCCCATATGAACAACCCTTCCCTGTCTCCCCCCACCAGATCTGGTACTGAGGGGAAATAATCTTTGTCGTCTACGTTGGGCGCATAGGAATTGACATATTGACATAGGACATATTCCCCTCCCATCCAATGCCCACAAGTACCACCGTCCTTCCAACATAATTGTGCAAACACCCTGTCCATCTGGATGGGAACCCCGGACGCCACCCAAATGAAAACCCCTCTAGCGTACGATGAGTAAGACGTCCCCACCACTGCCCCCCCCCTCCGTCTTCTAAGGGCGTCCAAGTCTTTCCACACCATATGTGTTTCCTGTAGCACTGCCAAGTGGACCCCCTGCCGTTTCAGGAAACCCTTCACTTGCTGACATTTGAGCCTCTTGCCTAGCTCTCGGACATTCCAGGTCCTGATTTTCAAGTGACCCCCCACCCATAATGGCCCTGTTTTACTGTTCTCTCCCCATCCCACTGCCGTACTGCACCATCATCGTCATCATAGTCTGCACTGTCAACTCAGTCACAAACCACAGTAAACAAAACACATTTATCCCAACTGCCTGTGCAGCAACCCCCCTCCAAAATAACCATTAGCCCCTGGGATACCGGTCCACCAACCTTTAAAACTGTAGCCTCCCTTCCCCATGTCCCCAACTTCCCCACCCCCTCCCCCTCCAGCCTATACCCCGCTCATAATAAACAACCCCTCCATAACCCTTCCCCCTCTCCCTCCCCACACTCCCAACCCCCTGCCTCCCCCATCCCTCACCCCCCAACTATGTGACGGCAGCCATTACATCCACCCACCCCCTTCTCTGGCAAACAGACAACCGTAGGTTTAAGGGCTTGCAGCCATCAGGTACCCGCCCTGCCCGCTTAAAGAAACCACATCACTCTCCCCTCCACAAATAACTGATTTACAGCCCACAGTACCCTCACGCCGGTGCCTCCTACAAGTGCATTCTCAGCCTGCCCCGAGCGCATTCAGTCCCCAGGGTGTGGAACTCCCTCCACCCACTCCCTTTGTTGTCCTAGTTGTCATGCTGACGACTGTAGCCAGGCCCACACCTCCTGGGGGACATGAAGAACCAAGATTTGCCCTCCACAATAATTTGCAATTTATGATGTAAAACATCATATATTTGATATTCAGTTCCCAAAGGTGCCATCACACTGCATCAAATGTCTTCTGCTGTTGCTGCAGCTCCAGAGTGAAGTTGGAGGCAGGCTTACAGGGGTGCCGGAGTAAACCAGAGCCTAGTAACAGTGGTGACGAGGCAGGACACCAACCCGGGCACAGGCGGTGAGGGGCAGTGAATTTTTCTTCTTTGTTCTCCGAATTCCGAATGCCACAGAGACGGTGGTGTCCTCGCAGCTTGGCCGCAATTTTACACACGTGCTGAGAAGGGTCGCAGCTCAGTTCCAGAGTGCTCGTGCGCCCATCTGAATGCAATTTTTGGATTCCTTGATGAGGGGACTGCTGATGCTGCAGATCTATTACTTTTGAAGTGTTTTACACACTTTCATCATGTCAAGTGTGAGGTGAGGAGCTGGGGGAGGCCTACCATCTTTGTTCTGAATCCCTGGGCGCACCCAACTCAATTCTGGAGCCACTAGTGTGGCAAGGAAGTTCCTTCTTTGATTATTCCTGGCTGTTTTCATGCATTGGTGAAGGAGGGCTACTGTGGTGAAGGCCAGGTGGCCCTGTTCCTCAATTTTTGGACAGTTGAAGAAGGTGCCTGGGAGGGCATTTTGTCTGTGTGGTGGTGGAGTAAGTCATCAGAAGTATTTGAAAGGGGTACCTGACAACATCATCACACTCAACATCAGTGTGCAGCTGTGCCTGGAAAAGCACATCAGTGAGTTGCAGCCCTGGTTTCTTTTATGTAGGGTGCCTGTGCGCTCGCTGCCATGAATGCTGACGGCCATGGTGATGCTGTGCCTGCTGCTCCTCAAGCACCACAGGTGCCAAGAGAACAAGGGGCACTGACACCAATGCCCGAATTCGACATCTCGGGAGGCCCATCCAGCCTGGGACCGAGATGGAGGATGTGGATCGACAGGCTTGATATGTACTTCAGGGCCACTGTGGAGACGGATGAGGACAGCAAGGTGGCGATAATCCTGTACTCGGCAGGACCAGCAGTTCATGAGGTCTTCCAGTCCCTGCAGCCTGCAAATGCTACCTCCGCCGCAGCTCAAGATGCGCTGCAGGAGTACTTTATGCCACTGGCCAATGCAGATTATGAGCGCTTTGTCATGTGTAGTGCCCGCCAAAAGGATGACGAGTCCCTGGAAAACCTCTACGCAGGCTGCACCGCATATCTCTGCCGTGTGTTCTGGGATAATGCGGACACAATGATATGGAACCAGCTGATACAGGGGTGTTCGTCCGGCAAGTTGCGCAGGCAGGTTCTGCGAGAGCCTGGAATCACACTGCTTCGCATTCTGGAACTTGGATGCTGCCAGGAGGTGTCCGAGGTGAGGGCGTCAAGAATGGAGGCGGCTGTGCACCCAGGGGAGGTGGAGGATGTGTGCGCGGTGGGCTGTGGTGAAGGTGGTAGAGGAGCGAGACGTCCAAGCAGCAATTAGAGGGACCAGAGTGCAAGAGCCATGGACTTGTGTACAAAATGTGGGTACGATCTCCTACACCCCGCTGAATGCCCAGTGCAAGGAAAGTCATGTGGATGCTGCGGGGTGCTGGACCATTACGCCCGATTGTGCAGAGCTCCGATGCCGGTGGTCGTCCCAAGGGGACCAGTGAGAGCGGGATTTTTTAGACAACAGCGCCTGCCCAACTTCACCCAGATCAACCAAGGCGACGACAGTGCCCCTCACGAGGACGACGATGAAGTGATCATTTTCTTCATCTCAAGAGTCAGTGCTCTGCAGTCCACCAACAGGAGACAACCACGATGCCTGGTGAAGGTAAATGAGTCCGCGGCCCCGGTGCTGGTGGATACAGGGGCATCTGTCAATGTCATGGCGAGGGTGCATTAAGATGCCATGGTGGTGCCGCCCAAGCCACAGAAGCCAAAAGCAGGTATCTTCACAGTTGGCGGTGAACAACCTATCCCGCTGGCTGGGGCATTTGTAGCCAATGTGGAGCATGGGGGGTCGTCCATCAAGGAACGGTTCTATGTTAGAATGGTCAGCAGCAACACCCTGTTGAGTTGTGCAGTGGCAGAGGCATTGGGCATTGTGAGCTTTGCGTATGCAGTGTACGTGGAGGATGTGCAGGGGCTCTTGATGAAGTACAGCCGGCTGTTTGAAGGCATTGGCCACATGTCAGGTGATCCGGTGAGGCTCCACATCGACGAGTCGATCCAACACGTCACCCTGAAGCACCAGCGGGTTCCGTTTCATGTGCGGGACCTAATGGATAAAGAGCTGGATAGTTTGGTAGAGTTGGACATTATCGAGAAGGTTGATGGCCCGACCCCCTGGGTGTCTCCCATTGCCATCTCCAGAAAGCCTAAACAACCAGACTCTGTGTGAATCTGTGTGGACATGAGGCTTGCAAATAAGGTGATCAAGCGCGAACGTCACATCACCCCAACGATCAACGACATTATCACCAAATTGCAGGGGGCGCGCTTCTTCTCCAAGCTCGACCTTCGGGCTGGATACCATCAGGTGGTACTACACCCCGACTCACGATATGTGACAACTTTGACCACACACCATGGCCTCTACCAGTACAAGTGTCTGAGCTTTGGTGTGTCGTCAGCGGCAGAGGTCTTTCAAAACGTCATCTGTGGGGCCCTCACTGATTTGGATGGCATCTTGAAAATCAGCAACGACATCCTGGTGTTTGCGAGGACGGAGGCAGAGCACCTCGACAGGCTGGACAAAACATTGGAACGGCTCCAGACTCTTGGGTTAACACTGCACAGGGACAAATGCAAGTTCCTTAAGAAGACAATTCAGTTCTTTGGGTTTGTATTCAAGGAAGGGGGCATGTCACTGGATCCTCGGAAGGTAAAGGACATTGTGGAGGCACGGCCCCCGGAGAACGTATCAGAGGTCCGAAGCTTCTTGGGAACGGTCACATATTGTGGCCGGTTCATCAGGAACCTCGCGTCCCGGTCAGAACCATTGCACGCGTTGACTAAGAAGGACGTTGCGTGGCAGTGGGGACCCTTTGAGCAGGCTGCGTTTGAGGGTGTGAAGGAGGCGCTAACAGCAGAAGACACCATGGCCTTCTTCGACCCGGCCCTATCATCAGAAATTGTGGTGGAGGCCAGCCCGGTTGGTCTGGGGCGCTGCTCATGCAGACAGATGCCAATGGTGAGGTCCGGCGAGTCACCTATGTAAGCAAGGAGCTATCAGAGACAGAGCAGCAGTATTCCCAGATCAAACGGGAGGCCTTGGCGGTCCTATGGGTATGTCGCCACTTCAGTCTATACTTGCTAGGACGGCTGGTGACCGTGGTCACGGACCACAAGCCCCTTCTGCCCATCGTCGTCTAAGCCTCTGGCCCGCATTGAAAGGTGGATGTTGGCCCTGCTTGAGTGTGGAATCTCCCTGGTGTACCTGCCTGGCAGCAACAATGCCACCGACTATCTGTCTAGACACCCACAGTGTGATCCAGAAGGACAAAGTGACATCAGTGCGGAGGAGGCCGACAAGCATGTCAGACTAGTGGTGGAGGCGGCTACTCCTGACTCAGTGCCTATCCACGAGCTGGAGCAGGCAGTGGCTGACGACGAATGCTTTAACATCCTGAAGGCAGCCCTTCAACAGAGCTCATGGAAGTCGGTTGTGGACACGTTGGCTCCGAGGACCCAGGAAGCAAGATCAGCGCTGGAACAGCTGTGGAGGGACAAGTACGAGCTGGCGTTCGTGGAGTCGGGGCTATTACTCCAAGGGGACCGAATAGTCATACCGCAGTGCAAGATCACCCAGGTCATTAAGTTGGCACACCAGGGAACTGCCAAGACCAAGGCTTGCCTGCGACAGAAGGTGTGGTTCCCAGACCTTGAGAGGCGGGTCGAGGAGTTTATTGCAGCCTGTGTGTGGTGCCAAGCGGCGTCCCCAGCCCAAAGGGTGCCCCTGATTGAGACCATGCTAAGAGGGACCAAACCCTGGGAGATTGTCCCCGCCGACTTCGGGTCCACGGGCCGGGATACACTCTTCCTGGTGGTCATAGACGATTGGTCCAGGTATCCAGAGGTCGAATTCATTGAGTCCGTGTCATTCGACAAGGTGGCTGTGGCGATGGAGAAGATTTTTGCTACCCACGGTTTGCCTCAGACTTTGTGTTCGGACAATGGTCCACCATTCCAGGGGGACAGTTTCACCCAACTGATGGAGGAGTATGGTATCCAGCACCGAAAGATCACTCCTCTTTGGCCTTGGGTGAACGGTGAAACTGAACAATTTATGAAGACGCTGAATAAGGTCTTCTGCATCGCTCATGGCCAAGGACATGGCTTGCAGAGGGCTTTATACCAGTTCCTAAGGGAGTACCAGGCCACCCGCATGCATCTACCGGAGTGGCCCTGACTGAAGCCATGTTCAGGAGATGTCCCAGGGGCCTTATCCCGGAACTGGGAGAGAGAGAGCCGGCCGTCATTGACAATGCGCAGGTGGAACGGGAGAGAACCCTCAGAATTGAACAGGATAACATCAGGAGAGGACTCAGGCCCCAGCAGCAAGCCCCGGGGATGAGGTTCTGGTAAAGAACCGGCACCCTCAAGGCAAACTGTTATTGGCATGTGAGCCTGGTCCGATGGACGTGGTGGCAGTGCATGGCTCCATGGTGACTGCTTTAGATGAGACTGCCTCTGTCAACCGCAATACAAGCAGAGAGGCACCCCCGCTTCTCTGGAAGGAAATGCTGTCGCCTTACATATCGAACCATAATGTACTTATGCATTGTATTTATCATTATTTTACTGTCAATAACGAACGAGAATAGTCAGAGAAATCAGGCCAGATGTATTGCAGGAAGGGACTTCAATGATGTACCGGACGAGGGCGGTGGCCTGGCCCATCCGCCAAGTTCCCCAGGTCGGGGGAGCACAGGTGAGGAGGGCCTGATCCGGGAAGCGAGCAGGAGGTATCCCCAAAGGGTGGGGAGGAGGAAGCCTGCCCACCTGAGTGGCTATGGTTTGGACCCCTAAACTGGTGGTACCAGCCCATGGACTGGAAAGTGACTAAGGAGCGGGGGGGGGGGGTGGCTGTGATTAAAGGGGGTGCAGTGTGTTTTCATACCTTGTGTGTACTTTAGTAATGTGGTGGCTGCCCCTTTAAGGGCGCACACACGCTGCAGAGTGACGTTCACTCCGCCGCACGTGGTATAAATAAAGGGGTGTTCCTGGCCGCATCAGAGCGACCGGGGAATCCGAACCGTACGCACATGTCCAGTGAATGTCTGTGTGTGGTGGGGGGTTCACGGGGGAGCCGGAGGAAAGCGGAGCCTTGTAAGAGTTTGGAAACCTGTAGACTCCATGCTCTTTGCCAGAGACCCGGAGAAAAGAGTGAAAACCCTGAGTCTTCGGGCTAAACCCGGAAGTTAGGCAGGTATGACTGCTACACACCAGTGCTCCGCCGAGGCAGCCCCTCTGGACGCTGCACAATCTTGCTGCGCAGGGTCTCTGCTGTGCCACACTCTCTCACCACCTCATTCATCCCTCCAATACTGCACTCTCTGCTCCTGGGGCCTTCACTGTCTGAGCCCGGCGGCGGCCATCTTTACCTCGTCTGCTTGTCTCCCGCACCTCGGGACTTCTCAGAGGTATAACTACAATAAAAGCCCACCTTCAGCCCCCAAAATACAGTGGCAGCGTCGTGGGTTATTCCCATCTCATCTTTGGTTTTTATGCAACGTAATGTGGTTTGACTGCTTTAAATCAGGATTTCTGTGGGTGGCCACGGGAGCACCGGCAATTCAAGTCTTCATGCCATGCTCACTGGCCACGCCCCCCCCATTACTTGTTATTCTGAAGCTGTGCCAGACAACCCATCAATTTCTTATCCAACTTTTATTACTGGCTTTTCAACTATTCATAGTCCGAACAGAGGACGTGCAGAAAAATAGAGACAGAAAAACTTGCCCGGAGTCATGCAGAGGTTAAACGCTTGAATTAGAGCCACGTGAACAAACGAAACATGACACAGATCCTATGGAAAAGACATTGACACATGTAGAAAGCACAAATTACTCATGAGACCGCTAAATAAATGAAAAAGCTGCAATGCCATAGCAAATGTAGAAATGTTCCCTCCAAAAATCCAAACTAAACCAAAACGTATCCTCCTAGCCCATACAAAATGGGTTAAACTCTGACCTCTTTGGTGGAAGTATTTAGGTTTCTCTATGATCTGTAGGAAATGGAGCCCCTGTAATAGCCAACCTCAATCAGTTATTTCTGCCTACCAATCATTGTCTTCAGGGAATCTAGCTTTTTTCCTAGGATTTTCCCATGAACTCAGTCTTGGGGGTAATGGTGTTAATGCATGGTTACCCCTGTCAATGGTGCCTAGTGGCATAGCCGGTAACGGTGGCTCTGGTGGGTTGCTTGACTCAAAGAAGGTGTAGCAAGGAAGGAAAGACGTCCTAGGTGCCGATTCCCTTTTTATTAGTTTGAAGATGGAGAATAGAGCCTACCACCCTCTTCAACTTGACAGACTTCTTTTCCCCCCAAACATCCTGACACGACACTGCCACATGGACCATCACAAATATCTGCCAGGAAATAAGGCATGTCCTCCTCTTTTATAGCAAAACATGGGGGTGAACCCGCCCATAAAAGGAAAGAGTGTGGCCAGGTGGCAAGAGTAATATTAGGCTGGCATGCTCATGGGATTGAGCATGTAGGTTCCTATCATTGAAGACAATAAAGAGCGATGGCTGCAGGTGCACATTTCATATGTAGCAGATGCCTTATAGCCATACTCGCTGTGGTTTGATCTGGTGATTTACTTGTTAGACGCAGCTCTCGTTTCTCCGCAGCAGGTGCATTGAGACTTTGTATTCTCCCATTGTTTTGGTATTTCATGAAATGTAAGCTTTTGTATGTTTTTATACCCGTCCGTCACTTTAGGTGCTAACAACGCGGTTAAATGTCATGTGATGGCATCGAGGTCAAAGGTCATATGACATTGCTGCCTGTGATGTCATTGGGGGAAGGATGTCGCTTCTGCTACCTCTGGTATTTTGGTAAAAGTATGTCCGTGCCGCCCCTCAAAGACCAGATCTTGCAGTCTTTCAGATAAATTAGTAGATCATACCGAGGGAAGACTGGAGGGACTGCATACTACTGCAGCACATTATTTAGTCAGGTGAGCAGAGAGGAGAAGTTGCCTGACTGCAAGATGGCAGAAAGTCTCCTTGATGACCTTGTGTTGCAACCCCAGCCTTAGGCAATCCAAATGCCTGATTCTGAGTAATGCACAAGTGCTGCAGCTCTCCCACTTACAATTACATGCCCTCTTAGCATATAAAAGCATTGCCTGCGGACAGCAGATTTGGAGGTTAGGAGAATGTTTGAGAGCACAAAGAGACGGAGAGAAAAGGGAGAGGTTGGAGCAGAGATTTTAGAGATCAATGAGTAGAAGAAGAGGGGTGACACTGGAGAGGTTGGAGTGGAACGAGAGAGAGACTGGCAAGCAGGAGGAGAAGCGAAGAACAAAGGCAGGGGAGAAAGAGGAGATATAAGACCCAAGAGTAGAGCAAGAGAAGTAGGAGGTGAAATATCCAAGAACAATGGCAGGACAGGAGTAGGTGAAAGGTCTAAGGGACAAAGAAGAGGTGGAGAAGCTGAAACAACTAAATAAAAGGGAAGTAGAGGAGAGGAGGCAAAAGAGCTGAGGAGGATCAGAGGTGAAACATCTAAGGAGTGGTGAAGGAGAGGAGTTGGTGTGAAATAGAAAGGTAGAGACTGAGGCGCAAAATGAGGTAAGAGGCAGAGACTTAGGGGATACGAGGAAGATGGGAGAAGAGTCAATAAAGATAAGGTAAGGAGAGGAAGTGAGCAAGGAGCATCTGAAGGCAGGGAAGGATGGAGAGACCTCGATACCAGGAGAGAATATACAAGAAAAGGGACTAATGGGGAAAGGTAGACAGCGAGAGTAGAAGGTTAACAGACAGCCAATGGCTAGAGACCGAGACCAGGAGGAAGAAGAGAAACAAGTCCTAGATGGAGGAGTAAGGCCACAGAAGCCTTTCAAAACGGGGCCTCAAACTCCCTCCCAAGCTGGTGATGCAAGCAGGAAAGAGGAGAGAAGATTCCTGCTTAAGCCCTAAATTCAGTAGACCGGTCTTGAAGATGAAAGAGGAGGGTAATTAGGAGGATAATGTCTATAGTACCCTGGGTCTACCTCTTGTTGCAGTGTCTGATGCCTGACCCATGTTGGACCAACCTAGGTTACTGGGCGAGTTCAAGAGGCCCCAGGCATGACCTTGATGTCTTCAGAAGTGGCACAAAAAAATAGAACTAAGAAATAAGTGCTTTGGACACTATAAATCCTTGGAGACTGTGAGTGTCTGGGCTGCCCAAGGCGGGGGAGGTGATGGGGGCAGTAGGACATGAGCAGAAAGGACTGAGGACCTACCTTCTAGGAAGTGAAGGATCTGGTGGGATAAAAGCATGCTTCTTGTGCAGTTACAAACTCCATGGCCCTGAACCCAGACAACCCTAATTCCTTATGTAACCATAATGAAGTGATTAATGAACTTTCAATCAGTCATAAGCCAACTCTTGATCCGACATAAATATCACAGGCATCCCAGTACCTATACAAGTATCCCTTGATGTTATCTGTATAATAGGGAAGAAAAATGAGTGAAAGCTGTATATGAAATTTCCACTGGACTCCCAGCTGCAGCTCGGTGAAGGGATCGGAAGTCAGAAAGCCCATGAATAAAATGTAGTGGGATGCTGAGGGCAGGTGTTCTTGAAGCGCATAGTTTGGACTATGCAGCCCAAGCCACCTGGAGCACCGTGTTTTGCATTTGTACCCTCCGAAGAGGCAGAAAGGCTGGAATCTCTGACAACACTATACCAGCAGAGCAGAAAGGATACTATGCCTGCTGTTTTCAACTTTAACTCTGAGGTTGCTGTTCTTCCTCCCGTTGCCTGGTGAGGATAAAAAAGTATGCGAGCCGTGCAATCATACAGTATACTGAAAAATCACTGCCTTGAGATGAAACTGCGCTTGTGGCGATAACAAGGGCTTACCACAAGCCAGCTCTTCTGACTTGCCTGTAGGGGTAGGTTTCTGGCCTTAGGGAGCTAAAAAATGGATGGGAACCACTACCCTTAGTAATTGTCTCAACTACCGCTCCTGTGTCATGGAGCTTTCTTCTATTCTTTATGGGTTCTCCTGTGAGACAATCCTGTGTCTCGATTTGCTCCCTTTGCTCTTGTTCCTGTCACTTCAGCATGATATGGGAACTGTTCCCTATTGGACCTACCTTCTGAACACTGTGTACTGGGGGGACCCCCGGCCGGCCCATAGAGTCAGGGTTTGCTCCGCAGTACTTTAAGACGAGATAGCTGCACCTTTGAGATGGATGGGGGTGCGGGTATATTACTCCGACACCAATCAATAAGGACAACTCAAGTACAACTCAAATGGGGAAACATGGACATCAGCAGTGATGCAATAGTCTGTCTCGCTTCAACTCCCTCGAACTTCATACAAACAGTAACATTTATACCCAAAATTCATCATCATTGATGTGTAACACTCAAAAGTTAACATGCAATTCTATTGATTAGGAAAAGGTAACTTTACTATAGGTACTATATCTGTATATGGTAACGGAGTAAGAGGATATGATAAACACTATCAGGTGGGCGTTTAAGCCCTTCCTTCTAACATTACTCTAGTAGACGTCACTATGAGTACGACATCTCATTGGTTTTACTATCTATAGGACCCTAGATTATTTAGTCCATTGTAATTGGATTGGCTTCATCCCCATGCATAAATGTCCACTTTACTTAGCAGCACGCAGAATGGTCAGCCAGGTGCAGGATGCCCAAAGATTCACCTGGCCTCTCTTCAATCAATCATTACTTTAGTGACTATGTGTCAATTAGTTGGCTGTGGTCGGCCTCAAAACTGTACCTTCTTGTCAGAAAAAGTTATGATATCTCTGTCTGGGTGGCAGCTAGGCATAGGTGTGAACCTGTGCCTCTTCTTGCTCGGATGGTCATGTGCTGCTCACACCATGAATCTGCCTAGTTTCCTTCAATTTGTGCATTTAATTCTTGTTCAGCTTGCCACCTGCCTGGGCCTCCTTATCTTGGCCTTCCTCAGATAGGCTGTTCTGTTCTTAAGTTTCGATTCCGCGAAGCTACTGTTCGCTCCTTCTATTGGTCTGACCTTGGCTCCCCAGGCACAAGTTGCTCTTGCTGAGTTTCGATTCAGCCATCTCTTCTCATTTTAGCTGGATTACGAATCCTGTCTTGTTTGACCTCCAGTAACCTGAGTTAATTCTGCTTTTGTGTACTTGTATAGTGTGCTTCGTTGAGGTAGCTATGAATAGGTGCAGCTTGCTGCGGTCTATCTTCTACTAAGCATAGCAAGCTGCACTGTTTCCTTAGCTTTCTTGTGGTTTCAAGCATATGTACAGGCGTTTAACTGGTTGAATGACTTCATCCTGCTTTACAGCTTAAGTTTCTTTATATTTCAAAATCGTCTCTCCTTCTAGGTTCACGATATCCTTATTCATGGCATTTCATCTCTGTGTGTCATCTTTGGGTCATCTTATCTTCTATCTGCATGTCTGTCTGGGCCTTAGTGACATCACCATTTGTCTTTAACTAAGGCCTTTTGAGTTTCTTCCGGGACAGTGTTTAAGCAATCTTCATTTCGTTTCATTTGCTGGTAGGTTTTTCTCAATGGATAACTTACTGTCCATGGTTGTCTGGTTATTGGTATTTCAACAGGTATTGTTCTTCTGATGGGCACTGGGCAGAGCCCTACTGCGGCTCTCTGCTCGTTTTTTTGCTCATCATACATCACATATCTCAGTGTGAACGTTCCTGGTACTTCGAAATGGGCAGCTGGAGTGCAGGCTTAATTTGGGACCTCCTCTTCACTCCCCCCTCTGGTCGATCCATCGACCACTTCTGCTTCCTCCTTTGGATTCATCTTGCTTGGATCTCCTGTATTCATCTTCACTTCATCTTCTGGGTTCATCCCCTCTTTATCTTCTGTGTTTGTACATGATGGTTTGAAGAAATGTCTCTTTGGAGTCCATATTTTGATCACTCCTTTCAGGCTGCCTTCTCTCTTTACATGTTCGTCTTTGTTCCATGTCATCAGCTGACATTGTCCATTTGGGCTGCAGTAAATCCATTTTCCTTCATAATTTCTTTGTTTCCTGGGATAAAGAAACTTTGTACCTTCTGGTGTGTGCTTGCTAGCCTTCACAAATTCTCTTGTTTCTTCATCAGTCAGATCTCTGGGCTTCCATCCTGGTTTTACATTACTATGGCTTTCTTTGCAGTTTTCTGGCATTGCGAGATTATTATCTTGATGACACAAAATCCTAGTCATTTCATTACTAGCAGGGCTCCTAGGAACTTGAATGTATCCGCCATCCATTGTGGAACCCATGAAAACAGTGATCCAAACCAGCTGTCATCATCAACTTTGTCGGTTTCATTTATATGGTTCTACAGGTTTGTCAGCATACTTATGGCCTCTGTTAAAGTTCCTTTTTCTTCGTCGTGAGAAGGTATAAATGTGCAACATGATTCTACAATTTTTGCACAAACTCCTCCATCCATGGCTGTGATCATGTCAAATACACATCTGTTCTGGAGAGTCATCAGTCGGATGGCTCTTAATTCTTCCTTGATTGCATTGAATCCTTTTATTGTCATGTTGATGGTCTGCAGGAACTCCCATCTGGTTATCTGCAACCATTTAGTATTTACTCCAACTTGGATTCATGGCATGAAAATCGTTGTGAACACTGATGAGGTGAGGCTGAACAGCCTGTGTTCATTTGGGATTGCATGAAATGCTTCTTCTGATTTGGCGGAAAAGTAATTTTCTCTCTTCATTCGAGTTATCAGTTCCACAGATCTCCTCTTCCTCAGGTGAGCATCTGCTTTCGGGAAACTGTCAATGTTCAGGTCACTTTTTGGGCTCACTAATGCTGGAACGTGGATATTCACTATTGTGCATAAGCCTCCACAGTTTTCCGGCAGTCTGATGTATGCTTTGGGTCCACATACCCAATAATGATCCATACTCACTGCGGTCCCATGAGTCATTCCTGGAGCCTCAAAAATTCATCCACAGTTTTGATTCTCCCCCATTTTTCTTGTGCCATTGTTCCTGAAGCACAATTTCAGACTTTCTAGTGGCACTATCTGCAGGGGTCCTCCTCTGTCTTCGACCCATGTCAGTAGTTTTGTAAGATTAGGCCATAGTGGTTTGCACAGTCTTTGTGAGTTTTCGATGGCTTCCTTGCAGGCTCGAAGGACCACCCATGCTCGGCAAATCACCACTCCTTGCTCCCAACCATCTGGTGAAAGTACTGTTCCCCAAATCTGCATTTGGCCTCTGTTTTTCCAAATTTGAGCCTCTTCTGGAGTTTTCCCTTGGACGTTCAGTCTCTGGTTTACTTCCCATCTTATTCCTGTTCCTTTAATTCCAGACTCCTCGTACCTGATCACATGATTCCTAGTATGGGCTCTATTTCTCGTCTTAATGTCCTGGGCAAAATCATCTTCATTGGGATACGCTGTTTCAGTTGCCCATATCAATGAGGCATCACTTCCCATGAACAGGCCTCTAGTATTGCACATTGCTATGTGTGAGAGACAGTGTGCTGTTGGTACATCAATTTCTACAGCCACGAAGATCTTGGACTTTCCCATGCTGTACGGTAGGAGTGTGCAAACGAAGCATTCCCCTTCAGATTTTCGTCTTCCAACTTCCTTCATGTGCTGGTACCAAATGTTGTTACCTAAGTGTGCTGTGCTGTCCAGGTAATCGTTCAGTTCGGTGTCGTCTTCATGCATGCTTCTCTTGGTTCTTAAGGTTTTCATGTAGTTTGCTATTACTACATCTCTGAATGCATCTGGATGTTTCTTTCTTTCTGGAGGATGATTCTCAGGTATCCTGGCCCATGGTGCAGGCTTCTTCATCTGCACCATTTGAGTGGACAGGAGTCTAGCAGCTCTTTCCTGGTCCTCATGCATCTTTTCACTGCTGCGTGCAAATGCCCATGCCAACCAGCCTGACACTGGTCCGGTATATGGCTGTATTGTGGAACTGGTACTTGTCCTTTGTGTTGGAACATATATGCTGGGTAATGCAGTCTCTGTGGTTTTATTTTTCAGTTCCTCATGTAGTTTCCTCGCTCTGGCTATGTGTGGGAATAGTAAGTCTACTAACATTTGTGTCTTTGTGGAGAGTTTTTCTGAGGCCGCTTCTGTTTTCTCAAGGGTTTCAGATATCACTGCTTCTGTTGGTCTTTCTCTTAATTCTTTTTGTTTTCTCCCACTATCTCCTGTGAAGGTGTTTATGGTAGGCAGTCTCATCTTCTCTGCTGCTTTCATTTGTGGTTCTGCGGTCATTGACCCTAGGCCTGTTTCGTGTGCATTCAGTGTGTGTGTGCATGTAGCTGTCAGTGTTTTTCTTCATTCATTTCATGCCGACCCTGTCTCCGGCTTTCCTCCTAATTCGTTACCATAAGTGTGTGTATATCACTATTAATCACGTTCATTGTAAGTTCATTTACTCTACCATCAGATTTTCTAGGGGCTGGAATGACTATAGGGTCTGGGTACTCTTGTGGGTTTCATGCATGTATCATCAGGTGGGTGCACTGAAATTGGAACGCTTCGTGCACCAATAACAAAATGCAGTTCTGATCGTTATTGACAGTAAAATAATGATAAATACAATGCATAAGTACATTATGGTTCGATATGTAAGGCAACAGCATTTCCTTCCAGAGAAGCGGGGGTGCCTCTCTGCTTGTGGGAGGACTAGGTTGCTGCTCTGGGCCCCCATCTCGATCATTCGCCAAATGTCAATGTTAATATTTCCTTAACCAATATTGTCTTTCAAATACTACGTTTGCGAGTGTTAGATGGTTCACAAGTGTCCTCCCTCTTGCCGGCGACGGACTGCCTCTTATTTCAGGATCAGTTCCTCTGTTAGACTATGGGATAAACAGATTATATAACACTTCAGTGAATTCTTTTACTGTGCATGTTCAAAGTAGGTCAGCTCCCAGTCCACCCCTCGAATCTGCTTCAGTCCTGAGGACATGTTGGACACTGGTCAGTATGAAGAAATAGGGAAAAGTAACAACAAATATAACACATGGAGTTCTCGACTCCGCTCCCTCGATCTGTCCCTCGGCGGAAAGTTTCCTCAGATAATCTCTCTGATGGTTGGAAAGTTCCACTTGGAGTATGATTCCATGCAGGAGCATTCCCATCTGTGCGACATTAGCTGGATCTCTGATCAAGGTGAGGACGTCAACCTCGATAGGTCTCCCCACCCAATTCTGGAAAGTCAGTAACTAGGCGAAAAAGGACATTGTGCGCCAATCTGCTGTCTTCTGTTGACAGGGACATTAGTCCTGTCTTTGCTTGTTTCAGGGTTATATCTTTTTTCCTTGATGTAAACAATGTTTGCACTGTCCGGCTGCGTGGAGTGCGACCAAAATGATTATCTTATTCAAGAGATGGCTCAAATGTTCAGTGTTTGCTGGATCTCGAAGAAATGTTAGTGTATCTGTCGTTCTTCCAACAATGGTTGTACAGTCTTCGATTATGCGAAAGAACAGTGTGTTGATGAGCTCATCTATTTCCGCCTGTGTTGGGAGCATTGAATTCTTTCTCACTGTACTCGGGGAGTAGGATGAATTGTTTGGCAATGGCAGTAAGCAGTTGTCTTATTATTTGTTCGTTTTTAGGATCTTGGAGAAAGTCTGACACTTGTGAGCCTCCCTACCAATGACGGGTATGATCTTAGCACAAGTTCAGAGTAGGTGACTAGGTCCTTCGTGATATCTCTGCTGTGGGACACCGTAAGTTATTTCAAGTAAAGTCTTGGTATTGAATGAGTCGGGATACTGTATTTGTTTTCAATGTAAATATCCTCTGTCAAAATTTGTCATAGTTTGTTTTTCATCGAGGCTTAAGTGTGCCTCAGTTCAAAGTTCAAAGTCAGCAGACTTTGTTGTGGCTTATATGTGCAATTTCGTTCTTCACCCTGCAACTAGGATGCAGAGAATGTCCGGTTGTGTGTCCTTATCCCCCTTTTTTGCTTAGAGGAATGTCCAAAAAGAAGCCACAACCTTTTGCACAAAAGTTCTTTGTCTTTACTTTGCTGGTCATGCGTCCTTCTTCGTCATGGATCTCGTCTGCACGTGCTGTGGTTCTTCCCCGTTGTCTGTAGTCTCTTCGTGGTGGGGTGCAGGCAGGGGGGTTCCTCCGACGTATGGCTTGATCTCACCCAGGAAGCTCTAAGCTCTTCTTCTTTGTAGCTTGACTGTAGATGGAGTAACGTCTTCAACTGTGAACGGTCCGTTGAACCTTGGCTCATCCCACTTTTTCCTCACAATTCCTCACGAAGACGGCGTCTCCAGGGAAGATGAGTGGAACACATTGGGCTTCATTCCAAGATTGGAGGTAGTCATGGTGCTATTTGCACCATGACTGCCCCCAATAATGGTACCGGCACCAGTCTCGTTCAGTGGGGACTTACCGGTGTAGTCCGACCTTTGCGGGACCGGTAAGTCCCCATTGAAAAAAACTTTCCCCATTCCCATTTGAGCCCCCATAGGTCTCAATGGGAATGGGGAAGTAGCTATTAACGGTACCGCAATTTGCAGTACCGTTATTGGCTCTGATTTCCCTTAACGGGTCCCGCCAATAACGCCTGGTCAGGTCAGGTGTTAAAGGAGGGACCCGCTAGGGGAACTCATAGTAGGGTGGTAAGGGATTACCGGCACCGGTCTCCTTACCGGCGCCCGGTATCCCTTACCGCCCTACTCGTAATGAGGCCCATAGACTTTGAACTGGGTCTGTTGCAGTGTCTCCTTCTGTGTACTGTGCTGCGCTCCACCCTTTTCATCGTTGCTGCAGCTGGTCTGAAATTACAGTAAGGCAAGATGTCATGCAGTTCAGATAGTTTTGCATTTCAGACCCTAAAACCTCTCCCATTGACTGGGCATCACAACTAATTCTATCTCGGGTGTTAGGGGAGTTCTCATTCTTCTTCCAGTGGCTATCTCGTGTGGCGTTAGATGATGGTCGGAGCCAGGTTGGTTCCGAAGAGCATAGAAATCCAGTGGCAGGCAGTGCAACCATCCCTTCCTTAGAGTAAGCTTCAACTGGCTATCCTTTCCTTTAAGAAGCCGTTGAGCTTCTCACAGATCCCATTACCTTGTGGATGATACGCCGACGAGAACTTGTGCTTTATACTAAGCAGCAAGTTAATCTGTTTGAACACTGCATTGACAAAGTGAGGGCCATTATCTGATCTCATGACTTCGCACACCCCCCACCTGGGGAACACTTCCCTCACTAAAAATGTGGCCGCACAGGTAGAGTTTGGGTGTGTACATGGACCTGCCTCTATCCATCTAGATACAATTAAGTATCTGTACCCTTTGCATACTTGAACCATATCGACGTAATCGACATGCAAGTGCTGAAAAGGCCCATTTGGCCTGGGGATGACTCCTCTCATAACGTTTAATGTGTGCCCACCAGTGAATTGCTAGCAGATTATGCAGTTCACCATAAAGAATGCAACATGCTCAGCTAAGTTCGGTATGAACCAGTCTTCCGCAAGCATTGCTGCTAGATTCTCCTTTGTCATATGCGCCGGGTAATGTAACTGCTCAAGCGCTAATTTTGATAGGGCTACAGGCATTACTGGTTTAGCAGTGCTGTCTTGTCACCACAAGCTGTCAGAGGGGTTTAAAGAACACCCTCGACGTTTCCACAGGTTCTTCTCGTCCTGCTGCGCGTCCCCTTGGAGTTCCATTACTTGTGTTTGCCCAAGATCGTTGTAGGCTACAGATGATGTTTGTGCAACCATCATTCTATCATTGGTGCACGCCACTTCCACTTCCATAATCGTCTGACTTTTGGATGACATACGCATGGCTTCTGTGTCTGCTGCTTTGCTTCCGCGTGAGACAAAATCTATCCCCTTGGTGTGGGTGGCGCATTTCACGACCGCTATGCCCACTGGGAGTTGTAGTGCCTTAATCAGCCTGTCCAATAAGGCTGCGTGCTGTACTGGCGTGCCGTCTGCTCGGAGGTAGCCCCTCCTTTTCCAGTGTGCTAAGCCTTGGTGCACTGTTGACGACACATAGGCGGAGTCACTGTACACAGTTACTTCCTGGTCTGCGTGATTCTCAATGGCAAGTATCAACGCCAATAATTCTGCAGCCTGTGCTAAATAGTGAGATGGTATTCATGCACTAAGAAGCACTCGAAATACTCCATTTGCTGTGTGTTTTATCACAGCAACGCCTGTAGATCTTTACCCGTCATTTTGAACGGTTCTCGAAGACCCGCCAATGAAGACGATCTCTCCTCCTGCCAAGGCATTTTCTTTCACCCTGGGGATTTCATCATAGAATTCTTTATAATTTGCGCAGTTATGTATCGGCTCTCCCTCAATGACTGGCTCTGCGATGAACATAGCTGGGTTTACTATTTTACATCGGACTATTTTAATCGATGGGTTTGATATGATCACTTCATAAGCAGAAGCTCTCTGGGATGTCAATGTGGCCTTTGGTTTCTCTAAAATGGTAAATAATGAGTGCTCGACGTACAACGTCATGGAGCATCCCATCACAATGGTTGTCACCTTTCCTATTGCGAACACTGCGGCAGCTAAACTTAAACTTTGTTCGCATGGGAAGTGGCCTCTCATTACTGGGTTCAGATTCCCACTGTAATATGCCAGGGGTTTGTACCCCAATGAGGTTCTTTGAGTGATATGATATGGTATTTGTAACGCGCCTATACACAAGTGTTTCAAGGCGCGACGAGGCAGGGAGGGAGGGAAACAAGGGGAAGACAGACAAACGATCCTACTAGGCCAGGTGTCATTCAGATCGCGCAAGTGCAGAGGTAAGGGGAAAAGGAGGAAGTGCAGGGGGAGGAGGTGGGGGGAAAGTGCAATACAAGGTAAGTAGCGTAAGAAATAATAATTAATAAATAATAAATAAAAAGGGCCAGCTGGTGGCAAGTGCGAGGTAAGTGCAGAGCAAGTGCTGGGAAGGGGGCTGTAGGGTACAGTGACAGTCCCACAGTGCACGGGGAGCCAGGGAGGCAGTGCAAGTGGAGAGTGGCTGGGCCCTGGACCGAGGTTGCTGAGAGTGGCCCAGATGCAAGTTTAGTGCTGAATTTAGTGGGGGGTTAAGCAGGTTTAGCAGGGGAGAGGGAGAGAGAAGGCAGAAGCGAAGAGGAAGGTTTTGAGGTGCTTCCGGAACCGGAGATGGTTCTCCTCAAGTTTCAGGGAGGCAGGAAGGCTGTTCCAGAGGGAGGCCCCTGTTGCGGAGAGAGATCTACCCCCAGCTCGTTGCTTCGAGAAGCGGCTGACCATGAGGGAGTTGGAGACGGATGAGCGAAGGGCTCGTGAAGGAAGATATTTAGGAAGAGAGAGTTGAAGGTATTTAGGTCGCTGGCCCCAGAAGGCCTTGTGGACAATGCAGAGGGTTTTGAACTTAATCCTCGCAGCCACTGGGAGCCAGTGAAGGGATTTCAGTCCTGGAGAGATACGGTCCCTGGGCTTGAGGCCAAGGACAAGTCTCGCAGTTCTGTTCTGGATAAGTTGCAGAGGGCGGAGAGTGGAGGCAGGCAGATTAAGATAGAGGCTGTTACAGTAGTCCAGCCTTGAGAGAACCAGGGCTCGGGAGACAGTGAGCTTCTGGGGGAAGGAGAGGAAGGGAAGAATACCTCTGAGGAGGTGCAGCTGGTAGTGTGACTTCTTAGAGACGTCAGATATATGAGGAGAGAAGGAGAGTGTGGAGTCGAAGATGACCCCGAGGTTTTTAGCCTTGCAGGTAGGGGCAGGAAGGGGGCCAAGGGAGGCCGGCCAGAGAGCTGCAGGGAAGGAGGGAGTGGGTGTGCCGATGAGTAGAATCTCAGTCTTACTGGCGTTGAGGCAGAGGTCATTGGCGGCACACCATTCCTGGATAGCAGACAGATAGTCGGAGATGAGGGAAGGAGAGGAGGAGGCCGAGGGTAGCCTGAAAATGAGCTGGGTATCGTCGGCATGGCACTGGAAGTAGGGGCAGAGAGCGGCGATGCGGTGGGCAAGGAGTGCCAGATACTGGTTGAAAAGCCAGGGAGAGAGGTTGGAACCCTGGGGGACACCACAGGTGGAGAAAAAGATGTCAGAGAGGAAGGAGCCCATTTGGACCTGGGAGGGTCGACCGGAAAGGAAAGAAGTCAGCCATGCCAGAGCCTGACCAGTGATACCCAGGTTATCACGGAGACAGTTGAGCAGGATGGCATGGTTGACAGTGTCAAAGGCAGAGGAGAGATCGAGCAGAATGAGAACACAGGGAGTGTTGGAATCGAGGTTCAGGAGCAGGTCCTCACGGATGTTCAGGAGAGCAGTTTCCGTGCTTCTGGCCGCTCTGAAGCCGGATTGATGGTCATGAAGATTACCAACAGATTCAGCATGGAGGTTAAGATGGGAAATGGCCAGTTTCTCCAGGAGCTTACCCAGGAAGGGAGTAATGGAGATTGGGCGATAATTGGCCGGGCAGGAGGGGTCGGAAGAGGGTTTCTTGAGGAGGGGGTGCACAAGGGAGTGCTTGAGGGGGGATGGGAAGACTCCAGAGGCGAATGAGTGGTTGCAAAAGACAGCCAGGGCAAGAGCCAGGGAGTCGATGTGGTCCTTGATGGTTTTGGAGGAACAGGGGTGAACCTGTTTAGACGAGGCTTTCATAGATCGGACTTGTCTGGAAACCTCATCAGCAGAAAAAGGTGGAAAAGCAGAGAAGGAGGGCGGAGTGAGCACTGCCATCATGACGCTGCCATTTGTGTGTGAAAACAGGTAAAAGTCCTCTGCATGATTGGGAATTCCCAGAACTGGAGCTGTGCAGATCTCCCTCTTGAGTTCAGCAAACCCTTTCTCCATGGCCTCAGACCATTCAATCTTTTCTTTCGTCACTTGGGCCTTCTTTAGGGCCTGAAGTAAAGGGTTAGTGTAGGAGCTGTAGTCGAAGACCCATGCCCTGACATAGTTGCATAGGCCTAAAAAGCTCTGCATCTGCTTTATCGTGTGCGGCTTAGCCATGTTCAATATGGCTTCAGCCCTTTCTGGGATCTCTTTCTTTCCTTCATGTGAGATTAGCTGGCCTATGTACAGCACTTCCTGTTGACAATAGTGTAACTTTTCCTTGTCAACCTTATATCCTTTCTAAGCCAGTATAGTCAGTAGTCGAATAGAATCGTGCCTACATTGCTCTTCTGTTGTGCTGCAGATTAGGATGTCATCCACATATTGTAAGACAACACTTTCTAGTGCAATATTGCTCAAATCCATCTGCAGGACTCTGTTAAAAATAGACGGAGGATCACAGTATCCCTGTGGCAGCCTCCTGCTTTTCAGACGCATTTGTCTGAACGTAAATGACGTCAGATCTTGTGAGTCACGATGCAACGGGATTGAGAAAAATGCATTTTTCAAGTCAATCACCCTGAAATAATTTACCTCAATGGGTATATTGCATAATATTGTAGCCGGGTTTGGGACTTAAGGGAACTCGGCCTCAACAATATCGTTTATCGGCCTTAGATCTTGAATTAGCCTCCAGGACCCCTCCCCCCTTTGACTTTTTGACAGGATACACTGACGTATTACATGGTGACTCTGACGTCACTAAGATGCCCTGGTCCATCATGGCAGAAATTGTCTTAGAAATCCCTTCATCTGCCTCTCTGGACATGGGATATTGTCGGGCTCTTGGTAAAATTGCTCCTGGTTTCAGTTTAATCTTCACTTCTCCAACCCCCTTCAAGAGACCCACATCATAGGGTCCGGTAGTCCACACTGCGACAGGCACTTTAGCTATATCGTCATCAAAATATTCAGGATGTTTAAGCGCCAACATCATTTTCTGAGGTACTTCTCTTTCAATCATCTTTACCCAAAAGGTGAGACTTACTTCCACCATTGTCTCTCCCGTTTCTGTTTGTTCTTCAAACAGATTGTCATTGGTAACGTCAGTCACTCGATATCCTTCTTCAATGGCAATTATTGTGCACCATTGTCTGCCTTCATCATTATAACCGTCAACCAAGACCACTTTGCCTCGCACTGCAGCTGAGTGTACCATCAAGGGAAATACTTGTCCCTTCTCCTCATGCATAGGTATTCTTGGTCTGAATAAAAACCCATCAGGGGTTCTCATGATCCTGTCTGCAAGGCCTGGCAATCCCGCCATAAGCACTTGCATGCAATATGCAAAGATTTCTGGCTCTAAAGGTATGGCCCTCATGGCTATGTGTCCTGAGTAAGCTCTAATCATTTCACATACATTTGAGCAGTGCATTACTGGAGTGGAACATACTATGCTATCCTCCGTGAACGAAATTGTCATGTTCAACTTTGTCATTAAGTCTTGACCCAAAATGTTTACTGGGGTCTGACGTGAATACAATAAAGGTACATTCATTTCATACTCTCCTATGGAGACTGCGAGTGCGTCTGTAAAGGGAACTCGACTGTGAGCTCCTGTAAAACTCTGAGTATCTATGGCCTCGCCGGACAAGGAAAACTTGCTTTCACGTATGCACGAGGGTGTCACACCCGTGTCAACTAGGAAGGAATATTCTTTACCCCCTATAACGACATCCACCTTATGTTCCCTATGAGGGTGTGGTGTCACTGATAGGATAGAGCACATCAGGGTTCCCAGTGAGCTGTCCTAGTTCACATACAAGTTTGGCCCACTGTGCACTTGTGGATTTCCCCCATTCCCATTGTTACTTCCCCTTCCAGGGTTCATGGTCTGTGATAGTTGCAGCAGTGCCTGTTGGGATTGTCCTTGTGGAAAATTCCCCATGCTTTGTGGTTGCGCCCCTTGTTGCGCTCCTGGCGCTTGTTGCTGCACAGTGTGATTCTGTGCAACGCCCTATTGTAAAACTGCAGGTGTATTCGCCATGCCTGCTCCTGTTCCTTGGCCGTTCTGCATCATGCCTTGACTTCTGCATGTGCGCGCCAAATGCTCTGTCATTCCACACAGTCAACATACGGGCGGTGGTCGGATCATGTGCCCATTTGACATATCTTGGTTACCATTTTGCATATTTTGAAAGCCTCCTTGATTATTTTGGAAACCTCCCTGATTGCTCTACCATCCTCTTCCTCTAAAACCTCTTCCCTGTGGGTAAAACCCTACGTTACCCTGATTATTTTGTTGTGGACTAGCCATCTGCTGCATGCTTGATTCAGCTGCACCAGTTAGCATGGCTCCTTCAAGAGAATACTTTGATCATTTCTTCTGCACCAATTTAGCTTCCTCACCCTTTCGAGTTGCCTCCTTTTTGCGATTCTTTTCCTGCAGCGGTCTGCAATAATGTGCGATAGTGAACTGTATTTCAGGCCAAGGTTTAGCCTCAACTCCTACCAATTTCTTGAGTTGGTTCTCCACCGGTTCTGGCAACCCTTGGCATAATATATGGTAAAACGCAGGTATTGATTTCGTCCACGATTCATGCGTTTCGAGCACCCACGCGTCTTGGAAATTCTGTATATAAATTAGCGGATCCTCAGAATCCTTCATTTTTTGAGTCATTATAGCTCCCATATCGGAAGTATCTGGGTAAAGTACTCGTAGCGCTTTCCATACTGCTGCTCTACAATTGTTAAATGGCGCTCCATCATGCGCTGTATTAATTGTGGTTACACCAGGGTAGCCTGCTCGTGCCCACACATCGTCTGCTCTCTTACCAAGTATGGCGATCAGGAAACCCTTGAGGTCCCCTATAGCTAGTGTGTTGCCTCTTGTCATTTTTTCTAACTCATGTATCTACTTTCCAGCTCCCGATGTCAGCATTTGAAGCTTGTTTTTCAAGTTTTCACGATCCATGTGTGGCCATGGAATATATTGTGGTCTTACTCCCCGCTTCTCTAGTGGCGGAAATTGGAACGCATAGCCCTCTTTCTCTTCCCTCATTGTTCTCATGTCTGTTGCAGGGGTAATATTCCTGCATCGCCGTCTACCTGGCAATGTCCTTAGCCTGTCTACATAGGGTGGTGAAGACACCCCCTCTGACCGTGAGATACTTCTTCATATCGGTCAGGCTGCGTGGCAGACTCTGACGCTCTTGGTGCAGACTCACTAGTGTCTGACCATCTTATTTCCTTTTCCGTTGGGAGTCGCCTTTCACTTCTCCTCCCTTCCTCGTTTTCTTCACACTCTTCCCTTTCGGAGTCAGACATTGTCTGTCCCCAATTCATGCAACTTCTTGTATCCTCCTTGTTCCTGCTTATTTCTAATCTATCCAGGGATAGCTCTCTGTTCCCGCTGCTTCGAGTGAGCTCCTCAGTGTCATACAGCTGAGTGCTTTCCAGGCGCTCATCTTCCGCCTCCCCTTGGGGTATTTGTGCTAGCCCCATTTCATCATATATTCTATCGATTGTTTCTCTGATGCTTCTGGTGTCGAAGTCATCAATATTTGCCCTAGACGTGCCTAGTACTGAATCGTACACAGCAAAGAATTCTTTGATGTCTTCCCAGTCTACAACTGGAGCGGGTTTTTTAACCTCTCTCTCCAAATATTCAAGATCGCGTGCTCTCTGTCTTCGCTTACATTCGATATCGTCATCAAATTCTTTGCGCTTCCTCGCCTCTTCTCTGACCCTATCTTCTTCCTTTCTCTTTTCATTTCTACGTTCATCTGCCTTTCGAATTTCCTCATCTCTTTGTCTCCTTATTGTTCTCTCAAGTATCCTTTGTTCTTCTAACCTTTGCTGTTTCTGTCTGTCTTGATCGTAGGCTGCTCTTGGGTTGCGATTGAGCTGTTTTTCTTGCTCTTCGCGATATAGCCGTTTTCGTCTTTGTCTGTCTTTCCTTCTTATCCTTTCGTCTCTTAACTCCTTCTCTTTCCCCTTCCTCTGTGTCTAATCTAACCTCTCCTTTTGCCTTGCATCATCAATGCCTTTCCCATCGAGTTTCAATAGCATGGGTCCTCCCATCCATTTGTCATTTGCGAATGCTATCTCATCAGTTCTGCCTTCGCTCCCTTAACATCTCTTCCCTTCTCTCTCCTTGTCGAGAGATGCACTTGTCTGTGCCTGTTCTTTCCTTTCATCATTGCGTCTCCCCTTGTCGCTTGGGACTGCGGAGGTAATATTCTTGTCCTTATCTCTCCCTTGATTCTTGCCACTACTATGTGTAGGTGACTCATATGCGGAGTTGCTGTACCCTGTGGCTGCTTTAAGTTCCCTTAACGGGTATAATCCCTCGTCCTTACTTTATTCGTTTCAGTCGGGGCAGGTGGCGCAGTAGGCATCACACCCCCCCTCTGTGCATACATTAAGTATCCAGTCTTTTTGCGGCTCTTTCTCCTTTAGCTGTTCATACATTTTCCACAACTCGAGAACAGCAAGGAGTTTTTCTAACTTCCTGCCTGTATATGCGGCGTGCAAATATGTCGTCATATGTTGTAAAACGGCTTTAGATAAAGACCCATTTTGTGGCCACGGCATAAACATCTTGTGGGCGGTACCTTTAACCCACTCGGTGCTATATTTCTTTAGCTTGAGTGCTTGTTTTGGCAATTGCTTGCATAAGTGTGCTAATGGGGTTATGTGTTCCATGCTTACATCTGTTCCCTTTCCTCTTATATAACACTTGTCAATGCTTTCATGCAACTTCAACACTTCCTATAAAATGAGCGAGCACCAAATATCGCAAGCTCCAATCCAAATTCTTCACAAAATTTTACACTTCCAATTTGTTCAAAAAACATCAATTCATGTGCAATTCTGTCTCAGCCATCAAATTGCAAAATTTTTAAAACAGTTCTCTTAAAACATTTTCAATACATATGATGTCAAAAAAACATATAAAACAGACATTTAACAGATTAGACAGACACCAGCTGGACACAAATATTTCTGCCTCTAATCATTACCCATTCATGGAGTGTAAACGTACCCCTTTCACAACGTCTTTAAACTTTGTGGTAGCCTATGCATTCCCCATTATGTGGGACTTTGGGTACACGTTTCTTCTGGCCGCTATATTAAAGCGCAGGAATAAGGCGAATTCTCTCACTTCTCAGGTGTCCGCCCTGGTAACCTCTCTCTTCTCGGGTGTAATCTCTCATTTACCCTTTATTACTCTTGAGTCATTATCCCCTTATATATATACAGTCTACTCTACTTCTAACTAAATTTTGTTTTCCCTCCTCCCTCCGTTACCTTTTCCCTCTACTTGTTCTAAGGCATACACTGTTTGCCAAAGCTCTCAATTCTTTTTTTTTTCTTCACTCGCCGTTCGCATAGTTCCTCTCTGGACCCTCTGGATCACCACCTTTGTTACCTCCTCCTTCAGCTTTTCGCTCACTCAGCTGCCCGTAGGAATGGGAAGGGAAGTGTGGGAAAACGGGTCCCTTCAGGCCCTTTCTGCAGACTCTTGCTTACACTACCATTGTCTACGGGGAGCTTCACGGTCTACTCAGCCGAATGGCAAAGGACTTGCAATATTGCGGAAGACCTAGAGTTACTTTATGTTGACGATCAATAGGATTCTTATTTTAATCAATAATCGATAGTCACCAACCATCCTCTGCTACCAAGTGTACTGGGGGAACCCCCGGCTGTCCCATAGAGTCGGGGTTTGCTCCGTAGTACTTTAAGACGAGATAGCTGCACCTTTGAGATGGATGGGGGTGCAGGTGTATTACTCCGACACCAATCAATAAGGACAACTCAATGGTTTGGCAAAGGGGAGTCCATTTAATGACAAGTACAAAAAACGGGGAAACATGGAAATCAGCAGTGATGCGATAGTCCGTGTCACTTCAACTCCCTCGAACTTCATACAAACAGTAACATTTATACCCAAAACTCGTCATCATTTACGTGTAACACTCACAAGTTAACATGCAATTCTATTGGTTAGGAAAAGGTAACTTTACTATAGGTACTATATCTGTATATGGTAACAGAGTAAGAGGATTGGATAAACACTATCAAGTGGCCGTCTAAGCCCTTCCTTCTAACATTACTCTAGTAGACGTCACTATGAGTACGACGTCTCATTGGTTTTACTATCTATAGGACCCTAGATTATTTGGTCCATTATGATTGGGTTGGCTTCATCCCCATGCATACATTTCCACTTTACTTAGCAGCACGCACAATGGTCAGCCAGGTGCAGGATGCCCCAAGATTCACCTTGCCTCCCTTAAATCATTCATTACTTTAGTGGCTATGTGTCAATTAGTTGGCTGTGGTCAGCCTCGAAACTGTATCTTCTTGTCAGAAAAAGTTATGATATCTCTGTCTGGGCGACAGCCAGGCATAGGTGTGAACCCGTGACTCTTCTTGCTCGGATGGTCACGTGCTGCTCACACCGTGAATCTGCCTAGTTTCCTTCAATTTGTGCATTTAATTCTTGTTCCGCTTGCCACCTGCCTTCTCCTTCTTATCTCTGCCTTCCTGAGATAGGCTGTTCTGTTCTTAAGTTTCGATTCTGCGAAGCTACTGTTCGCTCCTTCTATTGGTCTGACCTTGGCTCCCCAGCCACGAGTTGCTCTTGCTGAGTTTCGATTCAGCCATCTCTTCTCTTTTTAGCTGGAATATGAATCCTGTCCTGTTTGACCTCTAGTAACCTGAGTTAATTCTGTTTTTGTGTAAAGTGGACTCGCACTTGTATAGTGTGCTTCGTTGAGGTAGATATGTATAGGTGGCGCTTGCCGCGGTCTATCTTCTTCTAAGCATAGCAAGCCACACTGTTTCCTTAGCTTTCTTGCGGTTTCAAGCATATGTACAGGCGTTTAGTTGGTTGAATGACTTCATCCTGCTTTACAGCTTAAGTTTCTTTATATTTCAACATCGTCTCTCCTTCTAGGTTCACGATATTCTTATTCATGGCATTTCGTCTCTGTGTGTCATCTTTGGGTCGTCTTATCTTCTATCTGCATGTCTGTCCGGGCCTTCGTGACGTCACCATTCATCTTTAATTAAGGCCTTTTGATTTTCTTCTGGGACAGTGTTTAAGCAACCTTCATTTCGTTTCATTTGCTGGTAGGGGTTTCTCAATGGATACCTTACTGTTAATGGTTGTCTGGTTATTGGTACTTCAACAGGTATTGTTCTTCTGATGGGCACTGGGCAGAGCCCTACTGCGGCTCTCTGCTGGTTTATTTGCTAATCATACGTCACATATCTTGGTGTGAATGTTCCTGGTACTTCAAAATGGGCGGCTGGAGTGCAGGCTTTATTTGGGACCCCCTCTTCAACTGTGATACAGTACTGTGGTGATTTGGGAGCTCTAAAACCATATTTTCCATTTCACTTCCCTTCCAGATCCATTTTTAGTTTTTGGCATCCAGCATGCTTCTTTATTCAACAGACTATGCTTCCCAGTATGCCTTGCCCACAGCTTCCTCTCTACGCTTTCAGGACAAGGTTGGAGGATAGGAACAACTGTGGCTGACAGGAACTAGCAAATAGCACACCTGAGCCAGGTGATCAGTAGCCAGCTTTAAAAGCCTCTGTTTGCTTCAGTCGAGCTCTGGCCATTGTTGCAGTGTTCTGGTTTGTGGACGGTCCCTTGTTCCTTGTTTCTGGATTTCAACATTAGTGTGATTATTAGTGTCTCTGCTTCCTGTATTCCCTTTCTGTACTCCTCTGTTTTTCCGTAAGCACCTTCCATTGCTTTCCTGTTTCTGTGCAGCCCAGTTTGTCTGAGTTCGATAGTACTTTGACCTTGCTCTGTCCAGCAGTGCAAATGTAATCCTTTAGATATCCCTCATTGATAGAATTCCTATTTTTTTTACCATTTTTCTTTCGTTCCTAGGGTTCGGAGGGGGGTTTGGAAGTGTAATTTCACTTTCCCTCCTGCTGTTCCTTGACTGCCTAGGGGATCTATTTCTGGTTTTCCCTTGCACATCTCGGTGTCTTGTTGTTAGATGTCCTTCGCTGTTGTGCCCAGCTCCTGTGTGAGTGCACATGTTTTCCTCACTATCCTGTAAGCACTATTCCTACTTGTCAAGAGTCTAAGTTATCCTCCATTTGCTATTATAGTTGTTCTGGGTCCATGTTTGACCAGCAGGGTTTGTGAGCTTTGCTGGCATTCACTGTGGTGTTTCTCGTCTGTGTGAGTATTGTCTTTTAGTTACCTTACATAAACCATGAAGGATGCCAGTTGACCGAGCTTCTAAGTGCTTACCTCACATCCCTTCCATGTACTTGTATCACATTCTACAGGCGCACTCTGTATGTATCCTGGTTGCTGAGTGCATGTTGTTTGATACATATCTACTCAGTGTGTGATCCTGTGCTTATTTCTCTCACCATATTCATTGCCATTGGTCTCCTCATGACACCCTGCCTGGGGGATGCGCTTTTCTCAATATGTGTCTACAAACAAATGCAGGATGTCGCTTCCACTTGTTTGGACGTTAATCCTCCTGGCTCCTGGGATTGTTGCCAACTCTAGCCTGACACAAATGTATATCTCCAGTGAATTTATGCAACAGGACACTGGCCTCACGCAACAACATTCACAAAAAATCACTTAAACTCGATTTTCAAGCTAAACGTCCAACAAGAAAAACACTCCCCAACCTTTCAAATGCATGTTAAAGTATCAGGCTGGGAGACCAATGATGGGCGCAGATAATATAGGTGCTTAAACGGACAGCTCACGCGGAACCCCTCCTCTCCCCAAGCCATACAAATTGTGCTTAATCATTTTGTCTAAATTGCCTCTTATCGAAGCATAGTCACCCTGGAGACAGAATTGTGGCCCCTGACGGAGGCCATGCGCATGGAGTGCAGAGCTTCACTCTGACTTTTGTGAGAAGTGCTGGAGACCATGGCAGCCTGGTGATGCAGGGCTGACTGGAGGATCCAAGTACTAAGGGTCTCATGCGCCCTGCTACTGCCATATTGCGTATGTTAGTGTCTGTGGCTCGGGCTACAACCAAAAGGCTAGCTAGCCCCAAGTCCCTACCAGAGGCGTTGCTAGGGGGAAGGAGATGAGGGGGCTATAGCCCGGGGTCTTTTGGTTGTAGCCCTGGATAGAAGCTCAGGGACTACAACCAAAAGGCTATAGCTAGCCCCGAATCCCAACAGTCCCGACATTAGCTTATCCCCTGATCTTTTCCAGACCTAGCAACACACCTGGTCCCGACATTAGTGTATCCCCAGATCTTTTCCAGACTTAGCAACACCCCTGTGGGGGAGACTAGTGTGGAGAGGTGGTTGGCTATGCTGGACACTTTAGGAGGAAGCAGGCCCCTCCAGAGGTGGGGACTGGTAGAGGACCAAAAGAAGGGGCCTCTCGTCGGGCGGTGGAATAGTGCCTGCAATTCTTGAACCTATTTTTTGTCCTGGCTATAATTAGACTTACTGTCATGTGGAATCGGCAAAATATTTAAAAACGCATTGAGGCTATAAAAAGATGTTATCAGCTATAAATGTACTTTATGTCTACTGCAATGTGAGATGTATTATAATATGGTTTATTGAGTTATTAATTAAATTGAACTCTAGATTATATGTCGATTGCGTATCTTAACTATTGTTTTAAAAAAAGAACTGTATGTGGTCTCACTGTATGAGTTTTTACTGAAATAAATAAAATTTGGATTGATTGAAGGCACAGTGAGGCATGTGCAACGCCCCTGCAGTTTGTGGAGCCCCACTCCCTTTGGTTCATGTGCTTAACTCCTCAGAAGGCATTGCAGTGATATCAAGGTGCCCCAAACTAGCTTTATTACACTTAGCCCAAATACGCCCCTCCCAGCTTGGACCCGGTGGATCCCAGTTAGCCCCCCCAGTATCATGCAACTATTTTGCGGAGGTGACCCTTGAGAATTGCCCTGGCCCTATGGGACCAAGTGCCAGGAGAACATAACTGAGCCACTGCCAGAAGAGCCACATGCATTACCTGTATGTGTGACAGCCTTGCATCTCAGAAGCACATAGGAGACTCCCCTCAAGATAGTGGAGAATCCATATGGAGGGAGCTACTAAGACAGACCTAAAGAACATCCTCAACCAGATGAAAGCCCTGAGATCAGACATTGATGTGTTCATGAAGGAATTATGGGGAAGTGTGGAAAAGGTGATAGATAGGCTAACAAGAAAGAGCTTAAACTAAAGGTTTGATGTTGAGCATTAATAGCATAGAAATAACATTCTCTTTAAGGGGTCCCTCACAAGGCCAGAGTCAGCTAATGAATTGGAAGGGAAGATAAAAGGCATACTATGCATACCTTTTAAGAACAGTAGAGGGAACAACATTCTGTTCAACTGGTTACAAAGAGACAGCAGCCCACCAAATGGCCCAAGAACAGTAGTTGCAAAATGGCAGAATTTCAGAGATAAGATGAGCATCCCAACGAAAGCTCTGAAACTGGACACCATTGATTCCAAGGGAACCAAGACAAGAGTGCTGCAAGGTCTCTCAGTGGCAATACTGGACAGGCATAACCTTTGCAAACTTCTAACATCTTGACTCATAGAGTAGGGAATTCAATAGAGATGGGCCTACACTTTTTCATTTACTTTTAAGTTGGTAGGAGAAGCTTTTGACTTGTTAGATGCTGATATCCCTCAATTATTGCGAACGCTTAAAAAGTCATGTCAGAAAGACGTACTAGAAGAGCAACTGATGCATCTGATGCGGCATCCAATAACGCGGTTGAACTTTTCAAAGTCTGCAAGGAACTAGCCAACCCTACTGCGGCCTCCTCCACCATTGCACCCACCCAGGCCCTCTGCTCGGCCCTGGCGGCACACTTCACCTCAAAAACACAGGATATCCTATCCTCTCTCTCTTCCTCACCACCTCATGCACCAACATCTCTTGTTCCACTTGGCCACCTCCACCCTCCCCTTCTTCTCTCTTCTCTCTCCCCTGTCACACCTGAGGAGGTCACTAGACAAGTCCGGTCCATGAATGCCTCCTTCAAGCAGGTGGACCGCTGTCCCTCCCTAACCATCAAGGACAACATTGACTTTCTCGCCCCAGCCTTGGCTGACCTCTGCAACCTCTCCTTCGCCACAGGATCATTCCCCACTGCTCTTAAGCATTCTCTTGTGCACCCTCACCTCAAAAAACCTTCTGCTGACCCTTCCATTCCGGCAAACTATCACCCTATCTCTAGCACTTCTTTTCCTGGGCAAACTCCTGGAGAGGTTGGCTATTTCCCAGCTTACCCTCCACACTGAATCTGTTGGCTGCTTTCATGACCACCAGTCTGGCTTTAGAGCATCCAGAGGCACGGAAACTGCTCTTCTTAACACCTCTGAAGATCTGCTCTCAAATCTTGATTCTAACTCTCCCTCGGTCCTCCTCCTACTCAACCTCTCCTCTCCCTTCAATACGGTGAACCACAGCATTGTGATAGCACATCTCCGTAATACCATGGGCATCACTGATCAGGCCCTGGCGTGGCTAACCTCCTTTCTCTCCGACCGCCCATCCCAGGTGGAACTGGGCTCTTTCCTCTCTCCTATCACTCTCTCTACTTTCAGTGTCCCCCAGGGATCTAACCAATCCCCCTGGTTTTTCAATGGCTATATGGCCCCCTTGGCCTGCATGATAGCCACCTTCACCTCCAACTTTCAGTGTTACGCAGATGACATGCAGCTCTCCTTCAGGCTACCCTCTGCCTCTTCCTCTTCATCACTCATACCTGCCTGTCGGCAATTCAGTCATGGTGTGCTGCAAACAACCTCTGCCACAATGCCAGTAAGACAGAGATTGTCCTCACCGGGACCCCTGCTCCTGTGTTCCCTCTTTCTCTCTGGCCAGCCTCCCTTGGCCCTGCGCCTCCACGTACCAATGAGGCAAAAAACCTGGGGGTCATCTTTGACTCCACTCCTCCTTCTCGCCGCACATCACGGACATCTCTAAAAAGCCCCACTACCAACTCACCTTCTCAGAGGTATACTACCTTTTCTAACCTTCCCCCAGAGGCTCATCGTCTCCAGAATGCTGGCCCTCTCTAGGCTGGACTACTGCAACAGCCCTCTTCTACCCTCCGTCCTCTTCAACTCATCCAGAAGAGAACCGCGAGACTTAGTCTTTGTGCCAAGCCCAGGGACCGCATCTCTCTGGTGCTGAAATTCCTTCACTGGATCCACGTGGCTGCAAGGATTAAGTTCAAGACCCTTTGCATTATCCACAAGGCTTTCTGGGGCCTGGGCCAACTCTACCTGCAATGCTCTCTTCCTAAATACTCTCCTTCCCGAGCCCTCCGCTCGTCTTCCCCCAATTCTCTGCGGGTGAACCGCTTCTCCAAGCGGAGACTTGGGGGTGGGGGGGAGGGGACCTTTATCCTCTGCAGGTGCCTCCCTCTTGAACAGCGTAGATTCTGGAAACTCCTCAAGACCTTCCTCTTCGCCTCCTCCTTCTTTCTCCCCCTCCACTACTAACCACCTCATTCTGCTCTCTCGCCTATACTTCTGCTCAGTTTCACAGACTGGCTGCTTGATGTACCCTCAGAGCCTCACAGGGCCCAGCTTTCTTCGCCAGTCTCCTGCACTTGCTCACAGGCCTTGCACTTGCTGCAGCACTCCTGCACTTCGGTTACGACCCATGAGAGTGGTATCCCTCTACACTTAACCCATGTTCTGACAGGACTGTACGCACCTGTCCCTATTGCTCCCCCTCCACCCACTTCCTCTCTGTTTCACCTACATAATCTGAATGTACCAGGTTTAGTAAGATCGTTTGTCTTGTCTTCCCCCTCCCATGCATGGTTGCACTTTGAAACACTTGTGTATAAGCGCATAATAAATAAACAATCAATCAATCAATCAAAAGTCGATGTCCAATACATTATCACAGGGTGGTGCCCAGAGGATGATGTTTGGCATTCGAGGTTCCAGAAGATGAACATTGTCTCCTAAAAGATCTTAACAACGCTCTGGAAGATGGAGAAGTCTGCTAAGAGTGGACATAATTTGTAGGTCTGATGAATAGGGAAGTAGGGAGATTTTAGGGTAGAAACATTAGAAGTGTAATGGAGTTAGGGAGGATTAGTGCAAGGGATGCATATACATGTACCTTTCATGGATTGCTTGTGGCTCGGTGGGGGAGGGTGCATTTGTTTCTTTTTTCATCTTCGTCACCGCTGACAAGTTGGGTGTCTTGTCTATACGTTAGGTTTCTTACTTTTACTGAGAGTTATGTTTCCATTTCTTTTGTGTGTGAGAGGGTGATTCCAAGACGGCATGTTGGGAACCGGTTTATATTGCAGCGTTTATTTGGTATATGCATTTAGAAGAAGGAAACGGGGGATGCAGGGTTCAGTGTATGACTGGTGTAGTACATCTCTGTGGGAAATGGTGAATGAAAATTCTTCTGATGGTGGGCACTCTAAATGTCAAAGGCCTTAATTCTCATGGTAAGCGATCTCTTTTTACCAGGCAACTGACTAGAAACAGGCTTATGTTTATCCAGGAAACTCATTTAAGGACAGGGGAGGAATATTGGATGCATCATAGCAGCTTTGAACAGATGTTCTGGTCATTGGCAGTTAGCAGGAAGAACGGTGTAGGGATTCTCTTGGGGGCAGGATTTCAGTTGGATGGGATACAGATTGATTAAAAAAGTATTTGATGGTAGGTTCATGATTATGACAGGGAGAAGCATAACAGAATGATTACACTTGCAGTGCTGCATGTGCCAAATGAAACCCAGACAGCGTTTATTGGTGTGGTGGCTGGCTCGGGATCTGACCCAAGCCATTCTAGAGTAGAATTGGGAATGTGGAACAGGAGGTGGGAGGTGGGTGGGAGTTGGTCCAGTGGTCGGTGTGTGGACTGGTTGTTTGCGGCGGTGTTTCTGCCAATAAACGGACTTACCTGCTATTTTTCTCCATCTCTGCTACTCTGTTTTGGCGACGACAGATCGTGGATCCCCCGAAACGATGCAGGAGGATACTGGAGTGCCGATGGAGCCGCCTTAATTGTAGAGAAGCAAAGTGACCCACGCTGTAGGCAAGTCATATGTGCAACCGAGGAGTGGCTGCAAAAACCCTGCAGCAGGTCTGCGGCGGCGGCTGTCAGTGCTGCTAAATTCTGGGCCTGGTACATTAGTGAATGAGGGTCTAAGAGCTCATGGGTTGGAGTAAAGGACCCACTGGTGTCAGAAAATGTGGCGGCCATCTTGGTTGCCAGGGCAACCAGCAGCAACAACAACAATGAAGACGGAGCGGATTACCACATCTTCCTCATCCCAATACCAAGGAAGCAAATTACTTTTTTTTTTAAGGTGTTCTTTAAAAAAAAAGAATAGTTATCAATAGCAGGCAAGGAATTCAAGACCTTCAACAGAGTGTTCTTGACCCAGTGCATCCCAGTGAAGCAACCGTGGTGTTGTTTGGCCCAGTGTGTCCCAGTGAAGAGGCCGTGAAGTGTATTTTCTGAACTTAAACCTAGGTCTGTTCAGCATTGTTACTGCTGGATTGCAGCAGAGATAGTGGGAGGATGTCGGTGACAGTTCATCCTTCTGAGAGTTTCTTGCCAAACCCAGGGGTACCCACTACACATTGGTGTGATTGGAGACAATATAGGAAAACTACTTGGGCGCAGTTGAGTGTGATGGTATGACCCCTATCAAGAAAAAGATGTTGCTCTTGTACTCTCTTGGACAAGAAGGACAAAAGAAATACAGAGAATTGCCACCAATAACAGATACTCTAGGAAGAGGTGACCTGGATGAGTATCAGAAAGCTCTTTAGTTGGACACTTATAATGCACCCAAGACAAATATAGCAATAAATTGTTACAATTTCTATACTCGTAAGCAAGAAGAAAATGGATCAGTGGAGGAGTATGTCAGTGTTCTAAGCGTACTTGCGAGCACACGTGAATTCACTGTTAGGATGGGAACAGATGAACTCATAAAGTACCACGTTCCTATACACACATATAACACAGTAGTTCAGGAGAGATTGTGGATGTGTGGGAACCCCACCTTCGAAGGGACAATTGCGATTGCGAAAAAGGTGGAGCACACACATTTGTGTTACTGAACGATAAAGGAATAGAAAAAGAGTGATGTGGCAGAAGCATAGAAAACTGACTCAGGTAAAGAACAGAATCAAGTGAATTTAATCACAAAGAGGAACAAGAAAGGTAGCACAAAGAAGGAACACCCACAAAAAGAGAGCAAAAACGGGGCCGTGGCCAGCATGCGAGCAGCAAGGACGTGAGTCCCGTGAGCTCCCTCTGGCCGCCCGCAATATCCTGTTCAAATATCCTTTCGATGGACGGAACCGGCCTGGAAAGACACCCGAACTGACCTAAAGCGGTATAGCACCCCTGGGGAAAATCCTGTCCCCCGGACGAAATCCGCTCGGTATCTACTTCAACAAACCCGGAGGCCCCCTGGGCGCCAGGAAATGCCCGCCAAAATGGCCGCCGCGACCAATGACTGAAGTGGACACGGGCCGCCGAAACACTACGTAGAGGGGAGGAGGGACCCAGAGCCAGCTCCTCCGTGCGGGCCTGCGGAACACAAGAGTGCACTGACCCGGCGGGACCCTATATTGCCAACTGGACCTCCGCAGTGCCGAGAGAAGCGACAAGCATTGGTGCCCTGGACACATCCTGTTGCACCGCAACCCTGTACGTTGCTTCCCCACCGTGTGAGACGAGCAGAGGGTACCATGGGCAAAGAGAAAACCACACGGGGCAGCACACAAAGCACCATGGACCAATACGCAACTAGCACCCCCACCACTGCAATGGAGGCGGAACCACCGACGACCTCACCGCCTGAGGCTGGAGACCTGACGCTGAAGGACGTGATGGCCGCCATCGCTACTTCTCGCTCCTCAATGGAGAAAAAAATGGACGGCATCTCAGCAGAGGTCTCGTTCCTCCGACACGACCTCCAAAAGCTGTCCTCTCGCACAGGGGAAGTAGAACAGAGAGTCTCGAACGTGGAGGATGATCTTGGCGGGGTCCACCTGCAACTATCACAGGCAATCCCACGTCTAAAATCCCTGGAGGCACGTGTGGAGGAGGGAGAGGGCAGATCACGCCGTAACAATATTCGCATCTTGGGACTGCCGGAAGGAGCAGAAGGCCCCAGAATGGAGCTCTTTCTCAAGCAATTGCTAGCGGACCTGGCGGCACCAAAATCCTTCTCCAATTTCTTTTCAATAGAGAGAGCCCACCGAGTACCATCAGGGCGTCCAATACCTGGGGACCCCCGAGGACCGTCATCGCAAAGCTACTGAACTACCGAGACAGAGACGCGATACTGCAGATGGCCCGATCGAGAGGCCCGACTACATACAAAGGCTCCAAAATCGCGTTCTTCCCGGATTACACCCGGGAAGTGCAAAAAGCTAGGCAATCCTTTGAACATCTGAAGAGGAAATTGCACTCTATGAACATCAAATAATGACTGCTTTTCCCGGCACAACTCAATATCCAGCATAACGGCACCACGGTGCACTTTACAGACCCAAAAGAGGCCTGGAAATGGGCCGAGACACACATCACCGGGAATTGGGACTCGGGGATCCCGGACCCTGGGGGCAGGCCCAGACTACCGGGAGACAGAGGACGAAAAGGGCGGCTCCCCCCTCGACTGGAACCGAATGGTCCGGCTCAAGGAATGGAAAATTGATGCATTAAACCAGGATGTACACCCAGCGAGACTACACCAGGGCACGCGCCAGATACGCATACAAAGGTACTGTGAAATCCTGTCCACACTTGGCCGTAAAACCGTCTAAGAGACATGTTGTAAAAAGCGGGCCCCTAAGAACCACCACCTACGATCCCGAACTCCGTGTGGATTGTGAACAATTTGGGTGCTGTGGCAGAACGAGCAGAGAAAAGAACATTAGGTAATAGTTATTAGTTAATGAGTTGACTGTCCTTTTGACAGTGTGTTGATTTTGTTATATTGGGCGACAGATGCTTCCAGTTGGGTGGAGTATGGGGTGGGGGTGGGGGTGGGGGGTTCAAAGTTGTAATGTTAAACACCGCAGCAGTTCCAACACACGCATGGCACCAGCCTCTTTACTAACGAGCCACGCAAAACACAGGAGTACATATGTCCCGGCAGAAAGCCACCTTACGCACAACCATGACCAATCTCTGGACAGGCCGCTGTATCACGCAGCATCCCTAGATACCCAACACAGCGTCACTATAGTCATACAGCTCAAATGGCAGGGACCCCCAACATGAACAGAAATAGAACCATCCGGCTGTTGACATGGAATGTAAACGGGCTTGGTAATAGCATCAAAAGGCGACTGGTCCTGCAGGCACTGAACCGAGATTCCCCAGACATAGCTTTCCTAACGGAGACACACCTCGCTGGCACAAAGTGCACACTATTTAAACGCTCGAACTATAGATTGGCACTACACGCCGGTTTCACGATGGGATCGCGAGGGGTATTAATCCTAGTACACAAGAGACTTCCATATATACCCATCACTGTTACACAGGACACGGGAGGCAGATTTGTACACACAACAGGAACCCTCTGGGAACGCACGGTATCAAACAACAGGAAACCTCTGGGAACGCACGGTATCCATGACCGCTGTATATGCACCACCCAATCTGCTAACCTCTCTGACCAATGACATTACGCCCCTACTTGCCACCAACTCTGCAGATCACACACTAATTGGGGGAGACTTCAATGAAGTAATGAATATAGACATTGATAGAACGCATGTAAGGTCCAGAAACCCAGAATCGCACACTAAACGCGCCACATTCACTAATGCTCTGGGGCGGCAAGACGTATGGAGATCATTGCATCCCAACGAAAGAGAATATTCGTATCACTCTGGAGCACATGCCTCACTGTCCCGGTTAGATTATTTCTTCTTACCATTAAGCAATATACATGAAGCATGTGAGGCACACCTACTCCCCAGAGGCATATCGGATCACTCTCCACTCACAATGACGATTAAGACCAACAGATCAACTCCCCCACCCAGATGGAGATTATATGGTTACTACCTAGGAATAACCTTCAGTCCTGAAAAAATAGACCCGGTACTTGTTGTTTCTGTTATAAAAAAAGTTTTTTTTAGTTTTTAATCATTAATTCACAAGTATAAAAACACTTATAAAAGTGTTTGGTATGAGTCAAACCCAACCTCACACAGCATGGTTATAAAAAACAATACAAATCACAAATTATACATCCATATATCCACATACAACAATAAAAAGAATTACAGAAACACACAATAAATGGATTTAACAATTTTCCAAAACCTGAGTGTAATGACTCAGGTACAAACAACTCCCGACATGTTTCAGTTCTTAGTTGCTCAGATGCATGAACTTTCTTCAGGGGAATATTTCAATTTCAAGGTTTCCACCATGCAATCCAAGGTCACAATTATGGGTTCTCACACGCTTCCTAAACCAGGAAACAAACAAAGAGCGCAGTCACCACCCATATATATCAGTCAGATAAGCTCAGAAACAAATTCCATACATCAGTGCAGTTTGTCTAATAAATCACAAAGCACTGATCAAATTAGGACATGATTGCACTCAACCTGTCCCCAATAACAAGCTACATACCTCTTCAATTGGTACCAGTAGCGCCGGTGTAACTACACCAAAATTTGGCCGTTGGCTCCAACAAGTCGAGTCTTGGTTATTCAATAGCTCTCTAGTAGCTGTAGGTCAACTTCAATGCAGCAAACCAGTCAAAACATACATTCCATCACAATCAGACCACAAATATTTCCTCCTTTCACCAGAAAAACACCAATATGTAACCAAACAGCCCTTTTAGCTGCACCAAAGTGTACCAACACCACACCATGATAGTATTCCATGGCCACCATGTGCCCAACACCCACACTCATTTCACTTAGGTATGACAACGCCATAACCTGCACACCCACAGTGGTAAAAACAATACATCGTACCTCCTTTTCCAATGTATGCCGTGTCATTATATATCCTGTTCATCTTAGAAATGGATCAAAGTGGCTGTATTAAAGTATCCAAGGCTAAAAACCTGTATGGAAAGCGAAGCGGAATAACCTCTGTAAAAGTAAACATCTCCGTACCGCTATACTCATTTATTTATAAAAGAATCAAACGGCCCTGATCCAGAACGCTCATCAAATTTGTACCACGTAGAAACTAAATACCCCTAAAGGCATACCTGTGACACGCGTAGCAAAAAATGCTCTGGAACAGCCGTGTCTGCCGTACCAATGTAAAACACGCTGTAAAACACGCTCTACTTAGATTATCTGATCTCGCGTTCAACCCGGAAGTGTGTAGCGTGACATAGAAAGAGGACTATGGAGGCGGTGCCATAGGGAAGGAACACAAAGAAGAGCCTTCTGTACTCGGGACCTACGGCTATTACAATTTACACAAGGTCCCCGAGAGGCAACGCTGGGAGTGTTATACAAATGAAAGAAGGGCAAGAATGCCATACCCGTGAAGGTGGGCCACCGCACGGGCCAGCATAACAGGTCCAATGGCCCAAATGTAAATTAAAATAACCTGTCACCTCAAACGAGTACCATCCTCACGCCAAATCCAACAGTTAAATACAAATGAAAAACACAAATGAGAAAATTAAATAACTGTAGAGTGGCCAGATCACAGAGTCTCTACCAGAATCACACTACCTCCTATACCAAGCAAAGTCAGGACATTCAAAGAATGGCAACCACGATGACGCTGGATTGCATGTGGGACTGCGGAAAACACCCGGACATTTATCCTGCATATAAGTTATACCATAGAATTACACATTACATCAAATATATGACCCCAATGATTGTCTCATGGAAGGTATTACTTGTGTGTATGTTGCCACTCAATTTCTTCATTTAGACCCACAACGTGGCTTTGACATTTAAATATAATTTTCTGTTCAAACAATAACAATTTCCTATCTGTTTCACACTTGGGGCCTCATTACGACCCAGGCGGATTTCGCGGTGCTAAATGCACCGCGAAGCATGGCGGAAAGCCGCCGATAGCGCCATGGGGGTTGGCGGATTTACCGCCCCATTCCGACCTCGGCGGAGCGGTAAATCCCCAATCCCCATTCTGCCCTTCCCCATTCCCATTTTTGCCCCATAGGGTATAATGGGAGTGGGGAAGGAGTTAATTACGCCACCGTAAAATACGGTGGCGTAATTAACAACGAGGTCCCGTAGCGCCATGGTTTTCTCCGGCTGGTAAAACCAGGCGGAGAAAACCTCCATGGCGCTACGGGAACTCGTAGTATGGCGGAGAGGTACGCCATGCACTACGCTGGCGTAATACCCTCTCCGCCAGGGTCCTAATGAGGCCCTTGTTCTTACCCACCACTTTCTTCAATTTACCCATCTCAAATCCTCATGTGTATGCTTCATTTGTGTAAAATGTTTGACCATGGGGGCTGTAAGAATCTGATTCTTCATACAGCTGCGATGTTGCACCATCCGTGTCCGACACTTTCTATTCGTTTTCCCAATATATTGCAATCCACATGGGCACGTGATTAGATAAATTACATTTTCCGTGTTACAATTCGTCATGTCATCAAGGGACCACATCATAGTCGGATTCAGTAAGACCTGTTTAGTTTCTTTTGTATAGGCACACATAATGCATTGTCCAACAGAGCACCATCCTCACCACTATCGACTGACATTCTGGATGAAATCACTCTCCCTACTTTAACTGTGCAACAGCTCAACATATTAGAACAAGAAATCACCCAGGAAGAAATAACCCAAGCAATGTCAGAACTCCAATCAGAGAAAACCCCAGGTCCAAACGGCTTCCCAGTCGAAATATGGAAGAAAATTGGCGCAAATGTAATCTCCCCGCACCTGCTACGCCTTTTTCAACACTCACATTCACTAGGTTGCCTCCCCACAGACCTTAGGAAAGCCACGATAATAGTTTTACCAAAAGCGGATAAGCCGCCTGACAAATGCAGCTCCTACAGACCCATCTCCCTAATAAACTGCGAGGCCAAGATACTTGCAAAGGTACTGGCCAACCGACTACAGCAAGTTATACACACACTGGTACACCCAGACCAGTGCGGGTTCATGCCGGAGAGATCCACTAGACAGAATATATACAGATTACATATGGCACTACTGGAAAAAGTACCTGAGCTGCAGAGCCCCCTGGCCTTGCTTGCCATAGATTTTGAAAAGGCTTTTGACTCTGTTCACTGGGAAGCAATTTGGGCGATTATGCAACGAATGGGCATAGGACCGTACTTTATGAGCTGGTTCAAGCTGCTATATCACCTTCCTGAAGAGGTAACCAAGGTAAACGGGCATGTCTCAAATCCTTTTCGGCTAGGTAAGGGCACAAGACAGGGTTGCCCCCTTGTCAGCTTTGATATTCGCATTAGCGATCGAACCTTTAGCAATCCTACTAAGGTCCACACAAACATGGAGTGGATTCAGATGGGCAGAAAACTGGGAGGACAAGGTGTCCTTATACGCAGATGACCTACTATTATACCTACAGGACCCACGTGACTCTTGCCCTATCGTGACGCAGCTGCTAAAAAGATACAGCAGGTTCAGTGGCCTCCGTGTCAACTGGTCGAAATCCATACTGTTCCCAGTGAGGCAGATAGACAACGCAGTACCAGATGAATGCCCATACCGCATAGAAAGGAAGCAATTTAGATAACTAGGCATACAAATTACACATAAATTGACAGACTATGTGGCCAAGAACTTACTCCCTATAACGTTAAAGTTCAAAGATGATGTCCAACATTGGATGTCCTTACCACTTACATTATTAGGATGAGCGGCACTTTTCAAAATGATGGCCCTCCCCCGCTTTCTTTATATACTGCAAAATGCCCCACTGCCTGTTGCGACCAGCGAGTTTCATAGAATAGATCAAATACTCAGGAAATTGCTATGGAAAGGGGGAAGCCCACGCCTGTCACTCACAACCCTACAAAGATCCATATGGGAAGGCGGAATCGGACTCCCTCATCTGCAAACATATTACTGGGCCAGTCAAATGGCAATAATAAATGATACACTACATGGGGACACCACACTACTGCACAACAGAATGCCGGATTCCAACCCACAAGAAAGACCCATCATGAAATACCTCTATTGCCCAAAAGACCGGGCTGCAGCCCCATCCATGCAGACACTTATAACTCTAATATGGGCAGATACTCATAAATACTTAGGCTGGGACGGGAAGCTAACCCTAGCACAACCACTATGGAATTATAAACATCTCCCAGAAGTGAACAAGCTCCCTAAATGGCGCTCCTGGTCCCAACTAGGCATTACGAATATAGGGGACGTAGTGAGAGAAAACGAAATAATACCATTTGAAGCTTTAGCTACCACTTTTACGCTTCCCCCCAATGAACAATACCACTATATGCAATTTAAACACGCGCTACAGGTCCATCTCCCCGATATGATAGACATGCGAGACTACTCCCCGCTGGAACGCAACCTGTTCCCAGAAATAATTACACACAAAGTCACGTCTACCTTATACAGTGCCATAACCTCCTTCGCCACGAAAGAACTATCAGGTTTAAAGGCCAAATGGGAGAGGGATGTGGGCGCCATACTTCCTGAGGACTGGGTGGCTGCATTAATGTTCCCCAGAGAGGTAGCTATCTCCTCCAGGTTCAGGCTAATACAAATGAAGATACTGCACAGAATTTATTACCCGAGGGTAGCACTATTCAACTGGGGGAAAACCACCGACCCACACTGCCTGAGATGTAAAAGGGAGGAAGGCTCCTACTATCACATACTGTGGGAATGTACAGTCATCCAATGATATTGGCAGCAATGTTGCAGCGAACTGTCAAGAGTAATGGGCAAAAGAATTCACATGAACCCCAAACAACTACTGTTGGGAATAGAAGAGGACATCGAGCTAACACGTTATGAAAAAGCGTTTCTATCTACCACCTCTGCAATACTGAAAAGAAATATAGCGCAACTCTGGGGCTCTACAACAGCACCGACTTGTGAGCAATGGTTAACAGATGTGGACATATGTATTGCGATGGAAAAAACAGTGTATACACCCCGGGGGTGTCCTGAGAAAGCTCAGAAAATATGGCAAAAATGGGAAGACGCGCACTGAACAGTAACCTGCATGGACAGACTGCGCTTAAATCCAAGGATTCGTAAGGGACTCAGTTTGCGTAATATTAATGTGGTTAAATGTCCGGTTGAACCAAGCTCCTCTATAAGTGGAACAAGATGTGAAACTACGAATGGGCGGGAAAGGGAAATATTGGTTACCCCGTTGTTAGGGGCTGTATGTTTTTCTTTGTGTTTTTTAAAAAACAATAAAATGTTATATTAAAAAAAAAGAGAGCAAAAACAAGGGTGAAAAGAACAAGTCGTTGGTGTTCTCAGATCGCAAGAAAGGGAGATGCAACCGGTGTGGTCGAGTGGGTTATTTCACCAGCTTTAAAATATGCCTGCTCTCAATCAAAAGTGTTTGCATTGTGGCCTTAAGGGTAATTTTGCAGTCACTTGCCGCTGGAAGAAGAAAGTGTCATGCATTCAAGAAGGTGAAGAGAATGAGAGCTCAGATGAACGCTAGAAGCTAGAGGGGATAATTCTGACATGAAGTGTCCAAGTTGCAAGATCAGAATTGATGGCTTCCAAGTGAAAGTAATGGTGGATAGTTGCTTGCCTTATATGATTTTGTCTGAAGACTGGTTGAAGAAACTACAAGAGGTGGGCCTGAAAAGTACGCGCAGATGATCCAACATCAAGGACTCTGGAGGATTGCCATGAAAGTGTGTTTCAGGCTGTGGTAGACTATAAAGAAAGGTTAACAGTGATCAATCTGTATGTGCCAAAGAAAGGAGCAGAATTTTTAGAGTAGTGGGTTCAAGCAGTGTTGGGAATCAGGCTTGATCCCAGGAGCGTAGAACCTTTGTTGTGTGTACACAACAATGCCACTGAGAAAGAACAATTTTCAGAAGTATTCAACAATAAGGTGGGATGCTTGCAGGGATTTGCTCACAGGATTGTGTTGAAGTTGGAAGCAAAACTTGTGTGCCACAAGCTAAGTCATATTCCGATATCGATCAGAGGAGAGGTGGAAAGTGAACTGGAGAGACTTTTTGAAGGGGGCTGTGAGAAACCTGTGAGATCTGTCATCCAGGTGGACAGGACACGGCCATCGCTATTGGATCCAGTTCCTGGGGGTGGACTAGTGAGGGAGGATCACCTGGATGGGGAGGTCCGTGAGGAATAGGATTGGGACACCGACGAGCGAGACGCTGTATCCCCCTTCTTTTGACACCTTCTTTTGACACCTTTTCCCCATCATACCACACAGGATATTGTAAAATACTACTACCAATGGCAAATTTGAACTTTGAAAGGCTTAATAATACATGGATAAAACGAAGGGGAAAACCAGCAACAGAGGAGTACTGTAGCGTAGCATGGTGCATCTTGTGCTACACTGATGTGGAATCCACAAGGATTCCAGATGGAGAATGTGGAGGTGGAATGCAGGCATTCAAGGGACAGTTGGAGATACAGTAGCAGCTTCCTCCAGAGACTCCTTTCCTATTCCCTTTTATATATATATATATATACTTAAGAGTAACGTTATACTTCTATAAACAATAAACATAAGTCATCATAAGTATCATTTATGTCCTGCGCTTCTTACTACAAGTACGGCCCACATGGGTGCTCAAGCAGGAAACTCTGGGCGATTACCCAAGGGTAGAAACTACTGTAACCAGAAACGCCCTTGGGAAGAGGCAAAGAAAGGTCAAAGTGGTCATGCAGGGGTCTTGTAAAATCCTATGTACCGTCGAAAGTCTTTGACCCGGCAGATGATTGCGAAAACTAAGGGAAGTGAATCTCACATGGTAAAAATGAATACATGAACTGTATATCAGAGAAGTGGCAAGAATGAACCCAGTGAAGGGATGCCAATCTACAGGAGCAAAGTCTAAAAGACTCAAGAAACAGTGTGTTGACAAAAATGAACCCGGTAGAGGGATGTCCATGAGAATTGTTTGTTTCAGGTTGCTGAAAGTTAAAAGGTGAACTGTTGAGTAAAAGTAAGAAAAGCCATAGTGAACCCAGAAGAGGGAGTCTGACATTTGAAACAGGTCTGAGCCCGAAGGAGGGAGATCCAGGGGTGGAAAGCTACAACCCAAAAGTTGATTAAAAAGGAACTGTTCAGTAAAATTGTTGAAAACGATATTGGGTCTGCGCCCGGAAGAGGGGGACCCAGGGTTGAAACCATCACCCAAAGTGTTTTGAAGGGTCAGCTCCCAGAAGAGAGGGACGCAGGGATGAAGCCTACACCTAAAGTGTTTTGAAGGATCATCACCCAGAAGAGGGGGACCCAGGGGTGAAGCCGTCACCCAAAGCAATATTGTGCAGGGTCAGCGGCCAGAAGAGCGGGACCCAGGGTTGAAGCCATCACCCAAAGTCTACGTGAAGCAGAACTTTGTATTGTTTGTTGAACACATCAGGAAAGAGACTTTTATTGAAAAGAGACTTTACCATCAAAGAACCTGATAGCTGGAACGGAACTGTCAGCTCGTGCTGAGGAGGCTTGAGCTGGTGCTGTGCCAGATGGAACAGAACTGTCAGCTCGTGCTGGGAAAGCTCGAGCGTATGCTGTGCCAGCTGGAATGAAACTGTCTGCTCGTGCTGGGAAGGCTCGGGTGTGTGCTGTGCTCCAAAGTCCCACATTGTCCCATGCTAATAATGTGGGGAAGGTAGACCTCAAGGCAATCACATCCTGACTTATTATTTGAACACTAATTCCTTTATTTTGATACCCGATCCCGCACTCTTTCTGTAATTAGTTGTAAGGAATTGGCAATAGGGTTTTCTTAGTATAGGCCCTTTTATTATGAAATGACCCACTAGAACTGCCTTATTTTTCATTTGATGGTCGACTCTTGCTCCCATCTTAGATTTGGGTTTAGTTTCGGCGTTTTTCTATCCTGCATTTAAAGTAAAAAACACCCTTGAACTGTGATCACTTGTGTCTGTCTGTACTGTTGCCACCATGAGTTCCTTACAGGGCATAATTAAGAGAGTGGAGAGGGCAGAATGGGTCAGCCCCATCGTCGTGGCATGCAAGAAGAACAAAGATCAGAATGTGCCTAGAACTCAGGGATGTTAATAAGGACATTGTAGTCGACAGATTCCCACTGCCTATGATTACAGAGATGTTAGACAGTGTCAAAGATGCTGTAATGTTTATGAGCCTTGACTTATCCGCAGCGTATGAAAGAGGATTGTCAGACTTTGACGACGTTCATCACACCATTTGGTCTGTTCTACTTTCGCAGAATGCTGTACGGCTTGGCGTCCGCAGCAGCAGTATTTCAGAGGGTAATGAACAAGATTCTTAAGGGCATTGAGGCAGCGCTTGCCAAGATGACATTTTGGTCTACGGGAGGAATGCGTTAGAGCATGATAAGAGACAGCATGAGGTATTAAGCAAATTAAGAGATAAGCAGTTAACAATTAAACCGATTAAGTGCCATTTCAGAGTGAGAGAGGTGGAATATTCTTGGCCGTATGGTGAGTGGGCAGAGGTGTTGCTCCAAGGTGGATGCCATGAAAGCTGTGAGAGAGGAACAAGGATGAGGTCTTGGCGTTTTTAGACCTCGCAGAATTTTATAACAAGTTTGTAAAAAAACGTTGCTGCTATGTCAGAACCCATTTGCCGATTGTTAAAGAAAAGGGTGGAATTTGAATGGGATGGGAAGTGTGAAGAAGCTTTGGAATTGATTAAAGACGGCATTTGTAATGCCAAGAATCTGGGTGGATTCAAGTTGGAGGAAGGCTACATTATCACTGTGGATGCGAGTGTAAAAGGGTTAGGAGTAGCGCTCTCTGAAGGTGTTGTAAAGAAGAAGAAGACAATTTTTCATGCATCCAGAGCCGTAACAGAATGCGAAAGTAGATATTCTCTAATTGAGAGTGAGTTGCTGGCATGTGTGTGGGGAATTGAGTATTTTATGAGGTATGTGTGGGGTATGTGCTTTCTGGTCTGAACAGATTACAAGCCATTGGTTGAGGTACTCTCTGTAAAAGGATGATTGCCAGAATGTGTTTGAGAGTCCCAGAGTATTAATTTCAGGGTGCAGTACGTACCGGGAATTATGAACCTTGTTGCTGATTTTTTGTCAAGAGCACCATTCAAGGAGATAAGTGATGAGCTAATTGTGGAGGAAGAGGAGGAAATGTTAGCCTTCCTTGAGGAGGTGTTTGTGGATGAATATGCTGTAGTTAAGAAGGAGAAATGGAAGGATGGCTTGGAACGGGATGCTGCCCTCAGTAGGGTGGTTGAATGGACGAAGCATGGATGGCCAAACAAGAAGGGGGTCACGGATGAGTTTAAGGGGTTCTGGGAGATATATTAGAGTGTGTAGGTGGGTAAAATTAAGGGAATTATTGTTGGGAATACGGAAGTTAAGATATTATCTCATGCAGATGATATGATGATCCTTCTTTCAAACCATGAGGTATGTGGAACGCTATTGAAACAAATGCTTCAGGAAGTTGGGAAATTGTCAGGACATAAAGTAAACTGGGACAAAACGGAAATTTTTCCTTTGTCCAAGACGTGATAAGAATGTTTTGAAATCCTGGAACTGCAAATGGTCCCCTGAAGGAGTAAAATATCTGGGTATACATATAATCAGTGATCTTAATAAAATTGTTCAATATAACATTGATAAAACGATAGAAAAGATTGTGAAGAGTATTAAAAATGGGAAAGCTTAAATTTGAATTTGTCGGCAAAAATATATGGTTCTTTTACCTAAAGTGCTATAAATGATACAATCAATCCCTATACTAATTTCAAAGAAATTGTTGCAAAAGGTTGGTAAAGTGTTTGAATCCTTTTTGTGGGGAATAGGTAAGAGACCACAGATCCCAAAATATTTCTTGCTGCGGGATGTCAAAGAGGGAGGGTTTAATTACCCAGATTTGATGAAATATTATCAACCTTTTTTACTTAAGAAGAGTTCTCATTATTCTGATAAAAAAGATGTCAAAGGTTCAATTTGGTTGCCAATAGAGAGAGAAATTTGTGATCCTTATTGCTTGGATGATCTCTATACGATGGGAAAACTGTCGACGAAAAGGTTACAATTGCAAATGATCATAGCAGCGAGACAGGTTTTAATGACTTGGTTCAGAAGGAATGGTCAATATTTTGGTTTTAGTTACGATGCATCCACTTGGCATAATGAGGCGCTACAATTAAATAATGGATGTTTGCATTGGCAGATTTGGATACGGAAGGGTATAGTGAAAATAAGAGATTTGCTGGATGGAGATAGATTACTGGGCTTTGAGGAATTGTAGGATATGTTTGGTTTGGGGACGAGAGAGCAGAGTTGATACATGGATTTGACTTTGTTAATCAGTCAAAGGGTGAGTATGGTTGATAAAACATTGGGAGAAAGACCAGAGATTTGCAAGTTGTTGGTTGGACAAGAGTACAGTGTGCGTACTTATACGTGTTTTATGCCTATGGAGTTAGAATATATAGAATCATGGACTAAGCTAAAGGACACTTGGTCAAATGACATTAATATGGTCATATCAGAAGAGGACTGGATAGATCTTCTTAGAGTGGGAACGAATGCGGGAATGGACATGAGTCTACGTCTAATTCCACAGAAGGTTGTTGGTAGGATTTATTGGACAACAGTTAAGATGTTCAAGCTAAGGTTAAGGATAGATGAGGAGTGCTGGAGTTGTGGTAGCGGCAGGGGCACCCTGTTACATATGCTTTGGGATTGCCCAAGGGTACAAGATTTTTGGAAGGAAGTCATGGATAGGATTGACTTGATTTTAAGTATAACTATTCCGAGGTCGGCTGGTAATGTGATTTTGTTTATGCATAAGGGAAGATGTGTTGCTACTACAAAGCAGAATGCCTGGATTGATACAGCTATGGTGGTAGCGATCAAGCTGATCCTTTGAATCTGGAAGAAACCTAATGTGGTTGACTGGCTAGTGGAATTACAGATTTTGTCTAAATATGAAAAAATCTCCTTGAAGGACAAGGATAGAGAAGATGATTATCTTTCTTCATTGGGCTCATTTAATGCCTTATATGATTAAAAGAGAAGTAGGGAGGGAGAGAGGGAGAAAGGGGAAGAGGGAGTTCCCTTCCCCGTTTTTTTCTTTTTGTTTTCTCTTTTTTTCTTTTTTCTTCTCTCATTTCTTATTGTTCATTTGTTGTTTAGTGTGTTTATGTGTGGAATATTGTATTTTGTATGTACTGTTTTTCACATGGGAATTGTAATATGTTGTGGTTTTAAATGGTAAGGTCTAGTATGATTGTAGATTTAGATAAATGATTTTGAAGTTGTATGGACATTGGATATTGTTGGTTAGAATTATTCATGTTTGTTCTATTTTACTGAAGCCTGTGTGATAGATATGTGTTTTGATGAAAACCTAATAAATATATATTTTTTTAAAAGGATCAATTGATGTTAGAAGATGATCTTCTATTGAGAGGAGTCGTCGTAGTGGTGCCTATGTGTTTCAGTGAGAAATTGGTCAATAAAGCCCATGATGGGAACTCAGGAATTATGAGTACCAGAAGGAAGAGAGAGACATTGCATTGGTGGCCTGCAATTGAGGTCATGGTGAAGAGAGTTATTAGGGAGTTTGGAGCATGTCTTAATTGTGACAAGGCATTGAAGACTCATAGAGAAGAATTGTTGCTGGCTCCTTTGCGTGCGGGTGCATGGTTACGTGTGGCGATTAACATTTTTTGAAAGGAGTGTAGGTTTTTGATTGTATTGGTCGATAATTTTTCTAGATGATCAGAAGTGAAGTGGGTTAAGCAGATCACGAGTAGTGAAGTGATCAGGTTCCTGCAGCAGGTGTTCAGGAGAGAGGGTTATCCATTGTAGGTGTTGAGTGACAATGGTGCGCAGTTTAGGAGTGCAGAAATGGTGAATTGTGTAGAGAATAGAGGCATTAAGTAGCAATTCACATCATTGCTGCAGTCGCATGGTCGTGATTGAATAAGCAGTGAGGAATGGCATATAGGTGAAGGACGTAGTTCGGAAACTGCTGGTGAATGTGAGGGTGTCTCCCAATGGGGTCACGCTGTGTCGCCATTTAAGATTGAGGGGTGGGGTGGGAGGCCAACACTGGTCTCAACCCTGCCTGGGTCAACAGTGTGGCTAAGGTTGGTAGAGGAATGGAGGATTGAGACTTAAGTGTGAGGAGAAAGATGTGTGAGGCGCAGTAGAAAAATAAAGTGAAATATGATGCCAGGTTGGGAAAGAGGACCAAAGTTGTGGAAGCTTCGTGGGTGAGGATCAGAAAGGGGGCGCATGCAGCCAAAGGAAGATCAACGTTTTCAGAACCAAAGAAGGTCCTTAAATTGCTGGCAAATGCTGTGAGAGTGGAGGATGAGTCCATTTGGAACTTGGATAGAGTGGTTACAGTGGAGGGTGTGAAGGATACTAGGTCAGTGATGGAATGTCCCAGATTGATGGATGTGTATGGTGATGACGGTGCAGTGGCATGGCAGGGTAACAGCTCTGTAAAAGATGTTGATGTGAATTCTGCAGGACATAGTATAGAGAGCGGCTCTTTTAGGGGCGGCATGGTGAGGAGGAGGGAGCCGGTGTGGTTCAAGGATTATGTTACATGATGTACTGTTTATTAGTTCTTGTTCTCAGCATATTGTTCATGAATTTTTCATGATATGATTTTACATTTTATTCCTTTTCATTTATGGTGTGGTGCTTGCTCCATTGTTTTCTGTTTTTTCATGTTTTCTTTTTCTTTCCTTTAGGGTTTGGGGGAGGTGTGTGGTGGCTGGCTCGGGCTCTGGCCTGTGCCATTCTTGAGTAGAATGGGGAATGTGGAATGGGGTGGAAGGCGGTTGGGAGTTGGTCTAGTTGTCTTTGTGTTGGCTGGTTGTTTGCTGTGAGGTTTCTGCCAATAAACTGACTTACCTGCTATCCTTGCCCATCTCTGCTACTTCAATTGGGAATGCCTTTAAGTTAATTGATCAATGGGCAGAAGGTTTTAGAATAGTTGCTGGAGATTTCAATGCAATATCGGTGCACCCTATGGATTGAATGTCTTATAGGCCAGGTGGGGTGAGACTGAAGGAGAGGGAAAGTGTGGAGTTCAACAAGTGCTTGGAGCAATATTTCTGGAGGGATGTGTGCAGGAACACCGACCCTGATGAGAGGGATTTCCTTTTTTTCTCATGTCCATATCAGGCCTATACAAGCATTGAATACCTTTTGCTTGAGATGCGTAAGGAATATTTATTGGTGGGTTACACAATGGAAGTGATAGTTTGGTCTGACCATTATATGGTTATGATTGAAACTGCCTTTCGGGAGGTCTTGTGGGATGTTTTTGAAAAAGAAATACAGCACTTTTTTAGCTGCGTGATACAAGGGAGGTCCCACTGGAATATGTATGGGGACTGCTAAAATCACAATCAGAGGTCTCCTCATAGCACAAGGTACAAGGAAAATGTGGAAGAGGTGTCTGATGGAAAATCAGCAGAGGGAAGTGTTGGAAATGCTGAAGGGATAGTCGATGTGGCAGAATGGGGAGAGTCGTGACATTTTGCTGAAAATGAGGGACAAAAGGCAACAGTTACATGACTTATTATGAAGGGGTGATAAGGCTGAAACAGCACTAGCACACAGGCAGAGAGTTTAGAGATTGAACTGGAGGATAGCTAGAATCAAGGACAGAAAGGGAAAGGATTGCCCCTAAACGAGAGAGGTGGCAAAGAGCTTTTCCCAATTCTACCATTAGCTATACAAGAAGGAAAATACAGGATCTATCGTATAGGCTCAAGGGGTACTAGCAAGATCTTGAAGGCAAGCGTCCCTAAAAGGCATTACCCTCCCCGCAATTAGAGGCATTAAAAGACACACCCAAAAGGGAATGAGACTAGGACCAAGTGCGGGTAAAAGTAAAAAGGGTCTTTATCTAATCAAAAACGGCATGCAAAGGACTCTGCAAGCTCTGAGAGCACTCTGTCTGACAATAGCAAAGACAGTCTTATTTATTACAAAATTTCGTCATAGAAACCTACACACTATAGGGGCACATAATCTTGGGGATTGGTTGGCGTCGACTAACTATAGGTGCAGTTGTGACGAGCCGCTCCGTGGTTGGTGGACATCAGCGTGGTGCCAACGTGGGGCGGATAGGTCAGCTGGGCTCATCGGAGTGGGGCTGCCATGCCTGGCACGGTCAGTGTCATTGATGAACGGGTGCCCTGACTTTTCTGCCCCTGTGGCCACACACACACCATTCATTCATTTAGATAATTCCGGTTGTCCTGTAAATCCTACAGTAGGTTACTCTAAAGGTTATTAAGACACAAGAGGAATAAATATAATGTGGGGCTTTATCAATACATCAGGACACTGTTACTTTTGACCTGTTGACCGGGTGTCGTAAACCTGGGGGTCTTGGTCTGAGGGCATGGGGTGAGCTGCACTGTCATTCTGATCTCATTAGATGTAGTAAAGAATTACTTTATAATGTGTTAGTATAGGGTTGAATATCTGTTTCACCAGGCCCATTAACTTAGGGTGAACCGGAGGGCCACTGGACCAGCAAGGGTATACCTCTGATCCCTTGGCGCGGTGGGGTTTTAGGACCGGGTTGTAAATAATTCATTTGGCCAACCATGGCGGTCTGGGACATGGGGGGGAGGCGAATACTTGAAGCGGGTCCAGCAGAATGGGGGAGGTGAGGCTGTGCTGCTCGCACACCAGCTTGTCCTGGCGTGCCTTGGTGGGAGGGGAGGGGAGATGGCCTTGGGGGTGTGTGTGTGAGCAAATCTCTGTGCTTAGGTTGCACACTATGTAAAACAAAGAGATGATTAATAAAGTTGGTTATATTAAAAATGATCACACATTTCTACCGTCTATACATTTGTATATTATTTTATATCTGTCTACGATAATTTGGCAGTGTTACATACATCATTAAACATTGGACGACTATATTTTAGCAATGTCACACGGTAGTAGCTGAATAACACATGAGGTAGCATTAGGTTTGATGGTGCACTCAGAAGCATGGGAGCAATACATTCAGAGACAATAATACATTTTCATTCTGGTTTATACATTTAAACGTGTCCCTCTATGCCAGTGGTCTTCAAACTTTTTTGGCCAGGGCCCCCCTGAGCAAAATTTGGGCAGGTCGGGACCCCCCAGAAATGCCAAATGGACAGTATATATTGCGCGCCGTCACCTGCTCCCATCAAAGTCGCTGGGCTCCCTCATCCCACTCCTACCCAGTCGCTGGTCTCTCCCCACCCCATCACACACCCAGGGCTCTCCCCACTCTGCTCCCATCACTATCCCATGGTTCCCGCCCATTGTGCTCCCACCATAGTCCCTCGGTTCCCCCATCCCGTTCCCAACACAGTCTGAGGGCCAGTGGCGGCTGGTGAATCTTTTTTAAGTGGAGGGGCATTAAGGGGAGGTTTGGGGGGGTTTCCCCCTGTGAATTTTTTTTTAAATAATAGGTTAAAATGTTGCATTGTAGAGCATAGTTTTAACAAAAAATGGGTAAATAGCCAAACAGTTTGCAATTGTTGCTGGGAGTCCAGGGGGCAGGCATTGATATTTTATTTCTATCGCGCTCGTACACAAGTGTTTCAGAGCGTGACAAGGCAAGGGAGGGGAACAGAGGAGAATAAAACAGCGATCTTACTAGGCCCAGTGACATTGAGAACGCGCAAGTGTGAGGGGAAAAGTGCATGGAAGGGGGGAGAAGTGGAAAGTGCGAAGCAGAGGAGAAACAGATAAATAACAATAAATAAATAATAAAGGCAACAAACAGTGGTAGTGCAGCCAGCAATTTGCAAGTGCTACGTTTAAGGCAGCAGACAGGGTAGGTCTGATAAGTGCAGGAAGAAAGATGGTTCTCCTCAAGTTTTAGAGTGGCAGGGCGCTGTTCCAGAGGGAGGCCCCAGCCGAAGACGGAGATCTACCCCCAGCTTGTTTCTTTGATAAACGACTGACCCTGAGGGAGTTGGAGGTAGAGGAGTGAAGAGCTCGAGAGGGGAGGTATTTGCGGAGGAATAGCTGAAGGTATTTTGGACCCAGGCCCCAGAAAGCCTTGTGGACAAGGCAGAGGGTTTTGAATGATAGATGTCCGGTAAAAAGATACCATCCCTGTCCCCTGGGCCCCACTGGTCCTAACACAATGAACATGATTATGTGTATATGCAAGGCGCTGCACATTCATACAGCAATCACTCTATCATTCACATGAGCATCCATCACCATACACTCACTCATAACGCATCCATACACATGTTTAAATAAAAACAATGAACATAAACGTACCTTCTGCATTGGCCTGTGTGTGGGTGCTGAAACGGCCTGCTCCAGCTGCTCTGTCCGTATGTGCGAGGAGGCGCAGGAGCTCCCCCTCGGACATACAGACATGCAGTGCCCCAGCCAGCATTTCCAATGAGCTATGCAATGCTGGCGAAGCAAAACGCCCCAGCACTTGCATGGTTCAGTGAGCATGTGCGGCTGGGGAACTAAACTGAACTGTCAAAGGGAAACAGTGTTTCCCTTTGACAGTTCAGCCAGCCCAGGAGCACTCCATTAGCTGGATAAAGCAGCTGAGGGAGTGCTCACTGTTTCACTGGGCTGGCTCCTTAGCTCCTCCATAATGGGTGAGGGGCCACTGGGTGGGCGCCTCTTGCCATTATGGATGAGCCGCCAGGCTCGGACAGGCCTATAGGGCAATGCCTGTACCAAAAATGTAAAATGCTAGTTTGGGCCAATCAAAATGGGCCACCATTTTGGCCAATGTGGACCATTTTGATGAGTTACTTAACTATGCAGTTAGTAATGTTGACCATTGTTGCTGAATATATCACAATTTACTTACATTTTAACACAAAGCACCCCTTTGGGTACTATTGAAACAGTGGGCTTCATAACTACTCTGGCGGTAGCTGTGCCGGTAAAACCGGCACGGCTGCCACTGGAGTTGCATCCGGGTCTGGCACCCGCGAATGGGCAATTACTAGGTCATGCCGAGTTAGGCGGACATGATAATTGCCCTTTCGAAGGTGCCGGTAGATCCCCATTCCCATTTGAGCCCCATATGGCTCAAATGGGAATGGGGAGCTCGGATGCACCGGCACCGTTAATAACGGTGCCGGTGCATCCGACGAGCTGAGGTCAGACCTGGCGGGGGCTGTCAAGCACCCACGAGCACAACTCTTACTATGGCGGAACGGTAGCAACGGTGCCGGTAGCTTACCAGCACCGTTGTTACTGGTCCGCCATAGTAGTAATGAGGCCCAGTCTGTGACTAAAGGAATGAATATCCATTTACAACTGTGGGCCACTTTTTCATTGTTGCCTGAGACAGTTTCATGCTTCAGCCCGCCCATGTGGGCCACCCCTGCCCATTTCTTCCAATCTAAAAAAAAAAAAAAAAAAAAATCATTTTTCATGCTGAGCTCTCAGGGCCCCCCTGGGATGCACCCGCGGACCCCTAGGGGGTCGCGACCCACAGTTTGAATACCACTGCTCTATGCACATACACACACACACACACATGCTTGCAATAATGCTCCGTTTGCCTTCCTTTGTACTTAGCAGCATTCGTTAGTTAACCCTAGGCGGTCGGTATCACTTTCTTTTCATTACACATGGTACCGTATATGAGCTGAGACCATGCTTGTTTTACCAAAACTTATGAATTATTTCTTTCTTAAACATGGGTGTTTATATTTGATTTAGCAATTTTTGTAAACCGTCAGGCATTGGAGTGTGGTTGGACATCGACAAGGGTTCATACAAAGAGGGTATTGACATCATATATTTTACATGTTAGGGCTTAGATGCAGGGTCGAGGCCTGTTCTGTTAGGATGGTTTTCTGTTATTTTCCAGGCTTGAACCGCGAATCAGGTCACTTCGGGGACTGTGATGTACTGCGGAAGGTGAATGATACAGTGTTTGTTCTGATACTTGTTTGTGTCTGGTTGTTCGTGAGAACGGGCCTTCGGTGGATCTGCCATGGAGCAGAGGCGCCAGGGGAAGGGCATGGCTCTCTGTGAGTGGAGGCCAAGCTGCAGCATTCGCAGGCAGGCTGTCTCGTTGGGTTTCAGGTTGTCAGTATCTAAAATGATCAGTCCTGTGTGTCGATCAGTAGTCACCCCGTCACCTGGGCCCTGGTGACAGGGGGGCCCCTGACGAGCCACGAACTTCACATAGATGGGGCTTGCCTGGGAGGGGGGCCTTTTAGACCTATCCTCCCATACATTTCCCCCTTTCGTTACTTAAGTGACGAATACTGTAACTCACCCAATCTTTGACGCTCCTTCTCATCTGCAACAGCTTCATCCCATGCTGGTGTACCTTTTATTGGCATCCAAGCCCTAGACACCCCTCTCAGGCTTCACCCTCTTCTAGCATATTCATCTGGTGTGCAGGCCATATATATGCAATTCCCATCTCCCTCCAGGTCCACCCACACCTCTGTATACCATTCTCTTTCTTGTGGTTCCTTTATTGTGGTATGATACAGTCTATCTACTATGTCCCCATCGAAAGGTATAGGTACCATTCTGTACTTTGGCCCAGGATCCTCACCTGTTTGTACTTGAGCCTCATGCATGACCTGAGCCACTCCACTAGTGTTGCCCATTGTCACCATCATAATTGTGCCATTAGGCACTGCATTTGCACAACATCGAAGACCCGGCTGGCACATGCAAAAAATCAAGAGTAAAAATACCACGATAGGCATCAACATTTTGATCGTCAATCCAAGCCATGATGGTACCCAAGAGAAGAGGTTGTCAAACCAGGTACTGGCAGCTGCTCCTCCTTCAGTTTTCATTCGTTCTCCCAGGTTGTGCACTGCTGCGATGACATGTGACAATGTACCATTATCTGCATCTTCAGAAGGTACGAATGTGCAACATGCACTCCCGATTTTTTGGCAAACACCGCCGTCCATCGCCGTTAACAGGTCTAGGACATACCTGTTCTGCATTGTCATTAACCGCAGGGCTCTTAGCTCCACCTTGATCACGTTAAACCCTTCTTCAGTGTCGTTAGCTAGCTGGATCAGCTCCCAGCGTGTGATCTGGAGCCATTTTGCATTTGCCCACGCCTGGATGCTTGGAACAAGTGAGGCAAAGAATGTTTCTGCAGAGCTGAACAGTCGATACCTGTCTGGGCTCTGCGCCAATAATTCTGAGGAGGCTTTAGATATGTAGTTGGATGATCGTCGCCTCTTCGATAGCATCTCTTGCTCATTGCCGGAAGACAGGACATACATTTGTGGCTCTTCTGTTGGTGGGATGTTTCGTTCACGGGGGGCATCTGGCACTCCTTTGCCCCCAACAATATGGCTCTCCGGAATCACCATCAATGCTGAGTGTAGTGTTGCCAACGAACATGTGCCCCTCCAGGACTGTGGGAGGTGCAAGTATGCCTGTTTGCCACAGACCCAGTAAGTGTCCATAAGTACTGCTGTTCCCATCTTCATGTCTGGGATAGTGAGTGTCCGGTTACAGTTCTTGTTCACACCCATTGGGTTCTTTCCTTCCCCATGGAAGCATAGATCATACGATATTTCTTTTTGCAATTTGAATGGCTTTTCTATGGCGGTCACCCAGGTCAGTTTCGTGATGTGTTCTTTCCAGACGGGCGTGCATGTTTTTTCGACCCACTGTTATTTGTCTGCTGTCAGCCTTCGTAGTGCCTCAGCCTTGCACAATATTTCTTGGTCTTTCCATTTATTGTCCAAAAACAACGTCCCGTTGATCAGGAAAAAAGGCTCTTTCAAGCATATCACTCCTTTCACTCTTGAGTAGCAGGTTTTCTCATCCTGCAGCATTTAAAAGGATACTTCGTGTGCCTGAAAGGTGTTCTTAATTCTGCACAAGATGAGATGAAGGAGACGCTGGGCATCTGCAAAAGGTAATTCTTTTGGCAACAGGACTTTAGGTGTGCCTGAGGCGTGGGGGATCAGGGAACAGACATAACAACTTTCGTTGGTTGTCTGTTTTGCGGTGGAACTCATGTCCGCATACCATTTGTTTGACTGGTGTGGATGTCTCAGGTCTTCTATTGTGTCTAGACCCAGACCATAGTACTCGTCATATTGTTTCCTCCCCACCTCCCTCTTCCTCCTATTGCTTCTAAGGTAGCCCCTTGCTTCTTGGGCTATGTGTGATTTTACCCCCCCCTTTCCCCGCACCCCCCTGTTCCCACTCTTCATACAGTGACAAAAACTTCTCTGTCATTTCTTCATTCTCTTCCTTTTCTCCTATAGGTACTGTAATGTCTGTTGTGGGGTAGCTTCTAGTGAGGGAGGTGTGGCAGTAGTATCGTATAGCCATGACATGACAGAAAGGTTGCGGTCATTTAAACTGTAAACGTTATATTTCGAGACATTTGGGAGTGGGGTTGGGTTTATACTCGAGCTGCTATGGATATTATTTTGGGGCTGCGCTTTGGGTGGGATTGTACCATAGCCCCATACAAGCTGAAATCCATCCCATGTTAAGTAATCACCCTTCTTAGTGTTAGTTTCGTTCCCCCCCCTCATTCATCTCAATAGAGATGAATGAAATGAACCAGTACGTAATGAGACCACACATCATTGTAAAGAATAAAACAGCACACACAGAGAGACCACATTCATACGAATATCTTCACCACTTGAATACATTATTTACATTTCTAACTGCCCTAATACTATTCGTTGCGGGCTGCCCGTTTGTTGCCATGGTCACTCCTATATGTTAAAACATGAAAGCGCATTAAGCATACTTAATCAGTTGACATTTTCATTTCTTGAGAGAGAGAGAGAGAGAGAGAGAGAGAGAGAGAGAGAGAGAGAGCTTTATATTTACAATCCAACATCATTTGCATTTTCATTATTAGCTTTCACTTATCACCAGAACACTTTTTTGTATTTTTAATTTTTCCATATTTTCAACCTTTTACTCAGTATCCATGTTTTATGTGCATTCTTTTGCTTTCCTCTTTATTGTTAATTATCTTCTGTTGTCTGTGCTTCCTCTTCTCGTTCCTCTTGGACATTATCATATGCTCTACGTACGTCTGTTAAATGTATCCAATATCTCAGGCACTTCACTTTCACTGCAGTTGCTGTGCAAAATATTACTTCATAAGGGCCATGAACTCTTGGAGCATTCCACCTCCGTACAACACTTCTAACATACATTAGGTCCCCTGGCATCAACTGCCCTTGTCGGCCTTGCTTGACAAATGTTACTGTATCATTCCCTTCTTCCTGAGTAAATGGTGGTGTGAGCTGTCTTGATATCATGCGGGCTGCTCTTGTGAGTTTTGTCAGATAATCAGTAAACTCTTTTCCTAATATTGTGGCACTTCTGTGTGCATCTGAATGTCTGCGGAGTGGAGAGTGTGCTGTATGCATACGACTTCCCGTCACGATCTCGTGCGGTGACAAATGGTGGTCCTTGCTTGGCTATTTCTCAGCTCGAACAAGGCCAGAGGCAGTCAATGGACCCAGTGCTTTTTTAGTGAAAAACACAATTTTGACAGCCTGCCTTTTAGGAGGCCGATGATCTTCTCAACCACGCCAATGCTTTGCGGATGATAAATCGAACACAGCTTATGTTTTATTCCTAACAAGGCAGTTACTTCCTTGAAAAGCTCGATAACAAAATGGGTGCCGTTATCTGAGCGAATCATGTCGCAAATTCCCCAGTGCGGGAAGACTTCCCTCACTAAGAACTTTGCAGCGCATTTGTCATCAGGTCGTGCACACGGCCCTGCTTTAACCCATCTGGAGAATGGACAGACAACCACTATCATATACCATGCCCCATTACACCTTTCCCCCATATCTGCATAGTCAATATGCAGCTCTCTGAAGGGCCCATCTGGTTTGGGTATTGTTCCTCTAAGTGTCCTCACTGTCATTCCTGAATTGTATATTTGACATGTTGTACATTCCATTGCCAGTTTGGATATATGCTCCTGGAGGCCTGGCACAAACCAGTCTTCTTGTATTTCTGCTGCTATGTGTTGTTTAGCATTGTGGGCAGGGAAGTGTAGTTGCTGAAACGCTATTTCTAGGAGTTTGAGGGGCATTACCACCTTTCCTGTGTTATTCTAACACCACAAAAGATCAGTTGCTGATTGACTACAACCTCTCTTTTCCCACAACCCTTTTTCCTCCTCACTTGCTCCTTCCTGCAACTCCAGTATTTGTGACACAGGCATTGTATTGTATCCTTCTGCAAGCTCTTCTACTGTTTGTTGTTGCACTAAGTACTCACCTGTTATTTCTTTTACTAAATAGGAAGCTTCCTTGGCGGTGGCGTCAGCTGCAGCGTTTCCCAAAGAGATAACGTCCGTGTTGGACGTATGGGCTTGGCACTTCACTATTGATACCATAGTGGGTTCTTTCAATGCCTCAATAAGTTCTTTCAGGAGCTCTGCATGTTGTACAGGTGACCCATCTGCTCTGCGAAACCCTCTCCGACCACATCTTGCCAACCCACTGTGTACTGTTGTAGTCATGTATGCTGAATCTGTGTAAATAGTCACTGTACATCCTTTTGCTGCAATGAGGGCTACAAGCTCCGCTGCTTGGGCTGAGTAATGGGAGGGCCGGCGATGCTGTACTATCACTTCGTACTCACCTTCTTCCAATTTCACAACTGCCACCCCCACATGCTTTTCCCCTTTGTCAGTGTCAATTGATGCTGACCCATCTATGAAGTAAACCTCTCCTTCGTTTAGGGCATTTTCACTTACCACTGCGCCTTCCCCCTCCTCCCCTGTGTAGGTGGCACAGTCGTGTTCCTGCATGTCTTCTAATATGCATGGCTCTGTAATGAATGTTGCTGGGTTTACTGGTTTGCATCTGACTATGTGTATGTTTGCACTGGACAGTATTATTTCATGAGCAGTTACTCTTTGTTTCGTCAGTGTGCTTTTTGATCTTTCTAATATAGCAAATAGGGAGTGTTTCACAAATAGTGTCACAGAGAATCCCATCACTATTGTTGCGCTTTTTTCAATGGCGAACGCTGCAGCTGCGAGAGATTGCTCGCAAGCGAAGTGTCCTTGCATCACTGCATCTAATGTGCCACTGTAGTAAGCAAGTGGCTTGTGTCCCAGGGATGTTTTTTGTGTCAGTACTGCTGTCATGAGTATCCCCTTGCAGTGGGAGAACAGGTAAAACTTGCGGTCATAATCTGGGTTCGCGAGTACCGGTGCGCTTGAAATCAATTCCTTAAGTGAAGTAAATGAGTCACTCATTTCTGCTGACCATTGGATTTCTCTGTTCTCCCGCTGGGCCTCTTTGAGTGCCTGCAGTAGTGGTCTTGTGCACTCTGCATAATCTAAGATCCATGCTCGACAATAGTTACACATACCTAGACATTTTTGCATGTCCTTCACTGTGCCTGGTTTTTTAACTGCTGTAATGGCATGTACTCTATCTGGTATTATCTTTTTACCATCCTTTGATATCAGCTGTCCCAAGTACAACACTTCTGGTTGGCAGTATTGTAGCTTCCCTCTGTCGACCTTGTATCCTTTGTGGGCCAACAATGTCAAGAGAGTGACAGAATCTTTTCTGCATTCTTCCTCACTTTGTGCGCAGATGAGCAAATCATCTACGTATTGAATGATCGTGCTCTCAGCTGTCATGTTTCCTAAATCTTCATGGAGGATGCGGTTGAATATACTGGGGCTCTCACAGTATCCCTGGGGTAACCTACAATGTTCATACCTCTTTCCCCCCAGTGTAAAGGCTGTTAGATACCTGCACTCTTCTGCCAATGAGGTGGAGAAAAAGGCATTTTTCAAATCAACCACTGTGAAGTGGGAGGCGTTCTTGGGGATGCTGCACAATATTGATGCAGGATTAGGGACCAAAGGGAACTCTTTTTGAATGACATCATTGAGTGGGCGTAGGTCTTGGATCATCCTCCACGCCCCACCTTTTGCTTTTTTAATCGGATAGATACAAGTGTTACATAGTGAATTTGAGGGTACTATTATTCCCTGGGCCAATAATGCACTGATTGTTTCTTTTATCCCTTCCACTGCTTCTCGGGACAGTGGGTATTGCTTTACCCTGGGCAAAATGGCACCAGGTTTAAGTTTTATTTTGACTGGGGTAACTCCATGCAGTAATCCCACATCATGGGGGCCTGCAGTCCACAGATTGATGGGCACTAATTTCATGTCATCATCAAAGAAAGAAGGCGGTGCCCCCACCACGGCCATCAGCTGTACTGGCACCTGCCTTTCTTGTATCATGATGTCACAGGGTATTGCTATTTCCATTATTATCTCACCGTCACTTTCAGAGTCTGAGAAAAGATCTTCGTCTGACGGATCCCGCAATGCAATGTCGGCATTGATGCACAACACTGTGCGCCATTCACAGCCGTGTATGTCCATTGCAATTATGGCTATTCTCTTAGCTGAGATTTGAACTGCGTGTAAATCTAGGGACATTACTGTTCCTGATACAATCTGTGGACGTGCTATTGGTCGGAAGATGAATTCTGCTGGTACTCGCCATTCCAGCTTTTTCAGCTCAGGTACTACTCGTGCCAATGTTTTCAGTCCTTGGATAAACATATCTGGATCTACCGGTATGCCACGCACTTCTGGTGCTGTTGCTCGTGCATGCACCAACAGCATTACGCGCAAAGGACAGATCCCTGGGGTGGAGCAAACTATCCCTCTCTCTGAAGGAGACAGTCATATTAAGCTTGCTGAGAAGGTCCCTTCCGAGCAAGTTAATTGGGGACTGTTCGTAGTACAGTAAGGGTGCTCTTACTGTTTTACCCCCACTGTGACGTCTAAATCTTCTGTGTAAGGAACTTCGACAACAGCCCCAGAGAACCCCTGCGTCTCCAATTTACGATTAGATAGCGGAAACCGTCCTTCACGTAAACATGATTTTTCAGCACCCCAGTCCACCATAAATATGAACTGTTTATTCCCTATCTGCGCCCCTATCAATGGTTCCTCTGCTGCATTGTAGGTCGTAGATAGAACAGGACACGCAAGTGCTCTCTGTGGGCTGTCCTATGCTGGGTGTCTCATGTTCCCCCCTTGGCTAAAGACATTTTCTGATACCACCGCCACTCCGCCATATGGGGCCGGTGCACCGTTAGCAGTAGTGGCGAAGGGATTACCTTGTGTGTATTGCATGTGATCGCAGTTTTGTGGATGCTGCTATACATTGTGAGGGTGTTCTCTTCGCTGTTCTACATAAGCCCGCTCTGGCTGCCCTTGTGGTCCCCCCATGGGTAATCCATGAGGGCTCCCCGGATGTGGATGACCACATTGTTCGACATCTTGATGCGCATTGTTTGGTCTACTTCTGCATTCTCGTGAGAAATGTCCCCACCTCCCACAATTCCAACAGTTCCCTTGTCCCCCCTTCGGACCTTGTCCTCCATACCCTCCATTTCCCCCATACCCTTGACTACCCCCTCTGCGGCCCCTGTACCCACCTCGTCCTTCGCGGGGTGCCCACTCTTGCTACTGCAGACCTCCGTATTGCTCCTGTCTAATTCACTGTGGCTGCCTGTTGCCTGCCCAATTTGCTGCCATCCTCCCTTGTATTGCTACCAGTCCCTCCTCCTCATCCCCCTCCCTGTCGTGGGGGAGCGCCGCCACAGCTGCAGCAACCTTCACGAGTTTCGTTTGTACTAGCTTGGCCTCATCTGCCAACCTTTTTTGAGCAATCGCTTTCTCCCTTTCCTTTATTCTCTTGCAGTGGTGCACTATTATGCTTTGTATTTCTGGCCACCCTTTTGCTTCGATCCCCGCTATTTTGTCGAGTGCTTTTTGCACCTCCTTTGGAAGCCCTCTCTTAATTATGAAGTAAAATAAAGATGTTGACTGATACCAAGGTGTGCTAGTTTCGGCTCTCCACATCTCCTGTACCCGGAAAATGTAATCCATAGCATCATCCCCCTCATTCATTGTGCACAACATTGCTGATTGTAAATCTGGTGTGTCTTGAAATGCTTCTCTTAATGCATCCCATACCCTTGCGCGCACTGTGTTAAACGATGCTCCATTGTGGAGATCACAATCCAGTGTCACTCCCGGGAATCCAGCCTTTGCCCACACTCTATCTGCTTGGTCACCCACTGCTGATACTGGCAGACTTTTGACATCTCCTACTGCTAATGCATATATCCACTTACTTGCCCCTCCTGATAGCGGGGGCAATGATTTTAGCAAATTAGCTTTATCCACCTGAGCCCAGGGTATATAATTTGGTCTCCCACCTCCCCTGTGTATCAATGGGAGTTGTAGTTTGCCCTTTGTTGTCTTGCCAGTACTCGCCTTCAATCCTTTCCTTCCTAACGGTGCCATTCTTCCCATTCTATTCCTTAACCTTCCTGTCCATTCCTCTTCCATCGTTCTTCCCAGAGATGTCCCTTCTCCTCTACCGGGCCCTCATCCCATTGCCCCACTCAACCTCCCACTTTCCTGTTCATCGTACTCAATATCGCACCATAATTCTTCCATGCCCCCTGTAGCCATTCCCTCATCACCCGTATTTTCATCAATTTCCTGTGGCCCCAGTTCTACTATTCGGGTTGGCTCTTCCTGAATTCTGAACAGTATTTCCCCTTTCTTCCATCCCTCTTCAGATTTCTTGTCAAGTCCCTGGGCTCTAGGTGTTTGCTCATGTCTAACAACACTAGTTCCATTCTGCTCACATATATTTATTATTCTAGATAACTCATCTCTTGCTATGGAGAGCCTGGAATCTAATTCCTCTGTCAATTTTTCTAGATCTACTGCAGGGGTGCTTACCTGTCCACGCTGTCTGTGGGGCCCTCGTATGGTGGTGGTGCAGTTGGTCGTGGAGTGGCTGTAGGTGCTGCAGGGGGTACATATGTGGGGTCACTATAACCTTCTGCTGGCACTGGCTTGTTCAGGAGGGGGTACAATCGTGTCACCTCAATCGATCCCTCTGTTCCTACCTCTTCCTTTCCAACTTCAGGTATGAGCAAGGGACGATCAACTGTGGAGGGCAGGTTAGACACCGACTCCTTCCTTCTGAGGGGAGGCACTTCCTCGAATAACATCCACAAATCTAGTATTTCTCTTCTATTATGAAATTGTTTTCCTTTGTACTTCATGAATGTGCATGTGGCCACCATATCTAGGACGCTCTTATCAAACAATCCTTCTGGCCATATTTGGGGCAGTCCTTCTCCCTTTAGTTCTGTGACCCTGATCGTGGTATTTCTTTATACGTTCAGCATAACCAGGTACATTTTTACAGATATGGGCCAGGGGTGTTTCTGCCCCCATATTGTGTTTTCAGTTTTTTTATTTTTTATTAATCCTCTTGTACTATTTGTGTCTATCGCTGTGTAGTATAAGTGTGTGTGTGTGGCTTCTATCTTAGTCAATTCTTGGGCATATACAAAAGGAATACTTACTTGTACTATAACTACCTTTGGATCACAAACACTTGTTTACAATATTATTACCTTTTCATTTTACCGGGTCACACTTACGATGACCATACCATAGAGTTATACAATGTCATAAAATTAGCATAATTTCTGTGCAATTCATTAAAACATGATTAACTTAACATATACAACATGAGATAAACACTTAACAGACTTTTGACATACAACACATAACATTTACCCCTCCTTTTTTCTCCCTGCCGTGTGCTTTTCTCCCTGGTAAGGTCCTCTTTTCCTAGATCATCAATTGTCCCTACACCTTTTAGACCTTTTATTTTGCGCTCAACACCAAGGTACCCTAACTATAGAGGAAAGAACGAGAAAAAGAAGTAGCAGTTTCTAACGTATTCACCTGGTCTCCCTATTACCAGACACTTTTATTTTAGTCTCCACTTTTTTACTTATTCCCAGTACTAGTTGAGATAGCACTACGCAGCGCCGCCTTCTACCCCCTTGCAGAGCTAGGTTCCCGTCTCTTATCTTCTCTTATTTCACCTTTTTATCCTAATGGCCATATGCAGAGAAAGTAAAGTAAATACAAGATAGCATTAATGGTTGAAAGTACGCCTTTTGAATGACCTCATGTACCCTGACTCCCTTCCCCTTTTCCTTTTGCAGTCACTCGCACTTAATACTCACGTGCCTGTCTTGAATCGAGATTCTCCGGACTGGGTCCGTCCAGGCGGCGCTGCCACACACTCAATGGCCGCCCCCCGGCTCCGGCGAGCGGTACTCAAAGGGGTTTTTGGGGCGGGATCCCGTACCCCTTGTTAATTTCATGCACACGTCTAAGCGTACCAGTTGCCGTGGACGGGCAGCTCTCCTGAGCGGGCGCACCGTGCGTCTTCACTGCCGCCCAGAATCAGTAATAAGTCTGCAAGTTCTTTAGGTAGGGTTGCGGCTGATTTATCCTTAGGATCATTGTATCCTAAATTTAAGTCTCCTAATAGAAGGATTTTGGAGGACTTTTTAATGTTGTTGCTGAGTCGATGGGAGAGGTGCTCTTGGAAGTCAGCTGGGAGTCAGGGAGGTCTGTATAGGATGTGGATGTTGATTAGATTATTGGGGGAGAGCGTACGCTTGGCTGATAGGATATCAGCATTACCACCCCATGTACTATGGTCCGCCGCTCTCTGCCCCTACTTTCAGTGCTATGCGGATGATACCCAACTCATTTTCAGGCTACCCTCGGCCTCCTCTTCTCCTTCCCTCATCTCTGACTGTCTTTCTGCTATCCAGGAATGGTGTGCCGCCAACGACCTCTGCCTTAATGCCAGTAAGACTGAGATTCTACTCATCGGCACTCCCACTCCCTCCTTCCCTGCTGCTCTCTGGCCGGCCTCTCTGGGCCCTCTTCCTACTCCTACCTGCAAGGCAAAAAACCTTGGGGTCATCTTCGACTCCACACTCTCCTTCTCTCCTCACATATCCGACGTATCTAAGAAGTCACACTACCAGCTACACCTCCTCAGAGGTATCCTTCCTTTCCTCTCCTTCCCCCAGAAGCTCACTGTCTCTAGAGCCCTGGTTCTCTCTAAGCTGGACTACTGTAACAGCCTCTATCTTAATCTGCCCGCCTCTACTCTCCGCCCTTTGCAACTCATCCAGAACAGGACTGCAAGACTTGTCCTTGGCCTCAAGCCCAGGGACCGTATCTCTCCAGGACTGAAATCACTACACTGGCTCCCAGTGACTGCGAGGATCAAGTTCAAAACCCTCTGCATTGTCCACAAGGCCGTCTGGGGCCTTGGGCCAAAATACCTTCAACTCTCTCTTCCTAAATATCTTCCTTCTCGAGCTCTTCGCTCATCCGCCTCCAACTCCCTCAGGGTCAGCCGCTTCTCCAAACAACAAGTTGGGGGCAGATCTCTTTCCACTGCAGGGGCCTCCCTCTGGAACAGCCTTCCTACCTCCCTGAAACTTGAGGAGAACCACCTCAGGTTCCGGAAGCACCTCAAAACCTTCCTCTTTGCCTCCGCTTTCTCTCCCCCTCTCCCCTGCTAATACTACTGAAACTGCACTGAATCTGCAACTGGGCCATTCACCGTTCTCGGCCCAGCCACTCTCCCCTGCACTGCCTCCACGGCAACCCCTGCACTACGGGACTGTGTCTGTATCCATACAGCCCCCCTTCCCAGCACTTGTCTGCACTTACCTCGCACTTGCCACCAGCTGGCCCTTGTTATTTATCCTGTATGCTGTATGCTTATAACCCTGTACTGCACTTTCCCCTCTCCCTTCCCCCATGCACTTTTCCCTTCCCCTCTACCCTTGCACGATCTGAATGACACCTGGCCTAGTAAGATCGTTGTCTGTCTCCCCTTGTTCCATCCCCCTGCCTCGTCGCGCCTTGAAACACTTGTGTATAGGCGCGTTACAAATGCCTTATCATATCATGTCATATCATATTTGTTTGCTAATAAATGGAAAACAGCAGTTTTTGACATAATGGCTGCAGCAGATCTCTTGCTACATACTCTATTAGAGGATCCAACTAGAGCCAAGAGATAATTATACCTCTATGACTGGATAAAACACAAGAACTATTTTGTACATACAAGGATTTTAGAGATAACCCTTTTGTAATGAAAAAATGTTGCTAACGGTGCCGGTGCTCTCGTGTCCCCACTCCCATATAGTCCCACAGGACTGGGATTGGGGACTAACAATTTGCCGGCGCCTAACTTCTGGGGCTGCCAGACTCGTAATAAACCGGTGGCACTGGGAAGTCAGACGCTGGTAAATTATTCCAGGTCCGGCGGCAATCCGCCGGTAGCACCAGCAGGGTTACACCCGGACCCGTAATGAGGCCCAATGTGTTTAGTTTTCAATGGCATACTTTTCTATGATTTAATCCTGTACTTTGACTTTGGTAGCATTTGTCATGATTATAAATATGAGCTTCTGCTGATTTAATTTTGTTTGTAAAAATTCCTGTAAAATGTGACTGGAAAAAAAGTAGGAACTGAAATTCCTTTCTAACTTTACAAAATAATATGTTTAGAACATTTATTTTTATAAATGATTTTACAGTTTTACTGTACTCCAGAGTGACATTTGGGCACGCTGCTTTTTGTTGTTGTTGTTGCCGGAAACGATAATTTCATTAGATCATATCACCCCAATTTTGGTCTCAAAATATTCCCAATATACAGCTGATACAGCGTTTCTGTTGTTATGCCATCTGGTGCTTCATTATTTATTAGGGGTCAGAGCACATGATTTCCTTTCAACAGCAGACGGGTGCACCCATCTCAGGTACAAAAGCATTTAGACATGCGCCATTGCTAGAGCTTTGGTGGACCATTAGTTATAACCATCACCTTGGAAGCAAGCAGGAGTTATGGATTTGATCCTCCCCACCAATGTTCTCATATTATTAATTTCCTCCACCATTTATTGAGTATAATAATTATTAGGTTATTGGCCGAGAAAAAAACTAAAACAACCCATAGCATATCCTTACCACAAAAAATAAATAGATTGCGTGATGGACATTTCTACTGTACTTGAAGGATATAATGAGAGATAAAATAAGTGCTTCTTTATTTGTCGTGATTATTTGTGTGCTCAGACTCCCGTAGATGATGACTTTGGTTTATGGTCCACTCACTAAATTCCTGCAGTTTTCTCAAGTACATAATAAACCCTCTCCCTAAATCTGAGGCTAGTCATTGCTTATCTGCAGCCCGCACCCACCTCACACCAACACTGTCAAGGTGGGGACAAGTGGTGAGAGATTTGAACTCAGCTCAGAGGGTGCTTTTTCAAAGTTGAATATCCGATCCTCTAAACTACCAATACACTGGTTCGGAAGCATGTACAAGCATCTATGCTCTTAAAAGGATTGGGGTTATATAAGACCGTGGATGAAATGTGAGAGTGAGAAAAGACCGAAAGTTATTTTTCTGAAAATAACTTTCGGTCTTCTCTCCCCTAAACATTTCAGACTTTGCCCTTGCCCCCACCCCCCTACTTACCAGTGGGCGGCACACCTCCTTGCGTGCCGCTGTCTCCAACATCCCTCTACGATACCGGTTCCCTTCACTTGCGTGTATGGAAACTGGCACCAAGGGTCCACTTTTCTTATTTTTTTGTAATACTTTGAGTCGGGGTAGCGGGCGACACCCCCGCTCACATTACAGTGAAGAAGAGTGCCGGGGAAATCCCTGCAACCGCCGCTGCCCTTCTTCACTGTAATGTTTTGTATGGCCTATTTGTTAGAATTTCTTTGGCTATACAAGCTTTTCATATAGCCAAGATTCTGACAAATATGCCATATGTTTCTTTTTCTGGTCTTTTGGGGTTATTCCCTCTTAAAACACAGCACAGTACATCACTATGCACCCTTTGCGATCTGGAGGTTTGGCAATGGACAGTGTTGTTTGAATTTAGGTCCTTGACGTAGCAAAAGTGGAAGAGGGCACTTTCTTTGTTTTCAATGAGGAAATAAATGTTTCAGAAGCGGCTTGCAGAGACACACGGTATCATGTTGCTTCAAAGGGTTTATTGCATGTCAGAAGATATTTGAAATGTTAATGATAATTCTCCAAATTGAGGACCAGACTCAAAGGGGTGTCAGGGGAATAAAATATAACAGAGGAAAATTGAGCAAGCTGTCGATAAATAACAAAATGTACAAATACAGATTGCAAAGTAATCAATTAAAAATAGCCCTTAACAGATCCACAGGAAATCACAGCCTTGGTTTCAGGAAGGGACATTATGTTTGAATAAAAATAGCTCATGAATGGGGTTGAAATAATTCTTTTTTTTTTTAAACAGGCGCATGCCCCCAATTCCCAAATATCTTTCCTTGCGTAGTGAAACACACCAGACAAGCTACACCCTTTAATGTGCCAGCCGCCTCTGTAGACTTTAGTGTACTCATCCTCACAGCCCACGTTCATCAGCCATTTGAAAATGAGATGCTCTCTTGATTTTCATTGGATTATCCTTTTCAAAAATCTGCTTTCTTTTCTATTAGTTATTTGTTAGCAGACAGGTTATGAAGTGGAAGACCTCCAATTCGCCATACCCTAGTCCATTATGTATGATGGTGTATAAACGAGCGAGTAACTTGAAAGATAACTTTGTACATGCTGAAAAACCACACAGAGATAGACAGATGGTGTTGTTCATATGACAGAAGGGGACTTTTCCCTGCGTTGCATGGAGCAAAGGCAACAATGTTATAAATGGCTAAACCATTGCACATCCATATTCAAGCAAATAGTTTGCCCTCCGGGATTATACAACCTGTACAACACCTGCTGCTATCTACTGTATCAAAGGCCCATGTGGTCTACTATATGTAGGCCAGATAACAAGATCTGCACGCGAGAGGTAGATAAAGCATAAATCTAACGTTTGGACTAAACATACTAAATCTACTGTTGCACAACATTTTGCTGAAAAACAACACACAATTTCACAAATTCAATTCATGATATTAGAGTTTGTTAAACCCATAAGTAGAGGGGGTGACTTAAATACACGCCGCCTACAACAGGAAATGTATTGGATACATTCGTTGGACATGTTGTACCCAAAAGGTATGAACGAGGAGTTCAGTCTGCATGGTTTCATTTGATGTGGCCTATATATTAATGGGATTAGTCTAGATGTAGAAAAAATAATTTGTTGCTGTTGCAGGCCATGGTTAGATGAAGGTTGGCCCACAATTTTGTGTATGGAACAACACATTCACATGGGTACGTAATGGAGTTAGACATGGCGCAGCATTTACTATTATAATTGAATAAAAACAAATTTAGTTTTTTTCCGTTTGTTTGCTTTAGATAATTTTTTTTAGCGTGAGGAATTCCTTAGAGCTTTAGAGTTAGTATTGTGGTTGGTCCGTATAGTTGCACAAATGGAATATAGAGTGTCATAAGATAATGCACAAATGTGCCTTTACAGAGCAGTTTTAAGATGGCCGCCAGGGGTACGCCACATCTGTTTTCCCTTGGTTAAGACCTCCTGAGATCAGCTGATTATGCATGTGGTGGTGTGCATATACACATGACTAGTATGGGAAACCGGTCCTCATAGCGAGTGTTTGGTGACCGGAGAAAGTCAGAATTTAACAACGCGATACATGCACAAGTATACTCTAAGGTGAGTCAGAGCTGCGTTTTGCATGGTATTCATATCTTTTTTTGGATACATACCTACAGACATTCGATTATGAGACAGACACATTTGTTGTTACAGATCACGTCTCCATACCTGGCTGCTAGAAGTATTGGTATACAGTGACATTATTTTAGAGGTTTTTCAACCTGGTTTGATTGGCTTGACTGCTTAGGATCACTGAAGGCTATACAATTATACACATACAAGCTGGAAGTTACTGGGAAGGTATGTAAAGTTGGGTATATGTTATACCCTATATGTTATATTTGTTACATGCTTGCATTGAACATGGTAACTTTAGAAACATGTTGTATTTATTGTTTTCTTCATCACCTTCTCAACAGCACAGATTGAATTTAGTTGAGTGCGAGACAAACACAACCGTATCCTAAATGGTATGTGATGTATAGTTTTGGGATGGACATGTGTCCAGTATATGTCATGGTTGGTTATGGGTTTTCTATATTCTGTTTTATACACATCTCGTTATCAAGTAGATATTAGTTTGGTATGGTCATCACGCTGGTGGAAGTTAGCACTATAAGGAGCCTCACATCACTGACATAGGTGGTGGTGGTTATTTGTTCGTACACCGAGGTGTATTCAGAATTGGGGACTTGGATCACGACTTAGTGGAATAATTAGTATGTAACTAACTCTAGGTTGATTACTATGGTAAACCTTTTATTAGCTATAGAAGATGTTTTATGAATGTAAGAATGAAGTAATATGGGATGCTAGATATCCCGTTTGTCTATGTTTGTATTCACAGTTAAGCTCCTGAAGAAGTTGAATAGGTGCCTGAAACGCATAGAGAGACTGGTTGACCTCTGAGGAATAAAGACGTTTTGACCATAGACCTTCTGTAAAGTTTATTTGGCGTCAGAGGAACAATATAAACATATATATGAATGCCATTTTTGAATATTTGTGAGCTCAATGTTCAGCCTTATGGTGTGCAAGGGACTGGAGTGTCCATACACTGGGAACCATTGTTTCATATTTTCTAACAACCTTGTGTCACGGTTGTGATACCTCCCCTGCACCCAAATTGTGTTATATTTTGCTATGATTTTCTTGTAAATATATATGAATCTAGTTGTGCATTGTTAGACATAGGGCCTCATTACGAGTTTGGCGGTAGCCGTGCCAGTAAAATCGGCACGGCTGCTGCCAAACTCGTGAAATTACCGACACCCGGAAGTGGGTATGTGCGGGGGCATTCCGACCCCGGCAGACCCTGTCCGTCCCCATTGCCGGGTGCTGGTATTCATTACTCCCCATTCCCATTTGAGCCCCCATTCCCATTTGAGCCATAGGGCTCAATGGGAATGGGGAGGTCGGATGCACCGGCACCATTTATGAATGGTGCCGGTGCATCCAAGTTGTGCTCACGGGTGCCGCTCTGCCCGCAAGGTCAGACCTGGAGGGCAGAAAGGCACCTGCGAGCACAACTCATAGTTTGCTGGTCCGGAAGTAACGGCACCGGTAGCTTACCGGCGCCGTTACTACCGGACCGGCAAACTTATAATGAGGCCCACAGTCTCATGTGCAACGTGGTGTATTCAGAATACATTAATTACAATAGTAATTATTTATAATAATTCCAGCTTTCATAGCTCTACAATCCCACGTCCTTCATACACGTTTCAGCACCGCATGCCAAGGCACAATGAGAAACCCAGGCACGTAATTGATGCAACTCATGGTCAGGCCACAGCCTCACAAGCCCGCTCAGGGTCACAACCTCAGTTCATGGACAATCATCCCTTTAGAAGTAATTTTATTTTTACTGTTGTATAACACCTTACAGGCAGAATAACTGCAGAGGGGGTGACTTTATCTGGTTACACAAGTCTCCACATAACACTTAATGTGGCATTTGACGGAAGTACTACGGTATGTGAAGCTGTGCTTAGGCATATGACGCCGTACCTGGGCTGATGAGGCTCTACTTGCAGGGTACGTGGAGATCTGAAGTCTGTAACAATCACACAGAGTCCTGTGATCTTGTACTGTTTACAAATGTTTCATATCCCTTTATCATCCTCCTTTTTTAAATCTATTGACAAGATACTTATAGATTTCCTTTGCGGCTCTAAAAAAAAGAAAAGAATTGCCATTAGAAAGCTAATATATCAATGGGTGGATGAAGGCGTCAATTTCCCTAATTTCAAGAACTATCACAGAGCCTTTGTTCTCAAACAAGCCAAAAAAGGCCCTGTCCCCCTTCATTTGGTGCAATAGGTATATAACCATAAATACTAGACCTATTTTCCGTAAAGTATGGATTAATAAAGGGATTCAATATATTGATCAGCTAATTACAGATGGCAATATCCTTTCTGCAGAAGAATTTAAAAACAAATTCTTATTGCCAACATTTCCCATCAGTCAATATTTGAATCTAATTCATGCATGTCTGGATGCCAGAGTAGAAATGATTCCCAGCAATGACTTGTTGATACACCCAGAATGCATATTATTCAATCCCCTGATGTACCTAGAGCATCCAACATTTATAAAGTCAGAAGGTTTGAAAGAAAGTCCAATCATTTATGGTCATCTGATTTTCAATGGGAAGAAGATTGTGGAATACATTTTAGGGCAGATTGTGGTCAAAGATATGGTATAAGACCAACATAATTTCTACATCAGCAAACTTAACCCACACCCTTTACTTTTTCATACATAAAGCATTTGTTACCACTAAGAAACGTTTCCTATCTAAATTAACAGACAATTGTTTATGCTGGTCTTGCCACTAAGCTGCTGGGTGCTTTAGACATATGTTTTTAGACTGTGCTTTGGTAAAGTCATTTTGCAACCAGGTTTGGATCTCTCTTTAACAGATTTTCAAGATCTATATTCCTTTGACCAACATCCTACTTGGTAGCCTAGCTTTTAATGAAAGCAGAATTAAGTAATCTTTCATTATATTCGACCTGTTTATACTTCTGGTGTAATTTCACCAAAATCACCATAAAAAGCTGGTGGAATAATATATGGGATGGCCATAGAATGGAAAAATGTCTGGCTAGCTCACACTCTCTCCCTTTAAGACATGATAGAAGATGGCATTTCTTTGTTGATTACTTAAATAATACAAATATTTAATCTACTTGACTGATACATTGTTACCCTCTCTATGGATATACGTCCGTTCTGCTTTATTCTATTATCAATTTGTTAGGTTTATTTTTCTTCTCCTTTCCCTTCCTTCCCTTCCTTAATGTTACCCTCCGCATTAACCCTCTACCCTCTTTCTTATACTCAATTAGTCTGAGTAACTGGACCGTATAAAATTAATTTCATACTAACTGGATTCCTAGTTAATATATTACACATTTCTTAAAGTTAATGAATGTCATGTTGTAGCGGTTCCCTAATTAATACTGTACAATTGGATATATATGAGCTTAAGTGCTTTGTTATATAATTGATATTTCATATATACTCCAGATTGTAATTGTTTACTCCGGTACTAAATAAAATAAAAACCTTTAAACTCAAAATATAAACTTCCAGTTGCAGAGTCCCAGACGTAGTCCTAAACATGATGATGCTGTTATTTCTTTTTACGTCTCCCTGAGCCTCTCCTATCACTTTCTGAGCCATTTTTACAATCCAACTGCTATACTGTCTTCCCTTTTTTCCAGGCATGTTATTGCAGAAGGCAGACTAATTCTACCTGTCATCTTAACTACCTATTGACTTCCATTTCTATTGTCACTGGAGCATACATGCCAACATTCCATTTCCGAGACACTAATACAGTCCTGGTTTTTACTTTGCATTCTGGAGGTAGTTGTCCTGGATTCTGAGACTTGTAGTCTTGGGTTTATAATGGGGACATCCAGGACAACAACTTCCAGAATTCAAAACCTATTGGAAGTCAGGCAGTTTTTTTAGGAAGTCATATTCGTCCATACTTAAACGTTTGGGCGTAAATGACTCCTGCATACACACCAACATTAGCCATTCCCTTCGAGAGACACTAGCCCATTCCAGAATGCAAAGTTAAAACCAGTAGTGGTCTAGTGTCTCTCGAAGGGAATGGCTAATGATGGTGTGTATGCAGTAGTCATTTGTGCCCAAAAGTTTAAGTATGGATGAATATGACTTCCTGAAAACTGCCTGACGTACAATAGGTTTTGAATTGTGTTACTCCCCATTGCAAAACCTTTATTGATGCTCCAGTTGTGTCTGCTGCTCTTAAACTGCACCCCTGTGCACTTTCATTTAACTGGCATTAGCATTAGGCAGTGTGTTTGCCTCGTGCTCGTGCAATAAGCAAGATTCATCATGGCAATGTTGAGCTAAAAGTTGATTCAAAGGTTTCAAGCCAATATTTCGAATGCATCACACATTCTACAGCATACCCCTGTAGTAAAGAGGGTTTGAAAAGAGATTTCCTACCCACTATACCTGCTTGCGTCAGCATCTTTATCTAATTCATTCTAGACATTCTTGACGTCTCGTTCTAGCACCACCTGACGCCCTCCTCGCTGGCCCCCTAACATTACCTTACTCTACAGCCAGCCCTCCAGACACCAGGTTTGACGCTGGTCCTGTTTTTTCGGATAGCTATTACAACATTTCTGCGCTTTTTACTTCTCGAAGTACTTCATACATGTATGCAGAGGCTACTCTATAAACCTACACACAAAATGTGTTGGCAAGTCTGCGACAATGCATTTTTCCTTCATCTAGATTACCAACCGTCTGGTGGTTGCCTGCACACATTACCGCGGCTCTAAGTACTGCATAAATGAATGCACAAACGACTGCTTGCATTACTGCACTAACTACTGTAAAAAGTGTTACGAAGGCTCATTGTCCACACTATTTCACACACCATTGCATGCATTGCTGTGTTCATTAGTCTCTGGTCTAATAAAGAAACGAAGGGCCTGATTCATGGAATTTGTAGCACCAGGAATTTGTAGCACGGTGCAAAGTGACTTTGCACCGCCAACACACACCCTGATTCACAGAGCGGTGTAAAGTGTATTTTTGCAGTGCAAAGTCACTGCCAACAAACACCCTGATTCACAGAGCGGTGCAAAGGGTATTTTTGCAGTGTAAAGTCACTGCCAACAAACACCCTGATTCACAGAGTGGTGCAGTGTGTTTTTGCAGTGCAAAGTTGCTCTGCACTAGTGCACCGCACTGTGAATCAGTGTGTTTGTTGGCAGTGCAAAGTCACTTTGCAAAGTCACTTTGCACTGCGCTAAAAATTTCATGAATCAGGGCTTAAGGCACGGAATGCTAGATAAATGATTGCATGAACTGCTGCACACCATTATGTCTACAATCTAAATCATACCTTAAATGTACATGCTTGTAGAAGAAATGTTGGGGACGAAAAGGACTCCCAAAAATGTAGGGTGGGGTTTAATTTCTGGTTGTACATTAGAAGGGCCGGATTGTGGGTAGTTTGGTCTCAAGCACCCCGCCAGGAAGCCGCTTTAGCGGTTCTTCGTGCACAGCCATTTTGCATAGATTTATTGTTGGAAAGTCTTTGCACATTACCTGCCTCTTCAGTATGGAGGAACGCATAGGTATCATCTGCACGCTGCCTAACTGCAAAGACGCTGTCTCTGACTAGGTTTCTATACTGTAAATTTCTTCATCCTCTCATCTTTACTTTTCTCTATTTCTTTTCTCTCTTCAACCTCTCCCCTGGCTCCTTTCTACCCCTTGCATGTGTGTCCCTCTTTCTTGTCCTTACCCTTCTCTTAAACTATTTTTCTTCCTTTCTCTGGACCTTCATTTATACCTACTTCTCTTGCCCTCTTAACATTTCGTTCCTCCTCCGTTTTTCCTCCAATCCCCTCTTGCCCCTCTATCTGATACCCACCCACTCACCCCATCCTCTTCCTTCTTCTTTTCCTCTATTCTCTTCCCATGATTCCTCACTCTTGGCACACTTTCCCTTTCCCTTTTATGTTTCCATAATTTCCCACCTTCTTCGCTGACATGTGTTCGGTCTGCTCTTGACTCACTGTTTCTCGCCAATGTATTCCCTGTCCTATGTTGGTCTCCCTACATTCTCCTTGGTCTTCCTCTGGCCCTTTCTTCCGCCTTCATCTGTATTTCAATCTTTAACTCTGCACTCCTCCTGATGCTTTTTACCTCCAACCACTGGTTGGTTCATTTCACCTCACCATTTAATATTTCTCTACTCCCTTCTCCTGGTGTCTACCCCAATTTACCATCACATGCTCCCTTCCCCCTTTCCATTCTCCTCGTTTTCATCTTCTCATCTCTCACTCCACTACCCTTCTTCTTCCCACCACATCTCAATCCTCGACACCCCTTACTATTTCTTTCCCCATGCTACTCTCTGCATTTTCCTTCCCTGCGTGTCTTCCTTTTACTTTCCTTATCTGTTTTTTTACTTTTTTTCCTGTCCTCTATCACATACCATCCCTTTGTGGCATCTCTCTTCCTGTTTGCCCACTCCCTCTTTCCCTCTTTCCATCTCTCCTTTCCCCATCCTCTACAGGATCATCAAATCTTCTACGACTCTGTCCTGAAAATGACTAATCGCCCCCGCAGGTTGCAGCACCTGGCCCGCTGTGCCCTGCGGAGGCATCTGGGAGGTGGGCAGGCCTTGGCTCAGCTAGAATTGCCCTCATCCATGAAAGAGTACCTGCTACTCCAGCGAGAAGGCTACCTCCAGTGACAGCGACAGCCGAGAATGGCCTCATGTGGGTGAACCACAGGACTCTGTGTGATTGTTACAGACTTCAGATCTCCAAAAGGCTTGTAGGTCGCTCTTGGCAAACTTTGAGAACTCCAGTGCCATTTTTGTCAGGGAGAACGTGAAGAAATCATACCATATTGGGAGAAGAGACAGTGGAAAGTATGTATTCACAGTGACTACCTGCAGTCCCATCCTTACAGTCGTTTGTCAAGGGATTTCTTCCCAAAATTAAGACACATACATAGGTGTTGAGTTTGTGCATACATCATGAGGACTGCGCAAAGCTTTTCTTTTGCTCGCACTGATAATGCTCCTCTCCCCTAAAAGCCTGGTGTAGCGGGTGAGACAGGGTGAAATTTTTATCCTGAGGCGTGCATAAATTCAACGCTTCTTCCACTGGAACAGTTTAAGTATAAGACTTCAAAAGTCAAATATTTTGTTGGAAAACCCTGCAGGGGTTAATGGAAGGCTTCTTCCCACATTATGCAGCAGAGCTGTCCCTCAGAGTTCAAGTGATTTAAGTGGATGGTGATAAGATAGGGGATAGGCCTTGAGAGAGGGGAGGTGAGGAGAGGGGTGAATGGTGGGGGTGGATTGAACAGGGTGAACATCATATTTATTCCCTTCTAATGTATGGATATAATTCAGTGTATGCTTGCAACTAAGGTATAAAATAATGTATGAAATACTCTAGACATGGGGACAAAGGGCCGCCAGTGAAAGTGGTGGAGAGTGAAAGTGGTGGAAGAAATGTGTGTTAACTAAAGAAATGTGAACTATTTTAATGTCATTGAGTCTGATTCCAATTCTCCCCGTTGGTAATGGTTTGTCGTCCTCCCTGTTAAGCCCTTGTAATTGATGATTGTGCAAGGTGCATATCCACAATCAGATCCCAGAAACGTTTTAAGGATCATAACTAGTCACGTTTTGCCTCCTTCTTTGCCACAAAATGGCGATCATTCACAAAGATGCATGGAGTGTGTAGTTTTATGCTGATTCCTCTCCGAGAATATGGTACAAATGTCTGACATATAATAAAATGTTATACTCTGATGTTAAACTCTACCAAAGCAGAGGTGCACTTCTTCCCTGCCAAAAGCACTCTCTCATCTCTTCCTCTGCCTATCCAGTTCCCACCTAACACTCTTCCCTGCTATTCTTCAGCTAGAAAACTCAGCGTCTTCTATGACCCTTCTCACGCCTTCTCTACTTTCATCTCCAAAACTGGAATAGCAGCTCGCCTCAACCTCCTAAATATTAGGAAAATCTGGCACCTCCTTCCTTTCAATACCACCAAGCATCTCTTAACCAGTCTTGTATTCTCTACACTGGATTACTGTGCCAGCATCCTATTTGGTCTCCCCAACTATGCTTTTTTGTCCTCTTGACAAGATCATTAACTTTGCTACCAGGACACTCTTTGAACTCCCTCACTTCACACCATCTTCCTCGTACCATTGCCAGGCTGGATGGCTGATGATGCAAAATAGGGCCAGATTTAAATGTCTTCTCCTGGTTCACAAATCTATCCACGGTAAGGCACCACTGTATCTATCCTCCTCTATGCAACTCTACAAGCCTTCTCATAATATCCCCTTTCCCTCTTTAACTAGCCATGTGGCCGCTTGCCCTCCCTGTGCTTCCTCTCGATTTCACTCTTTCTTCTTGCTCCTCTTGCCTAGAATTCTCTCCCCCAGACATTTGAGAAGAAGTCCACATGGATTTGTTCAAAACCTAACTAAAGGCCTACCTCCTCGCTTCCAAGTTACCCTCTTAACCTACCTCTCATCTTCCTGCTAGCTAACTTTTTCCCTGCCTCTGTCCTTCACTTCCTCTGCCTCCACTCCAGCTCGTCACCCAGCATGATCACATCCTGAACACAGCTGGCTGTACCGACTACCTGCACTTAAAAATGTCCACTGTTCATTGTCCTTAATCTATGTATGTCTACTTATGTATTATCCCTGGTGACTGTTCCATTTACTCACGTCAAATCGATTTCTTATCTATTGTATGTTCTTTTTTGATCAAAAGAGCATTGTTCCTCCGGGATATATAAATACATTAAAAAAAGAGAACATTTAATCTAAAAGAAATGAAAAAGGTTTAGGATTTGTTTTTTTATTAAGTGGGATCAAAACAAGGTTTACATTTCAAAAATCAGTTTTTTTGGTTGGTTTCTAAAAAACAATAGATTTACCCAAATGGTCAACAACCATACCCAGAGGACAATAATCATAATTGATTACTAGCTCCGTTCATGGTCTGATGATGCCATTGTCAACTTCATCATCCCGGGTGAACTCAGCAGTAACTCAACTGCTACCAACAGTATACCTTGTGGGACACACATATACATAATAATAATGTGGATGGCCAACTCAATGTATTTCCAATGACTGACCCACAGCTCAACTGCATTCCTGATATCCTACTCATAAAGAAAAAATTGTATGAGCCCTGCTCTCGACTAGGTGGCTTCCGTCCTGAAAAGATATCCCTGAACCACAAATGGTTGCCTTGGAAATACCACCTTATGAAACTTTGGGAGCAATGGGCAAATAATCAACCCTCATAGCTGACTGTACAGTGTGCCCAATCCATTATCATAGGTGTCATCAGGCCTCTTAAAAACAAGAGATTGTAATTTCGGGATCTAGCCGAACCTGGGGCTCTCCCGCTGGAATTACGATTGTTGGCACATCCCTATGGGTGTTCAACTCTGTTCCCCATTTTGCTGCCTTTGACGAGTTCATCATGGTCCAGGAGGCAGCAGTCACCAGGCTCACACATTCCTTCTTAAGACATGCACCCTCATATCTCTCATCACAAAGTTATCAATGTGTCCCTGATTGCTGGGGAAGATCCTCAGAACCGCAAGCATGCCACAATAGCCACACTACTTAAAAAGTGCAAAACAGAAGCAAAGACTCTGACAAAATACAGGTGTGATCTACTGCCCTAGTAGCATGAGCAAGACCCTTGACACACCAGTAGGCAACAAAGAAACACACACCTCCACCTACCTTGAACAAAGGAAAATGTAATTTACTTCCAATCTACTTTCCTGCGTTGATGAAGAACCATATTCACCCTGATGGACATGGGAGCAGGGCTGCTGACCTGCAGTGACCTGGTTCCTTCTTAACCTGTTAGAGGCTTTGAATATAATGGAGCTCAAAATACTTTCCCATCCCCTCTGGACATACTGTAGCATTAGAACAACTGTCCTGTAGCGGGCTATATCCTTTTTGTCTAATCGTACTCACGGGCTAAAGTTGAAATCCTTCCTCTCCGTAACCAATATCATCTCATGTCACTGATCGCTGTCCTCATCTATATGGTTGCCCTTGCAAGCATCTTCCATAAGTGGAACCAGAGTTTTCACAAATATGCTGGCTACTCCCAGATCACAAGAGCCAGGTGCTGCTTCACTAAATCATGGACTACCTACCGTGGAGATCTGAAATATTATAATGTTAAACCAGGTATTTAATTTCAATTGTGTATTTGAATTCTGGTTGTCTGGACATCTTTTGATGTCAAGTTGGTCCTGTCTCAGTGCTTACATGCTTTTGTTTCAGTTTCGCAGGGACCTAGAGTTCAATTTCGAGTGACTAGATGTATTATGGAGACTTCAGTTCTCACCCTGCTATAGTCCTTCAATTTTGTGGATAGAGATACACAGCCTCCCTCGCCTAGGTGCTCTGAAGATTGACTTCGCTTCCCTGAATGCAAACATTCTTTTTTCATTGGTTTGCTGTACTTCCCTTCTCCTTCAGAGGAATGAGGAATCTGGACTTCCATCCCCTCAGTTCAATAGACTTTTACTCTCAGAACTCAGAGGTCCTGGGAATGGGACTTTAATTTTCACAAAGCAACACGCATTTGCTTTCCTATTTTCCTTACACACCCACAACCTCTCATTTGGAGCACCTCTGAATTTCAAATGGAACCATGAAACAGATATTCACTTTCCTTGATGTCATGGGCACGACTTCTCCTTTTGTGGCATGGGGAATCTGGACTTTTGTCCGCTCAGTTCGATAGTCGCTACCCCTCCATGGACGTTTTCGATAATGTAGACTGCATTTCTGACAATGCAGCAGATATTCAATTTTCTTGATTCGGACTTCAGTCCCGTCAATGCAAAATGTCTTCACTTCCCTTGCTTCAAGGTTCACGGTCTCTCCTTCAGAGGCACAGGGAATTGATATTCAGTTTCCACAATATAACAGTTTGCCCAAACCCCTTTTTCAGAAGTACTGGGAATGCATACCACAATAGACCAGATTTTTATTTTCCTTGCATTTAAGACTCAAATTCTTTCTTATGGTGTTTTTTTTAAAATCTTGGGCATCAATTCCCACAATACAGACCTTCACTTTCTCTGATTAGGGATACACAGTATCTTCTCCAGAGGTACTGGGAATGTATTAGCATACTTGATCGCAGCCCAATTGACATTTTCCAAATTGACTGAATTTCGTTTTTTTAGGCATTCCCGGGCAATCTTAATTAAGTATAGATGTGGGGTGTGGTGGGGGAATAGGTTAAGGTGTGGGGAATGGGGGGCAGGCGGGAGATCTCCCCCTGCATTTTCAAACAAAAAAAACAAAAAAACGAACAAATAAATTAGGTAAATTCGGTAAGGTCAATTTCTTTTGATCAAATAAACTTAAACCTGTGGGAATGGGGAAGATCTTACACTATTGGGTCCTGGGTCTCCGGCACCTTGCTGCTTTCTATTGCTAGCCCCGTGTGGGCTGCTCACACTGTCCTGGCATCTCCTGGGTGTGAGATCTCCTTTCAAGGCTGTTTTCTTCTGTTCCTCAGATGCTCTCTTCACATGCCACCTGCACATCTGCTCAAGCCAAGGCAATTCCCCCCTCCACGCTGTCTCCTTCTTATCAAGTCTCTCTTGGGCGACTTTCCAGTCTTTGCCTTGATTCAATGTTTTCAATTTTCTATTGGGGATTGGCTCTAGCCCTGGTTGTTTTCTTGCGCTATGCTCAGTATTTTGGTCTTCTCTCAGTTGCGTGTCCTTTTTCCACCTCTCGACTACAGCTGACCTCTTCAGGCTCAGACATGATTGAGTGTGTCACATCACTTGCCTGGCTCCACAAACCGTCTGATAGACTCAACCTTGTCCAGTTATGGTTAGGCCGCTCTAGGCGTCTTCCTGACTACTTCCCTTCCTACCAGCTAGGTCCTCTCATCTGGTAGTCTGCCATTTCTATCCTCTCACTTTGCAACATATTTGGTCACATGGGTACTGTGAGAAATCAGACAGTGTCTCACCCACTAGTCCCTGGGGATTTGTCATCCAGGTGGCCAGGACACAGCCATCGCTTTAGGATCAAGTTCAATGGGGTGGACCAGTTCGGGAGGATCACCTAGGTGAAGGGTCTTCGAGGAGTGGGACACCGGACGGTAAGGCACGGTATCCCCTTCCTTATAACACCTTTACCTCATCCTACCAAGTAGGATATTTGGGAACTCCAACCCCCCCACCCTCTCCCCTTTACAATACAAACACTTTCTCACGGACAGCCTGCTATGAGAGACAACGGACTAACACCCGGGCCGTATAACTGATGTGTTCCTATACAATGGTCAGGCAATTACTTACCATCACACACATCTGACTCCCATTAAACGTCCCCACACGGGTAAAAGGCGGAGCACAAGAGCACACTCTAAGCGAGGCAAAGTACACGAGGAAACAGCAGTTCCAAGATGGCAGTTTAACAAGAGGAGAAAGACAGCAAAACAGAAGGGGATTGCAAAGAGAGAAGTTTCCTTGACCTTTTCGACAAGACGCCGTTTCTTTCATGAGCCCTTGAGATTGGAAAGCGTAAGACCAGGAAAACAGGCTGAAGAATCTTGCATTGTGTGTCGGATATACCCAGAACCCTCCTGCGTCAAGAATCAAGGAGAGGAGTTTTATCCGCCGTTGTACTGTCCTTGGCTCCAAGAACAAAACAGCATCAGTGAAATCAATACAGCCGGTGAGTTGGGGGGACCGATACAAGACCGGTCTGTGTTGAAGCCAACGTTGCAAGCGGCAACATTGTAAGGCTAGTGCTGGAACAAACATTGTTTGAGATATGTGTGATAAAATATGCAAGTAAAGTTGAATTGCTAATGAGTGAATGAACTTTGAAACAGAGATACGATACCTTTGACAGAGTGGTCTGGCACCACGTGGGTGCTCAATCAAAGGTCTCTGTAAGGTATCCAGCTGAAAAGTAACAGTAGAGAATTGTGAATTGAAGTGATCATCCGAAGGGGCAAGCAAAACCCTGCGCACAATTGAAAGTCTTTGATGTTGATACAATAAAGAACATTTATGAAAATGTTGCTAAAGTTGGTCTGAGCACAGCAGAGGGAGATCCATTGAAAGATTTGTGTTAATGTGAGTCTGAGCCTGACGGAGGGGGATCCGGGGTGAAGCGAAAATCGCCCGAGAATGTGTATGTGTGAAATCCTAGGAAAGTGGGTCTGAGCCCGACGGATGAACTTCGTTGTTTGTCATATTGCAACAGGCCCTCTGGAAATAGACTTTGAATGGTAAAGAGACTCCTGCACAGAGGGCCACGGTTTGAAGTTTTGAACTGCACCCTCGCACTAGAAAAGCCTGAGAATGTGCTAAGCTCGAGTGTGCCGCCTTGTCCCGTGCTGAAAACATGGGGAAGCGAATCCAACAATTTGAATATCCTGACATATAATTTCTTGAACACATCTCTTTTGCATAACATTGTTTCCCACACTATTTGTATTTAGAAGTAAGGATTAGCAATAGATGTATTAGTATAGATCCTTTTATTTTAACAAGACACCCCTAGGACTGCATTATTATTATTTGATGGTTGTAGCTTGCTCCCATCTTTGGATTTAGGTTTAGATAGGCATTTTTCAAACCTAATTGAAGTTCAATAAACACCCTTGAACTGCGATCACTTGTGTCTGTCTTACTGTTTGATACCATGCCTTCCTTATAGTACCAAAGTGAAAGGAACACTCAGTCACTTGTGGGTAGAGTGGGCTATACATCACATAACAGGCTGCAACAAAACTGACGATCCCTCAATGTAGCAAATATGTATGTACTACTTTCTGGACCCAAGGATCCTAACTCTCGACTGTTCGATTGACCAACATCTCTTGTCTTACAACTTGGGAATTATGCTGGACAGACATTTCTTCTGATGGTCAACAAACCGTTTGTTCTATCTATCATCATAGCATCCTGCCTGTGATTCTATAGCCTCTCAGAATTAACCTTGGCCTTGGCAGTTTGTCTCTTCCGCAGTATGTGCTCCAATGACATTTGAGATCCAAAAAGCTTCAAACATTACTGTTCATCTAATCCTTCCGTTGCAACAAATGAGTCACAGCATGCTTAACTCCTGATATTGAAATCTTTTAAACCAAAAATCTCATGTGAGACTTGGAAGAAAGCAATCAATCATCTGCAAAAAGCTAACATTTTACCCGAAACACCCGATTTGAATACAGTGCATTCTCACTCAATAATTCTTTACCAATGGTTTAATAGAAAGGGTGATTACAGGGACGTCATTTCACCAAAATGCCAGGGGTAGCAGAAGTGACACCACATGACCCTTAACCTCTGATGACATCACAGGAAGCTATGTCATTTGAACACACCCTAAAGTGAATCCCAGGAAGCGATGGAATACGACCTTTCACCCCTTGACAAAACAGGAAGTGGCATCACATAGCATTGTTCCTAAGTATACTATGAAAAATATGGTTACGATATCACTGTAATGTGATATACATTTGATACAAGAAGGATCACCATATGTATCGTTAATATCAGTATGTATAGGCCCATAATACCAAATGACTGAGAATGCAAGCAGATGTCGAAGGCCAAACGATAACGATGTGTTATTATATAGCACTTACGCTTAAGCACTTTATATAGAACAAATATACATACAATATCACCCAACCTATGTTGGTACTCATTTATCGACCTCGTAGGATGAAAGGCTGAGTTGACTTTGCCGTGATTCAAACCTGCAACCTGCAGATCACACACACATTGCAGCAGCGAGCTCTCAACCCACTGAGCTCTTTAACCGGCTATAGCTATCTTACCGGATATAGTAAAATGACCAATTAAATGTCTGAATGTTCTCAAAGTCAGAAATCAAATTGCACTATGTAGTGGATACCATTAAGCTGGTAACTGAGATTTAACAGCAGGCCAGTTCATCTGCAGGTCTGGTGCAAAGTTGGCCACATGTCAAGCCTGCGTTGATCTACTTTTCAGGCTTCAAAGGATGGCAAAATACATACCATTGGGAGGGTTCATAACACTGTATTAAAGAATTTAGATTAGCATGGCGTATGCAGCGCACTCAGACAGCATCCTGTATCCTGGGCACTCTTTACCTGATACATGCAAACAAACATCCTGAACAGCATGCCAGTGAGATGGGAAAGATAGACACATTACAACAAAGCATTAACACTGTACACAAGCTTTTAGGCATAAAGAATTTGTCAAGGGACTGAGGACACCAAGATGGAATGTCTTGTTATGAACGTAACAGAGACATAGGCAGAAAAAAAACATGCTATAATTGCAACTTGCAAAAAGCAAAATACATAGGGCCTCATTACGACCCTGCCGGTCCGGTAACAATGGTGCCGTTGAACCGGCAGAGTACAAGTCTGTGAGCTGGATGCCTTTCGGCCCGCCAGGTCTGACCTGGCCGACGGGACTTCACCCGCTCACAGATTTTGACAGAAGCACCGGCACTGTTGCACACAGTGCCTGTGCTTCCATTCTCCCCATTCCCGTTGATGGGGAGTAACTTTTTCCAGCACCTGGCCTCCGGGACCGCCGGGGCTGTAATGCCCCGGTAATTCCCCAAAGCCAGGCGCCGGAAAAAACACAACTCCGTATTTTACTGGCACGGCTACCGCCGGAGTCGTAATGAGGCCCATAGTCCGAAATGGATGCTTGTTCTACTCTAAATGCTTTTTGAAAGTTTTTGTCTGCATTGTGAATTATTATTTGTTATTCCTATTCTTTCTGATTTAGAGTCACTGCTCAATGTGTTACACTTGTGAAACCCCGTGGTTTTTTTTAAGAGGCCTAAACAAGAAAGGAAGGCAGCCACTCCAGAAACAAAGAGCCACATGATACTGGCCACAGCCAAGGAGCTTCCACTTGTAAAAAAAAAAAAAAAAAATACGATTTCTTTTTTTAGGGGTAGCACGGGAGACCACAGGGGTAGCAGCTGCTACCCCCAAATTACATCCCAGGGTGATTAATTCTGTTAACAGGAAGCTATTCCATTTTGCCTCTTCAATTTTGACATCAATTAAAAAATTGTTTGGTTGAGTGAGTGAATATACGCTCAGATAAGGAGCACCATGCCGGGGAAATCACTGCTAGTTGTTGATCAGTCTACTGGAAGAAGAACCTGTAAGGGCTTACAAAAATATTTCTCTGAGTACTTTGTGAAGGCATCATGAAGCACGACACAGATGCAAACCTCAAACAAAAAGTCTTTATTAACTCAAATGTCAGGATTGTGTTAGGCCGGACTTGCCTTAGACTAAGATGGGATTTCCCTACCTAAATAACTACCTTACTAACTAAGGATAGTCTGAGTCAGTAAGTTCAACTTAAAAGTCTGTCTGTGTCCAAAACCTATACTTGTCTTAACAACTAAAGATAAACAATGTATAGGGGTGACAGCAACCAACACAAGTGTTCAACCAAAAGTTCTAAGTTTCTTCTAGCTACAGGCTTGTTCTTAGCTCCCTTCCCCAAGTTCAAACAGTTCCAACAAAATGGCCTCAGGGTTCTCTTCTTCAGGTTGAAGACTGTTCCACAAAATGGTCTTGGGGCAGGTTCAAAATAGTTCTACACAATGGTCTCAGGGTTCTCTTCCCCAAGTTCAACACAGTTCTACAAGATGGTCTCAGGGTTTCCTTCCCCAAGTTCAACACAGTTCCACAAGATGGTCTTGGGTTCCCTTTCCCAAGTTCAACACATTGCCACAAGATGGTCTTGGGGTTCCCTTCCCTAAGTTCAGCACAGTTCTACAAGGCTCTAAATTCACATTTAAATGCACTTGTTTTGTTTGCCTTTTATTTCCATCATTTGCACAACTTCTAGGCCGCCCAGCCTCAGTCTCTTGACTCCTCTTGGTTCACTCCAAGGAAGGGTTCCTCAGTCTAAGCCCAGTTGTCGGACCACACGGTCCACCCATCACAGGTCATGCAACCAATAACCCATGGCACTTTACAACAGTTCATACTTTCTCATAGGACTTCCTTGACAACACTGGTTTCCTTTCTGCGTCTGTGTTATAAGTCAATTTATTATTCTGATGCACTTTAATGGTTTCTTGCCTTTATCACAGTTAAATGCACTTGTTTCGTTTGCCTTTTATTTCCATCATTTGCACAACTTCTAGGCCGCCCAGCCTCAGTCTCTTGACTCCTCTTGGTTCACTCCAAGGAAGGGTTCCTCAGTCTAAGCCCAGTTGTCGGACCACCCGGTCCACCCATCACAGGTCATGCAACCAATAACCCATGGCACTTTACAACAGTTCATACATTCTCATAGGACTTCCCTGACAACACTGGTTTCCTTTCTGCGTCTGTGTTATAAGTCAATTTATTATTCTGATGCACTTTAATGGCTTCTTGCCTTTATCACAGTTAAATGCACTTGTTTCGTTTGCCTTTTATTTCCATCATTTGCACAACTTGTAGGGCGCCCAGCCTCAGTCTCTTGACTCCTCTTGGTTCACTCCAAGGAAGGGTTCCTCAGTCTAAGCCCAGTTGTCGGACCACACGGTCCACCCATCACAGGTCATGCAACCAATAACCCATGGCACTTTACAACAGTTCATACTTTCTCATAGGACTTCCTTGACAACACTGGTTTCCTTTCTGCGTCTGTGTTATAAGTCAATTTATTATTCTGATGCACTTTAATGGCTTCTTGCCTTTATCAACATGTGACTCACACACTTTCCTTTGTGGTATTTCTTCTGGTTACCACCTTGCTTTCACACTATCCAATAGTGTTTTACTTTGTGCACTTTCCCTTTGATTTGCAAATGTTGTTTCTTTAACTTTGTTTCGTTCACAAATGCTCTTCACGTTCTGTTTCATTCATCTGATATTCTTATATCTTTTCCATAATTTTATTCATGCTTGTCATGCTTGTCTGGTAATCAACAGTTCATCTTTGGTCTTCCGACCCATTAATTATTCAAACTCAATTTGTGCTTGGCAAATTGGTATTCAATAGTTTACGTTTCTGGTCTCCAGACCCATTTAGCTTTCATTTCAGTTTGTTCAGTCACCCACACCATGCCGGTGGAGCACCCCGGCCAGAATGAACCTTCCTCGTGGTATCTGCAGAAAAATTAGAATGAAAATAAACTGAGGCAGAAAATGCTGAATTGTTTTATTCAAATTGACTTTTTAGCAAATTAATAGATGGGTAGTGGGGCAAGGGGATATATTAGGATAGGGGGAATGTTGGGGAGCTGCAGATGGTGTCCCCCCCCGCATTTCAAGTCAAATACTGGAATAAAACAAATTCAGCATTATCTGCCTCAGTATTTTCTATTCAATCTGTTCATGGCCAACCTTCCCCATCACTCACCGGTGTGTGGTGTGAGAAACCTAATGGTATTCTCCCATTTACTCCCCCTTTGTCCCAATCACCATGCCCAGTTCTTCTCATCCCAGCAAGAAAACATAAAGGAATTTACAAACTCTATGAGAACTACCTGTTCCAGAATACCTCAGATACTGACAAAGAGAAGGGAATGCAGGGAAATGGGAGTAAAATACCCAGCTTAAGACTCAAGATTTCCCCCTTTCTCCTATTCAAGTGGGAACCCTCCCTTCTGTAGTCAGGCGTCACTTACCTTCATACCCCATGCCCCCTCCCCAATCACTTGGACGAAGAAGAGTAAACAAAGAGGAAGGAAGATTTCCCATAGGGATCAGCAGGGAACAGCTTTCTATGGAGAACTGCTATGTTGTCACCTTAATGAAGTCAGGCAATTCTCTTTAATTATCCACACCTGACTTCACTTGACCAAGAGGCATAGTATAAAATGTGTGGTTCTAAACAGCACAGTGAGCGAGCTGGGAACCTGTTTCACACAGAGGAGACTGCAAAGCAGAGGACCGCTAGAACAGAAGCGAGGAGGAACACAGTGTGCCAGATCGCTGACCCACTTGGTGAGAAAGGCTGCAGCACAGCAAGGGAGCCGTGCCTCTCGAGAGCTGGAACCAGGCAAATAACTTGTTATGGACGTTGTGTGAACAAGTGCTCATTCCCCCACAGCAAGTGAGCCCTTATCGCAAGGCTGAAGGAAGCAAATGATTACAGTTTCACGTGGCAATCGTTGAGTGTCCAAAGCTCAGAGGAGCCCGGTGCGCGTGTGATCAGCATTAAGTAAACACAACTAAAGGAAGGCTTAAAATGCTCCCTTTTTTAAATTATGTCAGAGCTAGCACTTGTAGAATTTGATCGTCCAGCTACATCTATTCGTTGGAACACAAACCTTTGCAGGCTTCTTACTACTCAGGTTAAATACAAATTGGTGCAGGAAGACGGACTTTATTATGAGGCATTGGCTGTACTACGAATAGAAAAGCGTAATACCCAGTTAATAAAGTCAGTGCTCACTCAAATAGTAAGCAAAGCATTTGGTAACATCCTACTGCATAAACACACACCTAATTTGGAAGTGGCAAAACTTAAACATTTAAAAAATAAAAGTTTAAGGGTATTACAAATGAATATGTTGACGACTGTGCAGTTTTTGAAACAGAAACGTAAGATCATGCAAACCTACAAAAATTACATAAAAGGTCTTAAGTATCAACTCTATATGGCGCATAACCAAAAGATTATGGGTCATCTATTTAAGCACACCACGGGGTCAATTTGGTCAATGATAAGGCAAAGTACCAATAAATTTACTCCATCCATGAGTTCGTCTATCTCTGCCGAGGTATTGGTTCAATACTTAGGCAATGCATTTCAAATGCCTTCTGCCTATATCGGAGTAGCGTACCTTAACTTTCATAGGTCCCAATTGGGGTGGTGGCGATGGTCTGTGGATGATATACAGTGGGCAATACCTCAACTTAACTTCTCCAAGGCAGCTGGGCCTGATGGTATACCTGCATGTGTTCTTAAGTCAGACCCAGCATTTTGGGCATGCATTATATAAGCCGAATTCGAAAATATTTTTTACAGCAGTAGTATTCCCGAATCTTGCCTGACTTCAATAATGATCCCAATCTACAAAAAGGGCAATCCCTCTGTACCTGCAAAGTACAGGCCTATCGCACTTATGGATGCCTCATATAAGGTATTTACCATTCTTATCCTGAAGGAGCTTGAGATGTTTTTGCAGGATCCTGAGGTATTATCTTGTTTTCACACAGGCTTCCGTAAAAATATGGGTACTACACTGAATGCCACTGTTCTCTCTCACATCTTACAAACACTGAAGTCAGCTAATGCAGGACCTGTGTATATGGCCGCATTAGATATGAGCTCTGCATTCAATTGTTTAATCAGTAATCATTTATGGGCAAAAATGACCAAGTATGGAATTCCCTCTTATATCATTCATATCATATCTATGTTGCATCAGAATACATGTTACAGAGTTCGACTGAATCAAGCAGGTGCATCAACTAGTAAAATACCTGTGTACATCGGGGTGAAACAGGGGTGTAACCTAGCATCAACATTATTTAATCTGTACATATGTGATAAGAATGATATTTGGGTGCAGGAACATATCTTCCCTATTACACTGGGGATGCTGCGTCTCCACTGGCTAGCCTTTACAGATGATTTTTATTTTTGGGAAGGACACCGTTTGGCCTAAAAAATAAACGTAACATTTTTTCTAGCTATGCCCGCCGATACAACCTGCATCCCAATGTTATCAAATCCAAAATTGTTATATTTGCAGGTGGTAAAAAGATCACTTCCTTTCACTTTCAGTGGACATTGGATGGCCTTCTAACTGAACGTATCTCTGGGATACGTTACTTTGTTACTAAGGGTATAACCTATGTGACGCAGCTTCCATTGCTATGTGAAAAATCACTTGAATCAGAAAGCAAGACTTCTCACTCTGCAGTTAAAATTATCTATAGAAACTGTGTAAGTTCTCGGTCATGCCTGAATCAGACTTCTATACACTCAAGATAGAAACAAGTTTGCTCTATGGTCTTGATATGTGTCTGACAGACATTGATACCATTTTAGACTCTCTACAAGGCCAAATATGGAAACATACCCTAGGCATTGCAAACTCATTGCCGAATGCCATCCTTAGGCATGAGCTAGGGTTATACTCCCTAGCGTCGAGATTTCAGTGGAGACAACTGAGTAATTATGCAAGGATGTTAAATCCCCAGAGGAATTCATTATATGAAGAACTGTCCAAGATGCTTGTGGAGCTTGCTATACTATCAATTTCTGTATATGTTAAGAAAATAAAAAATCTATTGCATAAGATAAATGTCACCGCCCAAGATCTCGTTGTATGGCCAGCCTATGTTAAAAATAAATTGTATAGGCACGACTGGACTCTTACGATTGATGCTCTTGCGGCCTACTCCTCCTATAAGGAATATGCTCTTTTTGGTAGAAAAAGGTTACCTCGTATGCCCTATATTTTACATTTCCCGTCCGCACTCTGTATATTAGGTTCAAATTCAACCAATTCTACATCAATGAGCGCATTAAACATTGGAAGTCTGGAGTCATGCCAAATACTGGCAATTGTTGTTTCTGTACAGTTAAGGAGAACCAAATTGAGACTCTAAAACATTTCGTATTAGAATGTCCGCATTTTAAGGATGCTAGAAGTACATTTCTATGCAAAGTCAACATGGGTCATACTTGCAACTCTAGAGAGCTTGTGTGGATAAGATGTATGTGGGGCACCAATCAAGCATTCGTGTTAGCACTTGTGCGCCTGTTAAGTATAATTAACATCAACTTAATCGCCATGAGAGAAGGATAATAGACAAATGCAATATAGGTTCTCATGTTGAGCAAAATTTGATTCGCCATTGAACATAGTATGGCATGTCATGAAATTATTTGGTTACCGCTTAACTCCGATATTTGATAAGTTGGATGTCTTAAGTATTTGTTGTAAGTTCCTTTTATGCTTTTATGTGAATATGTTTTAGGGACCTTTCCTATGCACACAAAATTTGAAAACCTTTGTGATGGTTTTAAAAAAGAAAAATGCATTTGAGCTTCTGTGTTTTATGTATATAATATGTGTGATGGTAGCATTTTATGTATACTTTTGTAACAAATGTGAATTTAACGTGTATTTAATAATTTTTATCAATTCTATTCTGAAATGTTTGTAAAGGTTTATTGTCGAAACCAAAGACAAATAAAAAAAATTAAAGGAACATTTTGTGTATATATGTAAAGTACATTGCCACCAAGGAAAGGGCATGTGAGAGCAAAATTTCCAAAAGCTAAGCAAGAGAAAGAATAGCATACAAAGGCTGCAGAAGCAGTGCATTCTGGAACTGGAAGTTCAAAGTATGTGAAAATAAAGAAAAGGAAAGAGAGAAAGAACGTGCAAGTGATACAGTATAAAATGAAAGAGGCAAGAACAAAGCCTTATGGGACTTGTGGTCCGAAAGTAAAAAGTAAAACTAAAAGGACCGGCATCATTGCCACAGGCCACAGAACACAAAAACCACACCATCTAGTGACGGGGGCAATGGGTCCCTTGACTCACTTATGTCCCTTTGGGACTCAAACACAGGGGCCCGGCGCCAGGCTTATATAGAGATGTGAGCAGGAACACTTTATTTCAGTGCAGGAGTGCTTTTATTTTACTTCAGTGCACACTTTACTTCAGTCCAGGAGTGCTTTTATTTTACTTCAGTGCACACTTTATTTCAGTGCAGGAGTGCTTTTATTTTACAAGAACTTTCCAGGTGCTGAAAGCCTTTATTCCAGAGAACATCCCCATGTGCTGACTCATCAGGCGTGGCTCCTTAGGCCTGGTTTTCAGGTGCTGACTAATCAGGTGTGGCAGGGCGTGGCGGCAGGCAGGCCAGAGTTACTGGGCATGGTCGGGAACAAGACTATATAAACCCACCGATCCCTCAAGCAAATGCTTCACGTTACTTTGCACCTGCGTGCAACGTGACACTCACTGCCGCCTGGGCCAGCTACTTACCTCGTGATCCTGCAACAACAGCATCCTTACCTGGACCCTGGCTCGCATCTCACGTTAACGCTCCATCTTCTTGGCAGATCCTGAATCGGCGTCGCAGCACCTGTGCTCTCTGTCCCAAGAAGCCAAAGTCCTGAAATGAGAAAAGAAGACAAGACAAGGTTAGAACTCCCAAAAACACCCAACCCAGGGTCGCGCCGCATTTAAAACCCAAAGCACACCCAAAGGCACCATTAAAGGCTACTTTCCAGCTGTCGGACCATCTCAGTCCCGCTCCTCCGTACCGCCGGCTCTGCTTCTTCTACCGCAGCTACCGCCGACACCACTACACCACCTGCAAGGGGAGAGCGCAGAGAAAAGAGACATTACATACAAAGGACAGAGAACGAACTTTACAAATACAATTACAACAGTCAGAAGACAAGCAGGCAAGTGGAAACAAGGGAAACACTTACCTACAAGAGAAGTGGACTAGTCGCAGCTGGCCTGGACTTCCACGACAAGGGACCAGTGAAGAAACTCGGTTCCCTTCAACAAGCGCCCCTTGTGATGCTGGAAATGCATTGGAGGGACAGGGCCTCTGTATCCTTGTTCTTTACTGCCTTTTTATCATGTGTTCTGCCATATTTTCCACGCAGGAGTTCATGTGGGACTCCTGGCGGTGCAGCTCTCTCTCTTCTGGTTTGGTGAACAGACCCGTGGGATACCCTTACGGCACCCATGGGTGGGGGTACAACCCTGTCCCCCTAGTGTATGTTTTTGGGCACCTGTGGGTGGCCCGTAGAGCAGGGTATGGGCTGGTGGCAGCACCATGCTGACTTTGACAGGTGCGCTGAGTATCCTCCATTTTGGGGATCCCCAGGCCCTGCCATTGGAATCAGTTGAGTCCTGATGGAAAACAAGATGGCCCCTGTGGCCTCTTGCTTTCTATTACCTGTTACCTTGTTTTCCCAAAGTCCTGGGAAGCCCTGACTCTGTCCCTTCCCCCTGACTGGCTGTTCGGTGGAAGTTCCATATATGGTGTTGTTGTGAAGTCTAGTCCAGACTGACTGGAACCTTCCCAGTGACTGTATGTTGTGGGTACCTCCTGTGGGTGGGACCTGGGTGAATGGAGTGTGTGACCAATATGCACTTCTTGTTGTGGCTGTCTGGTTTCTGGTATGAGAGACAAAGACTGAGACAGCCCTGCCTGAAACTAGCCTGAATGCAGTGTGTAGTGTTGAATGGCTAGGTGCTTGTCCCAATCCACATTCCTTGTTGTGAGTGTCTGAGAGGGAGGAGGATGGCCTGAATGCACTGTGTCCTTGATTGGCTGACTGACTGCATGAATGCCCTTCTGTATGATTGGCTGCTGAGAGTGACCCAGCAGTGTGGATGAGAGACAAGATAGTATATCTGGGGACCGCTCACCACTGGAAATTGTTCAGAAGCTGTGTCTACACTTGAAGAGTAACTGGAACTGCTGATCCTCGACGCCCAGCTGGAAGACGAAGACTTGCTGTTACATTTGCTTCGACCTGATCTGAAAGCTGCCGAACTCGTCAAGGACTGATCCCAGAGAGGACCTGGTAAGGCGCCCTCTCCCCGTGCTCCGAGGGATCATCAAGCACCACTAACCTTCGCCGAAGCTCCCTGGAAGTCAGACCCTCGAAAGGCTGCCGACCCGAGACGGGACCACTGAGGAGAATGAAGCAAAGCACCTGGACTTCGCCGCTGTCGAAGTCTATTGCCGTCGACCAGGGTTCGCAGGTTTGTGTAACTGCTGGAGGCCCGTTGAAGTTGTGTTGCCCAGCCGTGGGGACCACTTGACGCCGTGCCGCCGATGACCGGTGCCGCCCGCTCCTTTGCCTAAGAACATTTGAATCCAAGGACTCCCTTGTCCGCAACGTCGACCGCTATATCCCGCTGGAGAAAGTCAAGGACAACCAACGCGCCGAGGAGAATCCACCGGTGGGTTTCCCGCCACCTGAAGGCCACAAAGACTTTGATGACTTTTTGGGCCACAGTTCTTCTGAAACTCTTTGCGGTCCTGAACAATCCATCGCCGAGGTGCCCCGCACACCTCATCCTCGCAGGACGTCGCTGACAAGCACCGCCTGGATCGACATCGGGGTCTCGGCACCCTTGAACTTCTCATCGCCGCCGTCGAAGACCAGTTCACCATCTTCGACGCCTCTCGACGATCCATGGCTCCTGCTTTAAAGGGAGTCACTCAAGAAGGATCCTTTGACGCGTCTTCGAAGAACTTTACTCCACCAGTTACATTGGGGGGTAAAACCTTAATAGGAGGAAATAAGGCTATTGAACAATATATGGACTGGGCTTGTGCTATATATCTTTATTTTACAGGTTGCCCAGGTGGGGGGATCTCCACACAGAACTGTGTCTAGGTATCGGGGCCAGTATTCTGCCAATTGTTTCAACCATTTTACGTTCCTTCCTATCTCTATTGCTGGTGTCCTCGTTATTGATCTGTGTGACATTTTAACCGTACAGTTGATGCACTTTAATGAGATTCGATAACATTGGTGGTACCACTTTAGAATTGTATATATTTATCATTGTTGATTTCTGAGTACAAAGTGCGTTATTGTGATTGTGTACATACCTTTGAATATGAATTATATAAAGACTGTGTTTTCAGTGATACAGTGTGTGGACATTCCTTTGTGGGGGTTCGGGGACTACACTGTACTTAAGAACCAGCCTGTATCACCTCCTGAGAAGCTAGGCCTTGATTGCTCGTCCATTGCTACCGTAATAGAGAATCTTGGCTGGGGTCTTCTGTGCCTCTCCTCTACCATATGGAGAGCAGAAGTACAGACACCCCCTCCAGTCTTTACACCCCTGCCAGAAGCAGCAGGACGAAGAGCTCATCATCTTCATTCAGCAGGTGAGCCTCAAGAGTAGTGCAACCCCAGGGAAGCCACATCCAGGGAGAAGAAGTCTGGAGAAGGGGTCAGGGACCACAGGCTGCATACTCATACGACCCCCCTTATATTCACACAGGAACCACACTGCTCATCACCGCAGTTCCCCACACAGACGCAGAGGGAGGAACAGACAAGAGGAGTTTCATCCCTGGGAGGACTGCGACCGTGACCCAACGCCTCCGCAGAGACCAGGTGAGCGTAACAACCAGAGACATAAGCCACAGCCAGGATATCAAGGGGGTCCCAAACAATGTTCCCTTTAAGCTGTGTGCGTGTGCGCTTGGCCAGCTTCCTTCTGGGTGCCGCTCAGAAGATTTTTAGCAGCGCACACATACAATTCTCCCCTATTCAAAAAGATTTAATAAGGCACAAGCCACAGCAATTACCTGAAATGTTCGTTCGCTTAAAATAAGCAACTAGTCTTGATATTCTGCTAATTTGCATTCCACTACTATGCACCTAAAATCCCTAACAGCAAAATACAACAAGAGGTTAAAAACTAATATAAAAAACTGGCTCCTTGAATAGAAGAATCTAACCAAGATATGCCTCCAAACATTAACCAAAAAAAGTTCCCTCCCCACTCCTGACTTCTAAACCTGACTCTACCACAGTTTTACTGTATGACCGAGAGTACATTAAGATACTACCGGACAACCTTGACTCTTCCTCTCTTGACTCTGCGAAAGGTTAGCAGACGTGTACCTATATCCACTTGCTTTATGTTTGTTGTAACATGAATAACGTTCACGACCCAGAATTTGTGTTACTCGTGCCTTACCAAAAGCGTCATCCACACTATATAATCTAACTGCCAGATCAAATATTCGATACTGACTGTAAGTAAGCAGGCTACTTGGATGTGTAACCAAATCCCATCCTTTCTCTTCTTTGTACTTATGTTACGCAAGTGCTTTGAAGCGGCCCCTTGTAAGTTAACGCATTATAAAACTCAAATATTAATTTGCCCTCTAATGATTTTGACAAGACAAACGTGATGCTCACCGTCTCCTACTTTAGCATTACTAACATTACCCTATAAGTAGAGAGCAACATTGCAATATCATTTACTTAGCTTACAAGGTATAATGGATATGGACTATGCCTGGGATTACTTGTCCATATTATCAGGACACTGGATATTCAGACAGGAAAATACTTTTCACACAATCTGCATAGTTTCCAAGGGTTCAGAGTTCCTTTGGTCATAGACTTTCATTCATTATATGGTAACTCGCTTCTAATACTAGACAATGATATAAGGGTGAGGTATGCTGCAAACAATCTTGTTTGCACTGCAAAAGAATTGTGTACATGCAGAGTCGTGACGTTCTTAAAATGCACATCATATGTTCAGGCATTTAAATATGCCTTGCATACAAAGTATTGTGGGTATGCAAATATCCAGTGAGTGTTTACTGCTACAATCCCTCACCTTTTTGCAGTGCTCTACTAGTATTGGAGGTAAGCACAGGGGCCGTGGAAGGGTATGGGTGGAAGCAACACTCCTTGCGGGTGATGAACAAAGCAGCATATTTCAAAGACCAAGTCAGACGTTTCGGCAGTACACTGAAGGAAATGTGTTGCGTGTTTGCTAAAGGATAGAAAATTCTAGTACCCATCTAGACAGCAGCACCTTCTTTTTCTTTCTATGCTCAACTGCTGTGGGCTTTTCAATATAACCATTAGTTCTCTGTTTTCAGTCTCTAGCATCCCCCTGCATCTTATACACAAGAATTGATGACCATTATTGATAACAAAGAATTACAGAAGAGGGATCCATTTATTTATTTGCATTTTTAAAGCGCATCGAGGCGCTGTTACAGGAATATGTCTCTTAGCTGCGTATTTATAACGCACTTAATACCAAGAGGTTTCTAAGTGCGGACCCGGGGATCGAACCTGTGTTGCTTTGTGTCATCTTGTTTCCAAGGCGAGCACATTGCTGCTGAGCTATCCTCTCGGGACATAGTTACAGAAGAAGCCACTCAATCAGTTCTATCTCTGATGAATTGATGCACTTCTCTTGAAAGGCATATATGTTTGATTTTCTTCAACAGGGCTCCATAATAGACCTCAGTAAGGCTCTTGTTAAATTTTATCTAGGCTGTGGTGCGGAAGGGTGGGCAAAACAATACACTTTATTATGTGCCCTGTCATTTCACTCCCTTTGTCTAATAAGATTTTGCTCCCTATTTGGAGTCAAATGATTTTTATAGGAGTAAAAAAGTAATTAGTTTTGCTAATAGGGATACTTTCTGCTTATTAAAAGATGTTCTTTCCTCATAACATTCCTTTTGCGATCAGCGTCAATATTAGTGCCTTCCTTCCTATGCCACTGCTCTACTGGTCACTAATTCGAAAAAATATCAGTGGAGGTTTGTGGGTTGAAGCAATTAAATGTTCATTGTTTCTCATTTTTGTTAGGCCCATTTTCCGTTTTTAGGGAGTAAAAATGCATGGTGCATATGTCTCTTAGCTCGAAGGCTGGGGTTTTCACTGCCCCCAGGACAACGTAAGCAGAGGCACAGGAATTTTGGATCATCATATTCTAAGGGGCAGTTATTCTGATGCAATTATCATCCTTCCACAAATTATTAGAAGCATGTTCTTCTGGCCCTTGAATATTTTCATTAAAGTGGCACTTGAACTCCTTTCAGCAAGTTTTTGACACATTGCTTTTAATTGCCATTAATCTATCATCAAATGTATTCTGTCTGAGTTTCTTAACAGCCACATCAGCTATGACAAGAGATATGTGTTTTGTAATACGAATGAGTGATTTTCCAGTGGCATAAAACATACAGGGCCTCATTAAGACTTGGGGCATTATCCCGGCATACATCCGCCAGAATACTGCCAAAACGAATTACTGTTACCACCACTTGGTCCAGGGGAATTTCTGCTGGATTACAACTTGTGGTGGGAGTGTAATTCCCCAATAACATTGAGCCCATATTGAGTCTGGCTTTTTTGGTGGAATTATCGCAGCAGAAATTCCAATGATTTCAGTATTGAGTTGGAGGATTTACCTCCAGGATTTTCCTGGAGGCAAATCCTCCACTCCAGCCCCAAAATCGTAATTTGGTGTAGTGGTAAAATTGGCTTCAGTGCACACTTTATTTCAGTGCAGGAGTGCTTTTATTTTACAAGAACTTTCCAGGTGCTGAAAGCCTTTATTCCAGAGAACATCCCCATGTGCTGACTCATCAGGCGTGGCAGGGCGTGGCGGCAGGCAGGCCAGAGTTACTGGGCATGGTCGGGAACAAGACTATATAAACCCACCGATCCCTCAAGCAAATGCTTCACGTTACTTTGCACCTGCGTGAAACGTGACACTCACTGCCGCCTGGGCCAGCTACTTACCTCGTGATCCTGCAACAACAGCATCCTTACCTGGACCCTGGCTCGCATCTCACGGCAACGCTCCATCTTCTTGGCAGATCCTGAATCGGCGTCGCAGCACCTGTGCTCTCTGTCCCAAGAAGCCAAAGTCCTGAAATGAGAAAAGAAGACAAGACAAGGTTAGAACTCCCAAAAACACCCAACCCAGGGTCGCGCCGCATTTAAAACCCAAAGCACACCCAAAGGCACCATTAAAGGCTACTTTCCAGCTGTCGGACCATCTCAGTCCCGCTCCTCCGTACCGCCGGCTCTGCTTCTTCTACCGCAGCTACCGCCGACACCACTACACCACCTGCAAGGGGAGAGCGCAGAGAAAAGAGACATTACATACAAAGGACAGAGAACGAACTTTACAAATACAATTACAACAGTCAGAAGACAAGCAGGCAAGTGGAAACAAGGGAAACACTTACCTACAAGAGAAGTGGACTAGTCGCAGCTGGCCTGGACTTCCACGACAAGGGACCAGTGAAGAAACTCGGTTCCCTTCAACAAGCGCCCCTTGTGATGCTGGAAATGCATTGGAGGGACAGGGCCTCTGTATCCTTGTCCTTTACTGCCTTTTTATCATGTGTTCTGCCATATTTTCCACGCAGGAGTTCATGTGGGACTCCTGGCGGTGCAGCTCTCTCTCTTCTGGTTTGGTGAACAGACCCGTGGGATACCCTTACGGCACCCATGGGTGGGGGTACAACCCTGTCCCCCTAGTGTATGTTTTTGGGCACCTGTGGGTGGCCCGTAGATCAGGGTATGGGCTGGTGGCAGCACCATGCTGACTTTGACAGGTGCGCTGAGTATCCTCCATTTTGGGGATCCCCAGGCCCTGCCATTGGAATCAGTTGAGTCCTGATGGAAAACAAGATGGCCCCTGTGGCCTCTTGCTTTCTATTACCTGTTACCTTGTTTTCCCAAAGTCCTGGGAAGCCCTGACTCTGTCCCTTCCCCCTGACTGGCTGTTCGGTGGAAGTTCCATATATGGTGTTGTTGTGAAGTCTAGTCCAGACTGACTGGAACCTTCCCAGTGACTGTATGTTGTGGGTACCTCCTGTGGGTGGGACCTGGGTGAATGGAGTGTGTGACCAATATGCACTTCTTGTTGTGGCTGTCTGGTTTCTGGTATGAGAGACAAAGACTGAGACAGCCCTGCCTGAAACTAGCCTGAATGCAGTGTGTAGTGTTGAATGGCTAGGTGCTTGTCCCAATCCACATTCCTTGTTGTGAGTGTCTGAGAGGGAGGAGGATGGCCTGAATGCACTGTGTCCTTGATTGGCTGACTGACTGCATGAATGCCCTTCTGTATGATTGGCTGCTGAGAGTGACCCAGCAGTGTGGATGAGAGACAAGATAGTATATCTGGGGACCGCTCACCACTGGAAATTGTTCAGAAGCTGTGTCTACACTTGAAGAGTAACTGGAACTGCTGATCCTCGACGCCCAGCTGGAAGACGAAGACTTGCTGTTGCATTTGCTTCGACCTGATCTGAAAGCTGCCGAACTCGTCAAGGACTGATCCCAGAGAGAACCTGGTAAGGCGCCCTCTCCCCGTGCTCCAAGGGATCATCAAGCACCACTAACCTTCGCCGAAGCTCCCTGGAAGTCAGACCCTCGAAAGGCTGCCGACCCGAGACGGGACCACTGAGGAGAATGAAGCAAAGCACCTGGACTTCGCCGCTGTCGAAGTCTATTGCCGTCGACCAGGGTTCGCAGGTTTGTGTAACTGCTGGAGGCCCGTTGAAGTTGTGTTGCCCAGCCGTGGGGACCACTTGACGCCGTGCCGCCGATGACCGGTGCCGCCCGCTCCTTTGCCTAAGAACATTTGAATCCAAGGACTCCCTTGTCCGCAACGTCGACCGCTATATCCCGCTGGAGAAAGTCAAGGACAACCAACGCGCCGAGGAGAATCCACCGGTGGGTTTCCCGCCACCTGAAGGCCACAAAGACTTTGATGACTTTTTGGGCCACAGTTCTTCTGAAACTCTTTGCGGTCCTGAACAATCCATCGCCGAGGTGCCCCGCACACCTCATCCTCGCAGGACGTCGCTGACAAGCACCGCCTGGATCGACATCGGGGTCTCGGCACCCTTGAACTTCTCATCGCCGCCGTCGAAGACCAGTTCACCATCTTCGACGCCTCTCGACGATCCATGGCTCCTGCTTTAAAGGGAGTCACTCAAGAAGGATCCTTTGACGCGTCTTCGAAGAACTTTACTCCACCAGTTACATTGGGGGGTAAAACCTTAATAGGAGGAAATAAGGCTATTGAACAATATATGGACTGGGCTTGTGCTATATATCTTTATTTTACAGGTTGCCCAGGTGGGGGGATCTCCACACAGAACTGTGTCTAGGTATCGGGGCCAGTATTCTGCCAATTGTTTCAACCATTTTACGTTCCTTCCTATCTCTATTGCTGGTGTCCTCGTTATTGATCTGTGTGACATTTTAACCGTACAGTTGATGCACTTTAATGAGATTCGATAACATTGGTGGTACCACTTTAGAATTGTATATATTTATCATTGTTGATTTCTGAGTACAAAGTGCGTTATTGTGATTGTGTACATACCTTTGAATATGAATTATATAAAGACTGTGTTTTCAGTGATACAGTGTGTGGACATTCCTTTGTGGGGGTTCGGGGACTACACTGTACTTAAGAACCAGCCTGTATCACCTCCTGAGAAGCTAGGCCTTGATTGCTCGTCCATTGCTACCGTAATAGAGAATCTTGGCTGGGGTCTTCTGTGCCTCTCCTCTACCATATGGAGAGCAGAAGTACAGACACCCCCTCCAGTCTTTACACCCCTGCCAGAAGCAGCAGGACGAAGAGCTCATCATCTTCATTCAGCAGGTGAGCCTCAAGAGTAGTGCAACCCCAGGGAAGCCACATCCAGGGAGAAGAAGTCTGGAGAAGGGGTCAGGGACCACAGGCTGCATACTCATACGACCCCCCTTATATTCACACAGGAACCACACTGCTCATCACCGCAGTTCCCCACACAGACGCAGAGGGAGGAACAGACAAGAGGAGTTTCATCCCTGGGAGGGCTGCGACCGTGACCCAACGCCTCCGCAGAGACCAGGTGAGCGTAACAACCAGAGACATAAGCCACAGCCAGGATATCAAGGGGGTCCCAAACAATGTTCCCTTTAAGCTGTGTGCGTGTGCGCTTGGCCAGCTTCCTTCTGGGTGCCGCTCAGAAGATTTTTAGCAGCGCACACATACAATTCTCCCCTATTCAAAAAGATTTAATAAGGCACAAGCCACAGCAATTACCTGAAATGTTCGTTCTCTTAAAATAAGCAACTAGTCTTGATATTCTGCTAATTTGCATTCCACTACTATGCACCTAAAATCCCTAACAGCAAAATACAACAAGAGGTTAAAAACTAATATAAAAAACTGGCTCCTTGAATAGAAGAATCTAACCAAGATATGCCTCCAAACATTAACCAAAAAAAGTTCCCTCCCCACTCCTGACTTCTAAACCTGACTCTACCACAGTTTTACTGTATGACCGAGAGTACATTAAGATACTACCGGACAACCTTGACTCTTCCTCTCTTGACTCTGCGAAAGGTTAGCAGACGTGTACCTATATCCACTTGCTTTATGTTTGTTGTAACATGAATAACGTTCACGACCCAGAATTTGTGTTACTCATTGTGCCTTACCAAAAGCGTCATCCACACTATATAATCTAACTGCCAGCTCAAATATTCGATACTGACTGTAAGTAAGCAGGCTACTTGGATGTGTAACCAAATCCCATCCTTTCTCTTCTTTGTACTTATGTTACGCAAGTGCTTTAAAGCGGCCCCTTGTAAGTTAACGCATTATAAAACTCAAATATTAATTTGCCCTCTAATGATTTTGACAAGACAAACGTGATGCTCACCGTCTCCTACTTTAGCATTACTAACATTACCCTATAAGTAGAGAGCAACATTGCAATATCATTTACTTAGCTTACAAGGTATAATGGATATGGACTATGCCTGGGATTACTCGTCCATATTATCAGGACACTGGATATTCAGACAGGAAAATGCTTTTCACACAATCTGCATAGTTTCCAAGGGTTCAGAGTTCCTTTGGTCATAGACTTTCATTCATTATATGGTAACTCGCTTCTAATACTAGACAATGATATAAGGGTGAGGTATGCTGCAAACAATCTTGTTTGCACTGCAAAAGAATTGTGTACATGCAGAGTCGTGACGTTCTTAAAATGCACATCATATGTTCAGGCATTCAAATATGCCTTGCATACAAAGTATTGTGGGTATGCAAATATCCAGTGAGTGTTTACTGCTACAATCCCTCACCTTTTTGCAGTGCTCTATCAACTAGTATTGGAGGTAAGCACAGGGGCCGTGGAAGGGTATGGGTGGAAGCAACACTCCTTGCGGGTGATGAACAAAGCAGCATATTTCAAAGACCAAGTCAGACGTTTCGGCAGTACACTGAAGGAAATGTGTTGCGTGTTTGCTAAAGGATGAAAAATTCTAGTACACATCTAGACAGCAGCACCTTCTTTTTCTTTCTATGCTCAACTGCTGTGGGCTTTTCAATATAACCATTAGTTCTCTGTTTTCAGTCTCTAGCATCCCCCTGCATCTTATACACAAGAATTGATGACCATTATTGATAACAAAGAATTACAGAAGAGGGATCCATTTATTTATTTGCATTTTTAAAGCGCATCGAGGCGCTGTTACAGGAATATGTCTCTTAGCTGCGTATTTATAACGCACTTAATACCAAGAGGTTTCTAAGTGCGGACCCGGGGATCGAACCTGTGTTGCTTTGTGTCATCTTGTTTCCAAGGCGAGCACATTGCTGCTGAGCTATCCTCTCGGGACATAGTTACAGAAGAAGCCACTCAATCAGTTCTATCTCTGATGAATTGATGCACTTCTCTTGAAAGGCATATATGTTTGATTTTCTTCAACAGGGCTCCATAATAGACCTCAGTAAGGCTCTTGTTAAATTTTATCTAGGCTGTGGTGCGGAAGGGTGGGCAAAACAATACACTTTATTATGTGCCCTGTCATTTCACTCCCTTTGTCTAATAAGATTTTGCTCCCTATTTGGAGTCAAATGATTTTTATAGGAGTAAAAAAGTAATTAGTTTTGCTAATAGGGATACTTTCTGCTTATTAAAAGATGTTCTTTCCTCATAACATTCCTTTTGCGATCAGCATCAATATTAGTGCCTTCCTTCCTATGCCACTGCTCTACTGGTCACTAATTCGAAAAAATATCAGTGGAGGTTTGTGGGTTGAAGCAATTAAATGTTCATTGTTTCTCATTTTTGTTAGGCCCATTTTCCGTTTTTAGGGAGTAAAAATGCATGGTGCATATGTCTCTTAGCTCGAAGGCTGGGGTTTTCACTGCCCCCAGGACAACGTAAGCAGAGGCACAGGAATTTTGGATCATCATATTCTAAGGGGCAGTTATTCTGATGCAATTATCATCCTTCCACAAATTATTAGAAGCATGTTCTTCTGGCCCTTGAATATTTTCATTAAAGTGGCACTTGAACTCCTTTCAGCAAGTTTTTGACACATTGCTTTTAATTGCCATTAATCTATCATCAAATGTATTCTGTCTGAGTTTCTTAACAGCCACATCAGCTATGACAAGAGATATGTGTTTTGTAATACGAATGAGTGATTTTCCAGTGGCATAAAACATACAGGGCCTCATTAAGACTTGGGGCATTATCCCGGCATACATCCGCCAGAATACTGCCAAAACGAATTACTGTTACCACCACTTGGTCCAGGGGAATTTCTGCTGGATTACAACTTGTGGTGGGAGTGTAATTCCCCATTAACATTGAGCCCATATTGAGTCTGGCTTTTTTGGTGGAATTATCGCAGCAGAAATTCCAATGATTTCAGTATTGAGTTGGAGGATTTACCTCCAGGATTTTCCTGGAGGCAAATCCTCCACTCCAGCCCCAAAATCGTAATTTGGTGTAGTGGTAAAATTGGCGGTAATGGAGTTACCGCCAACTTTACCACTTACCGCCAAACTCTTAAAGAGGCCGACTTTTTTTCTGCACTGATGGTAAGTTTGCAAGGTACTGTGGCAGGTATTGAAGTCTTGGACTGCTTGATGAGTTTTCTGTATAATCACCTATGACATATTTTATTTTAGCCTATGTGTTTGGAAAAAGTGTTGTAAGATTTTTAAAGAATTGGGGTGGCTGGGAAGAGGAAATTCCTTTCCGAACTCTCTTTTCGGTCGACGGTAGCTCACAAAGTGGCTTACCTCATTAGTCAGTTGCGCACATGGAAAATAATGTTCGCACAACAAACAATTGGTTCCGCACATACAGAAAAATAATTAGAGTGAACATTGGTCCCAAACAGTAGACACGGTTTGGGCCTGCTTATTGGGTGGGTTCCCTAGGCGCGGAAACTCAAACATATTGAGAAACTAAGAAATCTGGCGTATGTGCTGGCGAAACGTAGGATCGCCATGGGGTGGAAGAAATGCCACAAACCTAAGGTGGATGTATGGTGGAAGGATCTACAGAAATGGGCGGAGGCTGAAACGGTGGCATGGCAGGAGGCGAGCAGCCGGGCTGATGAGGGGGAGGTGGGCACCCTATTGGCCTGGAAGGTGCTAATAACAGAATTGTTTGAAGTAACATCAAACCCAAATGACTCCGGAGAAGACGAAACTCAGCCGCATGTGCCAAACACTGTAAGAGATGGACAAATAGGCTCACGGGGGGAGGGTGGGATAATGGGAGCAGTGACTACGATCACTTGATGTGCAATTGAACCATTATGATCAGGCTGCTTGTTTGGTTTTCGTTGTTTTTCGTTTGTATAAAATCAATAAAAGAAATTGAAAAAAAAAAAAAAAAACATTGGTCCCAAACAGGGCGGAGGAAAATAGACTGTGTGTTTTCAAAAGGCCCTGATATTAATAAGTAAGAAGGAACTATTGAAGAGAAAGTCAAAGTAGTCCTGAGAAGGTCTATAGTGAAAGCCACGCACATTCGAAAGTCTTTGACCTCGGGAGAAGGTCCGAGCCCGACTGAGGGAGACCCGAAGTGTAATAAGTTAGGGTAAGGGAACTCCTCAAGAATGTGAGTTAAGCTTGGGGAAGGGAGCCCTTGCATGTGTCATTGAACATTTGATTTGAAAGGTCTGAGCCCGACTGAGGGAGACTGATGTGAACTTTTTTGTGAACTTTTGCTTTGAGAGATCTGAGCCCGACAGAGGGGAACCACCGTGAACTTTTTTGGTTGATTTGTGCATCGAAAGCTGGAAAGAGTCTTTAACGTGGAAGGCCAGCCAGGCCTCGATCCACATTTTGGACTACCTTTGTGTTAAGAACCAGAGCCAGTGTGTACCATCCGGCCTACGGGACCACCTTACTCTGTGCTGTCTAACGTGGGGAGGAGAGCTGACTCAGTTACATTTATCCTTTATATTTGAACACTGATTTTCCTTTGCATACATATTCCCTTTTACACACTTTTTGTATAAGAGATAGGGCAGGCATTAGGTTTTGTTAGCATAGGCCATTTTGATTTTACAGACTCTACTAGGACTGTTTTATTTATTATTTGATGGTCAAGACTACTGCCATCCTAGTTATAGGGCAAAGTAGGTGTTTTTCCAAACCCAGAAACTTTAATAAAGGTTTTACAAATGGTACCTTTTGTGTCACTGTCATACTTGTGATACCATAACTCCCCTAGAGTTGCCACTCCTCCGGGTGCAGTGGTCTCGTTTGCGGGTTCTCTCTCGCTCCTCCTTTAATCCACAGGGGCTCCAGTAAGCAGTGCTCGCTCTCTCTGGTCTCTCTTGCAGAGGTCGGCGGCTTCTCATTGTTCCCCACTTCCAACGGGAAACACACAGCAATGGGCTTCGCTCAGTTCCAGACCCTCTTGCGGCACAAAGTGGCCTCAGCGTCTTACTGGCTTTCCTTCTCTCAGCGTTCTTTTCACCGGCCCATATGTTGCCTTCTCTGTCTTGGATGGCTGCTCTCTCCGAGCCAGCTGCTCTCCTTCTCTGCTGTCTCTGCCTCCCTTTATGCACCTGCAACAATTTAACAGGTTGCAGGTGTGAACATTCAGTTTCACTTGCCTGACCATAGTTATTGGAACATGCGTGACCCTCACAATACTTCTCAGGCCTCTTCCTCACCTCCGACAAGAGTGGTGAAATTAGCTTTTAGTGTTCACTACTCTGTCACCTCCCTCTCGCCCCAGTACTATCATGGTGCTATCATGACCACTGCCCCTGGCCTTGGCACTCGAGGCCTCTGGGCCATTTCACAGTGTCCCTGAATGGCCCCAAGGGCCCAATCTTGCCCCCCAAGACTCTCTTGGAGTCAGTCCTGGTGTCTTTGGCGCCAGACTCATATGGCAGAAGGGGGAGCTGGAGCTCTCAATGGCAATGGCTCAACATGGACCCCCCCACATGCTTCAGTTCCAGAACTGAACCATGCGGTCTAAAATCTAGGATGTGGTCAGGCCTGAAGGCACCTGGGATATCTGCAGACTATATAAGCCACACCCGAGCTGCAGAACACACTTCACGTTGCTCTGCACTCGCAGCGTAACGTTCAGCGTGGTCTGTCCTCTGCATTCCAGACCTGCACCTGATAGAAGAAGAAGGAGAAGAACATCATTAGCCATCCTTACCTGCTAGGTAATCCACCTCCTGTCAATCGCTCCAGTGTCCCGAACATCCAGCCTCTCGAAGCCGCAACCTGGGGAAGGAAATAGAAAGACAGCATTAGTAAGCGCTCGCATTTCACCTTCAAACATCATTCGAAAGCAGGCTTACCAGAATGGAACTCGCTGTTGGTTTAATCCCGCTCTGGCCTTCCATCAACCTGCAAGAGAAAGGCAAGGCTGGTTAACACACATACTTACTCGACGGCGATTCGGACAACATCTACTCATCGCTCCGCATCCTCTCGGCAGCTTATCATCCGGAACATCATGGCGGCCTGCAAGAGAAGGATAACACAGGTTAGCACACGGCAAAAGCGCACATAGCGCCACGCTACACGCATTCACTTACCATCTCGAGCACAGCCCCTCGGTCAGCTCGGCGTCTTCATCATCCCTTCCGCACCTAAGAGAGAAAGAAGACATTAACAGGGGCAATTACAATTATGGACAAATTATCAAAAGACAATAGACTTACTTGAACAATTGAGTCGCAACAGGTCTGGACTCACGAGCCCGCGCCAGTGAAGCAAACTCAGCTGCGAAGCGCCCCATCCATGACGCACCCCTCCACAGAACTGCAGGACGGAGAGCGCAGCATATTGAAATCCAAGGTGAGGAAAGCTCTAATGGCGTTGTTGGGTTCACAAGGGAAGTGGGCCCAGAGAGGAAGAGATTGTGGGCTAAATCAAAACTCCTGTATTCCAGACTAGATCTTCGGCAGAACGAGAACCCGAGGGAGGTGGATCCAGGTCGGAAGCAGTCCAACTAGATCGGGTGGCGTCCCTGTGGATACCAGGTGAGTGTTACAGGTTTTAATGCGGAAAAATGAGGCAAGATGATTTATAACAGCCTATAAAGGCAGGGGGATGGTACATTTGGTTCTCACTAGAAATTGGGGGATACCATGTCTCACCTGCGGATATCCTCTTCCCAAACCCCAAGGACCCTTCACCCAGGTGATCCTCCCTGGCATCTCCACCCCCAGGGTCAGGATCCAAAAGTGATGGCCTTTCCCCTGACCACCTGAGCAGAGGTTCCAAGGGGAGTAGGTGTGAGGATACCCTCAGGTTTCTCACATAGCCTTCCCCTATACGGGCTGGACCGGGATGCTTCACATGGAAACCGGGAGAGAAAGTCCACATTACTTCACTCTCTGCCTTTCCGGTGTTCCACTGTGAAGCAGTAGGATTGAAGGTCCAAGGACCACTGCATAATCCTTGGGGTAGGGATTCTTTTCTCTGATGTACCGGGTCCACCCCTAAGAAAATAGTACTTTCTTCTGGATTGGTTCTCTTTTCAGAATTGGGAGGTTTCTTTGGGTGAGGGAGTCTGGCTCTTAGAGTCTTCAATTTGATGTGGTTCACCTGTGAAATCCATTGATCAAATTGGGGCAAGTTAATACCCCGGACTAAGTGTGTTGGCAAGTTGGGAATTACAGCCATTGCAAGATATTCTGTACCCAAGATGGTGATGGGTATTTGGACTTGTGGGCAGTTTTCATTCTGGCCATGTACACAGCTGACTATCTTTTCACCCTTTCTCTTCCATTTTTGGGAAAGTCGCTCTGCTCAAAAGGCACACCTCTTACTGCCACTATCTAGTTGGGCCCAAAGGGTTCTCCCTTCTAAGGTGACAGGGTCTCGATAGGAGGTTTTTATTTCCTGTGTATAAGAATATGTCAGGTTGTTTCTTATTCATACTTTTCTTTTCCTGGTGGTCTTCCCTTGTTTCTTTTTTCACAGTTTGTTTTTATTGTAGTAGATTGAGTGTAAAGAATACGGGAATAAGATGGTTCAATCCTTTCTGTCTTCCTATGTTTATCCCCACTGAATGATGGTACTGATGGAATGGTTGGGGGATCAACCTGGTTGTAGGGCAATATTTTATGGAATGTTCGTAGCCTTTATAGCCCTTTTGGTTGTGGTTCAGAGGCAGGGTTATAATAGGTGGATGATCTCTGTTTCATCTCTTTTCCTTCTCTTGTGCTTCCATTAACTCCTACTCTAAATTCTCAGGACAGGACTCCAAGATATTAAACCAATTCCACAGAGATAAACAATGTTCTGAGCAGGAGGAATCTAGCTCATCAAAGGGGACAATAGGAAACCCGGGGAACAATTCTCTCTGTGCCAGCCTCAGTAGTGAATTAGATGTTGAGTTGTCCTGTAGGGTCTCCTGATCTATCGTTGGCGCTATTTGGCCAAGAGGGATAGCAACCAGTTCTGTTGAAAGAGGTGGTAAGTTAGATGGTCATGTATTGGTGTCCCTGATGTCTTAACGATAGCAACTGATGGACCTAATGCTCTCTGATTTACAGTTTCTAAATTAAGGGTTCCCCAACTTGTATTGGTTTAGCCACATCCCACTGCTGACATCATTTGTGAAGGCCTCATGAAGCAAGACACAGGGCCTCATTATAACCTTTGCGGAATGGGTTAACGGGTGCTGCTAATGGTGGCGGACCCGTTAAACCCATTCCGCAAGATTACGAGGTTCCTTCGCGGGACCCGATGTGGACACCTGGTTTTACCAGACGTCCATAGCGGGTCCCGCGATGGAACCAGGGAGCTAACAAGAGGCCGGTCGTAATCGGCCCGTTGTTAGCTCCCGCACTCATTCCCATTGAGCCCTATGGGGGCTCAAATGGGAATGGGTAAGGTCCGTGCCCGGGTTTCCTGTAGGAGGAATTACCGGGCCCTCCAAACTCGGAATGGCCCGGTAATTCCCCATTCAGGGAACCCGGACCCGGTTTTGGTGGCAGCCATGCCCTTATTAAGGGCATGGCTACCGCCAAAGTCATAATGAGGCCCACAGACAACAGATTCAAAGTTCAAACAAAAAGTCTTTATTAACTTAAATGTCACGATGGTGTAAGGCCTAATTTGCCCTATACTAAGGTAGGATTTCCCTACCTAAATAAACTAAGGATAATCTGACTCAGTAAATTCAACTTAAAAGTCTGTCTGTGTCCAAAACCTATACTTGCCGTCACAACTAAAGCTAAACAATTTATAGGGATGTCAGCAACCAATGTAACAATTTCCAAACTAAAGTTTTGAGCTTCCTCCAGCTCCAGGCTAGTTCCTAGCTCCCTTGCCCAAGCTCAAACAGTTCCAACAAAATGGCCTTGGGGTTCCCTTCCCCAAGTTCAACACAGTTCCACAAGATTGTCTTGGGGTTCTCTTCCCCAGGTTCAACACAGTTCTACAAGATGGTCTCAGAGTTCCCTTCCCCAAGTGCAACACAGTTCTACAAGATGGTCTCAGGGTTCCCTTCCCCAAGTTCAACACAGGTCTACAAGGCTTTAAATTCACAGTTAAATCCACTTGTTTGGTTTGCTTTTTATTTCCATCACTCACACAACTGATAGGCCGCCCAGCCTCAGTCTCTTGACTCTTCTTGGTTCACTCCAAAGAAGTGTTCCTCGGTCTAGGTACAGTTGTCGGATCACACGGTCCACCCACCACAGGTCGTGCAACTGATAACCCTTGGCACTTTACAACAGTTCACATTTTCTCATAGGATTTCCTTGACAACACAGGTTTCCTTTCTGCATCTGTGTTATAAGTCCACTTATTCTTTTGATGCACTTTAGTGGCTTCTTGCCTTTATCAACATATGATTCTCACACACTTTCCTTTGTGGTATTTCTTCTGGTTACCACCTTCCTTTCACACTATCCAATAGTGTTTTACTTTGTGCACTTTCCCCTTGATTTGCAAATGCTGTTTCTTTAACTTTGTTCGTTCGCAAATGCTCTTCATGTTCTGTTTCATTCATCCGATATTCTTATATCTTTTCTATACTTCAGCATTCAAACTTTTTTATGCTTGTCACCTTGTTTGGCATTCAACAGTTCATCTTTGGTGTTCCGACCCATTCATTATTATTCAAACTCATTTGGTGCTTGGCATATTGTTCGATATTCAATAGTTTACTTTTCCGGTCTCCAGACCCATTTAGCGTGCATTTCAGTTTGTTCGGTCTTCGACCCTCACCCACACCATGCCCCTGGAGCGCCCCGGTCTGGGTGAACCTTCCCTGTCACTCAACGGTGTGTGGTTGCTCCTCTGGAGGCACTGGTCCCGTTCATTGGGTCTCTCTCGCTCCACCTTTACTCCTGAGGGGCTCTGGCACGCAATGCTCACTCTCTCCAGTCTCTCCTGCAGCGGTCGGTGGCTTCTCAGTGGTCTCCACTCTCAACAGGGAACACAAGCCAATGAGTTTCGCTTAGCTTCAGACCCTCTCACGGCACACAGTGGCCTCAGCGTCCTCCTGGCTTTCCTTGCCTCTGCTTCCTTTTCACCGGTCCATATGTTGCCTGCTTCACCTTGGATGGCCACGCTCTCCAGAGCAGCTGCTCTCCCTCTCTGCAGTCTCTGCTTCCTTTTATACACCAGCATCCATTTAACCATTTAACAAGATGCAGCTGTGAACACTTTGTTTCTCTTGCCTCACCATAGTTATTGGGACATGCCTGACAATATTTCTCAGGCTTCTTCATCGTCTCAGTACTGGAGTAGTGAAATTAGCTGTTAGTGTTCACTACTCTTAGTCGCCTCTTTCTCGTCCCAGTACTAGCATGATTTAAATGAGGAATAATGAGGAGAGCTGATGTATAACAGCCTATAAAAGCAGGGGTAGGGTAAATGTGGTTCTATCTAGAAAAGGGGGATACCATCTCTCCCCAAGGACCCTCCAGGTTTCTCACAGTTTGTAAATCTCAGATAATCTTTTCAAACACTTGATACGGGAGAGGATTTTCCAAAGACAAAGATATGGTTTATTGTTTTGTAGGCTCGTGGGAGAAAATAAAGTATTAAAGTCCATGAGCCAGACCCAGGGATTGAAATTGCTGAGAGCTATTTACTCTTGCTTGTAGTCTAGAATAGCCTTGTTTGCTTGACACAAAGTTCAATGATGTGCCAGTTTTTAACAACTGTCCTAACTGGTACCGTACAAATATATCCAGGTGAAATATAATCTGAATGTTTGAAAAATCATACAAATGTTTATTAAGGACCCTCCAGAAAGAAGAACTATACAGATTAATGGGTTATAAATATCGGAAAAATTGTTATAGTTTAAATCACATTTGAAGGTTTTGTAGCACACTACTATGCATTAGCTCCCAGTTTTCCACAGGTAGCTCCTGCTGACTGTTTAATGCCTGTTTTTAGCTTCTACTCATCAAATATTTATTTTGAACCATGAAGATCCATTTATGCATGACTACCCACAAAACTCAGATAAAAGCTTTTGAATGACCTTGCAAATTTTTTATTTGAAACCGATAGAGGTACCTTTAAGATTAACTCTCTCATCGTTACCTTTGCTAACAGTGCAGCAGTCCTCAAAGAACTATGTTAAAATAAATGTTCACATTTTTCAACGTAATCCTTGAGTTAAAATCTAAAAGGGGTATGGGAGAGACAATAAAATACTCAGCACCGTGGCTCCCTGTAATCCTCCACAAATAATTGGATAGTTTTATTTATTCGTTTTTACATTTATAGTAGCGCAAAAATCCCTCAGGCATCTAGGCGCTACTTACATTTGGCGCAGGTCAAAACTGGTTGGTTACAGACAATTTGGGTAAATCAGCAGCACAAGGCTATGGGCCTCATTACACGGACAGCGGTAAGGGTTAACGGTGACCGTTAATGGTACCGGTGACCGTTAACCCTTACCGCCTTACTACAAGGTCCCTTTGCGGGTTGGAGACTTTAACGCCTGCTTTTTGCAGGCGTTAAAAACCAACCCGCAAACGGACCAGGGAGCTAATTACGGTACCGCAATTTGCGGTGCCGTAATTAGCACCTTCCCCATTCCCATTATGCCCTATGGGACAAAAATGGGAATGGGGAAGGGGGAATTACCGCCCCACCAACCTTGGAATAGCACCTTGGTCCTCCGCCGTCCGTGTAATGAGGCCCTATGAGTCAAATCCGGTAACATGCAAGCACCTTATGTTACATATATAGCACAGATACTATGAGTCAAATCCGGTAAGATGCAGGCACCTTATGTTACATATGTAGCACAGATACTATGAGTCAAATCCGGTAGTTGCCGGCACATTAGGTTACATGTATGTTACATGTATAGCACAGAGGCTATCCGGATAATAGGGTATATATCAGGTAAATTCAGATGTATGTACAGTGAAAAGCTGCAGGTTGTATCCTGCATATTACAGACAAATTAAGATTATAGGTACAGCGCACGGCTGTGAGTCAAGACCAGGATGTCGCATGTAAAATCAGTTGTATATTCAGCACACAACAGTAGGTCAAATCTGGGATATTAAAGCCAAATACTGATTACATGGGCAGCATACGACAGTAGAACAATTCGGAATGTTACTGGTAAGTGTCAACGTAAAAACAGCGCAAAAAGCATGCCGTGTAGTCATAGTAGGAGGAGTAACAGTAGACATGGGGTTAGCGTGTGAAGTAGAAGCCGCAAGCAGTTAAGGCAACTGAGAGTCATAAGCAAAGTTCACAGACACAATGCTTCAGACAAAGGGTCATTACAAGTTGGGCTCTATTCCAGCTTTAAAACCGCCAAAATACTGCCCAATGGAATTATGGTTACCACCACTTGGTCGTGCCGATTTACCGCCAGATTACAAGTTGTGGTGGCGACAGTGTTAGTCCCCATTTATTTGAAGTCCATAGGACTGCACGAGGCATTTCGGCGGAATGACCACAGCAGTAATTCTGCTGGTTTTCGGTAGGAAGTAGGAGGATTTACTGCCAGCTTGATAGTATGGCGGAGCAGGAAGCGTGGCAGTAATTCCGTTACCTCCACTCTTTTACCGCTTCAAGTCTTTATTACCTAATACTTTATCCACATCATTCATATTTCAGTAGCAAAGGGGATTCTTCTTTAAAGGTTCTTTGTACAATTCAGGTGGCACCCCACAAGGCCCTGATGCGTTTAGCTTTCTAAAACTGTTAATGATCTTATTCCTTTCATTCCTGGGATTCTTATGCTCAGAAAAGCTCTACATTCTTCTGGGATTTCTGTCGCAGCTAGGACACCAAATAATGCTTTACTTGTCTTATTGTGAATCAAGTTATCTTTTTTATATGCATTTTGGTAAGAGTTCTTAAAAATAGCACTCATTTCCTCCACCTGTTCTCTTTATTCACATTTCTAGCACACAAGCTTTTTTGGGGTGCTGTGCTACCCTTCTATGCAAACATCTTTCCTTTGCTGATTATGGTTTTGTGGTGGATTGAATCTTGGAAATATGTCCTAAACAATGCATCCCTTTGGTATTTCCTCCTCCATTGATTGTTTTGCTGCATTCTTTGCTTTATAATGTTCCTTATAATAAACAAGCATTGGCAATGGCAATAGTTTGGGCGTTTACTTCTGTTCTTTGCATTTTGCATTTATTGGCAAAAGGCCGCAAGGAGGAGTGTGCAAGGTTTTATTGGAGAACACGATAAGGGGTGTACAGAGGGGTAGGGTGGGTGGGTTCGTGGGGGTAAAGAGAGAGGGAGCAGGGTGGGTGGTGGGCTAGACTGAGGGGAGGTAGGGTGGATGGGTGAGAGTAAAGAGAGGGGACGTAGAGTGGGTGGAGTAGAGAGAGCGCCAGGGTTGGAGGTAGGGAGCGAGGGGGTAGATAGAATGGGGCATGGCGGGGGTATAGAGTATGGGGGGTAGGGTGGGTTGGGTAGAGATAGTGGGGGTAGGGTGGGTGGGTAGAGAGAATGGGGTAGGGAGAGTGGGGTAGAGTGAGGGGTAGGGTGGGAGTAGAGCATGAGGTGGTGGGTTGGGGGTAGAGCGAGAGAGGATAGGGTGAGGGTAGAGAGAGGGGAGGGGTCAGGGCAGAGAATGTGAGAGTGTTTGGGGGGAGGGTGAGTGGAGGTAGGGTGAGTTGGGGTAGGGTGGGGGTAGAGTGGGTGGGGGTAGATCGCAGCGGTAGGGAGTGGGGGTAGAGAGAGTGGGGTAGAAAGAGTAGGGGTAGGAAGGGTGGGTGTGTGGAGGAGAGAGTGGGAGTAGGGTGGGTGGAGGTAGAGAGAGTGGGGGTAGGCTTTACGAAGGAAGGTAGCGTGTTGGAAGAAGGGAGGAAGGATGCTGGGAGAGAGGGGTTGTGAACATATTAAATGGCACTGAACGTTCCTTAACGGACATTTAGGGTGCATACGCTTATCTACCTGAAAGCACAAGCAGTGTGAAATTCACCCCGACTCAGTGCTTTAAATGGACCGGTCCTACTCGGCCCTTAGTACCTGCACTTTAATTTTGAGAAAAAGAGTACCTTCATTTCTCAAAGCCCAAAAGCCAGTACCGGTTATCAGCTACATAGCGAGATGAAAAGGAAAGCATTTAATTTGACTGCATCGCAATAAAGGACTACGCTCCTTCAAATAGAACTAACGCCCTTTTCACATCCCTGGTGCCTTTCAGTTCACCACCCCAGTGTGCCAGAGGTCATAAACCATATTTTTAGCAAAACCAGTGAACCATATTATGCTGCTGTCTGGTACTAAACTATTAGTGTGACAGCGTCACAATGGCTTGCGTTCTCCAATCCCGCGAAAAAAGCGAGTGCTTCATGCAATTGATAAAGGGGGAAACCCCGATTATTGGTCTCGCCGTAAACTATGCCCCGCCAAACTGGCTCCTTATCTCCCAGAATCCAGGTCTCGATCTTCTCACTGTGTATCGCCTGCGATGATGCCGAACTCAAAAAGTGGGAGGGACAGCAAAGCAATATTACCCGCACACATGAGGGATGGAACTTCCACCAGCAACTTCCCTAGCGCAGCATTCTGTCTGTTTACATAATCACGCACGAGGTACGCAGAGGGCCTGATTCAGAGGTGCATGCTACACACAGAAGTGTTCATCAACTTTCTCCAGAAGCACCGATTCTGATGAAGTGCTAATGCAGCGATCTGGCATCAAATCCAAGGCCTAAGCATGAGCCTGATTTACTGCTGGACAACAGTCTTAGCTGCCATGTGAAATGCAGGGTTGGCACTCAGGGCCATCTTAAGCACTTTTGGGGCCCTAGGCACGGACATCTTTGGGGCCCCCTCCACCAAACCAAAGGAATGAAGGGATTAAGAATACTGGTCACGCCCCCCAGCCCCACCCGTTGCGCTCACATCCTATAGGTTGATATGCTCTCTTGCAGCATACTAAGCATGTTTACTCCCTTTTATGATATTTGAAATATCAATTTAAGATGCCTCTTACCGTGGAACACCCCAGGCCTTAGTTTATGCGCAGCGCGTCGTGGCGCAGGAAACAAAACACGACCACCTTGTTATGATGCTTAAACCCCGGACTCGCGTTATGACGCCAGATCCGGTGATACCTTTATTTTCCCTACTTCCTGGTTTTCATGTCACGTGACCGGCTGTTCTCCGGCACGCAACACCACATTCCTCCCCAACTTGGAATGTTTTAACAATATTTAGTAATCAACATAAACAATTGTAATATATTCTAGTCTCTCAGCTTTATCTGGGCAGGCTCACTTGCTGGTAGATCCCATCCACTATGTAACCTTGCAGGCGAGACAATGGTTTTGGTCTTTCTCTTAAGTGGTATTGAGGATTGCTTCTCTCTTGACTATCTGCCAGGGGGTTCTCGAGCTGGACTTCTTCTTGTTGCCGACTAAGAGTCTTCGGTTCTCTTGGTGTCTCATAGAGTTCACGTGTCAATTGGCTTGGCGGTCGGTAGGGTGATTGACTTAAAGATCTGTAGGTCGATCCATTCCCTTCTCTCACAGTTTCCTGGTTTTCTTCCCATAACTCAGATGGTACTTTCCTAAAGTGTGAAATGTTTCTCGTTACAGTTTCACTTCCTCGAGTAGCCGTAATCATATTGGAATTCGCTGCACTGACTGTCCAAGGCTGGTATTCAAAATTTAGGAACATCGTCTTGGGAGTGGCTCGGTTCTTCACCATAACTGTGTCTCCTGGTGTTAGCTCACGATGGCTGGCTCGTCGGGAAATGCTATCTTGTTCATTTCGTTTTACTCTTTTTGACTCTATGGTTGGAAGATCTCGCTCAGACTACCAACTGGGAGTGTATAGGGAGTTCTGCTTGTATAGGTACCCCAAACATGAGTGCTGCTGGGCTAATTCCTGTCGAAGAGTGTGGGGTCTGCCTGTGAGTTCTCAGAAAACGATACACTGCTTTCAGCCATGAATGTCCTTTTTCCTTGGCGATGCAAATCACTTTGTTGAGTGACCCCATAAATCGTTCAGCGTCACCATTTGCCTGTGGCCACCATGTAGTGATTTGTTTATGCCTTACATTAAGGTCCTGAATGAACTGACATAGTTCTTGGCTGGTGAAAGGTGGCCCATTGTCACTTTTGATTTCTGATGGTATTCCATGTATTGCGAATATCTTTTCTAATGCAAGAGTCATGTTTTCAGCATCGGTGGACGCCACATATTCAACTTCAGGATATCTGCTGAACTCATCAATTACCACAAGTAGGTAGCCTTCTCTGGCGATTGTGCAATAATCAATGCCAACAGCTTCCCATTGTTTACTGCTTCTCGGGGTACTGATGATAGGTTCTGGGTTCTCTGCTCTTCGAGTGGCCTGGCAGGCTGCACATGAACATACTAGCTCTATCACCCTCTGCTGTATGCTGGCCATCCACATCCTGGATTTCAAATATGCTGTTTTGTTTTCACGATACCTTGATGCCCGCTGTGAGCTAGTTTGAGGGTTCGTTCTTCTAACGATGTTGGTAGTACAATGCTGTGGCCCTTTAGTATTACCCCTTCAGGAGCCACAGTAAGTTTGTGACGAATTCCAAAAAGGGATTGAAGTTTGACCTGGGCTGCTGCAGTGCGTTGAGCCATGGAGGCAAGGAAATGTTTCCAATTTCCTGATTGGAAAGCGGTTATGGTGTGGTTTAAAATGGTATCTGTCTCAGTTTCATTGGCTATCTCTGTCAAGGTTAAAGCTTGCGGTCGGGCAAAGGCCACCACGTGACATACATGTTCCTCCGTTTTTTTCGCATGATGTTCTTCTTTCTCTGTGGCAGGTCGTGGGTGACGAGACAGATAATCATCTGGGTTGTCTGTCCCTGGTCGGTACTCCACCTCTATGTTGTGGGGCTGGAGTTGAAGCATCCACTTTTCAATATGTGCTGGTGGATGAGGTGCTGATCCTCTGAAAATTGGAATAAGTGGTTTGTGATCTGAAAATACTCTTGCCTGCTTGCCTACTAAGTAAATTTTGAAATGTCTGCATCCCCATAAGATAGCAAGGGCCTCTTTCTCTATGTGTGCATAGTTCTATTCCGTTTTGGTTAATGCACGACTGGCAAAAGCGATTGGGTACACATTTCCATCCTTGTCAATTTGTGTAAGTACAGCTCCAAGGCCAACTGGACTAGCGTCAACTAGAAGTTCCGTATGCCTTTTGATATCAAAGAAAGCCATTGTTGTAGATGCCGATAGTGTCCTTGATCTGTTGAAATGCTTGTTGGTGAACAGGCAATCATTCCCATTTTTGGTCTTTCTTGGTTAGTTCGCGGAGAGGACTTGCAAAGGCGGCGAGATCTGGAATGAACCTCGCGCAGTAAGTCACCATTCCCATAAAACTCCTTACTTCTGTGACTGATGTTGGAGGCTTGGTGTTTTTAATATCATTAGCTTTGGCAGGATCTGGCGACACACCTTGTGCGTTGAAAATGTATCCGAAAAAACGTAATTCTTCTTTTCCGAACTCGCACTTTTCTGCGTTCAGGGTTAGTCCGGATTCTTCTAGTCTTTGTAAAACTGCTGCCAGGCACCTGAGATGTTCGCCTTTGTTGGATGCATATACGATAATGTCATCGCTAATATTCATATTCCCTTCCAGGCCGGTGAGGACTTTCCGAATTTCGTGCTGGAATACCTCAGCAACTGACGATATCCCGAAATGTAGCCGTTTGTAGCGTCGCAGTCTGAGGTGAGAGGAGAATATAGTGATGTATCTCGACTCTTTGGCTAGTTTAAGCTGGTGATATCCAGATCTAAGGTCAGGCTTGCTGAAGATGGTTGCCCCTGTTAGGTCAACAATAAGTTCATCTGTGGTCGGTGTAATGTGGCGTTCTCTTCTGATGGCTGCATTGGGAAGCCGCATATCAATACATATTCGTACTGCGTTAGGTTGTTTCGTTTGTTTTGCAACTACCATGGGGGATACCCACGGGGTCGGCTCTGATGTTTTCTCTATAATGCCTGCTGCTTCCAGTTTGTCTAGTTCTTTCCTTACAGCTTCCCTCATGTGGAATGGTACTCGGCGATGGCGTACTGCTTTTGGTTCAATAGTGGGGTCAATGTGAAGTTTAATAGATCTGTCCTTTAGACACCCAATGCCTTGAAATACGCTGTGATGTTGTTTTAGCAACTCGTCGATCTTTCTACCCTGGATATTGAAAGCAAAATGGATCAGTTTCAGTTTTTCGGCGGTTCTACAATTCAGCAGTGTTTCACAGCCAGCATCGACAACATAGACACGTGCTTGGTACATGGCGTTGTTGTGGGCAAAATCAGATTTGAATGATCCCTGCACCCGCAGACGCTTCTTACAGGCATATGCATATAATCTGACCTTCCTTTTTTGAAGTTTGGGCTTTGTGTGAAGTTTAAATGCTGATACTGGCATTACATTGATGATTGCGCCTGTGTCTATGACTACTCGCAGTGGTTCTCCATCTGAAATGACGGTGCACAATGGTCTTTTTCGTTGTCTTGACCGTTGTGGCTCTACAGCTGAAATGAGGTGTATACGGTGCACTCGTTTGCTGGTTTCCTTCCATTTATCATGGTTTCTTCTATCAGGGGATGCACTGTCCTCGCTGTCTCCACTTTCACTTGTGTCCGGTGATCTCTGGCAATGGTCCACTGCTCTCGCTCTTCCTTTTCTTTCTGGTTGACGAGGTGTTTCTCTGGGGGCGAATTTCTTCCGGCGACCATGAGTTTGCCACAGTGTTTGATCTCTTTCACTTCTGTTCGGTGGGTTTAAACAGACAGCTGCATAGTGGTTGAGCCGGTTACACTTTCGGCATGTCGTTCCCAAAGCAGGGCAGGATTTTCCCCTGTGCCACGGGCCTCCGCACCATTTATATGTCGTGTCTCTCCCTTGTGACATTGGGTTTTTGTTAATGTTTCCCTCTTCACTCGCCCTGTTCTCGGGTATTTCGACATTTTGATATGGCAGCAACCTCTTCCGTTGGTTTTGAGTTGTCAATCGGGAGTCTTTGGATTGCCGCTTTGGTAACTGCCACTTGGTCTTCTGTTTGTTCATGCAGGCCCGCCATTTCCAAGATTCAGGACAGGCTTACGTTCTTCTCTGACAGGATAGCCCTCCTCAGTTTTTCAGATGAAATTTCATTTATGATTTGAAGATGGATAGCGAATTCTTTGTTGGGGAATTCACAACCGACTGCCATTTCGCGTAGGCCTGCATGGAATTTGTCCACTGTCTCTTTTTCACGCTGTATAGCCATGCAGAAATGAAACCGTTCATAGTCTGGATTCAGTTTGAGCTTGAACATGTTGGTTATGGCATTCTTTGCAGCATCATAGTTGTTTTCATCTCCTCGGTCTGGGGTCGCATTGAACAGGCGTAGTGCTGCCGCTCCAATGTTAAGTAAAAGAAATGTTTGTTTCTTTTTAACTAAAGTGATCTCTCTTGCATCCAGGTGCATTTCAAATTGTTGTAACCAGATTTCCCACCGAATGATGGCTGCACCCGTGGTGAATGGGTCAAAAGGTGGCAAGAGTGTGGTTAATGCTGTGTCTGGCTGGTCTAGGTTGACAATTCTTCCAGTTGATGAGCTCACACCAGTCCTCGCAGGGCTTGTTTCAGTGCTGGACATGGTTGACACAGTGGTGTTTACAAATTAATTATTTACTTAAATGGCAGCACCAAATGAAAATGACAAAACACATTTGATGTGGGCCCAGGCTGACTAGATTTCCCCCACCAATAACCTGGGTTGGTGTTTGTATAGTCACACTGACAGTTTTTTTTCTCTTATTAGTCAGTGATAAATGAAAGCTTTATTGACTGGTGAGTTTGTGCTTTCCTTTCACATACTTTGACTTTCAAAAAAAAAAAAATTGAAACCTGTTTTCTTGTGTTCCTGTTAATGATTGTATGCTGTCATAGTTGGTGAAACAAAGCTGTACTGTTTTATTTTCATCTGGGCATGTATTGAAGTTCAGAATCCACACGCGTGTGACTCCGCTGCTTTAAATTCAGTCAGAAAATGTTCAACAGAATGTTGGGGGTGTGAAAACGAGGCTCCTGAAGCTCTGTTGCTTTGTGCTTCATTCAAAACGCTTGACAGAACGTTGGGGATGTGAGAACGAGGCTCTCATTCTATACGCGTATTGATACGCGATGTTACCGTTAGTCTTTTACCTCACGCTTTCTTTGTTTATAAATAGTTCGGCATATAAAGATTACGCGCAGAGTTCATCCCATCCTCGTCGCCAATGTGATATTTGAAATATCAATTTAAGATGCCTCTTACCGTGGAACACCCCAGGCCTTAGTTTATGCTCAGCGCATCGTGGCGCAGGAATCAAAACACGACCACCTTGTTATAATGCTTAAACCCGGACTCGCGTTATGACGCCAGATCCGTTGATGCCTTTATTTTCCCTACTTCCTGGTTTTCATGTCACGTGACCGGCTGTTCTCCGGCACGCAACACCACACCTTTAAGTCCCCTTGCTCTCTTCATTCTTGCTCTAATCAGAATGATAAACAAGTAGCATTTGAAGACCAACATTAGCATTCTACAAAAGGGTTACTGTTCTGGTACATACAGGATACTTTTTATCAATAACATCCAGGAAGGTAGATGCAGTATTAATGCAGGGCCGCATGTTAAAGGTACATGTAACCCATAATAGACAGAGAACTCACTTTAGCTGCCTCACAGAATGCAAAAGTGCTCATGCATGGCTAGAGACGCTCAATTGGAAGGAAGGAGAACGCTACACATACCATAGCATGGATAGTGGAGGCAGATTAGAAGCCACCAGGAAGGTGTCTTTATCCAGACAGACTGAGATTAGAAGTAGGATATGGTTTTCAGATAGTATTGTCATCAGATATCAAAGGAACAAATGCCTGTGGTGTGCGATATAATTATGCTCACTATTAACGCAGTGAAACTATAAATAAGGCTTTTATGAAGATCATACCATGAGAAGGAAATCACTCGACAGGGCTGACAATTTTGAAAGGTTTAGGGACTGGCAATATTGAGAGGCTAGGCAATACAAGATTAAATGAGATGCCCAGGATCACACGTTGGTTAAGGGGTGAAGGGTTGAAGCTGGGATTTGTGCCAACACTGCAATTTCTGCATTTGAACACTTTCTTTTCTAGTTCTTACCATAAACTAAAACAGTCTCATTTTATTAAAAAAATGGACTTGGAAAGTACACAAATCACATTGCCAAACATGACCATTTTTAAACAAAATATTATAGAAGGATGTTATGCAAAATGGGAATGACTCCCATCATCAAGGTAAGTATATAAGAACTAGCATACCAATCGATGTATTTAAACTCATTTAATCTGGGTTTGTCTTTTGTCTTTTATAGCTTTAAATACTTCCAAAACAATGGCTTGTGACATTTTCATTTATAAACGTGCATAAAAACCTTTGACGTTTACCAAAAAGCAAACTGTTTTTTGTGTCAAACAAGCAGATCTTAAAATATGCTTGCCAGAAGCCTGCAACATATGGTCCGCTCTCTTCTGTCTACCAACCATTCCACCCAAAAGGCCTAAATAGGAAGATAGATCAAGTAATGGGCTAAACGATACCAGCAGCATGCAAGAAGGCAAACCTCACAGAACAGTAATGTAAGATATATTAGATGATTTCACCAGGATCACTGTATCGTCTGCTGGCAAATCCAGGATACAAACATGAACTCTGTTGTTCCATAGTCTTCAATATGGATACTTATTCCCCTCTTAGATTAACAGTGTATGCCATTGTTGGAGGTGATTGCCTAGATTTTACAACACCCCATCTGAACAAACCAATTTGTAGACCTTCACCAAGTGGCACAGCGAGTAGAGCGCCCGCTTTGACACCCGTGCAGAGCCTGTTAACGCAGGTTCGAATCCCGGCGGGGCCAAACTCAGCCTTTCATCCTTCCGAGGTCGATAAATGAGCACCACACACCGTGGGTAATAATAAGCAGCGCTCAGATACCTGAGGGTTTGTAGCGCTATATAAAAGCCTAATTATTATTATTATTATATGGATGATATGTTCGTTTTTATAGCAACCCCTATCTGGTACAGGTACATTGCTGATAATAGCAGATGTTGTTCTGCAAAACCAAGTACATATGCAGGCAGGTTTATAAACTTCAGACATAGGAAAGGCTCAGCCAGCCTCGCTGGAATGTGATATTCTAATTTTCAATATGAAACTGGTACTTCACATACTGAGCTAACTTCTGAACCATTGTGGCACTCAATTTATCAATATGCATTTCACTGTTGCCTGTTGCAGATGATCAACTTAATTCCCACATGAAGGAAAGAATGCTAGAGTTGTGCCATAAAGAACACACGAACTATGTATACCACAGTGAACACAGAAAGCAATACATGATGAATTGATCAAGGCTGAATGCACTTGCCAAAACAGAAAGACAATGGGTTTAGAGCCTCAACAGCACCCCATAAAATATCTTGACGTGTGCTATTAAAACTGGTGAACAATGGAATCTTACTTCTTCAGATCAGCTAGCCTTGTGGGTCCCCCTCCAAGGTGGGGGCCCTGGGCAATTGCCCCTTTTTCCCTCCCATAAAAACGTCTCTGCTGGCCCTGTGAGGGGATTCTCCTATCAGGAGCACAGCTTTAGCACAGCAACAAGGTGGAGTTAAAATACGACACCAGTGGGCCTGATTCTGAGCTCGTGCTAAATATAGCGTGAAAAGCCAGCATTCTCCCCTCTAGTTTCCAGCATCATCATTCTGAGGTGGGTGGAAATATTGGAGGGGAAATGTTGTGCTTTCCAGCAACAAAAGCTGCTAAAATCTCTAGTTGTGGGGAAAACATACGGCAGTATTTTAAAAAATGCTTGCATTGCCACTGGAGCACATGTTTCTGTGTAGACAGTATATTTATGCAGCTTTGGCTGCTAGAAAGTGCAACATTTTCCCTCCAGTATTTCCAACAACCCCAGAATGGTGGTGCTGAATACTGGAGGGGAGAATGTCAGCTTTCAACACTATCATTTGCATAAGCTCTGAATCGAGCCCTCAGTCATTTATTGCAAACCTTTTACTGGCATTGTCACTAGAATCATTATTTTAGTTCTCGAGGTAATCCCACACACTGAGCAACAGCCTAGAAGACCAGACATCCTTAATTGAGTTGTCAACTCGTTGTGAAACACCAGTGGGTGTTTCACAACCTAGTCCCCGGTGGCCAGGGAAAGGCCATCACTTTTGGATACCGACACTGGGGGTAGACAAGCGAGGGAGATCTCCTATTTAGGGGGTCCTCAGGGAGTGGGGGAGAAGCACCCAATGGTGAGACATGATATCCCCCTTTTCCCACAACCAATCTAACACCTATCCCTGCCTATTTTATGGGAAACTACAACTCTCATAATTCCTCCCCACTTTGTCTGAACAACAGTGCTGTGCCGAGGAAGATGAGGAATAAGGCCAGAAAGATTACCTCCCCTGACTTGTATTGGCCCTGTCCCTGTAATGAGGCGAGGCAGAGTCAGACAAGTAGCTCTAACAATGTACACCTGCCACTTATTAACACTCCCTGTGAATATAAAATGTGGCGCATACTTGGAACTGGGTGGGTACGCAAGGAACGGCTCTTCCAGGCCAGGCTGTGGAAGTTGGAAAGCCAACTGGCTGATCGGCAGTTGAGAGGAACAAGAGGAAGCCACGTAAGATTTCCATGCTTCCAGGAAGCCGTGAACGTTCGAAGAACAAAGCCATGTGAGCAAAAGACAGAAACCTTCAAGTTGTCAGAAAGCAGCCTGCGATCCTCCCGGGTGAATGGCAGAGTTGGGGAAGACCTGCTACCCTCCCAGTTGAATGGCAGAGTTGGGGAGGAGCAGAGGAGGCATTGGTAATGGCCTTGAGCTGCGGGAAACAATGAAAGAAATCCAATTAACACGTCCAGTGAGTTATCGAAGTCTGGTTGATGTTAAAGGGAAAGTGACTGTAATTTGAAAGTTGAAGGTTGTGGGTGTGCCCATTAAACACTAATCAGGACAGTTGTTGAAAGGAAAGGATACAAAGTAACAGAGTGGCCCTGCGAACTTTGGAAAAGGCCAAGAAGGCAAGATAAAGAGAATAAGAACTACAAGTAACAAGAGGCATTGGTGCTGCAAGCGAAGATTGGGAATTGAAAGATTGTTACAAGAGAGGTCGAAGTGGTCATACAGAGGTCTATGTGAATTCCTTGGAGTTTCAAAAGTCTTTGCCAGTGAAAAGATACTTTAGATAGAATGTGGGGAATGGAACCCCCACAGAGTAGAGACAGGCTCGAACCCAGCAGAGGGAAGCCTGTGCAGAACTGTGTGATAAAGTGAAAACGAGATAGGCTTGAGCCCGGCAGAGGAAAGCCTGTGCAGAACTGTGAGAAATTGAGAAAGTGAATGTGAACTGAATATTGATGGCAAGGCAGGCGAAGCCTAAGGAAGTGATTGAACTACCAGAAGATGGAAGCCTAAGATTGAACTGTTGAATTCTACCAGTAGGCCAAATTGTGCAAGACTAGTAGAATTGTGCCATCCACCTATCCTTTTTTTTATTTAAGACTCTCTAGACCCCGTGGGGTTGAACCTGGGCAAGGGAGTTGATGCTGAAGCCAGTCTGACATTTCTTTTTGAGACACTATTTTCCTTTTGTATTCCCTTAACACATTTGTCATTTTGAGAAGGAGGGCAAGGTTAGGTTTCTTTTATAATGGGCCATTTTATTTTGGCCAGACTGACTTGGACATATTTGTTCTTTGTTTAATGGTTGAGATTACTCCCATTTTAGAGTTAGGGACAGATAGCAATTCTACAATCCCCAACTAAAATATTAAATAAAGGTTTATGAAACTTGTATCCATTCTGTCTGTGTCTACTGCTTGATACCATGCTTTCCGCACGTCGGTGATAGCGAGTAGGTGGTGTGAAACCAAACCTCATCAGTTGCCAGTGAAAGCAACTACAGGTCACTTAAATAAAGTTTAATACAATCAAGCCGGAACAATGCACGTCTGCCCAGGTACATATCCCACTCAAAACCCATAATCATGGCTTTTCCTTATTAACACACCCCTCAAGCAACAAACACATGTTGCGAGCACCGGAGTATTTCCTTTTATAGCGACACATGGCAAACCACTATATTCTAGTTGTAGTAACAGTTGTTAATGCTAGAAGCCAGCGTTAATGTTGTACTACATGTCATGGCATTATCTATTACCTTTTGTTATTCATAGACTATTGAGCGATGTAAAAAGTAATAAAAAATGGACACAGCAGTAACAGTGAGTGGAAAACAAGTGACAAGACACAACGCTGGGTGCTTTTCCTTAACATGTTGGGCAAGGAGAACAAGCCCCCAGCCACCCAATATTGGCTGTGTGTTCCAGAATTCCCCTTGCTATCAACCCAACCCATGCTGCATGCAGCACCTCCCAGGTGGCTGAAGCCAACATTTGTAATCCTTACAACTCAAGAAATACTATACAGCGCCTTTGGTGCTATCAGTCATCCCGATAGTCCTCTGTAAGTGGTAGCAGAGGCCACGAAGGCACAATCTCAGATGTTATAACCTATAATGGTGGACAACTATATAAACCACTCCAGAACCACTCTCGTGGGAGCAATGGATGCAGTGTAAAGGAGGGAGCGCAGGGACCTTGGATACTTAAATTAACATCAGGCATGAGATCCTCGCGCTACAACCATCCGAACCAACATCTTTCCCCAGACATCTCTGCAACCACCGGGCTGCGAATAAGCCGATAAGTGGTGGGGGAAGTGAATGGCCCTTTGCTGTGGACTGTCGAAAATCCCTTACTTTATAGGTCAGTTTAAAAAACACTCTTAACCAAATGTTTCTCTAGTCAAAGCCACACCAACCAATTTGGTAATTAAAGGAGGACCTGCATTTCAATTTACTGTTAATTCACAGCCGGGGGAGAGGAGAGGTGGCCTCACACTGGCTCATCTGGTGCCTTCCTTCTCCAGAAACCTCCGCTGCAGGCAGTAGAGGCCTGCGCAGCCTGCAAACCAGGATTAAGTCAAAGAAAATGACTGGCGTGTGGGGAAAAAGCACATACTCGAGAGCCAATCACATAATAGTGACATCACTAAGAAACTGCATACCCAATCAGCTACTGCTTTCATCTCAAATCACTCGAGCAACCCCCACAAATCAGTGCAGGGGCATTTTCAGAGACATTTTAGATCAAAGCGTAACTACAACAGTAACTTAGCCAAACTACATAAATCCATCCTCATATGTCATCTGTATTGAAAAGCATTACATACCTACATTGAAAGCCCCTATTTCGAGCTCTTATGTTAAAGCTCTATTTTAATGACAATAGTTTTGTCTTTAAAGTTGGCGCTCTCAGTGCAACCTAATAGCCAAAACTAAAAAAGTGATGAAAAATCCCACCCAATTTTTTCTCTCAGGATTTTAAATGTGCATTGTTGTTCCTCTGCTCACTGTCTGACTACCTTCTGCTTCGTAATAGATATGGGTTTATGACTTGTGATGGAGCCACCTATGGGGAAAGCATAGAGGGATTTGGGGGATCTCTGGCGATGGCGAAAGCCATCCATTACGTGAAGCAACCCATGTAGGTGGTATACAACGGATCCCCCAGAGACTCCACAGTCACCACCCTGGAATCCTAAAATCCACTTTGCAATCATTTATGCAAGGAAAAGGATTATCCAACTCCAGGCTTTGAGGGCCAGAAACCTGATGGATTTTCATAATATCCCTCATTAATATTCATGAGTAGAAATGTGCATACATTTAGAATCATTGTAAGTAAATTTAGCTCATGAATATTAATGAGGGGTATCCTGAAAATCCGACATCGATCTGGCCCTCGAGGCCTGGAGTTGGACAATCAGTCCCCATTGGGGAATGATCATGCAGAAAGAGGACAAGTGCCTCATATCACCATCATATGAGGGGAGCCGTGTGAGGAGAAAGAATCCACAACAAATCAGCCACATGCAAGGTCTTCCATTAATACAGCACCCGAGGGAGATCTGCAGTTTGCGCCGCCCATGCTCGTTAATCCACTTATGGACTGTGATTGTGTGATGAGCACACTGCAGATGCTTAAAGCACAATGTATACCATGGAACAGATCCAAAAGTAATTACACAGCAGTAAGGAAAAGGTCAGGAACACATTTTAGCGCTCTGAAATTATATGGCAATAATACATGAGGGAACTTGCTCACAGACAGCAGCAATTGATGCAGGACCACCCTGCGCCGTAATGCTACTGCTTAGTCCCAGAATGACAGATAGCCTACTTGGGACGTCAGGCCATAAGGGATGGGACAAACACCTGAACATAAAAAAGAGAACAGGAGATGCATACAGCGAGAAGGTGGGCCCACTAAGCCCACAACAATTGCACAAACCAATGGAGAAACAGAAGCACCAAAATCGGCTCTCCTTAAAACAATTACTGCCAAACTATATAAAAAGACAGAAACACCCTAACTGTGAGGGAGTTAGGACAGAATTCCTTAAAGTTGGTACCAGAGCAGTGAGTGAAGCAGGAAAAGCAGATGAAGAGAACAGGAACTGGCCAAGTCAAGTGGGACACATTTTACGAGAGCTGAGAAAAAGCATGCGGCTAAGCCAAATAGACTGCACTGTAAGTAAATGCACTTTTGCAGCAAAGCATAGAAAAAAGAGCCTGCTCAGGGTTTTGACCCAGAATTTCGAAGGAGCCAGAGGATTCTGAATAGAGAGCAATAGTCACCTTCGGGGGGGGGGGCTGTCCACATTCTCTGTTGCTGCAAAGCCACCGGACCAAAAGAGAAGCTTTGATGCTATATATCTGACTAGCAGGGGTGCCGAGTGTGGGTGCCGAGTGTGTGTGTGCTGCGGGGCCCGGCTCCTACCCATCCCCAAGAAAACCAAGCTCTAAAAATGTTAATACCCTTTCAATGCCACTTCGCTCAAATCTGGGCAGTGGCACCACCTGGGAAATTCATAAATTTGCTCCCCTGCTGACCAGAGCCGGAAGCAGACTCCAACCCAGAAATGCAGCCCTTGGCTGGCCGGCGGGGATATAGTTAGTGCTGACATAGTTTGCCTGACATTGACCCGAAGTAGAGGGTAAGAAAATCCTGCCCAGAAGGACTCGTAGAGCAAGAGGGGCATATAGAAGGGCTTAACTTGGTAAATAATCTACACAGACACCTATGGCAAGGAGGGGAAATGCTATACGGTCTTGCCATCGTAGCGGGGCATATCATGGCTCTAGAGATCCAAAGGATTGTTAGTTGTTGGGTTTCTCAGCCAAAGCAAACAATGGGTGCAGGGATATCTAAAACACCCCTAGCACTGTGAGTGAATGAGGAACTCTTTCCTGGGCGCTTGTACCCCAGAATCGTGTGAGTTAGATTATGAATTTGACACTTCACTAAAACACTAGAGGCCTCATGACGAATATGGCGATAGTGGTAAAACAGGTTGTATTTAGAAATGGTACATGTTTTGCTACTCCACCTAATTATGAGATTTGTAATGCAAACCTCCTGCATTTGTGTGGAGGTAATTACTTCCACACCCATGCAGTAATGGTGGCAGAATTAACCAGGGTGTATTACTCATGCAGTAATCATTGTATGTCAAGACCGGAGGCGAGCATTATGCTTCATCTTCACATTTATTCCTTTCTCCAGCAGTTTCAACAAAAACAAACTTTATAACTTCCCACATGGGAAAACACATTTTTATTTTATTTTTCATCAAAAAACTACATTTCCCTTAGTTTCGGTCCATCTGTAGTCCCATGTGCCCTGAGCCTGTGACCATAGTCCTTCCTGACAAAAAGAAGAACAGAGTGGAGTCCACCCTGTAAACCCAGTGCTCCTCCTTGCTCCTCTTTAGGAGCTAAATTAATTCCTCTGTAAATTCCAAAAGTATATAGCTTGTATTCATATTTCAATTATGCGTTTTGCTCAATGTTGTAGAATTCCAATCTTATAAGTTTAAAGGTTGCAATGAGATTCCAAACACTTTCTCAGAGTATTTTATAAGTAGTTTGTGTTTTAATCACACAATGCTTCAGGCGAATAAGCAATTCCTAAACTTAAAGTATAAGCTGTTTGCCAATGCATTTCGGTGCATAGCACCATCTTCATGGCTACATTCATCAAGATCAATACAATTATATTACAATAATATTTAAATGAATTTCAAATATACATACCGCCATGTAAGTCAATCATGCATGACGCGTCAGTTCATACAGATGGGTGAAGAAAGGAGAAAACAAAGTGCGTTCATTAGTGTTCTAAACTGCATTACTAGGTAAAACTGTTGTGCGAGATTTCCGTGAGTACACAAAACCCGTACTTCATGGTGCCCTTAGCTTAATCTTAAAAGTTGGTATCGCCTTGCAGTCAATCATGTGCTTTGGGAAACAAACATCTGTATTTGAAAAAACATGTAATGAGCGTCTCTCCAGTGCAATTCAAAAGAGTGCTTCCAATGTAACTGCTGTACGCAGTCGGAGGTGCTTACCTTTGCAATGCTTCAGTCCGTATGCCTCAAGGAACAGGTTGCGAATGCAGTATAGACCAACGGATCCAGTTCACATCAGAATTTTCCACAGAAACTATACATTTCCTGGATGTAAAGGTCACCAAGGATACTCCAGGCTATAAGACCAACATATATCAAAAACCCACTGATAGAAACAACATTTTACATAAATTGAGCTTTCATCAACCCAGCCTGATAAAAAACCTGCCCTACAGCCAAATGTTAAGAGTGAAGAGGATTGTCAGTGACCCTACAGACTATGAAGAAGCAATAAGCAGAATGGGAGAAAAATTTCTGAATCGAGGCTACACTAAATCTGAAATTGAGGAAGCAGAGGCGAGATTGGAGAACAAAGAAAGAGAGGAGCTTTTGAAAACACAGCAAAAGACAGATGGAACGCCTCCTATGGTGTTTGTTTCAAAATATTCAAAACAGAGCAAACGTATTAAAGACATAATCAGAAAGAATCGGAACACATTAGCCCTAGACGAAAGAGTTGAGCCACTATTTAAGTAATTGCCCACGTTTGCTTACAAAAGGAGCCAAAACCTGAAAGATAAACTGGTGAAAACAAGGAGCTTCAACTTTAAAAAGGACACGACAAAAACTGGAACATTTCCATGCCTTAATTGCACTAACTGTGGATACATACGCAAGGGGAATGTAGTAAATCATCCACACACTGGAGAAAAGATAAAACTCAGACACTTTGGAACATGTCATTCAGATAACATTATTTACTCCATAAGATGTCCCTGTGGATTATACTATGTGGGACAATCAACACGCACTGCTAAAGTGAGATGGAAAGAGTGCCGCTCTTGTATACGCAATCACAACAAAAATTCTGCAGTGGCACGACACTGGGACTCAAAAAAACACAATCTATCCCAGATAAGATTTCAAATACTCGAAGTGGTGAGGAAAAGAGAACCACACATGAACTTACAGCAGTGACTTGACCAGAGGGAATCCTTCTGGATTGATACACTTGGAAAATTAGCACCAAGAGGATTGAATGAAGAGATTAATGTTGCTTGTTTCCTTTAAAACTGTGTGTATTGTTTGTAAGGAGCGATGAATTTGGTTGACATATGGGTTACATTATTTTTATGAATTTGGGAATATTGCTTGTTATATATGCCTAAAGAGTTATACACCACGGCTATTTACAAGAAGTATATCAGACTAATGTGACAAGATTAATTTATGATCTTAATGGGAATTAGATAGGAGAGAAATATGCCAATCACCATGTGCACAGGGAGTAGAATTTTGGTTCTCTACGGATCGCCAGGTATTGGGCTAAGCAACAATGTGTCTGCCAACCCACACGGGAATGGAGGACACATTGCATACATACAGCTACACTGTCGGCATATAACCGCGTTGTGTACAAGCTGTATACTGCGGCTTTAAGTGCTTAATGCAATCTGCACCACTGCAGGCTTAGCCTCTCCTTCATAACACGTCCTGTTACACGCATCATTACACAATTCAACACTCTGTTGGGGTCCATAAAATTGTACAGTTACACCTCCTGGTGGTACAAACAAAAACGCCTGACAACGTCCATCATGCTTGGACGATGAATATGTTTAGAATATAGAGAATTCGCACTAGTGGCAACCATGGTGATTATTAGTCCCGCCCTCCCATGCCCATGAGAGGGTGGGACTGGAGGCGCGCCCGCCTCGGCCAATCCTGGACGCGGGAAGCCGTTGCGATCACCATGGCAACATTAAAACCGAAAGTTGGAACCGATGTGCGCATTCGCAACCCGTTCCTTGAGGCAAAGGGACAGAAGCATTGCAAAGGTAAGCACCTCCGACTGCGTAAAGCAGTTACATTGGAAGCACTCTTTGAATTGCACAGGAGAGACGCTCATTACATGTTTTTTCAAATACAGATGTTTGTTTCCCGATGCACATGATTGACTGCAAGGCGATACCAACTTTAAGATTAAGCTAAGGTAACCATGAAGTACGGGTTTTGTGTACTCGCGGAAATCTCGCACAACAGTTTTACCTAGTAATGCAGTTTAGGACACTAATGAACGCACTTTGTTTTCTCCTTTCTTCACCCATCTGTATGAATTGACGCGTCATGCATGATTGACTTACATGGCGGTATGTATATTTGAAATTCATTTAAATATTATTGTAATATAATTGTATTGATCTTGATGAATGTAGCCCTGAAGATGGTGCTATGCACCGAAATGCATTGGCAAACAGCTTATACTTTAAGTTTAGGAATTGCTTATTCGCCTGAAGCATTGCGTGATTAAAACACAAACTACTTATAAAATACTCTGAGAAAGTGTTTGGAATCTCATTGCAACCTTTAAACTTATAAGATTGGAATTCTACAACATTGAGCAAAACGCATAATTGAAATATGAATACAAGCTATATACTTTTGGAATTTACAGAGGAATGAATTTAGCTCCTAACAAGGAGCAAGGAGGAGCACTGGGTTTACAGGGTGGACCCCACTCTGTTCTTCTTTTAGTCAGTATTATGAATAGCCCGAGTGTCATTGGGCTATTCTTAACCTGGTAGCTCCACATATAAGCAGCAACGCACAAAGGAATATGCAATGTATTAACCAATTGTGAAATCAAATAGAACTAGCAGTAGTGCCCATCTCTTCTCCATTTTTACCATAGTCCTTCCTGTCATATCCCTCTTCTTTCCTGCTCTCCAAGCAGATAAGTCACATTTTTACTAGCTGCGTAGAGCAGTACTCTCAATGTGCATACTAAATGTGTATTTTAAATATATAGTTGAGCTTGATTTAAAATGTGCTCATTACCAACTGACCAGTATGGTATGGGTTAAGGATAGCAGTAATACGGAATCAGCGGCCCTGTGCCGCACTCTCGGCACGTTAGGGGTCCGGCGAGCTCCACAGCATCAGTAGGCTACAGCCCCCTCCCACAGGAGGGAGGAGCGAGTGGGAGCGGCCCCCACCCTTGGGAAAGCAGGGATGCGACTCCCACAGCAGCACACTCGCAACAAAATACAATGGAATCATTCCTGAGCCAGGTCTAAAGCACGAACAAGGAAAGCACGTCCACAGAGGCCATGCCAGTGGGCCCTCAGGGGTGTAACAAGACCCGGAAGAGAAAAGTAATCTCTTCTGACCCACCGGGTCAACCAGGCGGGGCGGAAGATGAGTCCCCAGAGGCTGCCGATGCATTCATGAAGCTACGAGACGTTTTTATGCGCAAGTCGGGAGTGCCGAGCCTCACAACCTCCTACCTAGGGGACGATAATATAGGAAATAAGAGGCAGGACTCAGAAGAAGAGCACACAGAGACCCCACAATCCTCGCAAGAAGAGGACGATAGAGGCGATGATGAAGAATCGCAGCCCCGCCTATGAAAAGGCTAAAGAAACTTAACAATACTGAGGACGACAATGAGACTGCAGATATGTTCGAACCAGAAGATATCCTCAAACTGGCTACTGTCACCGCGAGTCATGAAATATATAACTCACAAAGCCCTCGGAAGAGAAGCAAGACAGCGGATGTGAGCGGAATGCCGAAACCAGAACTGCCAAGCAAGGTGGCCAAGGCGCCAGAGCTCGACCCAAAGATGCTGGCGTTCGTCTCAAAGACATCCCGAGACCCCCAGGAAAGGGATAGATCGATCCTGGAAGACTTGCCAGGAGAAGGTTCTCGACATAGCAGGACCCCTGGTTAAGATTATGGATTTGGCGGAGCGAGCCTGAGATAGGACCCAGAACTGGGGAGGAGGTGGACCCAGACATCCTTGCTAACTCGACACAAAGAGCAGTATGCCACCTAGGCAATGCAAACTGCACCATATCATCAGAGCGCAGAAGAGGCCTCCTCCTCAAGATCAATCCCAAGTTAGGAGACCTAGCGTCTTATGATACGGGGGACATTCGGGAAATAAATGGGGAGGTTCGTAGGCACCTACACCTCCCTAGAGAACGCTCCAGCATCGATAAGAAAGATATTTCCAGGAAGAGTTTTTTCCAGGCCTGGCCGGTATCAAGGCCGAGTGACCGGTCGTTAACCAAGCCGCAAGAAGGCCTCAAAACAACAGGGCCCATTATTGGGAAAATAAGCAGCAGGATGCTTTCTTCGCTGCGAGAGGGCTGTTCCAGAGAGGAAGACGAGGAAGAGGACAGGGAAGAGGACAAAGCTTCCCCACAGGGGAGACATACCCGTATCGGCCAGGTGGGGGGGGGAGAACACTTCATTTCTGGGAGAACTGGTGTGCGCTTTCCAGCGACGTCTGGGTTTTGCAGACAGTAAAAGGACTGCAACTAGAATATATACAGATACCCACACAGTCCTAACCCCCCGGCCAAAGCCCAGAGCGCAGGTAGAGAAAGAGACCCTGCACACAGAACTGCGAAACCTAGCTCAGAAGAAGGCTATTGTTGGAATTCACGGGTTTCCTGGTCCGTTTGGTAATGCTGGGGGCAATACGGACAGATTGGTGTGTCTTCTTGCCAGCCTTCCAAGATGGTGCCTTGTATTGCCAGTGCCATTCTAGTTTCAAACTGTCTTCCGTATGGAACTCTGCCCCTGCTCCGATGCAATTCTGTTTACAAACCCGGAGAACCTGCGGTCCCCGCTTCACTTCTCTCCTAGACAGATGCTTCATGAGTACGGATGCTAGGCTTTCTCTACTATCCTGAATTCTTGTCTATGATCCAAAAACTTACCTTTATCTTTTTTCCACACACAGAACACTTGCAGCGTAGCTCGATCTCTCTCATGAGAAGCAGCATACGAGGCTCAGTCTTCCGGGAACGCCTTACTGTTACCCGGCAACGGTATACACTCTCCTAGCATTCACAATCATTCCAATACTTCAGTACGACAAATGTATTCATTGTGTTCTATTATTTTAGCTTGGAGCCTAGACCCAATCTTGTACCATTCTGAATCAAGGAAGAAAATGGCAACTATATTGATGCTTTGATTTCCACTCGGTAGAGGTAGGAAGTTGTAAATACATATCCCGCTAACATTCTAACATTCTTACCAGCAGTAACAGAAATCTCTGCTTTAGTTACACAGAATGCAGATCAATCCTTACGGAACAAAGGTTCTTTAGCTGTACACATTCACCTCTGTCATATGAAACTCCAATACGAAGATAGGAAGCTTTCTTGCCTTATCACATAGTGCCGTTTAGAACTCGGCTTCAATGTATCTCTTTCCCTTTTGAATAGAAATGAAGTCCGGCTTTGACACTCACGGTTAACATTGATCACTCATGTGAGGACGACATAGGTATCTACACTTCCTTGCTTTTCAATTACAATATTTCCTTCTTCAACAATCCAATATAATATGTGTATCTCTACTCTTTAGGAGGTTGTTTGGAACCCGGATAACAGATAAATCCTTGATCAACCCGCAGCAAATCCCCTACGACCACAACAGATCAGGGGTTTTTCCCCAGAGCGTTTCCCTGTGGGACCTGGGCATTCCTACACTGTTATTCAGTGGGGAGAGTCCAGTTCTCGCAGGGGGGGTTCTTGCATCACGCTGTGGATACCAGGGTGATCCAGGTTAGTCACTTGTTGGTTATCTTTCTGTTACAATCGATACATGTATTGCCAGTATTAACAGAAAGTGACATCAAAAGAGTATAGTGGAAGATACCAGTGAGGGTCTAGCCGTGGATCAACAAATACAACAGCTAGTTGCTGCTGTTCAGAACCTTACCCTTGAAGTACAGGGGCTGAAACAGGATAATGCCGTCCTACGCTGTGAAAACAAAATCAAAATATTGAGGCTGAGTACCCCAAAAGGAAATACACCGAACAAGGGTTACAAAGGAACATACAAAGTACTTTATTTTATACTGAATCCAGTTACAAAAACAGAGCAAAATCAGATAGCTATCGGCCCTCAGTACAACACAACAAACTCCAGCGTGGTTCAGTGTGTTCAGTGAGAGACGTTGTACATTAGAATGCATTTGCTTTTTATGCACTTGGTGGGCATGATGTCTAGCCCCACTTCGGGTTAATATTCCAGTTAATACATTACCGATCTAGGGTTCGTGCCAAGTATCGAACAACCGCATATAACTTAAATACATGTATCAACAAGCCTATCTAAATACTGTGTATTCTAAGATTTTCCATGCAGTCCTTCTCAAACATTAATACAATGTAGTTAAACAGATATTCTACGTTCAGTATTTGAATACATTGTTTCAACATATGCTTGTGGATTAGTTTCATTGCACGAGTAATCCTTCTACACACAGGTTAACGAAGGACAAGGTCTCAGTTCACGACCTCAACAAGTGGCCTGCAGGTAAGTTACATATTAGCTATGTACAGAGGTCAAGACGGCCATATTGTATTCTGGAATGACAACGTCCACCATTTTAACTCACAGGGTGACTTCTACAAAGCAAATCCTAAAATGGCAGATTGACCTAAAATGGCGTCTTACATTGATTTAAGGTCAAGACCTTGCAACACGGATTCTTTTGCAAGCGACTTTCGAGCAGCTTGGTGTAGGCCAATATTCATATATTTATTGCAATAGGGGGCACGATATGATTTCTCTTTTGACAAACCCTCCTTTTAGCCTATGCCAAGTGCTAAAAACTACTTTGGATCTCCTTGCAAATAACTCCATGCATCATCGTCCATGCACCCTGAATCACTATCGGAAATATCTATTGCCATTAGGTTATTTGCTAAAATATCTTTCAACACATATTCTTTGGAAGTTTTATCCGGGGCATACACTTTATGTCCTATCGAACCTATCGCTTGTGTGCAACATCCCCCTAGCATCGAACACATACCAGGCAGACACTGAATACAGCAACAATGAAACAACAGGATTCCCAAAATAATTAGCAAGACCGAAAGTACCTTCCAACCCCAATATTGCAAGAAGTCCCAGAACCAAGCGCTTAGTTCCCAGTTTCCCTCGGGAACATGCACTTCTGAACTAAGGACGTGCAGATTCTGTATTGCCTTGAAGATAGTTTGGGAGGAATCTGGTACGAAAACACAGCAAGCGGACCCCACTAATTTACACACTCCACCACGCTCAGCCAGAATGACATCTAATGCCATTCGGTTTTGAAGTGCTACTAATCTCATAGCCTTTTGTTCTAACGTCATATTATAGAGTATATCTGTGGTCCGGTTGATGGTTCTCTCCAGTACTCTCGCTAGTTTTCTGATATCTTCTGAATTCGCTATCTGCCCCCAAAATGGCACAACTGATTTAGCTATATCTCCCAAGATTTGTGCTGGGGTGTCTCCATTCTCGTCCCGCTGTGGACAAGCCTTCGAAACTTCTCTTGTACTAGCTATAAACACCCCAGGGAACAGGGTCCCTAAATAACAGGTTCCCTGCCAATCCCTGGACAACCATGGGAATGCTACATTACCGCAGACAAAGTAGACAGGCTCGCCTACATACAAAGGTCTGTTTTCCCCAGTCAAATTTGCAACGTTGGCACAACCTAGAAAATTTCCCATTGACTGGGTTCCATTCCTCTGTATGCAAAAAGAAACTGAATCGGGGCTATGGTTAACAGTGTAAGAAGGAGGCATGGCATCCTTATTGCCTATTGGAGCTATCTTAAAGGAAATCAAAGATTGGAAAGGACGAGACAGTTTATCAGAAGGCCTAATAGAAGCAACATTCGATTTACTCCTGTTTGCGAAACGCGAGCATCCCAGGGGAGTCAAAACACGTTTCTCAAAACTATTCAAATTGGTGCCATCAAAGTTCCCTGAGATGCTATCATTCCACCGGCCAAGGAACAGTGCCCTAAGAGAAGCATAGCAAGCAGTTGTCAAAGGTAAAGGATGAATATACCAACCTAGCCCCTTATCCCCGTGTTGCGGCAAATGTGAGCAGACCCAACAGTTGGATTTATTGAAAATGGCATGCGTAGCATTCATGATAAGCAGTAGAGTGTTATTGTGGTACCTTTGTCTGTGCTTAGACTCCCTAGGGGATAGAGTATGCAAATGTACAAAGGGAGTAGGAACAATAGGTGCACTTTCAGTAGGCAACAAAAGTTCTAAAGAATGAGTTTCCTTGAGGTACCACAATCCTAAGGCAGCGACTATTAAAATACCAAATATCATTATAAAAATACAGCAATACATTTTTGGGGCCCAGGCATTTTGTCCATTTTCCCGGTTGGTCACCCCCTTATTTACAAGTCCCATACGAGCGGTAGCAATAGCAGGCATTGTAGTCTTCAAATGGATACCCCAAAGTTCATTGCTGTCGACCTCCCGGTCGAGCAACTTCTTAGTCCTTCCACAACCCTAGCCAACAGAATCCCCTTTCTCAAATTTGGGCAAAAACAAGCCCTTGATAATCCTTTTCTTCTTCAAATGCACAGCCGAACCGTGCCGTAAGTCTATCAGATGCACAGCAAAACTGTGCCGTAAGTCTATCAGATGCACAGCAAAACCGTGCTGTAAGTCTATTTTCGTGGACGTAAATTGTACCTTACTTTTCCCGGTACTGATTGATCCGGAAACAATATGTTGTCACTTCCTGCTGGAAGCAACGTATCGGAAGCAAGTGAAGGTGCTGAATTCGAAATAGCAGTTTCCGGATGCAACATTTTTGGAGAGTGTGGAGACAAAATGGCAGCTTCCCCAAGCCTCACGGGCTCAGAGAGATTCTCCAACACACTCTCAGTGCTACTTACTGCTTTGGGATCGTTGGTTGCAGTATGAGTGAAGGGTTCTGTTTCTTCTGTAATGTGTGGCACAGGGTGAGGAAGTTTCTTGACGTGGGACGTGTGGATCCAGTTCTTCCTCCCAGCGACCCGCACCGCTGTCTGGGTGACCAACAGGACTTGGAATGGCCCACACACGCCAGCGAGGCGCAAGGCAAAAGGAGCACTCAAAAGATTTGACGAGCACCCAGCTTCCAGGCCGTATCCTGTGGCCCAGGCCCTCGTATCGCACAGGTAAAGCTTCTCGTACCTGGTGATAAATCAAATACAGGTTTTTAGTCAACTGGCTACAATAATCTGAAAGTAATACATTTTCAACATTTCTTAATGAGTTACATTTAGGAAGGTTCCAAATATTGGCAGGTCTCCCAATTACCATCTCAAATGGAGAGAGCCCAGTCTTAGTTTGAGGGGTTGTTCACATGGATAACAACACAATCGGTAAGGCGTCCGGCCATTTTAGTTTGGTACCGGCACACGTCTTGGCGGGCTTGTTCTTGATGATACCGTTGTGTCTTTCTACTAGTCCGGCGCTCTGGCCGAATGGAACCGTTTGTCAATTCGTAATGCCGTACATATCTGCAGAATTACAGCAGCGACAAAATGTGGACCATTGTCCGACCAGATAACTCTTGCCAAACCGAACCGCGGAAAGTACTCTTTTAACATGGTTTTCGCAGTGGTCATGGCTGTAGCATCTTTGACAGGGAAAGCCTCAACCCATTTACTAAAAGCACAGATAACCACCAGTACATATTTCTTATTATCGCATTGTTCCATTTCAATAAAGTCAAAGTGGATCACTTCAAAGGGGACAGAGGGTGGCCCAAAACTACCTCTTGGAGTTACTGCCCCCTTTCCCATGTTGTGTTGTAGGCAAATCATGCATTCCTGGATGCCCTGGATGCTGGGCAATTTTCAAAATGTTGTCATTTACCCAAACGTTCTCTAACATTTTTGTCATCTTCTGGGCACATACATGCGTAGGACCATGGGCCATGATGACCATCATCATGACATATGCGTCAGGGAGTAGCCATTTCCCTTCTACTATGTCCACCCAACACCCGTCATCGTCAAGCTTCCCCAAGCCTTCAGCCCACCTTTTGGATTCTTCTAACGTGGCATCAGCTTGGATATCTGTACAGACCCAACACCCTCATCATTTGCATAAGCATCTACAGACTGCCTTGAAATATACATCTCCGTAAGGAGATCGGTAGCAGTTTGCCTAGCTATATGATCAGCGAAAGCATTCCCTTTCCCTATATCATCTGTAATCTTTCGATGTGCCGCACATTTCGTAACTGCTAACTGAGTAGGGAGCGCAAGCGCTGAGAGTAGTTGTACTATTAGGGAGCCATGTTGAATTTTGGTGCCATGCGAAGTTAGGAACCCTCTCTCTGACTAAAGTCTCCCAAAGTTGTGAACCACCACAAAGGCATACTGACTATCAGTATATATATTTACTGCAAGTCCTTCAGAAAGTTCACAAGCTTGGGTCAATGCTATAATCTCTGCGGCCTGCGCAGAATTATGCGTGATTCTCTTAGTTTCCACAACCGTGCTCAATGTAGTGATCACACAAGCACAGGGACGTCATTTGGGGGTCGCCAGAGGTCGCAACTGCGACCTCTGGTGATTCCCTTGCGACCTCTGTGATCTTTTTGCGACCTCTGATTAAGGCCTTGCAGCATAATTATTTTTAAAATAATCAACGGTCGCGAAAAGATTGCAGAGGTCATGGAGCTTGCCTTGCGGGTTACCATGCTCGCGAGTCAACCTGCCAGTGCCTTCAACCTCTGATTATTTAAAAAAGAATTAGGAGTCAAGTCACTGGTGGGCTGAATCGCGTGCGCAGTGACTTGCAGGGCAGGCTCCATGATGCCTGCCTGAGGCGGGCGCGGCTCCACTAGGTCTGGAGGCTGGCACTCGAGGTCATGGTTGCCTGGCAACCATGAACTTTGTCCGACCTCGCCTACAAAAAAGCGCTGTGTATGTTAAAACTGTGTGCCCTGTCTGCGAGAGAAATATTTTTCCTTAAAAATGCGCATACACAACGCAACATGTCTTGTTTATTTATTTCCGGGTTCCGGTCCCTACATGTCACTAAACATATTACTAGAAGAGCCGGATTTTGTCCAGAACCGAATTCTTGTGTTGAAAATCGGCCGCGGGAGTTCAGCTCATTAAAGCCGTGGGAGACCTCTTCTCCATGGAGATAACCTTTGTTTCACTTTCATGGCGAGGGCAGCGTGTCAGCTTTCACAGCGAGAAGAGTTGCACTCCGGCACATGAGGAGTTTATAGCCCTAGTAAAATATCAGCTGAGCTGCAACAAAGGGAACAACTGTGCAAATGGCACAAACGGATGAACATGCCCTGATCAAGCTATACGAGAGCCGGGAGAGCTAGCGCACGGTCCAGGCGCACAGTAAGCAGTTCTGGCTCAGGGCCCAGAGGAGGCATTTCCCGCAGAAGACTCCCACTGTCCTCGCTCAGCCTTCACCCTATGCCACGGAAAGCCGGCTTTCCTGGGCTACAATGCACCCGCCCGCAAGGGAGAAGAGGCATTTTGCAAACCAGGGTAAGACTATTTATATTTGCAATTTCAGCTTGTATTTCGAGTCATAAAAGCATATAGGCGTACAAGAGGGAGTTTGATAAAACATCTGTTAATGTCCATTTATCACATATTCATTCCTATAAGTAATACATGTGTAAATAATTCTACTTTTTAACATAATTGCATTGGAATAAGTTGAAAACTTCAATATATGTTGACACATCATTATCATTTGGTCATGGACGTCTGCTTGCATTCACAGTAATTTGGTAATATGGGCCTATACACACTGATCTTAACGATCCATATGGCGATCCATTCTTCTATGAAATGTACATTACATTATAGTGATATCGTAACCATATTTTTCGTAGTGTACAATGCTATGTGATGCCACTTCCTGTTTTGTCAATGGGTGAAAGGTCGTGTTCCATCGCTTTCCGTGACATCACTTTGGGGGGTGGGGTCAAATGACATCACTTCCTGTGATGTCATCAGGTGTCAAGGGTCGTGTGATGTCACTTCCGCTACCCCTGGCATTTTGGTGAAATGACGTCCCTGCACAAGCAGCTGTGGATGTACCATCCGGAAGTGTGAAGCAGGAGCCGTCACAAAACAGCTCTCCTTGCGGATTATCCAAGGGAGTATTGTCACGCTCACCTGATTCCCACGGAGGCGCAGGTCTGGCTTCGAGTGCTGATGCTTCTTCTATGGTGAAGCGCAGGACTCTGAAGATGGACTCACTGGCTCGCAGGAATATTCCCCTGTGCGTGAAAAGGGAGTATCACCTACTGACGGAATAATGCTCAAGCCTCCCACTCCCTTCCAGCCCTCCACGATACCCTTCCTCGATTCCCCGTGAAGTCTCACCTTAGGGTCTGGAAGGATGAGTTCTCCATCCTGCTTCTGATGCAGGGGCGCGTTGAAACCCAGTTACTTCACTGGATTGAGGTTTGATGGGAGTTCAATAAGCTTGACTATTCAGGTAAGGCGCTGTAAGAGTTCTGTAGCAAGTTCAAAAGTTCAAGCTTAATAATAATGTTCATTGTCTTATTGCAGCAAGTGCTAACGCTTATGTCTTTTTCCCCTTAGGGGCCGGGGTTCGGAATGCCGGAGATATGGCGCCGACCCGAAGTGAAACGTGCAGTTCCAGTAAATGACAGGTAAGTTCTGGATGAGCGTTCGGGTAATGTCTTTGCATTCGCTCATTCAATGTCTTTGTCTTTTTTCCCCATAGGGGCCGGGGTCCGGAATGCCAGGAAGCGGCAGGACCCGAAATGAAATGGGAATGACCCAACAGGTAAGTCTTAGAAGGAAACTGAGCTTTTCCCATTCCCTTCCTTCTCTCACCTTGTGTTCTTGTCTTTTTCTCTCTAGGCTCTGGGAAGTGGCTGCGGATCCGGATGATTGCTGCTGAAGATGGAGGTGCCCAGGAAAGGTGAGTGAAATGCAGCGCTGCAGCGATCGAAGCGAAATGCTTTTAAAATGATGTCTTCCCTTTCAGGATCGTCAGTGTGAAGTCTCCCTGATGCAGCTTTAGCAGGTAAGGTCTTCTTTCTCTCCAATTCTCTCTTAGCAGGTGACCCAGGATGCTGACAGGCGTGGCTGAAGTCCAGATGCAGGAGCTGACACGGTGAGCGTCCAGCTGCGAGGAGCAGAACAACGCGAAGCGTGAGTTGCTGATCGGGCGTGGTTTAAATAGCTTTGGAAGAAGTTCCAGGTATGGATCCTTCCACCGATCAGGTATGTATTCTTCCCCGACCACACCCAGGGGAAAGTAGGTCCACAGGTTAAGTAGTTCCATTCAGGCCTCAAGAGGGCCTGGATGTAGCAGCATGGTCTGCATCAGGTAAGTGCACCTTAAAACACTTGAACACATGTCTAGCTTTATGAGCCTGGCGCCCAAGGCGCCAGGACAGGGGTCCAACATGAGCCTGGCGCCTTAGGCGCCAGGACTGTGTCCAAAGGGCCCCAGCTTGGGCCCGCTGGCGCTTCCCTGGGGGAAATGATGCCTGCCTCTGGGGTTGCTGGGTCGGACCTGGCTCCTTGGAGGTAGGCATCATGACAGTACCCCCCCCCTCAAGGCCCCTCCCAAGGTTGTTCCCTCTGGGGGTTTTGGCTTGTTCGGAAATCTCCGGTGGAACCTTTGTATTAATCGAGGTGCGTGAACATGGTTACTAGGCTCCCACAATCTCTCCTGAGGTCCATATCCCTTCCAGTCAACAAGATAGAAGAGTTTGGACTTTAACACCTTGGAGTCTAAAATGTCTTTAACTTCGAATTCTAATTCCCCTTCAATTTGAACTGGGTCTGGAGGCTTGGACAGTCGGGTCCCAGGTTGTACTGGCTTCAAAAGTGATGCATGAAAAACTGGATGAATACGCATGTTAGATGGTAAATACAGTTTAAAGGCCACGGGATTGATTATAGCCTTGATGGGATAAGGTCCTATGAATCTGGGATTGAAGGTTTGCGGGCCCTTGAGGGGTAAATGTTTCGTTGCTAGCCATACCTGATCTCCTACTTGGTAAGGAGGAGTTTTACTTCGGTGCAAATCAGCGTTTTCTTTATACTTTTTCTTGGCTTGCTGTAAATGAGTTGCAGCTTCTTTGAAGGCTTGGGTTATTGTGGAATGCAGATGATTTACTGCGGGCATTTCCAGGGTCAGAGGTGGATCTAGATCAGAGGTCCGAGGATGGTGACCATACAAAGTATAAAAAGGAGTTTGTCCGGTTCCATAATGCACTGAATTGTTGTATGCATATTCTGCGATCCAAAGGATGTCTTTCCAATTTAACTCGGATTGGTGTAACATGCACCGAAGATATTGCTCGAGAGTCTGATTGGTTCTCTCGGTTTGTCCGTCGGTCTGGGGGTGGTGGCTGGTGGATAGCCGCACATCTATTTGTGCTAGTTGGCAACACTTCTTCCAAAAATGGGAGATAAATTGACTTCCACGATCCGAGACTAATATGGAAGGGAAACCATGTATGCGAACTATATTCTCCAGAAATTCCTTGGCCAAGGTGGAAGCTGAAGGCAAACCTTTTAAAGGGATAAAGTGGGCCATTTTGGAGAATAGATCCACAATTACAAGGATAGTGTTGTAACCAGCACAAGGAGGCAGGTCAGTTATAAAGTCCATTGATAAGGTGTGCCATGGTGCCGGTGGAATATCCAAGGGTTGAAGTAGGCCGGCTGGCCTTTTCTTTTGACCCTTGTTTTGGGCGCAAATTCCGCAAGACAAAACAAAAGACTTTGGGCCTCATTCCGAGGCTGGAGGTAAGGGTTAACGGTCACCGTTAATGGCAACGGTGACCGTTAACACTTACCACCATATTCCGAGTTCCCTTTTGCGGGTTGGCATTTAACGCCTGCTTTTAGCAGGCGTTAAAAATCCAACCCGCAAAGGGACCTTGGAGTAAATTACGGCACCGTAATTTACGGTGCCGTAATTTACTCCTTCCCCATTCCCATTGAGCCCTATGGGGGCAGGAATGGGGATGGGGAACCGGTATGGTGAATGGGGAATTACTGGTCCCTCCAACCTTGGAATGGACCGGTAATTACTCCATTCACCATGCCGGATTTCCATGGAGTAAATAGCTCCATGGTTGCTTACCATGGTGCTATTTACTCCATGGATAGCGCCAGCCTCGGAATGAGGCCCTTTATGTCTTTTCTCCAAGAAGGCCACCAGAAGTGGCGTTTGATTTTTTCCTCCGTTTTAGCGATAACAGGGTGTCCTTCCATTAATGATTCATGATGATGGGCAATAACAAGTTCTTGCAATTCTTTACTAGGCAGAAACAACCGCTCCTGGAAGTAGGGTAAGTCATCCTTAACGGTGTAATGAGGACCCTTTTGACTCCATTCCAGTAAGGCTGAAGAGTCTAGAAGTTGTTTTACTTGCGTTTGGATGTCCTCAATAGTTTGCAATGAAGTTAGGCCTAAGATTCTTTGTTCTGGTATGATTGGCACAGGTTCTAAACTCGAATTGGGTTCTTCCATGCCAATCCGGGATAAGGCGTCCGCTTTACGATTCTTGCAGCCAGGGCGATAGGTAATTACAAAATCAAATTCCACAAAAAATAGTGCCCATCGGAGTTGTCGTGAAGATTGAGCCTTGGCCGTCTTTAAATACTGTAAATTTCTGTGGTCTGTAATTACGGTGATGGTGTGTCTTGCCCCGAGAAGGTAGTGACGCCAAGCCTAGAAAGCAGATTTAATAGCCAGTAACTCTTTGTCGGTAATTGCGTAGTTGATTTCAGGAGGAGAAAATGTCCTGGACCAAAAGGCCACAGGGTGTAGTTGGTTAGTTTCTGGGTCTCTTTGCGACAGGACAGCTCCCATGGCCGAACTGGATGCGTCGGTTTCCACAATGTAAGGGAGATCTGGGTGCGGGTGCTTCAATATAGGTGCAGAGGTGAATTTGGTTTTCAGGTCCTGAAAGGCTTGTTCGGCCTCAAGAGTCCATTCAAAGCGTTTGTTTTTCTTTAGGAGAGCTGTGATGGGTTGGACTGTTTGGGAAAATTCCGGGATGAATCTTCGATAGAAATTGGCAAAGCCGAGCATGCTCTGAACTCTCTTCACCTAGCTAGGAGATGGCCATTTGAGGATGGCGTCCACCTTTCGGGAGTCCATTCGGACTCCTTGAAGTGTCAGGATAGATCCGAGAAACTCCACTTCTGTTGTATGAAAAACGTATTTTTCGAGCTTTGCAAATAGTCTGTGCTGGCGCAATTTCTCAAGAACTGCCCTAACATGTTTTCTGTGATCGGATTCTGAAGAGGAGTACACCAGGATGTCGTCAATATAAACAATGACACAGACGTCGATAAGTTCCCGAAGAACATCATTATTAAAGTACTGAAAGGCGGCAGGTGCATTGCACAAACCGAAGGGCATCACCTGATATTCGAAGAGCCCAAATTTGGTGTGGAATGCAGTCTTCCATTCATCGCCTTCTCTTATACGCACCAGGTTATAAGCTCCTCGGAGATCTAACTTGGTGTACACACAAGCGTCTTTCACCTGGTCGATAAGCTCAGGGATCAGGGGCAGAGGATAACGATTCTTAATCGTTATTTGATTTAGGGCGCGATAGTCTATACATGTTCTAAGGTCGCCCTCTTTTTTCGGCACGAAGAACAGAGCTGAGGAGACCGGACTCTTGGACGGGCGAATAAAACCATTGGCTAGGTACTGATCTAAATACTGACGCAAATGTAGGTTCTCAGGTTCCGTAAGAGCATAAATCCTACTACAAGGTAGTTGAGCATTGGGTACCAGATCGATTTGGCAATCATAAGACCGATGGGGAGGTAACGTGTTAGCCTGTTCCTTCTGAAAAACGTCTTGGAATTCTTGGTATTCTGACGGTAGCTGTACAGGGGTGGAAGTTGCTGAGGCCAGACCCATAACTGGATTTCTTGGGTAACAAGTTGGTTCACAATCAGGAAAACTTAACTTCTGTGCTCGCCAGTCAATTCTGGGATTATGTGTTTCTAGCCAAGGAATTCTAAGAATTACTTGAAATTGTGGGGCCTTGATCACATCAAACACGATTGCTTCCCGATGTCCATCCTGACCCACCAGTGTCATTTCAACAGTGGAATGCGTTATGCGTTACAGGCCCTGAGGCTATTTCGGTTCCATCTACTGTAGTAATGACATCTTGGGTTACTTTCGGGCGGAGAGGGAGCTTAATCCTGGAAGCCAATTCACGGTCTATGTAATTTCCAATAGCTCCACTGTCGATGTATGCTTTTATAGCATGCAACAGCTGAGGCTGTTTTGGGTCCACGAGAACCATTGGCATGACAAAATGCGAGGTCAAAGAGTTTGTTTTCAAGCTCGGCAAGCGGACCCCAACGCTTGTCGGGCTAGGTCGTTTCCCGAATCAGGTGTCAATAAATCATTATCAGTGGCTCCAACCACCTTCTTAGGTGGTTTAACCAGACAATTTCGAAGAAAGTGACCGGACATCCCGCAATACAGGCAAAGTTGCATTTGCCGCCTTCTCTCTCGTTCCTTCTGTGTTAATGGTCCTTTAACACCGCCGATTTGCATAGGTTCGGATACGTTGATACTCTTGGAGTTAGCGTGGTTTTTGATCGGTACTCGGGTTTCGTACTTGAACTGATCTGCTTTTCTATTTTGAAGTCTGTGATCAAGTTGAACCACCAAGTCTATGTAGTCTGCGCAGACCTGGGGTGGATCTACTATCTGAGCTAGAACATCCTTAAGCTCTCTGCGCAGGCCTCAATGAAACAATGTGATCCTTTTGTTTTCTGGCCATCCAGTTTCCACAACCAGTCTATTAAAGGTGGCAACGTAGGACAGAAGATCCTGATTACCTTGTCGTAAGGATAGCAGTTCGTTATCAAGGGCCTGTCCTTGAGAGTGTCGAGCAAACAATCTTACCATGCTGGCCTGGAAACCCTGAAAATTCTCGAGAATGGGATCATCCTGATTTACCAATGGAATAGACCAATCGGCAGCACTGCCACTGAGGTAAGATAGTATAAAGGCTACCTTGGTCTGGTCGTTAGGGAAGGCCCCGGGTCTGCATAGAAAGTGTAAAGGACATTGGTTCATAAAGACGGCATATTTCTTGGGATCCCCCGCAAAACGTTCAGGCGGGGCCAAAGGCATGTGTCCAGGTAGATTGATTTGTACCGGGTTATTCAAACCCATTGATGTGGAAGTATCTCCGGAATTAGGTAAAGGAGTGTGCCCTGCCTGGGCCTGCAATAACCTTTTAGCCAGGTCATCTGTTCTTTCCTTGGATAGGATCAGTTCTCTTTTGAGAGCGTTAGTCTCCTGGCGGGCTGAGTGCACCTCTGCCCGTAATTCCCCCAAAAGCTGGGCCAGCTGATCTGTCTCGGAAGTCTCCATAGCGCCCGGGTGGGAAATTGGGGTAGGCTTCGCGTTCTGTCACGCTCACCTGATTCCCACGGAGGCGCAGGTCTGGCTTCGAGTGCTGATGCTTCTTCTATGGTGAAGCGCAGGACTCTGAAGATGGACTCACTGGCTCGCAGGAATATTCCCCTGTGCATGAAAAGGGAGTATTATCTACTGACGGAATAATGCTGAAGCCTCCCACTCCCTTCCAGCCCTCCACGATACCCTTACTCGATTTGCCGTGAAGTCTCACCTTAGGGTCTGGAAGGATGAGTTCTCCATCCTGCTTCTGATGCAGGGGCGCGTTGGAACCCAGTTACTTCACTGGATTGAGGTTTGATGGGAGTTCAATAAGCTTGACTATTCAGGTAAGGCGCTGTAAGAGTTCTGTAGCAAGTTCAAAAGTTCAAGTTTAATAATAATGTTCATTGTCTTATTGCAGCAAGTGCTAACGCTTATGTCTTTTTCCCCTTAGGGGCCGGGGTTCGGAATGCCGGAGATATGGCGCCGACCCCAAGTGAAACGTGCAGTTCCAGTAAATGACAGGTAAGTTCTGGATGAGCGTTCGGGTAATGTCTTTGCATTCGCTCATTCAATGTCTTTGTCTTTTTTCCCCATAGGGGCCGGGGTCCGGAATGCCAGGAAGCGGCAGGACCCGAAATGAAATGGGAATGACCCAACAGGTAAGTCTTAGAAGGAAACTGGGCTTTTCCTATTCCCTTCCTTCTCTCACCTTGTGTTCTTGTCTTTTTCTCTCTAGGCTCTGGGAAGTGGCTGCGGATCCGGATGATCGCTGCTGAAGATGGAGGTGCCCAGGAAAGGTGAGTGAAATGCAGCGCTGCAGCGATCGAAGCAAAATGCTTTTAAAATGATGTCTTCCCTTTCAGGATCGTCGGTGTGAAGTCTTCGTGATGTAGCTTTAGCAGGTAAGGTCTTCTTTCTCTCCAATTCTCTCTTAGCAGGTGACCCAGGATGCTGACAGGCGTGGCTGAAGTCCAGATGCAGGAGCTGACACGGTGAGCGTCCAGCTGCGAGGAGCAGAACAACGCGAAGCGTGAGTCGCTGATCGGGCGTGGTTTAAATAGCTTTGGAAGAAGTTCCAGGTATGTATCCTTCCACCGATCAGGTATGTATCCTTCCCCGACCACACCCAGGGGAAAGTAGGTCCACAGGTTAAGTAGTTCCATTCAGGCCTCAAGAGGGCCTGGATGTAGCAGCATGGTCTGCATCAGGTAAGTGCACCTTAAAACACTTGAACACATGTCTAGCTTTATGAGCCTGGCGCCTTAGGCGCCAGGACAGGGGTCCAACATGAGCCTGGCGCCTAAGGCGCCAGGACTGTGTCCAAAGGGCCCCAGCTTGGGCCCGCTGGCGCTTCCCTGGGGGAAATGATGCCTGCCTCTGGGGTTGCTGGGTTGGACCTGGCTCCTTGGAGGTAGGCATCACGACAAGTATCTTTCAAATCAATTCTACCCTTTGACTCTTGTTCGGTCGTATACAAACAATCATGTGGCACTTCATCACCGCAAGTATTATCTTGCGGGAAAGGTAGGAGTTCAGCCGGATTAAGAACACAACACCTCTTAATTTGAATGTGAGGAGCAAACAAGATCAATTCATATCTTGTCAACCGTGCAGAAGTGAGATGTTGCGTTTGAGTTCGGTTCAGTAGAACATCTACAGATTGAGGCACCATCAGGGTTAGATCATGGCCTTGGACCATTCCCGCACTCTGTTTTACAGACGCAGCAGCAGCAGCGATAGCTCGCAAACATCTTGGCAAAGCGCATGCTACAGGATCAAGGGCGGAAGAAAAGTAACCGTACGGCTTATTCTTCCCTCCATGTTCCTGTGTTAATACAGCTAAAGCACATCCATCACATTCATGCACAAACAACACAAAGGCCTTTTCATAGTTTGGTGTGCCCAAAACTGGTGCAGAGCATAATGCAATCTTAAGCAAGTCAAACGATTGCTGGTGTACCGCGTTCCATGGCAATGGCGAAGAAATGCCCTTCTTTGTCAAAGCCAATATCGGTTTGATCACTAGTGAAAAATTTGGGATCCACAACCTACGGTTAGAAACCATACCTATCAAGGCTCTAACTTCCTTCTGTGTATTTGGGACAGACATGCCAGAAATGTGTTTTATTCTTTCAGGTGTCAATCTTCTTCCCTCCTTTGACAGGAGATAGCCTAAATAGGCGACCTCCTGACAATATTGAAATTTTTTAAGCGAAGCTTTGTGACCATGCTTAGCTAGATGGATAAGTAATAACACAGTGCCCTCCTTACGGGCACTCTCAGAGTCAGCAGCTAGAAGCAAGTCATCAACGTACTGAAGCAAAGTACAGGTAGAGGGCAATTCAAGGGTATCAAGTTGTTCCTTCAAAGCCCTACTATAAATGCTAGGACTCTCTGTGTACCCTTGAGGTGCACAAGTAAATGTGAACGAGCATCCCCCTAAGGTGAACAAGAAACAAATATCTACTATCCTTGTGTATAGGAATACTAAAGAAAGCATTCTTCAGGTCCACAACACTAAAGTAAGTAGCTGTAGCTGGAATCATGGTTAGGATTGTCGTTACATCAGGCACAATTGGAAATTGTGGTGCCACAACTTTATTAATGGCACGTAAATCAATTATGAAACGGAATGTAATTGCATTATCGCCTTTCTTGTACACGGGTAAAATCAGACTGTTACACAAACTCCCTGAAATTTCTTCAATCACCCCGCGATGCACAAAATCGGAAACAATGCATTTCAAAGATTGCTCGCCCTCAACTGAAATCTTATACTGAGGAATGCGTGGCAGCTCAATCCCATGTTTCAAAACTATCTTGACAGGTTAAATCTGTAAAACACCGACATCATTGTCGTCAACAGCCCACAAGCTCTCTGGTACATTAATGAATTCTGGAGGCAAAGGTCTAGTCAAGAATTGCGAGACAGAAAATTGCTGTGGTGAAATCGTCAAGCGTACTCCATCAGAAGAACAATAAATCACTGCATTTAATTATTTTAACAGATTCAACCCCAGCAAGTTCTCTCCGCAATCCGAAGTCAACAGAAATGGACAATGGTCCATAAAGGGACCCAAAGAAATAGGTACCGGCAAAGAAACCGGACAAAGAACTGGTGTACCAGAAAACCCTACAGAAACATTGGTTTGCCCTGACAGTGGAATGTTTGGAACCCGTGAATGATCAATGGAACACTTCGGTGCTCCAGTGTCTATCAAAAACGGATGTCTCCTATTTCCCACCACCATTTCAACGTAGGGACCTTTCTGATTGACTGGAATAGGTGTAGGTTCCAAACCCTGCCTCGGGCAATCCTAACGAAACAGAATATCATCGAAAGGAAGCTCTTCAGATAAATATGCAGCGGAAGGATGATCAAATATGTTCCTGGTGTCCACACTCGGAATCTGATTGTCCTGCGAGAAAGGTTGCTGAGGGTCCTGTGTAAACTGACCTCTACCAGGGCCCCCTACACCCGGGCGACCTCTGGATCGCCTACCCATATTTCCAAATGTATTATTTGACCTTTGTTGAAAGACGGGGCATTGTGCTCGCCAATGACCCTCTCGACGACAATAAACGCACTGGTTAATGTTCACAGGACCCAAGGACAGATTCCCCTGCGGGACATACTGACTTCTAACTGAGAACTACCCCCTCTGGGGCCTCTAACAATTTGCTGCAATAGCACTTTAGTTTTCAGATCGCCTTTTAGTTTTTCAATCCTATCTTTTTCATTATTGACATTGTTCTCGTAGTACTGAGCGATGTGCAGTACTTCTGATTGTGATTTCGCCTGCCAAGCGCTCTCAGAAGATATAATTTGCGAATGGATGTCAGGCAGCAATCCACGCACAAATTTGTCCACAAATAATCTTTTCCCACACTCTGTGCCTAAGTCCTGTCCACTGAAATCCGAGAATACCTGTTCGAACCGATTAAAGAACTCGGTAGCACCCTCAGATTTTCCTTGGACACAGGCCGTAAATTTGTCCCAAATAATTCTTTTTTCTGGAATTACAGTTTTTAATTTTGCAATAATTCTATCAGGCAAAGTTAGTATCACCTGGGGTGGTCTTTCACCAGCTGGCCTTTCTCCATCGAGTCTAGTTATATTCACCCATGTATCTCCCAACCCTGGTACGTCGTCAATAGTTCTAACTTGTTTCCATAAATCTACGGGCAGGAGTACAGGAAACAACAAATCAATGTTGCCTACGGTGAACACTGAGGACTGCAAAACGGACTCTATGGGCCTCATTCCGAGTACGGCGCTAACCAATGGTGCTATTAACGCCTTGGTTGACGCCATACCCGGACCGGCAGCGCCTTGGTGGATGGTGGAATCACCGCCCCATTCCAAGGTTGGCGTGGCAGTAATTCCCCATTCACCAAGGCTCTTCCCCATTCCCAAATGAGCCCCCATAGGGCTCAATGGGAATGGGGAAGATGCAAATAACGCTGACCGTTCATTACGGTCACCGTTATTGGCATGAAGGCCCCTTTGCGCCCTCGACTTTAACACCTGCTCAAAGCAGGCGTTAAGGGCGAGGGCGCAGAGGGAACTCGGAGTATGGCGGTAAGGGATTACCGCCACCGGTCTCGTTACCGGTGGCCGCTATCCCTTACCACCATACTCGGAATGAGGCCCTATATCTTTATAGAACCCTGTCGGATTTTTCCTAATGTCGGGAATGGATTGTCTAATAGTGTTCACTTCCTGTCGTGAAAACGGGCCGTGAACAAACTACGATACATAATGTGCGGGAATGTCCACAGCAGGTGTACCTGCTGCAACATTAGCAGGAATCTCAACCTTTGGGACAAATGTCGGAGGTACCTCTCTCATAGGCAACTGAGATATAGGCAACTCTGAATGCTTACTAAGCAACAGAGCTAACTTGAGCGCTAAAGCAGTTGAAGAAGTGTCAAGTGAAAAGGCTCTCTTGTAAATACTCAATAACTCTGTGGGACAACTAATCTTCCTTTTTACACACTCATCCTGCAGGTACTCTACCATTACCTGTATCACTTTCCTCTGCATTTCTAGCGTATATTGACTATACGTGTCATATACTTCAAAAGGAGTTATCAACATATCCGAAATCCATCTAAGTGCATCGTTCGTACAAATTCGTGCTTCCTCAGATATCGATTTACGACAAGGAAGGAACTGTTTCTGTACATACATATTTTCCTCATTCTATAACTTTTCTAACTCCTTTCTATACCCAAATAACCTCTCGACATGCTCATTTACCTTCTCCACAGTGTCTCTAGAAAACGCTAAAGTATTTAGATCCCTTAACCCTTGCGGGAAATCTGCATAATTTAATCTTCCCTGCATTATACATAACTGAATCCCTAAACCTTCAATAAAAACATTTTTCTCAGGAAAATTATCCATATTACAAAGTGTGGCAAAAACACTAACCTGATAATCCTTCCTCATACAATGCTTAGCCCATGCAATTTACTCATGTTTCTTCTCCGGTGGTACAGTATTGTGAGTGACAACCTTTGACCCTGCACCTCGATCAATTACAAGCGGCTCAGGACCACTTGGAAGAGAGGGAGCAGGCAAACCTAAGGAGGTCCGATCGGATTTCAAAGAATCTTACCTTACTAATCTTACCTCGTGTATGGTGATTTTGGCAAATCTGCCCGCCTCGATAAGTGGACCCTCGTCAAGATGCCGTCTCGGACCACATGCATATCGTCCATGGATCGGGTCGTGCAGCGCTGCTGAGGTGTCGCGTCTCGTTCAGTGGAGCCCCTTATGTCACACCGTCCGATCCCAGTCCGATAGCGTGCGTCAACCTTCAACAATCCGGCATCAATCTTGAGGGTCCCTATTCGGGCGCCAACTGTGAAAACAAAATCAAAATATCGAGGCTGAGTACCCCAAAAGGAAATACACCGAACACGGGTTACAAAGGAACATACAAAGTACTTTATTTTATACTGAAACCAGTTACAAAAACAGAGCAAAATCAGATAGCTATCGGCCCTCAGTACAACACAACGAACTCCAGCGTGGTTCGGTGTGTTCAGCGCGAGACGTTGTACATTAGAATGCATTTGCTTTTTATACACTTGATGGGCATGATGTCCAGCCCCACTTCGGGTTAATATTCCACTTAAAACATCACCGATCTAGGGTTCGTGCCAAGTAACGCACGAACAGGGGCCCCTGCAGCCCCCATGGTGCAGGGGGCCCCATGACCACATGTCCTGGGCCCCACTTCGAGTAAAAAAAAAGAAAAAAAAATGTTTTCAATTTTTTTTGATGTTTCTTAATTTCACTCTGCATTTATAAAGAAATGATTTCTGTAACAGAAATCATTTCTTTATGAAGGCATAGTGAATACAAAAAGAAACTTTCTTTTTGAAGTCTGGGTGCTACCCCACCCCATCACATGAAGACCCCAGGCTGGAGACCTCCATGTCATGTGGTGGGGGAAGCCCTATGACTTCTAAAATAGTTTATTTTTGAAGTCACTCTGCCTTCATAAAGACATTATTTCCATTATGGTTCAGTCCTTAACAGAAACAATTTCTTTATGAAGTCAACGTGACTTCAAAAAGAAACAATTGGGCCTCATTGCTACTCTGGTGGTAGCCGGGCCGGTAAAACTGCCGCCGGTAAAACTGCCACCGGAGTCGTTTTTCTTCCGGCACCTGGGAATGGGCAATTATCGGGGTATTATAACCCAGCAATTGTCCATTCCCGGGCGCCGAAAAATATTCTTCCCCATTCCCATTGAGCCCCATAGGACTCAATGGGAATGGGGAAGCTGACGCCGGATGCACCAGTGCCATTCGTTAATGGTGCCGGTGCATCCAACACGGTCTGCTCGCGGGTGCCGGTCTGCTCACCAGGTCAGACCTGGTGGGCGAAAAGGCACCCGCGAGGAGACCTCGTAGTTTCCCGGTCCGGTAACCGTTGTTACCGGACCGGAAAACTTGTAACGAGGCCCAATGGATTTTTGAAGTATTATGGCTCCCCTCAACTCCATGCCGTGGGCATGTGTGAGTGTATGGTGAAAGAGTCCACACTAATGTATGGGTGGCTGAGTATGCATGTGTGCGTGTACGGTGAAAGGATGCACACTTACATTTATGGGTGGCTGCCTGGGTGTGCCTGTATGGTGAAAGAGTGCACACTTAAATGTATAGGTGGCTGCCTGTGGGAGTCTATGGTGAAATGGTGCACACAAATGTATGGGTGGCTGTGTGTGCATGTACGGTGAAAGGATGCACACTTAAATGTACAGGTGGCTGCTGGGGTGTGCCTGCATGGTGAAAGGGGGCATACTGAAATGTATGGGTGGCAGCCGGGGTGTGCCTATATGGTGAAAGAGTGCACACTTAAATGTATGGATGACTGGGTGTGCATGTATTTTAATGGTGAATGGTGTGTTTGCTTGTGTTCAGGGGTGCAACAAAACCTAAATTTCAGGCGGGCTAACCCATCAAATGTTGGGAGAGGTGCTAACTTCATGTGTGGTGGGGAGGAACAAACTTATTTGTGTGCGGGCATCTAACTTCTTTACGCATTTTAATGACACTATTCTAGTGCAACTTCAATGTTACAAGCAGTTAACTCTCTCCTTTAAGTCTGAAAGCACCCACTTATGGACTGCTGTGAGAATAACGTGTCTCCTGTTCCCTCTCTACCCTTCCAATCACTCCCCTGGCATGTAAGTACTAAACCCACATCACAATTTCAATTGCTTTAAAACATTGGCATTTGAATGCAGTTACTAACAGTGAAATGCTTTAGTAATTACTGGGCCGGGCCCTTGTTAATAGCAAAACCCAGTTGCTGTTTAACACCTGTTAAGTCAACGTAGCCCACATTTTCAGGGGGGGGAGAGTGCTGAAGGCCAGTCAGCTCAATGGCGTTGCACCACTACTTGTGTTTAATGCCTTGATTACTTATTGGTAATCTTCATTACTCCTAGCCCTATTCTTCCTCATCCCAGTACTTGTGTATGAGGCAGTACTTGTGTATGAGGCAGTATGCCTCATACACAAGTACTGGGATGAGGTAGAGGTACATGAAGGTAATGCCTGACTTAGCTACCTGTAATCTTAATTACCCCTAGTCACACTCTTCCTCATCCCAGTACTTACCTATGAGACAAGGAGCCTCATACGTAAGCACTAGGACAAGGAAGAGGGGCATGGAGGTAATTTTGGGCCAATGAGCTGATTTTGGAGGTTGGGGTAGGGCATGGGAGGGAGAGGGGATGTGTGTAGGGGGTGAGATTGTGCAATAATTCATAATGGTCATCCATGTCCATGCTAAGCAGACATGATATGTGATATTAGTGGCTAGAGAGGCATTTTGGAGCAGCCAGTCTAGTCATTCCTCAGTTTGGCATGACTTTTATTTAACTGGGCATTTCTGATAAAGCAGTCCTGCTAAGAGTAATTACCTGGCTAGACTGGCATTTGGGTTCTGCCAGTCTAGCCCTTTCTTACAGCGGCACTGTATATTTTTCTGGGCATCTGTGATACAATTATATAATATGATAAGTCATATATAACGCGCCTCTACACAAGTGTTTTTAGGCACAACAAGGGAAGGAAAACGGAGGAAGGACAAGACAAATGATCTCACTAAGCCTTGTGTCATTCAGACAGTGCAAGTGCGAGAACAAGAAGTGCAAGGGTAAAGGGAGGGGGGAAGTGCAAGGGAGAGGGGAGGGGAAAACAGGGCACCAATGCTCTGAGTAAGTGCATCCAGGGCAGCGTGGCTCTGGGTAGTGCAAGGAGAACAAGGGACTGTAGGGTTACAGTTACAACAACATTTTCACTAAGTCCCTTTTCGATGATCTGGATCATCTTGGTGTCACCTACACTAACTATGCAGATGACACCCAGATCCTCCTACATCTTTCTGGTGATTATGACAAGGATTTGGCTTTGGTGAACAAGATATACCTCATCATCCAGGCATGGATGGCCACCCATGGTCTATGCCTGAATGATGACAAGCCCAAGATCATCATCCTGGGCACTACTGCATCCCTTAATAAACTGAGCTCCAACTACTCTGCCATCAATATTGACAGTAACATTATCTCCGTGGCCAAAGAGGTGAAGACTATAGGTTTTTACCTAGACACAACCTTCTCCTACAAAAAGCAAGTCAACGTTGTGGCCTCATCCATAGTTTACACGTGTAAACTGATTAGAGCTAGCAAACCCTTTCTATCAAATAGCAGCTGCATCACCTTGGCCCGAGCTCTTATTTTGTCAAAGCTGGATTATTGCAACGCGTTGTTCATAGGTGCCAACAAACAAATCATTAAGAAAATCCAGACTTTGCAAAATAATGCTCTTAGAGCCGCACTAGGAATTGCCAAGAGAGAACACATCTCCATGACTAGAAGAGCTAATAATTGGCTTTCCACATACGACAAAATCAAGCTGAAGGTTACAAATGTTTGAACAATGCAGCACCTAGCTACCTGTCGGAAAGATTCACCAAGAAGTCCTCGACTAGGATTTCTAGACTTTCCAACACTAATTAACTTGCCGTTCCCAGATTCAAGTTATCGAGAATCGGGGGTTGTAGCTACCCAGTCAAGGCAGCCCAATTGTAGAATTCTCTACCACCTACATTAAGAACAGATCAGTCCTTCCATAACTTCCGCCAGAGCACCATTAAATGGCTCAAAGATTCTGATCTTTAGCTATGTACCTGCTAGTGTATTGCACTGCAACTGTAAATATTGACTCTGTGACTGTACATACTTGCTCTCAAACTGTACAGTTTATTCTTCATGTCTCTGCTAGGTACATTCTTGTCTTTTATATTGTACCTCCCTATGCTACCCACCGCCTTCGCTACCTGTTATTACTTGTATTATATCCTTATATATGTTCAACTTGTTATTTTTGTAATCTTTTTGTGTAACTAAGCTTTGAAATACCTTATGCTCTGCGCCGTGATAACTGTAGGCCCGGTGCGCAATACGAATAATAAACAATACAATACAATACTACCCCTAACTGCGTGGTAGGGCCGGAAGCAGTGCAAGGGTGACTGATCAAGAAAGAGCCTGGACTGGAGAAGAGGAACATTTTGAGCTGCTTTCAGAACTTCAGGTGGTCCGGCTTCAGTTTGGGAGGGGTAGGGAGGCCATTCCAGAGGGAGAGGCACCTGCAGGGGGAGGGATCTACCCCCACTCTCTGCCTGGAGAAGCATCTAACCCTTAGGGCTGGAGAAGGAAGGTATTTTGGAAGAGAGCGTTGGATGTAGTGCAGGTCCCAGCCCCAGAAAGCCTTGTGGACAATGCAAAGTGTCTTGAACTTGATCCTTGCAGTCACCGGGAGCCAGTGGAGAGATTTCATGGCTGGAGAGATACGGTCCCTGGGCTTGAGGCCAAGGATATGTCTTGCAGTCCTGTTCTGCATTAGTTGCAGAGGGCGGAGAGTCGAGGAAGGAAGATTGAGGAAGTGGATGTTGCAGTAGTCCAGCCTAGAGAGAACCAGGGCTCCTGAGACAGTGAGCTTCTGGGAGAAAGTGAGAAAGGGAAGAATCCCTTTGAGGAGGTGCAGCTGGTAGTGGGACTTCTTGGCTACATCTGAGATGTGAGGAGAGAAAGAGAAATTGGATTTGAAGATGACACTAGGAATGAGCGAGAGAGGAGAGTAGGCTGAGGGGAGCCTGAAGGAAAGCCTAGTCATCCGCATAACACTGAAAGTTAGAGGAGAAGGTAGAGATCAGGTGGGTCAAAGGGGCCAAGTAGAGGTTGAAAAACCAGGGTGAGAGGATAGAGCCCTGGGGAACGCCACAGGTAGAGAGAGGTGGTGGAGTGAAAGGGACCAAGTCGGACCTGGGAGGGGTGGTCCAAGAGGAAGGAGTTCAACCACTCCATGGATTGATCCATGATGCCCACGTTCTCACGGAGTCGATTGATCAGGATGGCGTGGTTGACCATGTCGAAAGCAGATGAAAGTTCAAGGAGGATGAGGACACAAGGAATGCTGAAATCAAGGTTAGAGATCAGATCTTCACAGGTGTTCAGGAGAGCAGTTTCCATGCCTATGGCAGCTCTTAAACCAGACTGATGATCATGGAGACAACCAACAGATTCAGTGTGGAGAATACGCTGGGATATGGCCAGCTTTTGCAAAAGTTTGGGAGAGGGGAAAGTTCAAGTGGAAAAAAAATGATTACAGAAATCGGCCAAGGCTGGAGCAAGGGTGTCAATATGGTCCTTGATGGTTCTGGAGGAGCGGGCGAGCACCTGTTCCGACGACACTTCCAAAGATAGGACTTGTCTAGAAACTTCGTCAGGTCTTAGAGAGAAAGAGGAGTACAGAGGATCAGAGGGAGAGATGGCCAGAGGGGGGCCGAGAGAGGAAGAGTGAGAGGGAGAGGAGATAGTTGACAGGATGTCCTGAGATTTAGCAGAAAAGCAAGAGGCCAAAACCGTACAGAGGGCCTGTTGATGGAACTGGAGAGGTAGAGACTGCAATAGGATTGGCCAGTTCCTTGCAGATTTGAAAGAGCTGGGCCCTGTTATGATATGATATGATATGATATGATATGGTATTTGTAACGCGCCTGTACACAGGCGTTTCAAGGCGCGACGAGGCAGGGAGGGGAGGAACAAGGGGAGTCAAAACAAGCGATCCTACTAGGCCAGGTGTCATTCAGATCGCGCAAGTGCAGGGGTGGGGGAGGGGGGAAAAGTGCAAGGGGAAGGGCAGGGGGGAAGTGCAGTAAAGGTAAGTGGCGTAAGTAATAAATAAAAAAGGGCCAGCTAGTGGCAAGTGCAAGGTAAGTGCAGAGCAAGTGCTGGGGAAGGGGGGGGGGCTGTAGGGATACAGAGACAGTCCCGTAGTGCAGAGGGGTTCCAGGGGATCAGTGACTGGGACCAGGACCGAAGGCAGTTTAGAGTGGTCAAGTTGCAGGATCAGTGCAGTTTAGTGAAGAATTTAATTAGCTGTTCAGCAGGGGAGAGGGAGAGAGAAAGCAGAAGCAAAGAGGAAGGTTTTGAGGTGCTTCCCGAACCGGAGGTGGTTCTCCTCAAGTTTCAGGGAGGCAGGAAGGCTGTTCCAGAGGGAGGCCCCTGCCGCGGAGAGAGATCTACCCCCAGCTCGTTGCTTCGAGAAGCGGCTGACCATGAGGGAGTTGGAGGCGGATGAGCGAAGGGCTCGGGGAGGAAGATATTTGGGAAGAGAGAGTTGAAGGTATTTAGGACCCAGGCCCCAGAAGGCCTTGTGGACAATGCAGAGGGTTTTGAACTTTATCCTCGCAGCCACTGGGAGCCAGTGTAGAGATTTCAGTCCTGGAGAGATACGGTCCCTGGGCTTGAGGCCAAGGACAAGTCTCGCAGTTCTGTTCTGGATGAGTTGCAGAGGGCGGAGAGTGGAGGCAGGCAGATTAAGATAGAGGCTGTTACAGTAATCCAGCTTCGAGAGAACCAGGGCTCGGGAGACAGTGAGCTTCTGGGGGAAGGAGAGGAAGGGAAGAATACCTCTGAGGAGGTGCAGCTGGTAGTGTGACCTCTTGGCGACGTCAGAAATATGAGGAGAGAAGGAGAGTGTGGAGTCGAAGATGACCCCAAGGTTTTTTGCCTTGCAGGTAGGAGCAGGGAGGGGGCCAAGGGAGGCAGGCCAGAGAGCTGCAGGGAAGGAGGGAGTGGGAGTACCGATGAGTAGAATCTCAGTCTTACTGGCATTAAGGCAGAGGTCATTGGCGGCACACCATTCTTGGATAGCAGACAGACAGTCAGAGATGAGGGAAGGAGAGGGGGAGGCTGAGGGTAGCCTGAAAATGAGCTGGGTATCGTCCGCATAGCACTGGAAATTAGGGCAGAGAGCGGCGATGCGGTGGGCAAGGAGAGCCAGATACTGGTTGAACAGCCAGGGAGAGAGATTAGATCCCTGGGGGACACCACAGGTGGAGAAAAAGATGTCGGAGAGGAAGGACCCCAGTTGGACCTGGGAGGGTCGATTTGAAAGGAAAGAGGTCAGCCACGCCAGAGCCTGACCAGTGATACCCAGGTTTTCCCGGAGATGGTTGAGCAGGATGGCATGGTTGACAGTGTCAAAGGCAGAGGAGAGATCGAGCAGAATGAGAACACACGGAGTGTTGGAATCGAGGTTCAGGAGCAGGTCTTCACGGATGTTCAGAAGAGCAGTTTCCGTGCTTCTGGCAGCTCTGAAGCCAGATTGATGGTCATGAAGACTACCAACAGATTCAGCATGGAGGTTAAGCTGGGAGATGGCCAGTTTCTCCAGGAGCTTGCCCAGGAAGGGAGTGATGGAGATAGGGCGATAGTTAGCCGGGCAGGAGGGGTCGGAAGAGGGTTTCTTGAGAAGAGGGTGCACAAGGGAGTGCTTGAGGGGGGAAGGGAAGACTCCAGAGGCGAAGGAGTGGTTGCAAAAGTCAGCCAGGGCAGAAGCCAGGGAGTCGATGTGGTCCTTGATAGTTTTGGAGGAACAGGGGTGAACCTGTTTAGACGAGACTTTCATTGATCGGACTTGTCTGGAAACCTCGTCAGCAGAGAAGGGTGGAAAGGCAGAGAAAGAGGGAGGAGGGTTGACCGCAGAAGGGCCAGAGGAAGAGCCGGGTAGGGGGGGGAAGGAGGTGAGAGGAGGAGAGCGAGGACAGGATGTCCTGAGTTTTAGAGATGAAGTGAGAGGCCAGTGCAGTGCAGAGGGCCTGAGAGGGGACAGGAGAGGTAGAGACTGCAACAGGGTTGGTCAGCTCCTTGCAGATTTTAAAGAGTTCGGCGGAGTTGTTTGATGCCGCAGAGATGCGGGCTTGGATAAGGGCTCTCTTCTTGGTGAGAACGGAGAGCCGGTACTGCCTTTGAAGCAGGCGGCAGGCCAGTTTGTCAGAGGATGAACATGAAGCACGCCATTTCCTCTCAGCAACCCTGCACTTGCGTTTTAGAGTGACGAGATCCGAGTCATACCAGGAGTTACATTTGGCTTTGGGCTTCAGGCGGATTCTCATGACGGGGGCAAGGATATCAAGAGTAGCAGATCTAGCAGAGTGGAGCATGGAGAGGGCTGTGTCAGGGTGGGAGTCAGCCGAAGGGGCAGGGGAGGGAGAGAAGGTAGCAGCAAAAGCCTCAACTGACACACGCTTCATGGGTCGGATTACCGAGAAGGTGGGTGGCAGTGAAGAGGGTGGCTTTGCCTGAGGGGTAGGGAGGGTGAGGTGGGAGGATAGGAGAAAGTGATCGCTCCAGGAGAGAGGAGTGGAGAGAGGGACAGAGAGGGGAAGGTCAGAAGAGATCAGAGCATCAAGAGTGTGCCCAGCAGAGTGAGTAGGCCCAGACGGGAGAATAGAGAGTGAGAGAGAGTCGCAGAGGTCACGAAAGAGACAAGTGGGGGGACTGGAGGCATCAAGGTGGATGTTGAAGTCGCCAAGAAGGAGGAGTTGAGTGGTTGAGGACAGGAGTGAGGAGGAGAGGTCAGCCCACTCAGAGAGGAAGGAGGAAATTTGACCAGGTGGCCGATAGATAGTAGCCACGGTAAGGGAATGGCTAGGAGAGAGAGAGAGTCGGCAGACAAGACATTCAAAAGAGGAGTAGGTCTGAGTGGGAGTGGCAGGAATCCACTCAGGGAAGATAAGGGCAACACCACCCCCTGCACGGTTAGGCCTGGGCATGGAGAGGATCTTGTAACCGTCAGGAGTGTGTCAAAGCTGGTGGCAGAGCAGGCTGTGAACCAAGTCTCAGTGAGACAGAGGACGTCGAGGTCCAGTTCCTCAAGAAGGTGACAGATATCGGAGGAGTGCTTGATGGCAGAGCGAGTGTTTAGAGTGGCAATGTGGAGAAGGCTGCCATCCTTGAAGATCTTCCGGGGAGGGGTACAGATCAGAGGTACGCCCTGCGGAGGTATTGAGGAAGGAGGTGAAGAAGGAGCACGAGAGGGGGCAGGGAGGGAGGGTAGAGGCAAGGTAGCCAAGGATAGAGGAGGGGGGACAGCAGGAGAGGGGAGGAAGTTGATGAGGTGTGGGAAGCGTCTATCGAAGAGGTGAAGGTTGGCCTGGGGGCCTTGGACCAAGATGGTCCCATTAGCGTAGACATTAATGATGGCCTTAGAGGAGCGGAAGGGGGCCAATAGGACATCCCAACGGGTGCCACCATTAATGGGAGAGGAGGAGAAAGGAGAGAGCACAGAGACCATATGAAGGGTCCATAGGTTGGGCGAAGGCACGAAAAAGAGGATGTCAGTGAGAGTTTCCTTAGAGCAGGCATTAGTGTAGGTGTCAGCGATAGGGAGGCCTGGGTTGGAGACCAGGATGTCCTTTTTAAACTTTTTCCTACCAGATTTAGTGAGGAGAGCAGGATAGTCGATGGAGAAGCAGTTAGAGAAGATAGGTGAGACAGAGAGCACCATGGAGTAGGAGGGAGGGGGGGAGACAGACGAAACGAGAGCACGCAGACAGGAAGTGAGCGGCAAGCACACGTTACCACAATTAGAGCAAACAAACAGTAAAGCGTATTAGGTACCGGGCCACCTAAATTTGAGAATCCTGCGAGGGGAGAAAAAGCACCCTAGTATGCCACAGTTCAGAGCAAACAGTAAAGCGTATTAGGTACCGGGCCACCTAAATTTGAGAATCCTGCGAGGGGAGAAAAAGCACCCTAGTATGCCACAGTTCAGAGCAAACAGTAAAGCGTATTAGGTACCGGGCCACCTAGGTTTGAGAATCCTGCGAGGGGAGAAATAGCACCATAGTTTACCTCAACTGTGTGTACGGTGAGGCAAGGCCCCGCGTGCGGATGTAACCAGGAGTGGAGGGGAGGGCCGGGGAGCAGGAACAGGTGGAACTGGCGACTGGCGTCCCCTGCGGACACCTGCAGACACACAGGGAGCCGCACTATAGGAGTCGCCCTTGGCCTGGGGCCCTTAGCCGCGGGGGCTGCCGGGCAGAGGGCTGCCCAGGAGGGGGGGAGGTTATAGGCAGAGGGAGAGGAAGGGGGGGGTGTGGGCGGGCAGGGAGGCGGGGAGGGAGAGGAAGAACCAGGAAGTGGGAGGGGGAGCAGGAGCAGGCCCAAACAACGCGCTAGGAGCGCGGCTACAATTAAAACAAAAAATAAAATTTACACAACTCACGGAGGCCCAGGCAGGGCTTCCAAGGCCTGCAGTAACCCCTCAGGCCACCGGCGACCGCTCTCCGCGCTCAGCTGGAGAAAAGAAGCGAGCGGGGGAACGGCCGTCGAGTAGGCCAGAGGGGAGGCAGGCAACAGCCAATCAGAGGGGGGGGTGGGCGGGCAGGGAGGCGGGGAGGGAGAGGAAGAACCAGGAAGTGGGAGGGGGAGCAGGAGCAGGCCCAAACAACGCGCTAGGAGCGCGGCTACAATTAAAACAAAAAATAAAATTTACACAACTCACGGAGGCCCAGGCAGGGCTTCCAAGGCCTGCAGTACCCCTCAGGCCACCGGCGACCGCTCTCCGCGCTCAGCTGGAGAAAAGAAGCGAGCGGGGGAACGGCCGTCGAGTAGGCCAGAGGGGAGGCAGGCAACAGCCAATCAGAGGGGGGGTGGGCAGGCTGTTGTTAGAGGCTGCAGAGACAAAGGCTTGAATGTGTGCTCTCTTCTTGATGAGTCATATTGCTTTGACTGTCATTTTGGTGCAACCAGTTTAGCTATGTCTAAATGTGGCCCGACATGCTTTACTGTAATGTTATTACGTGTCTACACTGGTCTACATTGTGCAGCCCATTGGACACATTTTCATTGTGGCATGGCATTTGTAATAGCAAAGCATTAATGTTCATGTGCACTGTTGGTGACTTGCATGTATTGAATTGGTGTTACCCTACAAAACAATAGCAAACACTGTGGCTTTTTAGCCAATTTGTCTCAGAAAGTGTGCTGTTATTGCATTAAAACACATATTTATATCTTTCTCCTAGTGCAGTGTGCGGCATACCCCTTCAGCAGCACGTTTGTGCGTATTGTGCACTTGTGGTAATCTAGGCCGGCCCAGAGTGTGTGGCTACCCATGATTTGTTGCCGAGTTGGGTGGCCCTCAGCATGGCTTTCAGGGGGGCCCCCCAGATCTTGTGTTACGCCACTGCGTCAGGGCACACAAGACCTACTAACCTATATTACACGATGTAAGCAGATGGCTGCCAATACTGCATTGCCTGATGATGCCCTAATTACTTTATTCAGAAGAGGACTCTCTGAAGAACTGAAAGATGAGATCTCTAGGGTACCCACGTCGACTAATCTTGCCTTGACAATGCAGTTGGATTATCGGCTGCAAGAACGCCATCATGAAAAAAGGAAAAACCAAGGGCATTGTTTTCATCCTGCGCTGGTCTCGTCGTCTCCAAAGACAGTCCTAGTCGACAAACCTATGCAGTAGGGGGTCGCTAGAGGCCCTTTGAGTCAAGATGAAAGTTTTCATCGGGGAACACAAGGTCTTTGCATGTACTGCGGTTCGAAAGACCATTTGGTGAACGTTTGTCCAGTGTCTCCCCCACAGAGGTCGGGAAATGCCATCTCCCGATCGTAGGGGAACCTTCAGTGTTAACTCCAGAAGTTCCTGACTCTTCTATGGTGGTCTTACTAATTTCCCTCTTGTTAGATTTGTCTACAGAAGAGAATATTCTGGCATTAGTAGATATTGGGGCCGCCACATTTTGTGGACGATAGCTGCACTCACAAGCATGGTCTTCCTCGTACATCCAAGGCGTTTTCTATTCCAGTGGAAAGTGTGGATGGTAGCCCCCTGAATTCGGGTCCCATTAAAGAACAATCTCGACCTACCTGTATGATGATTGCCTCACATTCAGAAACCATCACCTTTGATATAATTTGTACAGCACACTATCCGGTTATCCTCCCGTGGAAGAAAGCCAACTAATGAAGATGATCAGGAAGCATTGGGAACCAGTAGGGATAGCAACTATGGGAGATATATGCAAGAGGGGAGGATAAAATAATTTGAGAGGCTGGTGGAGGAAACAGGGTTACATACGGGACAATAAATCACGTACCAAGGGGTGGTGCAGCGGATCAAAGAGACATGGGGCCTCATTTCGAGTCACCCAGTATGGAAATAACGGTGGCGGTAAACCCGTCGCCACCGTTGTTTCTATACCGGGTGATCTCGAGTCCTGCAGGCGGAGGTGTCATTCCTGCCAGGTCTGACCTGCCGGGTTTAACACCACCCGCCTGCAGGTGGACGTGGAAACACCAGCACCATCACGAGATGGTGCCAGTGTTTCCACTTCCCCATTCCCATTGAGTCCTTTGGGACTCAATGGGAATGGGAATTTACCGAATTCCGCCTCCAGAATTCCTGGGTCATCGGGGTCGTAATGCCCCGGTAATTCCGGAATCACAGAGGTGGAATGCTAATACGAGTCTGGCGGTAACCGGCCGGAATTTCAGGCACGGTTACCGCCGGACTCGTAATGAGGCCCATGGTCCGAAATAGTACTAGAAGACCAACCGGCCGCCACCTTAGACATAATATATGACATAGCAGAAGGAGGGCATGAGATATCTAGAATATATGAAACGGTGATGTCCAAAGTGGGAAAAGAACTGGTACAACTGAGGCAGGACTGGGAGGAAGAAGTGGGTGCCCCTATGACTGACGGGATGCGGGAGCGGGCCCAAAGATACCATAAGAAAGTGTCAAGGAATGCAAGGTTGCAGCAAATACAATTATATGTAACCCATAGAGCATATATGACACCCCAGAGGATAGCCAAATTTAAAATGCAGGACGACAATCATGCCCCAAATGTGACGAAGAGAACGCCGGAATGGTGCACATGTTTTGGGCGTGTCCAGTAATTGAGAGATTCTGGAGAGAAGTAGCCCATAGGCTGGACGTAAAGGGGGTTAAGATAACGGTAGAAACAGCGTGGGCATGCTTGATAGGAGGGTTTCCCTTAGCAAAGGTTAAGCATGTTAGTAATTAAAAGATCTGGCATACATACTTGCGAAGCGCAGAGTCACTATGGGATGGAAAGCATGCCACAGTCCGAGAATAGAAGTTTGGTGGAAAGACCTCCAGAAATGGACAGAGGCTGAAACTGCAGTATGGCAGGAAGCTAGCAACTCTGGTGGGGAGGAGGAAGCAGAAACCTTGACAGCCTGGTAACATTTACTAGCCACGTTATTTGGGCCCACGCAAGACTGGTCGAGCGACCGGGACCCAGCAGTGAACACGGGAGAAGGACTCCAGTTGCAAGATGAAGAAGCAGAATGTGTAGGAGAGTACGCTTGGGTGGGTGGGAGTTCATTGGGGAAGCAGTAGACATTGTTTGAGTGATGTAAATTCGAAATGATATAATATGTACAGCAGGTTTGGTTTGTGTTGTTAATAAAAATTGTTTAAAACAAAAACATTTTAGGACTCCCGTGGCTTCAGCTTCATAATCCCTTTATAAATTGCCTTTGCCATTTGGTCGTATGTACATTCTGTCGGTAAAAGAAAAAGAGGTTTTGAAGTAATACTTGAAGGTAAATCTACAGAATGGTCTCATTACAGAGTCTACTTCCCCTGCCAGAGCCTCTCTGTTCTTTGTTTTCTAAGAAGAATACTTATGAATTGCGTCCCTGCATTGACTTTCATGGGCTAAATAAAATCACTGTTCCCGATCGATACCCTATGCCACTTATCCCGGATATTTTGGAAGCTGTAAAAGGGGCTTCCATGTACACCAAGCTCGATTTACATGGGGCGTACCATTTCATTAGTATAAAATCAGGTGACGAATGGAAGACGACTTCTCGAACTCCCTTTGGGCATTATGAGTATGGAGTAATGCCCTTTGGTTTATCAAACGCCCCGGCCGTATTCCAACATTACATGGACCACATCTTTGCTGATATTCTTTTGCACTACATGATAGTTTATCTTGATGATATACGCATCTTTTCTGCTTCAGAATCTGAACACATCCGACATGTCCAGGAAGTTCTCAGTGTCATGCCTGCCAGGTCCTCTCATGCTCGAGTTCAGCGCCCTACACCTCCAGCCCAGAGATCAGCCAGACCGTTTTATACTCGGTGGCGACTCTGGGGAAAGATTCCTGGCAAACGCCTTCATTTCCGCTAGTTCATTGTCAGTCTTTATTATCTCCTGCGGATGGGCGAACATTCTTTGTTAAACTTACCGCGCATACCATTCACATTACCAGTTTCATTCCACAGGTATGCGCGATTATCACATGACTGGACGTCAACGCGCTACTCACGCGTTTTACGTCAGCTGACTCCTATTTAAACAGGAAGCCTCCCGCTAATCGGCGCTTCTGATCGTTGTTTCCTTGATCTTCGTTCCGGAGCTCGGTTTCTACCTTGCTTCTAAGCAGCTTCCAAACTGTTTTTTCCCTTTTGCTACCAGCCGGACCCACGCTGCTATTTCTGGTGGTTTCCTGAACTGCTCTTTCATTACTGTCAGCCGGACCCGCGCTGTTTTCACATCTGGTCTTCGGATCCATATCAAACCTTTAAAGGTCCCAGCAAGTCCCAGTCTATTTTGGACAATCATGTTCTAGGAATTCCTTTTCCATCCAGATCCTCACCCAACTACTTCCTACAAGGATAGTGCACTGAACTTTATGGACGCTATCCGGTGTGCACCAACCCGTCCCTAGTGCGGCCCTCGTTCCGTTCGGGTTAGTCACCTTACTAACCTCCCCTTTTTCCTTCGTTGGTTTTTATTTTCGGATCTGTATTCCTGGAACTCAATCTTCAGTCTTCAGTCCATACAACTACAGGTTAGTGTATCCTTAATCTAACTCTTATATAGTAATTAGGTTAATTGACTAGCGACTAAAACATATTATTCTTATCCAACCGACTGGTGGTATCCATCCAATATCTGGACCTTTCCACTAATTACTCTATCGGGCTGTGTCTGTTGATCAATAGTCTGAGAGTGGCATTGGTTGGAAGGTTTTCAATCATCATAATCTTCTCCTTAGAAGTCACCCGGAATAGCCAATCGGAAGAAGCTCTATGGGAACTCAACTTGTATCCTTTTTGAGTATCCTTTTTGGTGTTGTGCTAGTGTTATACCCTGTAATTATAACACTCAGACGTCTCCAGCAGGAACATCTATATTGCAAACTGGAGAAGTGTCAGTTTCACCAGACCCAAGTACATTATTTGGGATATGTATTGTCCCCTAATGGGGTGGAAATGATTGGGATTTGCCAATTCTTATAGAAAATTCATACCAGGCTTCTCTGAGTTGGTACGTCCCATTACAGGTCTATTAAAAAAGGGTACACCTTTTCGCTGGTCCTGCGACTCACAAGGAGCATTTGAGGCACTATAACTCCAGTTTACCAGATGCCCCACATTGAGAACGCCTGACCAAGGTAACAGGTCTATTGTGGAGACTGATGCCTCTCATTATGCCATAGGGGCAGTTTTACTTCACGAGACTGAACAGGGAGTCGAGTGTCCTGTAGCTTATCTTTCAAAAACCTTGTCATCCTCCGAACTCAATTATTCTGTATTGGAGAAGAAGTTATTAGCAATCAAAAGGCATTCGAGGACTGGAGACATTTACTCTTGGGTGCAGCATTTCTGGTGGAAGTCCGCACAGATCATCATAACCTAAGGGCTTTACAGTATGCTGAGACCAGGAATAGTCGACAGGCTCGCTGGGTGCTTTTTTCTTCTCCATATGATATTGTGTTCACCTTCATTCCTGGTCAGACCAATCTTAGGGCGTATGCTCTTTCCTGTAAGAATCCAGTGGGACCTTCTCAGTTTTGTCCGGAACAAATGTTTCCGAAAGCCCATTTTGTCAATTCCATTTCCAATTTTTTGCAACTCCTGGCTATGGCTACGAGTTCACAGGATGCGGAAATCCAAGCCAAGTTAACTCAATATGCCCTTACTAAGGACAGAGGTTGGTATTGTCATGAGGAACATGTTTACACAACTACCAGGAATCTTCGTAAGGAGATTCTTCAAGTGTGTCACGATACCCCTTCTGCAGGTCATCAAGGGGTACACAACACCTTCGAGCTCATCCAGCATCATTTTTGGTGGCCCTCTTTAAAAAAGGATGTTGTGGACTACGTTTCATCATGTCACATTTATCTGCAATCCAAGGTACCGCGTAAACCTCCTCTGGGAAGCTTGGTTCGGATGACAATTCCGTCTCCTGCTTGGCAGATTATTTCTACTGATTTTATTGTGGATTTACCTTCCTCAGAGGGGTTTACTGCCATCATGGTGCTTATAGACTATTTGACCAAATGGCACTTTTTGTTCCTCTTCCTGGAGTCCCCACAGCTGCACAAATGGCACAGGTTTTTATGGAACAAGTGTTTGCGCATCACGGTTTGCCAGACACCATTGTCTCATACCGCTAGTCTAAATTTACCTCCCGATATTGGCAACAGGTCTGTTCTATTCTGGAGGTAAAAAGAGATTTAAGCTCTGGATTCCACCTGCAGATGAATGGGCAGACTGAGAGACTTAATCAAACTTTGGAAGGCTACTTTGCTGCTTTATCTCTTTTGCTCATGGTGACTGGGCTAGGTTACTATCTTTGGCATAATTTGCCTATAATAATGCCTATCATACTGCTTTGAAATCAAGTGCCTTCTATTGTACCTACGGATTTCATCCTGCAAGTTTCCCTTCCATTTCTCCTGCTTCGTTGCAGTTTCCAGCTGTGGAAGATCTGGTCCACAAGATTCAGACTTGTCATCGCCAGGCCCAAGACTTTTTATTGTTGTACAGGACAGGGCAAAATGTTCTGCAGACTGCCATCACACTCCTGCCCCTGTTCTATCTCCAGGTGACAAGGTCTGGCTTGCCTCCCACGTTCTTCCACGACATTTGGTACCGTCAAAGTTGGCACCCAAATACTTCGGCCCTTTTTTGATTATTTGGCTTTGAGGTCTGCGGCAGTCCAGCTTCGTCTTCCCCCTTCTTGGAGTCATATTCATCCAGTGTTCCATGTTTCCCAATTGAAACCTGACGTTCCGGATCGTTTTGGGCGCCCAACGGGTGGGAGACCGCCACCTGTGGTCACTGAAGTGGATCCTGAATATGAGATTATCTGGCATCTGCGGTTCCCGCTATTTTCATGGCTCCCTCCAATACCTGGTGGATTGGAAGGGTTACTCTCCCGCTGATCGCTCTTGGGAGTCTGCTTCTGATGTTCATGCAGCCCAGTTGGTGCGTCATTTTTACTGACTCCACCTGGGAAAGCCAGGGGGCCCTCACCTTACGAGGGGGCATACTGTTAGGCATCCAAGGGTTTCCTGGTCCGTTTGGCAACGCTGGAAGCGATGCAGACAGATTGGGGTGTCTTCTTGCCAGCCTTCCAAGATGACGCCTTGTATTGCCAGTGCCATTTTTGTTTCGAACTGTCTTCCATATGGAACTCTGCCCTCTGCTCCCATGCATTCTCTTTTCAACCCGGGAGAACCTGCGGTCCCTGCGTCACTTCTCTCCTAAACAGACAATTTGTGAGTACGGATGCTAGGCTTTCTCTACTATCCTGAATTCTTGTCTATGATACAAAAACTTACCTTTATCTTTTTTGCAGACAAAGAACAATCGCAGCATAGCTTGATCTCTCTCATGCGAAGCGGCGTACAAAGCACAGTCTTCTGAGAACGCCTTACTGTTACCCGGCAACAGTATACACTCTCCTAGCATTCACAATTACTGCGATACTTTAGTATGACAAACGTATTCATTGTGTTCTATTATTTTAGCTTGAAGCCGTGACCTAATCTTGTACCATTCTGAATCAAGTAAGCAAACGCCAACTATATCGATGCTTCGATTTCCACTCGGTAGAGGTAGGAAGTTGTAAATACATATCCTGCTAACATTCTTACCAGCAGTAACAAAAATCTCTGCTTTAGTTACACAGATTGCAGATCTATCCCCACGGAACAAAGGTTCTTTAGCAGTACACATTCACCCACGTCATATGAAACTCCAATACAAAGGTTGGAAGCTTTCTTGCCTTATCACATAGTGCCGTTTAGAACGCGGCTTCAATCTGTCTGTTTTCCTTTTGAATAGAAATGAATTCCGGCTTTGACACACAAGGTTAACATTGATCACTCATGTGAGGACGACATAGGTATCTAGACTTCCTTCCTTTTCAATTACAATATTTCCTTCTTCAACAACCCAATCTAATAAGTGTATCTCTACTCTTCAGGAGGTCGTTTGGAACACGGACTACAGATGAATCCTTGATCAGCCCGCAGCAATCCCCCGAAGATCACGAAAGATCAGGGTTTTATTCCCCAGAGGGTTTCCCTGTGGGACCTGGGCATTCCTACACTGTTATTCAGTGGGGAGAGTCCAGTTCTCGCAGGGGGGTTCTTGCAACACGCTGTGGATACCAGGGTGATCCAGGTTAGTCACTTGTTGGTTATTTTTCTGTTACAATCAATACATGTATTGCCAGAATTAACACCTATAGAGCCCTGCAGCATAACCACAAGGTTTATAAGCAACATGTTCCTAGTACACAGGAAAGACAAAGTAAGACCCGTAATAAATCGGAAAGAGCTGAACAGCTGAGTTGCATACCACCATTTCAAGATGGAAGGGATCCACCAGCTCAGGGATATCCTCAGACAGGGCGACTGGCTCACGAGGATCGACCTGAAAGACGCTTACCCTGCGGTACCAGTCTAAGAGAGATACCGACCATTCATAGCGTTCGACTGGGACGAACAATTTTGGCAATTTACGACAATGCCATGTGGACTAGCCTCAGCACCATGGGCCTTTACGAAGCTCATGAAGCTGATAGCGGCAGCGATCAGAGAGAAGGGAATAAGGATGATCATATATCTGGACAATATCCTGCTGATGGCGAACAGCAGAGAGACGCTCCAATACCAGACAGGCTGGGTGAAAGAGCTCCTAGCATCACTGGGTTTCCTAGTGAATCAGGAAAAGTTGGACGTGATACAGATGAGGAGGATAGACTTCCTGGGTTTCATCATAGATACCAGGACAGCTACTGTAGAGTTACCAGCCAGGAAGATAAGAGATATAAAAAGAGAGATAAGGAGCTGCCTAGACAAAAGCATTGTATCACTAAGGACAATAGCGAGAGTAGTGGGTCTACTAGCGGCATCGATTCAGGCAAAATTTCCCACGGCCACTATATTATCGAGCTCTGCAACGACTGAAAATAAAGCACCTGCAGCAAGGGCTAAAGTACTACCAAGCAGTACCCCTCAATGCAGAATCCAAGACAGAACTGGAATGGTGGCTACAGAATATGGATGCCTGGAACGGAAAGGCCATATTCGGAGATTGACCCAATCTAGTGATAGAATCGGATGCCAGCAGAGCAGGCTCAGGAGCTTGCTGCAGGGAGCTAGAACCAGGCGGAGAATGGAGCACAGAAGAGTTTAAGATGCACATCAACTGTATGAAGCTACTAGCTGGGTCGTTCGTAATCAAAGCCTTCACGAAAGGCAGAGTGAACTTGTGTATCCTGCTGACAATGGACAACATATCAGCGGTCAGATACATTAATCACTTAGGAGGGACGAAATCTAGATTACTGGCAGAGTTAGCCAAGGCTTTTTGGCCTTTCTGCCTCGAATCAGGTACCTCAGTGGTTGTCATGATCACTGCTTCCAAGGAGCCAGGACCAGCCCAACGTCCTTGGAAGCAGGCCCCTAACCCTAATCCTAGGCACCAGCCGGTCCCCACTGGGACCTTTTGGACCTTGTCCTGGCGCCGGTGGCACCAGGCTCATCAAAACCATTGGTCCCGGCACTGGAAGCGCCGGGCTCATAAGAGGTGTAAGGATGCTTGGGTGGACTTACCTGCAGCAGACCATGCTGCTTACTTACCAGTCACTTAGAAGCTATCTAAGAACAGGGACTACTTTCTTACCTGGGTGGGGCAGCTCCACTCCCTGGATACAGCACTGGAACTCTTCTGGAAACTGGAACTCTTTTCTTACCTAGGCGGGGCCGTGGAAGAAGACGCCTCATCACCCCAAGGCTATTTAAACCACACCCGATAGATGAAGCGTGCTTCGCGTTATTCTGCATCTGCAGCAGAACGCTCACCGAGTCTGCTCCGGCTTTTCTTCTTCTGATCCTGGACCTGCAAGAATTCTACTTACCATTTCAGTATCCAGACATCATCAGCACCTGCAAAGAACAGAAACAACAGGTTAGCAAGGCGAACTTTACACGCAGCACTTACTCACCTGATCCATCGGCTGCGGCCGCTTCGTCACGCCGCATCTCCACCTGCAAAGGCAAAAGTATTGGCATACTTACAGGCATGCTGTGGATTCCGGATTTCTTCGTTCTGCATCGCCGCCTGTAAAGACAAAGCATCGTTAACAACTTACTGGCATTCCGCGGACTCCGGCGCTGCAAACCAACATCTGAAAGGCAAAAGAAAAGACATTAAGCAGGTATTTACTTACGTCCATCCCGCTCGTCGCAATAAAACGCCTGCAAATACTCCGGCGTCTCTTTAACACGAACTAAGCTGCAAGGAAAGAGACAATTAGAGCGCTTGCCATACTTACAAACTTCCAGGCGCTTTACTTCATCTTCCATCTCAAGAGCCCTGCAATACATAAGGGAAAAGCATTATTTAGAGTCTGCATATAAACGTGCCACGCATTTAAAGACTATAAAGACAAAAGATGTCCAGAAACTCACCGCTCGTGCAGACAACGACGGTGACCATCCTCTGAATTCAAGAGGCCTATGTTTCACCAGTGAAGGAACTGGCAACGGCACCCTGCACCAGACGCAGATGGAGAGCCCAGCATTCACCTATATAAGGTGAGCACGTTGACCTGGGGGCTCTACGAAAAGCTGGGAAGAGAGAGGGAGAGAGGGACATTCAACTACCCAGACCATTAACCCCCATATTCTTTCACCTGCAGAAACCTCACTCTTCGAGTCCGACACACGGTGCGAAGAGGTTCGACCCCAGAAGCCAATCGAGTCCTGCACATCACTTTTCGAGTCACAGACAGCTTCCTGCCAAGACCCGCGCCTCCGTGGGAATCAGGTGAGCGTTACAGAACGCGAAGCCCACCACCACAAAACTCCTACCCAGGCGCAATGGAAACCTCAGACACTGATCGACTAGCCCAGTTGCTCGGGGAATTAAGAGCAGAAGTACATGCAGCTCGTCAGGAAACGAACTCTCTAAGAAGAGAACTGATAATTTCCAAGGAGCGAACAGAGGACCTTGCTAGGCAGTTGTTACAAACGCAGGCAGGACAGACACCTTTGCCCGTTCCAGGAGGGAGTTATCCTTCTGCATCAGCTTCAAATCCAGTGCAAATCAATCTGCCCGGTAATGTGCCCTTAGCTCCGCCCGAACGCTTTTCTGGTGATCCAAAGAAATTCGCAGTGTTCATCAACCAGTGCCGCCTACACTTCTTATGTCGACCAGCTGCTTTCCCAACAGACCAGACCAAGGTGGCTTTCATGCTTTCTTATCTCAGTGGCAGCGCTGCAGATTGGTCGATCCCGTTAGTCACCCAGGATGATCCGGTTTTATATGATTTTCAGGCCTTCCAGTCCAGTATGGAGAAACTGTTCGCAAGACATGCACAAGGGCAGGCCTTGAACAATGAACTTCTCTCATTACGACAGGGTAATCAAGACCTCTTGACTTATATAGCCTCCTTCAATAGACTCATAGTGGAAACACAATGGCCCGAGGACAAGAGAATAACGCTTTTCTATAGAGGCCTGCGTGGAGAGCTCAAGGATGTGTTAGCGCAAGTTGTGAATCCTCCACAAGAATGTTCTGATTATATTGACTTAGTTGTCCAATTAGACCATAGACTACAGAACAGGAAGGCAGATCGTTCCAGATTTGATACCCGAGTCTTTTCTAAACCACAGACTTCGAATAAGGGAGCTGACACTGTGGAACCCATGCAAATAGGGGGCATGAAAGGACCTTTAACCCAGAAAGAGCGGGAAAGAAGAAGGCAGCTGCACTATGCCTCTATTGCGGAAACTCAGGACACTTTCTTCGGGACTGTCCAGTGAAACCAGATAAGAAGACTGTAGGAGCCGCGGATACCTGTACCACAAAGTCAGAGCAGGGAAACGACCTCGCCCGACAAGAGTAGAGGTCCTCTTGCCGAGCGTTAAGATCTGTCCCGTGACCTCGCATTTCGTGATACCCATGGTCCTCATTAGTCCTGAACGTCCGGATCGTTTGCATGCAATTGAAGCTTACATTGACAGCGGAGCAATCGGTAACTATGTGGACCGTGAAATGGTATCAAGGATGAATCTACCCCTTGTCCCTAAGGCAGTAAAAGACGTCATCACTACTGTGGATGGCACGGAGATAGCCTCCGGACCAGTAACGCATGCCACCCAAGAAGTGATGCTAGTGAGTCAAGATGGACACCGGGAGAGAATCGTGTTCGATGTAATCAAGGCCCCTCAGTTCCAGATCATTCTGGGAATCCCTTGGTTAGAGAAGCACAATCCTCAGATCGATTGGCGAGCAAAGACGGTTCAGTTTCCAGAGTGTTTTACCACTTGTTATCCTCGGTCTGATGTTTCACTGGCGGCAATCTCTTCTGAGGAGGTTCCCAAATTACCTCCCGAATACCAGGAATTCCAAGACGTCTTCCGGAAGGATCAAGCTAACACCCTGCCTCCTCATAGGTCTTACGACTGTCAAATAGATCTGATACCTGGACCAACTCCTCCTTGCAGCAGGATTTAGGCCCTCACCGAGCCAGAGAACCTTCACCTCAGACAGTACCTGGACCAATACCTAGCTAACGGGTTTATCCGTCCTTCAAAATCTCCAGCTTCATCGACTTTGTTCTTCGTTCCGAAAAAGGAAGGAGACCTTAGGACTTGCATAGATTACCGCGCCCTGGATCAGATCACAGTTAAAAACAGATACCCGTTACCTTTGATCCCTGAACTCCTGGACCAAGTCAAAGATGCATGTATATACACAAAGCTGGATCTCAGAGGAGCCTACCACTTGATACGGATAAAAGAGGGCGATGAATGGAAAACGGCCTTCCGCACCAAGTACGGGCTATTCGAATATCAAGTGATGCCCTTTGGACTGTGTAATGCTTCTGCTGCTTTCCAATATTTTATGAACGATGTCCTTAGAGAACTCATAGACGTGTGTGTTGTTGTCTACATTGACGACATCCTCGTCTATTCATCATCTGAAGAAGAACATCAAAGACACGTTAAAAAGGTTCTCAAAAGATTGCGTCAACATAATCTTTTTGCTAAGCTTGAGAAATGCGTTTTCAACGTAACGGAAGTCGAGTTCCTGGGATTCATATTGTCGCCTAACGGAGTCCATATGGATTCAAAGAAAGTTGATGCAATTATCAAGTGGCCATCACCAACCTCTGTAAAAGGAGTTCAAAGCATGTTAGGATTCGCTAACTTTTACCGCAGATTCATTCCTGAATTTTCTCGGATAGTCCAGCCCATCACCGCTCTGTTGAAAAAGAACAAACGTTTTGAGTGGTCTTCTGAAGCAGAACAAGCTTTTCAAGACTTAAAAGCTAAATTCATTTCTGCACCTGTTTTAAAACATCCTCGCCCAGAACTTCCTTACATCGTGGAAACGGATGCTTCTAGTCTTGCTATGGGGGCAGTGTTATCACAAAGAGATCCGGTCACACACCAACTACATCCTGTTGCCTTTTGGTCCCGCAAGTTTTCGCCTCCCGAGATCAACTATTCAATTACAGACAAGGAACATTTGGCCATCAGATCGGCCTTTAAAGCCTGGCGGCATTACCTTCTAGGAGCCAGACACACAGTCACCGTAATGACTGACCACCGCAATTTACAATATCTAAAGACAGCCAAAGCTCAATCTTCCAGACAGCTTCGCTGGGCTCTGTTTCTAGCCGAATTTGACTTTATAATTACTTATCGACCAGGCAGTAAGAACGGAAAAGCAGATGCCCTCTCCCGGATGGGGGTAGATGAACACTTGACCAATCCAGAACCAATACCCATAATTCCAGAACAAAGAATTTTGGGTTTGGTCAGCGCTCAATCTTTTGAAGACATCAAGACCATGGTTAAATCACTCCTAACTCCGGGCGATTTACAAGATTGGCAATTAAAGGGGAAAGAATTTTCAGTGGATCAAGACCTACCATATTTCCGAGGACGATTGCATTTACCCTGTGAGAAAATACAAAAACAAGTAATCTCCTGTTATCACAACTCTCTAATGGAGGGTCACCCTGGAATTACCAAAACCATGGAAAAGATTAAAAGACATTTCTGGTGGCCGTCATGGAAAAAGGATATTAGAGACTTTGTATCTCCCGCGGTGTGTGTACCCAGAATAAAAGTCAGAAGGAAAAACCAGCCGGCCTATTACAGCCACTAGACATCCCTCCCTGTCCATGGCATACCCTGTCCATGGATTTCATCACAGACTTACCTCCATGCTCGGGGTATACTACCATTTTAGTAGTCGTGGATCTATTCTCCAAGATGGCTCACTTCATTCCCCTAAAGGGTCTACCATCAGCCTCAGTATTGGCCCGAGAATTCTTAGAAAACATTGTTCGGCTACACGGTTTTCCCTCGGTTTTAGTCTCCGATAGGGGAAGTCAATTCATCTCTCACTTCTGGCGCAGTTGCTGTCGTCTAGCCCAAATTGATGTAAGACTTTCAACTAGTCACCATCCCCAAACTGACGGACAAACCGAAAGGACAAATCAAACTCTAGTGCAATATCTACGTTGCATGCTCCAACAAACTGAAAACCCCTGGAAGGATATTCTTTGGATCGCTGAATACGCTTACAATAATTCGATTCATTCTGGAACAGGGAAGACTCCCTTCTTCTTACTATACGGACACCATCCTAGAACCTCTAACCTGGATCCTCCCCAAGAAGTCGAAGCACCTGCTGTGGATCACTTGCACTCGGAGATCACCCGTGCTTTTAAGGAAGCCTCGGCCCATCTGCAAAGAGCTAAAGCTCAATTCAAAAGAGGAGCAGATCGACACCGTAAAGAGGCTCATCATTACGCTGTAGGAGATCAAGTCTGGCTATCCACTAAGCACCTGCCTCTAAAGGGACCCCGCACCTTCATCCCGAGATACCTTGGACCCTATCTCATATCTGCCATAATTAATCTGGTGGCTGTCAAATTGGAGTTACCTACGCATATGAAAATACACCCAGTATTCCATGTTTCTTTATTAAAACCTGTGCAACCAGAAACCCGATTGACTGAACTCCCAGAACCGGTTTTAGTAGATGGAGAACTTGAATTCGAAGTAAAGAACATCCTAGACTCCAAAATCTCCAAATCTAAGTTATATTATCTGGTTGATTGGAAAGGTTACGGCCCCCAGGAAAGGTCTTGGGAACCTTCAGAATACGTCCATGCACCTCGTCTGGTCAATAAATTCCATCTGAATCACCCCGACAAGCCGAAACCCCCGGAGAAGACACGCTTAGGAGGGGCCTTGAGGGGGGGTACTGTCATGATCACTGCTTCCAAGGAGCCAGGACCAGCCCAACGCCCTTGGAAGCAGGCCCCTAACCCTAATCCTAGGCACCAGCCGGTCCCCACTGGGACCTTTTGGAACTTGTCCTGGGGCCGGTGGCACCAGGCTCATCAAAACCATTGGTCCCGGCACTGGAAGCGCAGGGCTCATAATAGGTGTAAGGATGCTTGGGTGGACTTACCTGCAGCAGACCATGCTGCTTACTTACCAGTCACTTAGAAGCTATCTAAGAACAGGGACTACTTTCTTACCTGGGTGGGGCAGCTCCACTCCCTGGATACAGCACTGGAACTCTTCTGGAAACTGGAACTCTTTTCTTACCTAGGCGGGGCCGTGGAAGAAGACGCCTCATCACCCCAAGGCTATTTAAACCACACCCGATAGATGAAGCGTGCTTCGTGTTATTCTGCATCTGCAGCAGAACGCTCACCGAGTCTGCTCCGGCTTTTCTTCTTCTGATCCTGGACCTGCAAGAATCCTACTTACCATTTCAGTATCCAGACATCATCAGCACCTGCAAAGAACAGAAACAACAGGTTAGCAACGCGAACTTTACACGCAGCACTTACTCACCTGATCCATCGGCTACGGCCGCTTCGTCACGCTGCATCTCCACCTGCAAAGGCAAAAGTATTGCCATACTTACCGGCACGCTGTGGATTCCGGATTTCTTCGTTCTGCATCGCCGCCTGTAAAGACAAAGCATCGTTAACAACTTACTGGCATTCCGCGGACTCCGGCGCTGCAAACCAACATCTGAAAGGCAAAAGAAAAGACATTAAGCAGGTATTTACTTACGTCCATCCCGCTCGTCGCAATAAAACGCCTGCAAATACTCCGGCGTCTCTTTAACACGAACTAAGCTGCAAGGAAAGAGACAATTAGAGCGCTTGCCATACTTACAAACTTCCAGGCGCTTTACTTCATCTTCCATCTCAAGAGCCTTGCAATACATAAGGGAAAAGCATTATTTAGAGTCTGCATATAAACGTGCCACGCATTTAAAGACTATAAAGACAAAAGGTGTCCAGAAACTCACTGCTCGTGCAGACAACGACGGTGACCATCCTCTGAATTCAAGAGGCCTATGTTTCACCAGTGAAGGAACTGGCAACGGGACCCTGCACCAGACGCAGATGGAGAGCCCAGCATTCACCTATATAAGGTGAGCACGTTGACCTGGGGGCTCTACGAAAAGCTGGGAAGAGAGAGGGAGAGAGGGACATTCAACTACCCAGACCATTAACCCCATATTCTTTCACCTGCAGAAACCTCACTCTTCGAGTCCGACACACGGTGCAAAGAGGTTCGACCCCAGAAGCCAATCGAGTCCTGCACATCACTTTTCGAGTCACAGACAGCTTCCTGCCAAGACCTGTGCCTCCGTGGGAATCAGGTGAGCGTTACAATGGTAGCGGAATATCTACCGGCTTCGCTCAATGTAGTAGCATACTGGAATTCCAGACACTTATCAGACTCCAGTGACTGGATGCTGGACAGGAGTATCTTTCGACAGATAGAGGAACTATGGGGACCAGTACACACAGACCTACTTGCATACAGACTGAACGTTCAGAAGAGTAGGTATTTCAGCTGGCGGTTAGATCCAACAGTGGCAGGAGTAGACTCCTTCCTTCAAGACTGGACGGGAGACACGCATTACGCGTTCCCACCATTCATAATGATGAACAGAGTACTAGCAAAAGTTTGCAGAGAGAGAGCAAAGATGATAATGGTGGCTCCAATATGGAAGTCGCAAGTGTGGTTCCCGATGATGATGGAGCTAGTAATAGACTATCCGAGAGTACTGCCACCAGGAGACAGTCTGCTCACGGACCCAGCTGGGCCATATCCTCCTCTGAGAGTGAGAGGGACTCTCCCACTGATGGGGTGCATGATAGCAGGAGACGCTGCAATGTCCCAGGCATTTCGGCACAGGCTGCTCGACTCATTACTGAATCGTGGGTGCCATCCACGAGACGAAGATACGACACAGCTTGGAGCAGATGGTCTTGATTTTGCAAAGGGAGAAATCTTCATCCCGTTTCAGCCCCTCTAGTAGAGATATTGAATTTTCTCGCAGAGTTACTGCAAGACGGAAAGGCATACAGAACGATAGGAGTGTACAGGTCCGCTATCTCAGCGGGACACTTGCCCATCAAAGGCATGCCAGTAGGTGAGAACACAGCAGTCGTTCGACTTCTTAGAGGAATACAGTTTAGGAGGCCAACAGAACCAAGACGACAGAACAACGACACCCTGTAGGACATATCAGTAGTTCTAAAATTGTTGGCCGGCTTGCCAGGGAACAAATATCTATCATTGAAACAACTGTAAGGGAAACTGGCGATGCTCTTGTGCCTAGTCTCCTGTAGGAGAGTAGCAGACATCAGAGCATTGGACGTGAACAGAAAAGTGTATGGACAAGAGGGAGTTACTACCTCGCTGGTCAGGAGAACAAAGACCGGTTCCACGGCAATAGTGTATCCCTACCTACAGGAACATCCCAAGTGGTGCGTATCAGCCTGCATAAGGGAATACGAGCATAGGATAGCAGAGATGGGGCACGTGGGGACAATGCAATTGCTCATAGCGCTCAGGAAACCATACAAAGCTGTTGCAACAGTCACCATAGTGAGAAGTGATGTAGTTAGCATGAATAGACATGGCCAGATTTGGAGTGCATTCTGTAAGGGGCACAATGGCTTCAAAGGTGCTAGCGCAGGGCGTGAAGTTACAAAGTATTCTGCAAGCCGCCGACTGGGCCAGCGACACTACGTTTAGAACATTTTATTTCAAGCATGTGCAGTCAGTAGCAGCAAGAGTAAGCATAAGCTTTGAACAAGCATAATGCTTGCCTCCGGTCTTGACATAGAATGTGGATTACCCCTGCTAGTAGCGCAGGGAGTCTTGATTCTATAAAGACAAGGAGGCGAGCATTACTTTCCCGCCCTAGATACATGGGAGATTTGATGATAATGCCTATGTTTGTATTCATGATGGATTTCTCCCAGAATAGGGTTGTGTATCCGCCTCCCTTACTTCCTCTTTATGCTTTTCGGTAGGAGATGACCAGAAAAACAACTGAGGCAGGCTAGCGAGTTGCACAGGCTGATTGAGCAGCGAGGCCCAGCAGGCATATACGGAAGCCAAGCAGAGCAGTGCAGTCAAGAAAGGAGACTTCATGTTTGGACTAGTTCAGTTTTGGTTACATGTTGGAGTGCAGTTAAGAGCATTAAAGAAGAGGGAGATGGCAGGAAGGACTATGGTCACGTGCTCAGGGCACATGGGACTACAGATGGACTGGAACTAAGGGAAATGTCGTTTTTTGATGAAAAAGAAAAAAAATGTTTTTCCCATATGGGAAGTTCTAAAGTTTGTTTTTGTTGAAACTGCTGGAGACAGGAATAAATGTGAAGATGAAGCATAATGCTGGCCTGCTTGTCTTTAATAGAATTAAGACTCCCTGCACTATTAGCAGGGGTAATCTTCATTGTTCACTCGAAGCTGTGTGCATCTGCACTTGCCAAGCTTCCTTCAGGGTGCTGCTCAGAAGATTTTTAGCAGCACACACAGACATTTCCAACCTTCTCAAGCTTTCTCTCTTAATAAAGCTAAATTATGCTAACTAGTCCTTACATTATGGTCTAGCCTATTTACATTCTCCTACTACGCCTAGCACAACCTTAAAAACCTAAAAACCCATAGAATAGCAGACACGCTCAAGAAGTTGAAAACAAATTTAAAAAAGTGAGAAGATCTAACTAAGATATGCATGTACACATTAACCAAATAACCTTCCCTCCCCACCCATGACTCCTATACTTGATTCTGCCACACTTATACACAATGCTTCGAACCTCTGCCCCAGACCACATTTAGATATTACCGGACACGCTTCACTTTGCCTACCTTTGCTCTGCAAAAGGTTATCAGACTTGTACATACATCCACTTATTTTATGCTTGTTGTAATATAAATGACATTCAAGCACCAGAATTTTTGTTACTCATGGAGCCTTTGCAAAAACGTCACCCACACTAAATAACCCAACTGTCAGCTCAAATATCGGATACTGTCTGTAAGTAAACAGGCTACTTGGATGCGTAACCTCATCACATGATTCCTATTCGTTGTACATATGTCACACAGGTGCTTTGAAGCAGTACCCTTGCAGATTAACGGATTATAATACTCAAATGTTAAGTATTGAGTAGTGTAAGAAATCAGAGGGTGTCTCACCTGCTAGTCCTGTGCCAGGGCACGGCCATCGCCTTTGGATCCAGACCCTGGGGATGGACGAGTGCAGGAGGATAACCTGGGTGAGGGGCCTTTAGGGAGTGGAGGTGAGGCAGCCCATTGTGAGATGCAGTATTCCCCCTATTTTGTTTATCTAACCAATCCTATTTTTTAGGATTCATCGAGGTCCCAACTTCACCCCTCCCCCTTGTTACACAAACACTGGGGAAGAGGGTAACTGAGAGTAACAACATTAACTTTCACACAAAGTACTGGACATGTCCCGCTTATTGGGTCAGGCAAAGTCAGGCACTTGATTCTAAGTGGATACACCTTATACCAATTAGCTCTCCTCACACAAATAAAAGGCAGAACCCAAAGACACACTCTGGGCAAGGTGGAACATGAGTACGAGCAGAACTTCTGGGATGAAGGCAAACCTACTGGAGCAGAGCGACGGACCAAGGGGCGAGAACAGCTGGTCAAAAACGCCAAGAGTTCCTTACCGGAGGTCATTGCCTCCGACAGGCCATGGAAAACGCGTGGAGGAGGCCAGACCCCACAAGTGTAGACTGCATTGTGTTTCAAGGATGCCAGCGACCCTCCCGGGTGAACGGCAGAGTTGGGGAGGCGAGGCCAAGCCTGTGGTACTAACCTTGACTTGTGAAACGGATATCGCAAAACCAAGAAAGAGACACACACAGCCGGTTAGATGGCAAGCAGCCTGAGAGATCGGTGTGTGTCAAAGTTTGAAGTAGCAACATTATATCGCAAGTGAAGGCTGCACCTGTTTGGATGAGACGCCAGAAAAGGCAGACCTGTGAATGAATTTTGAGGTAAAAGATAGCTGTGAAATCTGCGATACTAAGTAACATAGTGGTCCGGCGAAAGTAAGTAGCCCACTCAAAAGTCTCTGTGAAAAGTGATGTGTTTGAAGCGATAAAGCGTATGAACAGCAAAAGTGAAATAAAAAAGTTTAACTCCTAGAAAAGGAGAACGTGAAAGGTGAACTGTAAACTTTGAATCAAAGTGGTCCTGCAGTGGTCTGAAAACTAAATCACGCACATTTGAAAGTCTTCGACACCCAAAAGTGGTCTGAGCCTGACAGAGGGAGACCCAAAGTAAAATAAGCTTGGGGTAGGGAGCCCCCCTTGCAAGTTTGTATTGAACTTTATCGTGAGAGGTCTGAGCCTGGCAGAGGGGGGCCTTTGTGAACTATTTGGTTGAAACATTATTTTGGAAATAGAGAAAAGAGACTTAAACGTGGAAGGCCAGGCAGGTCTTGAGCCTTACTCTGTGAGGTCTAAAGTGGGGAGGAGAGCTGGTTCAACCACATTTATTCATTTGAACACTGATTTTTCCTTTTGCATACTGTAGAAATCAAGAGTCACACCCAGTGTTTAGATGCTGAAATAGTGCTTTATTCTTGGTTCTTAACCAAACGAAATTATAGTCAATTGTTCCTGGCTGTTTTGAGAGTTACTTCACTTCTCTGGCCGCTTCCTGGGAAAATAACCTTCTTTCCTAAGCCTCTTGGGACTCCGGATAGGCCCACCAGTCGTCCCTTCGCTCTTCGCCCTCTCCGTATGACTAGAAAAGGAAACAACAACACGTTGATCAGCTCCCGGTCTTTTATAAGTCATGAGTGACTTGTCTCCCCACCAATAGGGTCCTTCCCTGACTATCAGGCTTTCTATTGGTTGTTCCTGCCACGTCCCGCCTCCTTTAAAGGCTGCCGTCTGGTGTTGTGCCTCCCGATACTCCCGCCTGTCAGGGGAGTCCCGTCCACGTTCCCATGTGTTTTCCAAGGCCCCTCCTTTCCCCTGCTTGGGTGTCCCTGCTCGCCCGCCCCCGCCGAGCGAACTGCCTCCGTAGAGCGACCCGCTCCGTCTGGCCCGTCGCCTCTCTCTTCTTGCCTGCTCCGGCGGCGAGAGGAACACGCCGGGGTGCGCGCGTCTCCGCACCGCGGCCGGCCGCAGCTCCGAGCCCCGGACAGCACCCGTGACGTCCACCCCGACGAAACAAGGTAAGGGCTGGGCTGTTTCGTGGGCCACTGTCAGTACTCCATGTTTCCCCATTTCCCTTCGTCCGACGGGACCCTCTTCACATCTCCCCATCACAAACCCTGGCCGATCGGGCAAGGGAGCATTCCTGGACAGATAGTCGGCCACCAGTTGGAATCCAGCTGGCTTGTGAATGGTAAGGAAATCAAACGGTTGCAGTGACAGGAACCAGCGAAGAACTCGCTGGTTGGTATCCTTATGTTTGGCGAGCCATTGTAGGGGAGCGTGGTCAGTATACAATGTAAAGGGGCGTCCCAAGAGATAATATTTGAGAGTTTCCACTGCCCATTTGATGGCCAAACACTCTTTTTCCACCGTTGAATAGGCCTCCTCGTGAGGAACGAGTTTCCTGCTCACGAAACAGACTGGTTGAAGTTCACCATCATGTTCTTGCGAAAGAACCGCACCAAGACCATGGTTCGAAGCGTCTGTTTGCAAAAAAAAATGGTCATGAAAGTCGGGGCACCGGAGTACCGGATTCGAGGTAATCCTTTGTTTCAGGACCTCGATGGCATCCAAAGCCGCAACATTTTTGGACAGATCAGGATTTCCTTTATTCCTTAAAGCGTCGGTCAAGGGGGCAGCCACCGTGGAGAAATCAGGGATGAACCTTCGGTAATAACCGATGAAGCCTAAGAAGGCTCGGATTTGTCTTTTTGTAGTGGGCGTTGGAATTTCATAAATGGCTTTGATTTTTGAAGTTTGGGGTCGTAACATGCCTCCACCAACCAGGTGTCCAAGATACTTAGTTTCGTGCGCACCCATCACCGTCTTCTTGGGATTGATGTGTAAGCCTGCCCTAGCTAACTCAGCCACCACCTGTTCCAAGTGGTATAGATGGGCCTCCCAGGTAGTGCTATACACGACAATGTCATCTAAGTAAGCTGCAGCATACTTCTCATGGGGGCGTAGCACGACATCCATCAATCTTTGGAAGGTGGCCGGAGCTCCATGTAGGCCAAAAGGTAGAACTTTAAATTGATATAGGCCTTGGGGGGTTGCAAAGGCGGTTTTTTCTCGGTCTGTGGTTTTCAAGGGGATTTGCCAATATCCCTTGGTTAGGTCCAGTGTACTCAGGAAGTTTGCGGATCCTAGGCTCTCCAACAATTCGTCCATTCTTGGCATTGGATAGGCTTCGTATCTGGAAATGGTATTCAGCTGTCGGTAATCCATACAAAACCTAATTGTACCGTCCGGCTTTGGTACCAGTACTATCGGGGAGGACCAGGAGCTGGTGGATGGTTCAATAATATCCATGCGTAGCATGTCTTTTACCTCGTTTTTGATGATTAGCCTTCTTGCTTCGGGGATCCGATAGGGTCTTAGCCGGACAGTCTGTCCGGGATCGGTTCTGATCTCATGTTCGATTAGATTGGTTCTTCCAGGTAAGGTCGAGAAGGCCCCTGCATAGGGTGACAGGCTGGCTAACAGTTCGGATTTCATGGAAGGTGTTAGTATTTTACCCCATTGAACGTCTTCCAGTTTGCCTTGTTGTCGGGTCACATTTTGTTCTGAACCATCGTCACCGATCTCCATCGTTGCCGCTAATATGGGTGTGGTCCATGCCTTTAGTAGATTCACGTGATATACCTGGTCTGGTTTGGCCCGGTCGGGTTGGTGGATTCGATACGTCACCGGACTAAGGACCTCCTTAACTTCATAAGGACCTCTCCATCTGGCCAGGAGTTTGTTTGTACTGGTAGGTAGGAGGATCAGTACTTGGTCCCCTACCTTGAACGTTCTCATCCGACTTCCTTTGTTATATGTTTTCTCCTGAGTTACTTGGGCTTGTCCTAGATTCGTTTCGGCCATTGAACGGAGTATTGTCAGATGTTCTTTTAGCTCTTCGGTATACTCTGTTAATGAAATTTCCTCTGAAGTCTCCCATTCCTCTTTTACGAGATCCAATATGGTTCGGGGTTGTCTTCCGAAAAGGAGCTCAAAGGGAGAGAATCCCGTAGATGATTGCGGTGTATCTCTTAATACCATTAAGACTAAGGGCAATACTCGTTCCCAGTTCTTCCCGTCGGGTCCTGTTACTCTTCGTATCATCTTCTTGATTGTTTTGTTATACCTTTCGACTAACCCGTCTGTCTGGGGATGATACACTGAGGTACGTAGCTGATGAATCTGTAGTCTCTCGCATACTTGTCGAAGTAGGGTGGACATGAAATTAGTCCCTTGGTCGGTAATGACTTCCGAGGGTAACCCCACCCTCACGAAGAAGGGTATGAGTTGGTCACATAACTGTCGGGCTGAGGTTCCCTTCAAGGGGAACGCCTCCGGATATCGCGTAGCATAGTCAACTATGACTAGTAGATACCTGTACCCTCGGGAAGCAGGTTCTATAGGTCCCACGATGTCCATGCCTATTCGCTGGAAGGGTACGTTAATGAGGGGCATTTTCTGTAGTGGGGCCTTTGCTGGTAAAACCCCACTGGTTAACTGGCAAGTCGGGCACGCCTTGCAGAACCGGGCTACTTCCCCATATATGCCTGGCCAATAGAACCGTCTCAAGATGTTCTGCTGGGTTTTTAGGGAGGCCATGTGCCCCCCACAGGGGTGGTTATGTGCTAACTGCATTATGACCATCCTATGTGTTTTTGGCAAGACCAGTTGTTCTTTTACGTTCCCATCGTCCGCTTTGTATTTGCGATATAAGAGGCCATGATGAAACAAGAACCCCGGTCCCTTTGTTACATCTGGTTCTATCTCGTTGGCCGCTCTCTCCCGGGCTACCCGAAGGGTTGGATCAGTCAGGGTTTCGCCTCTCAGGGAATCTTCATGATCTTCGGGGTTCCAATTGATTGGACGAGTCATATAACTGGCTTGACACCACTCTAATCTGTTCCGTCTTTTGTGACCGGGAGGGTTTCTAGGGTTCTCTTCTTTCGTGACTTTGAGGTTGACCCTGCTTCCGCCTTCTTCCTCTATGGTCCTTAGTGCTTTATCAAAGTGTGGTAAGTCTGTCCCTATGACTACGGGGGTAGGTAGGGTAGGAAGGACGGCAGCCTTTAACTGAGTGGTTTCGTGGTTCATCTCTATCTGTATCTCCTTCACCGGGTATGATTTTACGTCCCCATGAATACACCTTATTGGTATAGAAATGTTAGACAAGTTAGGAGTAGTACTCACGGTTGGAGATATGGCTGTTTGTCTACTTCCGCTATCTAGCAGCGCCCTCGTTGGTCGACCATCAACCCTTATATCCACAACATAGGGTCCAGGGCTGCGTTCTTCTGGATGGGTTTTCATAAAGCCAATATCCATGGGCTCTGTCGTCTTCCTTCTGGGGCAAAACCGGGCAATGTGGCCCCATTCACTGCACTCAAAGCATTGGGGCTGTCGAAACCCCTGGGCCATAGGTGACTGCTTCTCCTCATGTCCCAGTTTTCTTTCTTCGTATTTTTTTGGGGCGTCCTCTGGTTGCCTCCATCGGGTGGGGATCCCTCTTGGTCCCTTTTGTACTGGGTGTTCCAGGCTGGATAAGGTCATTCTTCCTATGGCACCGGTTATGGGGAGACGGCTATACCCGGCCTTTTGATAAGCCGACGCGATGTCGACCGCCTCTGCCAATGTAGGCCGGTGGTGTTGCCGAACCCATCTTTGCATTGGGCCTGGCAAGGCTTCTATAAACTGTTCTAGTATTATTTTGTCCAATAGCGGTTGGTTAGCTGGGGTAGGTGCCTGGATCCACTTCTCCGTCAGATCTTTGATGCGGTAATATAACTGCCGGGGGCTTTCCCCATTCCTTAGCTTTGTGTCCCTTAACTGTATACGGTAGGCCTCCTCGTCCAGGCCTAACCGGTCCAGTACGGCTGCCTTGATTTCACCGTATGGAGTGTTGCCATTGGGGTTCACCGCCTGATACGCTCCCTGCATCACTCCGGATAACAGGGGAGCCACATATTGTCCCCAACGTTCGGGTGGCCATTGCGCATTTCTCGCTATTCTTTCAAAACTGGTGAAGAAAAAGGCTGGATCTTCCCCTTCCTTATACTTCTGAAGCAGCGTGGACGGTACCATGGGCTGGTTCCTGGAGCTGGCTACTGCGTCCGTGAGCCTAGTAATGGTCTCGTGTTGTTTGTCTTGCGCCGTGGTTTGCAAGGCGCCCTGCAATTGGATGGCTTGCTGGAAGGCCTGGCGGTCAGCTGCCGCTTGCTGAGTTTGTAGCTGTAGTAATTGTTGCAACTGTTGTTGGCCGTCCGTCAGCGCCTTAATTAGGGTCTCCATCGCGTTGTCGCTAGATCCCACCTTCGTCGCCAATGTAGAAATCAAGAGTCACACCCAGTGTTTAGATGCTGAAATAGTGCTTTATTCTTGGTTCTTAACCAAACGAAATTATAGTCAATTGTTCCTGGCTGTTTTGAGAGTTACTTCACTTCTCTGGCCGCTTCCTGGGAAAATAACCTTCTTTCCTAAGCCTCTTGGGACTCCGGATAGGCCCACCAGTCGTCCCTTCGCTCTTCGCCCTCTCCGTATGACTAGAAAAGGAAACAACAACACGTTGATCAGCTCCCGGTCTTTTATAAGTCATGAGTGACTTGTCTCCCCACCAATAGGGTCCTTCCCTGACTATCAGGCTTTCTATTGGTTGTTCCTGCCACGTCCCGCCTCCTTTAAAGGCTGCCGTCTGGTGTTGTGCCTCCCGATACTCCCGCCTGTCAGGGGAGTCCCGTCCACGTTCCCATGTGTTTTCCAAGGCCCCTCCTTTCCCCTGCTTGGGTGTCCCTGCTCGCCCGCCCCCGCCGAGCGAACTGCCTCCGTAGAGCGACCCGCTCCGTCTGGCCCGTCGCCTCTCTCTTCTTGCCTGCTCCGGCGGCGAGAGGAACACGCCGGGGTGCGCGCGTCTCCGCACCGCGGCCGGCCGCAGCTCCGAGCCCCGGACAGCACCCGTGACGTCCACCCCGACGAAACAAGGTAAGGGCTGGGCTGTTTCGTGGGCCACTGTCAGTACTCCATGTTTCCCCATTTCCCTTCATCCGACGGGACCCTCTTCACACATACATTTCTCCTTTTTACACTTTTTGTACAAGAGATAGGGCAGGCATTAGGTTTTGTTAGCATAGGGCATTTTGATTTGACGGCTCCACTAGGACTGTGTTATTTTTTATTTGATGGTCGAGACTACTCCCATCTAAGTTGTAGGGCAAAGTAGGAGTTTTTCCAACCCCAACAATTTCAATAAAGGTTTTACAAACTGAACCCATTGTGTCAGTGTCATACTTGTGATACCATGCCTCCCATACATATGGTGTCAGGAGTAAGATAGGACTCGATTGAGACAAATTGGGGGACACTAAAATTCCAGAAACTTAGTCACAGAGCCTCAGATCCCTCTACCACCAAAAAAGAATCAATAGGCTTTGATAAGGGCATAGGAAGTAGAACGTGAACGTGTTGGGAAGAGGAAGGAAAGTATCAGCGCTTTCTCAACTGCAGTCTGTCATTTAAAATACAGCGAACTCGCACAAACGTCTGCACGAATAATAAATACGTTGTAATCGGTGACTTCCAATCTTCGCACCCAGATTTCACCCACCCCTTCTCCGTTGAGCACAGTGGTCTTCAAACTGTGTCCCCCCTTAAGTGTGAGGGATGAAGGAAACACATTAAACTGCGTAGTCCAACACAATAAAGGGGTGTTTCCTGTGTGGAGGAGACCGAGACCTGCCTGCTGTGTGACACGTTGAGGAAGAGGAGGGGTTTCCCTTCAAAACACCCTGCTACGCGGAGCAGAGCGAGTGTTTCCTGTGTTCCCGTGTGGTCCTGGGTGGACTGGGGCCAGGGGGCTTGGGGGGAGGAAAGAACCCCTCCCCACTTGCACAAGCGGTACAAGCGCCCAGGAACTCCTCGGTAGGGGAAAAAAAAATGCCAGGAGCAGGAGCTCCAGACATGTCAGAGAGCGACCTGCAGCCCCACCCAGAGGCGGACCCTTTGCAACTGCGAGAACCTCCAGAGTCGCCGGAGCCGCATAGAATTTTGCGGAGCAACTTCAAGAATCTCCCACAAGGAGAGCGAAGGTCGCCGGGGAAAAGAGGTAAGCCCTTTGTGCCCCTCGCAGCAGACTCAAAACCTTTCAAAGCCACCACTCCCGCTGCTCAATGCCACCATAAAGGAGCTGATGGGAGGGTTATGGACTTACCCCGGTCTACAGCTATGGGAAAAAATATGTTTGAAAATGAAAAGGGCCCCCCTAAAACGCCTACTAACATCTCATATCCCTCCTTGGACATTTCGGATAGCACAAAATCAGCACAGGACCAGAGCGCTGCCTCGGCGAGAGGTTTACCAACTCGGTCAACCGGAGGGTGGACCGACCTGGACCTTGCTCAGTCCCTGTGCACTAATCGAAGAGGGGGGGTGCCAGAAGTGCAGAACGACCTGGAGGTCAGAGAGACTCGGATCGGGGGCACGCAGGGAAATAGCCCCATAGCCATGGCCTCCTGCCTGTACCACCGAGTGATCATGGAAGGGGAAAAGGAAACAAGCCAGGCACGGGAGGATTTAAAGATTGTGACGGAAGCCAGCCATCCGCCAAACACCTATACTGAACCCTCAACTGAGGATTCAGGAGATTTGAGGCCAGGAGAGAGCAAATTAACAGATTTAGAGTCCTCTCTGTTCGTAGAAAGGCCGATGACTCCAACTAAAGCCGTCACTCACATCTCCAAGGCCCCAATGGTGGCGGCCGTCCCAATCAATGAGCCGTACGACCTCACAGGGGAATTTAGTCCAAGAAAAGATTTGACTAATCTCCATTTAAATAATGAACCTACAAGATCATTAGAGGAGAGTACGATCACAGAGACCAAGGCCGTATCGATTGGCCAAACGCCCAACGGCTCGAATCACGATACGGGTGATTGGGTTGATTTGGGGACCACAGTCTATGTATCGACCACAGGACCAAAAAAGAGTTCCAAACCGGGTGCCATCAAACGACAATACATAAAGAAACAAAAAGGAAAAACAGCAACGCCAATTTTACTGGAAAACCAAAACCATCTTGCCAATAGAACAACCCTTAACAAACAGAAAATCCAAGATGCGTAAGAGACAACCATCCCTCACTCGGCGACAGGAAAAAAATCGGCAGCAGGATCCCGCACGATTTTAAAACCGCAAATTCCGAACGCCATGTTCACTTTTTTCAAGACGCAACAGAAAAAACGCAAACTGGAAGCAGATGACGAAATCACTGATGCGGAAATCTTAAAAGTGATTGAGGGGTCATTTCCGGCAATAAAAGCGAGAAGAACGGACTCAGCGAACAAACCTACAATCCTGCACGTCGAAAAGGGGCTGACTGCAGAAGATAAGCGGACAGACATCCCAGGAAACCCAGATCTAAATAAAGCTATCATAGGCGAAAGAAATCAGGCAAATGACGACACCGTAAAGAAAGGGCATCTTAGACTCCCAAGAAGACAGCAGGAAAAAGTGTGCTGATGGAGCCTATTAACTCGAACACAATCCCTGAGGAATCAAACAACACACCAGACACCCGAGGAAGGAGGTTGAGCGACCCAAGACAACGCCGAAAACCACCGATACCCTGGACAAACCCTGGACTTCTGGACGCTTATAAAAAAAACAGCTAAAAAGACGATAAACCAAATTGCAAACTCAGTCAGCGAAAACGTGTGGACCACATTCTTTGAAAACCTGTTCAGGGCTCCTTCACCTCACGCCGTGACAATTGAAAGATCGGCTGCATCTACCTGGATCGACCTATCCTCGAGAGACGACATAAAGGGCGCCATCCTTAAATTAAAGAAATCTAGAGCCCCTGGGCCGGATGGCCTTTGTAACATTGACCTAAAACAAAACCCTGACCAATGGACCATCCTCATCAGTACAATCTCCGCCCGGTGTGGTCAGATAAGATCTATTCCAACATCCTGGGCCAATGCGGTGGTGGTCCCGATCTTCAAACAAGGAAACAGAGAGGATCCGGGCAACTATGGACCCATTGCCCTTTTGGACATAATAGGTAAAATATTCGCTACTCTCCTCCTGAACCACTTCCGTAACTGGGCCAGAACCTCCCCTGCACACAACCCTTTTCAAATGGGTTTCCTGAAGAAAGGGAGTACGTCAGTCAATATCCTAATGCTTAATCTGTTAAAAGCAAAGGTCAAGCAGGGCTCACCAACTGTGTTTCTGGCATTTGTAGACCTATCCCAGGCCTTTGACAGAGTGGACAGGCAAATGCTGTGGAGCAAATTGAAAAAATGGCACTGCCCAATGGAATTACTGGATCCCGTGATGGCTCTGCACAGCAATACGAAATTAAGAATTCGCCTAAACAATCAAGGCCTACTGTCACGAGAGATACCAGCAGAGCGAGGAGTGAAGCAGGGCTGCCCACTGGCACCGGCGCTTTTCATTGCTTTTTTGGGGGATATGAAAGAATCAGCACATTCAGTCAAAGCGTTTCCACCAAAGTTGGGCAAGGTAAACATATCGCGCCTTCTATACGCAGATGATCTGATATTATTAGACCAAACACAAATCGGCCTTCAACGCCAATTTACAAACTTGGCGCAATACATGGAACAGAACAACCTGAAAATAAATAAATCTAAAACCAAAATAGTGATCCTGGGAAAAAGAGCAAAGAAGACCAAAGCACAATTCTCTTGGGCACTGGACATAGTGGAAATTGAAGTGGTGTCTAGCTTCAAATACCTAGGAGTGCATATTGATCAGCAAAAGAAGCCACGATGCAAAGCGTGCTATGGGGAAAAGCCAAAAATCTCGCCGCTCAGATGAAAATCATCGACAGAAAATATGGCAAATTCTCCTTAATTCCAGCGATATCTTTCTATAAAGGGAAAGTGGTGCCAACCCTAACATACGGCATGGGGGCAACTCTAACCATGCCAAATGATATCTGGCGGAAATTAGAGAGCCTGATTTGGAAGACGGTCCTTGGACTGCCGAACGCAACCTCGATGGACATTATCAGAAGAGAATTGGGACTGCTCTCACTTGAAGCGACTGTGACCCAAAACGCAATCCAACTGCTCAGAAATACCTTAATGCCAGACAGTCCGTCTGTATATAAGATCATAGCCGAGGAAATAACAAACCGGCAACTAATTATCCTGAACAAATGGACGGATAGGCTCAGAGAAAAGCTTGCTGACATTGCTTGCACAGAAGAGGATCTAAAAACGAACCCCGAAAGAGTGAAAGTGAAACTTGAGGTGCAAGACTGGATAGAGACTTTGGCCAAAGCACAAACTAACAAGCTGACTAAAGACCTGCCACCCAACTTCAACAAACTGAAGGAACCCATCCCATATTGTACCAAATTCCCTAATCAACAGCAAAGAAAACTATATATGAGAGTGCGTTTCAATCTCCTCCCGATGCGCGAAATCATGGCGATCAGGATGCAATCAAGTATCAACACCTGTCGGCTCTGCACTGAGCCCTCCAATGCAGAAACAATAAAACACCTTCTCCTCAACTGCCCGGAGCTAAGAATCGTAAGAGCCACATACCTGACCAACCTTCGTACAGATTATTCAGGATATCTAGAAGAGGAAGATTCAACATGGTGGAACAGGCTAATGTCAGGGGAGAAAACGAGATGGACTATAGCCACTGTAAAAATCTTAGAGACGGTGTTCCATATGATCTCCCTTCGCTCCTTAAACCACTCAGCCAGACCCTGATGAGGGAGGTTGTCCTTTAAAGATACCCGAAGAGGAACGCTCTCCGGAACGATAAACTGGGTGCATGCTCGGTCGACCAAAAGTTTGCCTTGTCTGCCTGCCTGAGTTCAGTCTTCTCCTTCTTCTGGTTTTCTCCATTTATGTGGCTCTTCTGGGTCGAGCAGCAACAGTTTTGTAAAAATTTGCTAAAGCAGTTATAAACAAAGTAAAATAAAAAAAAATAAATATAAAAAAAAAAATAGGCTTTGATATTTGTAGCAGCAGAGAAGACACTATCACTCCAGGGAAAAGAGGGATGATTCCCACAGACTTAGTCCTAATACCACCTGTGGGTTGTTATATAAAATTGGCCCCAAAATCTGCCATGGCCTGAATATTTGGTCTAGATGTTCTAGCAGGCGCTATAGATCCAGACTTTCTGGGAGACATAAAAGTTCTCCTACAGAACCATGGCAAAACTCCATTTGAAACACACAGTGGGGACAAAATTGCATAGGGAATTCTTGAGAAGGCACTATTTACCTTTTATAAGGATGAAAATGAACCAGAGGAAACTGGGAGAGGTAGCTTAGGCATTGGAGAGGCTGATGAAACACCTATCACTGAGGCAAAGAGCGAAGAAGAACCTACCATCCTCCCTGATCTAGCATTCGCCCAGTGAAAAGATCCAGCACTCGCAGAGGCTTTCTTATAAGTGATTCCTGTTAGTAACACCCAAAACCCATTGCTAGATCATGCTAGAGATTGCACATTCTCATTTGACAGGTTGACATTTAGGACAATCTAAAACCCAAGCTCACATCAGTGGGAAATCCTACTGGCTAGGTATCCATGCTGACATAAAGAACTTCATTCAGACATGTGAAATATGTTAGAAAGCCAGCGCACATATTCCTTTACCTGCCCCTCTAGACCCCTAATGATAATAGAAGTCCCTTTCTCCCAGATTGGGATGGATATCATTGGACCATTGGAAACCTCTAGGCTGGGTAATAAATATGTTCTCGTAATCGTTGATTACGCTAGCCGGTACACAGAGGCTTTCCCCATGTGGAACAACACAACTGAGCAAATTCTAAAACACCTACTACCATTCTTTTCTTGGGTTGGTTTCCCCAAGAAAATTGCAACAGATCAGGGATCCAATATCATGACTAAACTTATGGGTAAAGTCAAGGAATTACACATTACCACCTTAAGAACCTCAGTTTACCAACCCCAAATGGACAGATTGGTAGAGAGATTTAACAAAGCCCTTAAAATGATTTTGAGAAAATTGGTAGATGAGGATAGGAAGGACTGGAATCTCATGATCCCATGAGCCCTATTTGCAGTAAGACCCCTCAGACATTCACCAGATTCTCTCCTTTTGAATTAATTCACGTTAGAGAACCTAGAGATGTCTTAGACATGCTCCGGGAGATCTGGGAAGAGAGAGAAGAGACACCTATTCCCCTCTCCCAAACAGCTATCCGATTGCGAGAGCACATGAAACTCATCCGGAGTCTAGTCCACGCTCACATGGAGAAAGCTCAAGCCCAACAGAAGTCTACTTATGACAAGAAAGTAAATTTAAGATCTTTTTCAGTAGGACAGAAGGTATTTGTCCTCTTACCTATCTCTGAAAATAAACTTGTCTCAAAGTGGCATTCCGGGCAAAGAACTGTCCGACAAGAGCTGTTGTGGCTGGAGTGCTCTTGATACGTGCTGACCTGCTGTGGACATTGTTGTGGATATGGTGCTTTTGAACTGTGCTGCATACTGGCGGAAAATAGTGACAACTCGCATCTGTATCTGCAAGTCACTACCCCTTCCTACAACTCCTATATTATCAGAGCGCACACGCATTCCGCGCTTGCGCATTCCAGGCAAAGAGCTCTCCGACAAGAGCTGTTGTGACTTGAGTGCTCTTGATACGTGCTGACCTGCTGTGGACATTGTTGTGGATACGGCGCTTTTGAACTGTGCTGCATACTGGCGAGAAATAATGACGATTTGCATATGTGTCTGCAAGTCACTCCCCCTTCCCACAACTCCTATATTATCAGAGTGCATGAACGCATTCCGGGCAAAGAGCTGTCCGACAAGAGCTGTTGTGGCTCGGGTGCTCTTGAAACGTGCTGACCTGCTGTGGACATTGTTGTGGATACAGCGCTTTTGAACTGTGCTGCATACTGGTGAAAAATAGTGACGACTCGCATCTGTGTCTGCAAGTCACTCCCCCTTCCCACAACTCCTATATTATCAGAGCGCATGCACATTCCACGGGCGCGCATTCCGGGCAAAGAGCTGTCCGACAAGAGCTTTTGTGGCTGGAGTGCTCTTGATACTTGCTGACCTGCTGTGGACATTGTTGTGGATACAGCGCTTTTGAACTGTGCTGCATACTGGTGAAAAATAGTGAAAACTCGCATCTGTGTCTGCAAGTCACTCCCCTTCCCACAACTCCTATATTATTAGAGTGCATGCGCATTCCACACGCGTGCATTCTGGTCAAAGAGCTGTCTGACAAGAGCTATTGTGGCTGGAGTGCTCTTGATACGTGCTGACCTGCTGTGGACATTGCTGTGGATACGGCGCTTTTGATCTGTGCTGCATATTGACGAAAAATAGTGACGGCTCGCATCTGTGTCTGCAAGTCACTCCCCCTTCCCGCAACTCCTATATTATCAGAGTGCACACGCATTCCGCGCGCGCGCATTCCAGGCAAAGAGCTGTCTGACAAGAGCTGTTGTGGCTGTTAGGGCGAGTAGGGCTTGTAGCCCAGGGGACGCGAGAAAAAAGTCCACACTTCATAAGATCTGCTATCACTCTCGTCTTGAATGATGAGTGGGCTGTACACGTTAAAGACAAGCATGCCTGGATATACAGCTATTTTGCGTGCTTCAATGACACTTAAAACAACTCCCATGAAACCTTCTCCGACCATTGTAAGTCAGAAAAAATGGGCAGGAGTTTCATCATTCTCCATTGATCAAAGGAACCCCGATGGAGATATACGTGAGTTTTGTCAGACCCGACACCAAGAGGTGAGAGAAATGGTGCCGGAACACAGCAAGACAGAAGAGTTAGCAAATAATTGTCTTCCGCCATCTATACCAGTTGGATTGCAATCTAACAATAACAACACGTCCTTAGCGGATACCCAATTACTAACTAGCATAAACGCAGCGATACGTGAGCCGCCGGATGAAGCTCACTTAATTGATTTAACTAAGGGTTGTGTCTCTCTGGTTATGCCATATACTGAAACAGTAATTGTAGAAGTATCTGGACAACCAGAGAATGAGAAATCATTGCCAGCTCTGAACGACGTTAGACATGTCTCCAACAATGTCTGTGATGATTATGTGAGTGGGCAAGAAATAAGGAATTTAAATGATACACACATTGTATCCCGGATTGTTTTTCTCTGTTTATTGATGGCCCGCGGGAGCCAGGGACTCATTTAGATCAATCAGTCTCTTCGATCAATCTATACATACTGTGATTGATCACTCACTATCTTATATTGTACCCGCTCCCCATAGACCTCAGTCAATACCTGAACCCAAGTATCACCTGGAAGTTGCCAACCAGACACCTCTGTTAGTAATCACTTTAAAAGCAATGAACACCACAATGACCTCTCTCATTAAACTTTTCGAAACTCTAAATCTTAAGTTGCTCAACCAAGAAAAACAAATCAGCAAACTTGTTGGCTGGATAGAAGATTTTGATACGAAACATGGAACATATAAAATTGCTTTAGAAATGAAAAAAACTAAAAGTTCACAAACTCACCTGCAAAATGAGGGACAACTGGATAATGTAGTAATACCTACACATAATTCGTCATTGACAATTTTATCTGCCACTGACTCCAAGAAAATAACATCTTCAAAAAATGTAAATGTGAACCTTTCCAGCTCAAATACCACTCCAGTGGACAAGCAAATTATTCCAGCGATCGTGGTGAGCACACAGATAAATGTGTGTCTGTATTACCAACGAAAGCATCTTCCATGTTTAACTTGTTTCAAACTAAACCCAACATAAAAACAAATAAATCAGGTAAACAAATATCCAAAACCACTAACCAAAAAGCACCCAAACTACCCTCCGGCTCCAGCACTAGATTCTTCATGAAAAAAATTGCGACAGTGAGGAAGCAGAGTGCTAATAAATATCAAGAGATAATGAGCAAATATAAACTAATAGCAAAAACACAACATAAAACAATGGAAGTAACAAAAAACAATCAATTATCCAATGATTATACTCCTCTAAATGAATACATTTCTGCTTTAGCCAATGCAGGAGTGGAGAGAGGATCCAGGGTGAATCCAATCGACCCACACACAGCTCTCACACACGAGGCTGTTAAGAAACCTCATTCGTTGAGAGACTCAGAGTCCGAACGTGAGAACACGGTACCACTTGAGGCATCTATGCCACATGTTTAGGATACCGGTTGTAAAGAAGGTGAAAATGTCTCTAATTAATTATTCCTGCAAATTAAAATGATGATACAATTGGCACTTGAAGCATTTCTGCTGCACAAAGGTATGAGTGTGCCTAACAATATCAACAGAAAAAAATCAAACTATGGGCAGTCTAATTTGGACAATGAGAGGGCTCCTCTTATCTCTTCGATCCACAATATGAGAATTAGAAGAGATGAGGAACACCACTCGAGTCCAACAGTGGCACGAAATTCAAATCTAACAGTTTCGAAGTTACAATCAAAACAATATGACCAGTGCTTTATATTGAAATATAGACCAGCACCATTTATGAGTTATGATCTAAATCAAACGTCCGTGCTGGCCATTTTCAAAGAAATACCGAGCCTGAGAGATATTTGCACTACTGATGTAATGCAAATTGAATTTCTAAATGACAATGTTCTGACCATAGTTAGAATTTGGATACCATCCAATGTGGTAAGATCCTTAATCTGGCATGCGAAAATGGAACTATTTATTTTAGGGTTCCTTCTTGCTCAGGATCCCTCCGTAGCTAACACTGATACCCTACAACATCAATCCAACATGGCCAAACCAGTATTTTCATTAATAATGCCAAAAATGTATGGGGGAACTGCCACCAGTAAGGGAGGGAGTATACTTGGAATTACAAGCTTACCCTCTCAAGATATGGGAATTGTAACAAATGCAAGTTGGAATACTTGTGGTCACACACATCTATTTCAAACAAGTGCAGAACACCTCTTAGGCTTTAACATCATTGCACTACAAGAAACTTGGCTTACTGCGTTACCGGTATGGGATGGATATGAATTAACCCTTGTCCCAGCCAAAGCTAATTTCTTTTTTCATTACTTGTATATAATCAACTTGTGATTTTTACAAGGACAAATTAAACCTTGAAGTTTCTTCATGAAAATGGAAGTTCTTGTGTTTAGCACCCTGCATTACTTTCTTTTCCATGTGCATTTATTTTACCAAGGGCAATAGTCAGAAGTTTTGCTGTTGTGTTGGTCTATTTAGGATTTCCCCTGACAGTAGCCTGTTCCACCAGACATCTTCTTCTAGAACTGACGAGGGCATTCCGAGAGGTAAGAGATAGGCCATTCTTTCTTGGTTTAGTGTTTTGCAGTGCAGTAATAGATGCCTCAGGTTTTCCGGTTCATCTGATGTAGCGCATGATCTGCATTCTTTAGACGCGGACTGCAATCTGATACATAGAATTTCCCGTTTGGGCAGTAAGTTCAAACGTGCTCTCAAAAAAGATCTTCATGAGTTTTTTGTCTGGAAATTTGGAGCAGTATAACAGTGGGGTTTTCATTTTATTGAAAACTGGAGGCAGATGTGCGGTCAGTTTGTTTGCTTGGGCTTTATCGGTCGTGCTGATCCAGTCCATGAGTTCCATTTTGTGTTTTATTCTCTGAGGGTTCCCGACCAGATCTTCTTCGGTGCAGATTAATTCTTCTAGTTTTGCTCTTTGCTTCAGGGGCCATTTTTTTAGGATGTTAGTATGGCCAGTTGAAAGTTCTGCAGCAATAAATTTGTATATCGGGAGTGTGTCTGGAAGAAGGATTTTTCTGAAAATGTGCATAGAGTTCTATTAAACGGATGATAGTAGAGACAATAGACCTAGATCACACCTGATGTTTGCGATTGCGGCTGAATTTGGTAGGCTCAAGACAGAATGCAACAGTAGGCCTTCTAATTTTGCCCACATTGAATTTGGCATAGACAGGGGCACGCCCATTCCTTAGGTTAAGGCCAGGACTACTTTGCCTTTGTAGAATTGAATTACAGGCACCAGCGAGAATTTTCCATATTGCTTATCGATGGCTCTCATCTGTGTCACTAGATTCCTGGCTTTGCCCCATAGAATGGTTTGCATTGTTGTTTCCTGTGCTGAGCTATCAATCGTTATGCCCAGGTATTTATAATGCACAACTACTTCAATCTTGGTGTTTTCCAGGAACCAGCCCCTGTTGCATCTATTGTATGGGCATTTTTTTGTTAGGATCATGACTTTTGTTTTGAGTTTATTGATTTCCAAGTTATTTGAACTTATGTACTGTACCAGGTTTGTCAATTGGCGCTGCAAGCTAATACTGTGGGACGTCCCTCCTCTGGCCTACTGGTAGCAGTGTCTAGCACAGAGGGTTTTGAAATCTCACCTTGCGTGACTCCAAATGAACATCTTCAATTGATAAAAATCAAATACTCAGGTGGTGTATTGGCTCTTGTTAATATGTACAGAAATCCTCTGTCAATAGCCGACAATACGTTTTTTAAAGATCTGGAACAAATATTGCATACAATAATGTCAACACAAGAATTCACTAACACAATATTGGTTGGTGACTTGAATTTGAAGTGTTTTTCTGAAAATAAAACAGCAAAAATTATGGCTTGTCAGAGATGGTTACAACTAATGAGTGAACGACAATTTATTATGCTTAATGGTGCTTTCAAATCCGACAATCCTCCTAGGAGTACGTGGTGGAGGGGAAATAGTGAGTCAATAATTGATTATATGTTTATGGATAAACATACTTTCAGTTTAACGTCTACTTTTGAAGTTATTAATCACCCTCATAGTGACTATGAACTTTTGAAATCTCAGTGGTCAGATGATTTGAAGTCATCAGTTCATAGAAATGGAAGATTCCAAACAATTGTGAATGTCAACACCGCTGGATCTCGTTTCCAGTGGAATGAGTGCTCTCTAACGCTCTTCAAAAATAGATGTGACGATAGTCTATCACAAACGACATGGGCAAGCGAACAATACAGTTAGATTTTACAACTGTACACGTATCACACTACTTCTGTAATATGTACCTTTCGCCAGCCTAAACATATTTTTGAGCCCGAGGTTCAAATAAGAAAAGTGGAATTTCGAAGGGAAAAGAGAGCAGCTCTCAAGCTACCAGTTCATGCTCGAGAAGCGACAATTTGCACAGCAAAATGCAAGTATATAAATTGGTTGCGTTCACATAGAATAATTCTATATCAACGTGATGGTGAAACTATGCTCCAAGCAATGTCCTCCAAAAACACGGCGGAATGTGGTCACTATTGAACATGGCTGCTCAGATAAGTCAACAAGCCGTGCAGATCAATGGTGTGTTACAGCATCAATGGATTACACATTTTTCTAAGATGTATGAATGTCCGGATGACGGCACTCAGGATGCATTAGAAACATCATCTAACTTTCATTCTTTATTTTATAATGAGATCGAGTGGTTCCAGGGCCCCAGGCCCGGATGGCCTGACTAACCACATGTTTAAATTGCATCCTGAATTGTGGACAAAAATCTTGTACATCATCTTTGTCCAGATTGTAAATAGGAATGTCATACCTGATTCTTAGAGGCGTTCAGTAATCATTCTGATTTTCAAGAAGGGCGACTGAGCTTGTCCGGCTAACTACAGGCCGATCGCCCTTCTTGATATATCTGGAAAGATGTTTGCAAGATTCATATTAAGGGATTTTAATCAATGGACATTTGAGAAATCTCAACGTGATCCCTTTCAGACAGGGTTTGTTTATGGAATGGGCACATCGATTAATCTACTGACAATAAAAGCCATCATCACCCATCATGCGCAAATGAAACAACCAATTTATCTTGCATATGTAGACTTGAGAGCGACCTTCGATTCTGTTTCAAGAAGACTGCTATTTGAGAAAATGGTGTCAGCAGGTTGTCCCTCTTACTTAATAAGTTTGATACGAGCACTACACACTAATACCACAATGAAAGTAAGGTTAGACTTGAAGGGCACACTAAGCCCTTCGATTGAAACATGAAGAGGAGTGAGGCAAGGATGCATTCTTGCATTTGCCTTATTTAATTTCTTTCTGTCAGACGTACAGACTGCATTTGTGAGAGTGTTGTCAGATGCTTCAAAGCTAGTTTCTAAACCCATTGAAGCTATGCTGTATAGGGACGACTTAGTTCTCATCTCAAAAACCCCATGTGGATTGCAACGGTTATTGATTGCATTAGAGCATTATCTTAAGAAAAATCTGCTCAACATCAATACTGACAAAACAAAAATCATGGAATGCAATCCAAATAACAAACAAGTTAAACCCAAGTTCAAATGGCTCCTGCAGAAGATACCTTTAGAATGTGTCACCAAATACACTTACTTGGGTATAACTATTGCGAATGTCAACGATGAAGAAATACATATGATGTATTTACAAAGAAAGCTTAACATGTCCATCTCTCAAGCCATATTGATCCAAAGCAAATATGGGAAATTTTCAATATTTCCTGCTCTAAAAATGTTCATGCAGAAAACTACTCCTATAGTAATATATGGAGCGGAAACTAAGAAGATTATCTCAAAGTTGCAGTGGAATAAACTTGAAGCTAAATTTTGGTGGCGTCTTCTTAAACTCCCAAGTTGTGTTCCAGGCTCGTGCTCAGATACGAACTACGTTTAATCTCTCTGTATGCGTGATACATGTGGAACTTGATTGCATTATATCGTAAATGCATCATGGCGACTGTTTCGTTGATGTTAATTAGAATATTGGCAGATCATATGTGTAAAAGTAACAACCTGTTTGTGCATAGATGGAGAGAAACTATAAATCAAGTACTATCTAATGCTAACATCTCAGTGGAAGTGCTGATACAGAATCCTGCAAAGGCTAAAACAAAACTGTTCCAGATAGATTGGTTAGAAACTCGAACTAAGTGCATGAAATATCGTGATTTTGTTAATCAACCATTCGCCATAAAAAATACAGTGAGCCGGAACTGTACCTAAAACAATCTCCATCTCTGCGACACAGGTGTGACTTCATGCGGTTAACATTCAACCTGTGGTTGACTAAAGGAGTGCAGGCAAAAAGAAAAATTATAATTGATCAAGACACGAAATGCAGATTTTGCATTAGTCCAGTGCATGAGGAAACTCTATGGGCCTCATTACACGGAAGGCGGTAATGGTTAACGGCCACCGTTAATGGTAACGGTGACCGTTAACCAGTACCGCCTTACTACGAGGTCCCTTAGCGGGTTGGTGCTTTAACGCCTGCTTTTTGCAGGTGTTAAAAACCAACCCGCTAAGGGACCTCGGAGCTAATTACGGCACCGCAAAATTGCAGTGTCGTAATTAGCGCCTTCCCCATTCCCATAGAGCTCTATGGGGCAGAAATGGGAATGGGGAAGGGCAATGGCGGAAGGGGGATTTACTGCCCCACCAACCTTGGAATGGGGCGGTAAATCCCCTTTCCGCCAAGGCGGTGCCGGTATTTTACCGGCATGAGCCATGGCGCTAATAGCGCCATGGCTCACCGCCTTCCGTGTAATGAGGCCCTATATCATTTATTGGTGGAATGTGAAGCATTAACAGAACTACGCATTAAGCATCTTAAACCAACCTTTGAACATCATAGAAATCTCTCATCATATTCACTTTGGCAGTTTATATTCAATGGACAAATTTCTTCACAGAGAAACAGTGTCATAGCCTTTCTTCAAGCATTAAAATTAGAGATGATCGAATTGTGATAAAAAAATGGGAGATTCGCAAGGTCATGATTGAAATGAAGCAAAATATGTAAGTGTAACAGGGGATAGAACTATGGTATTGTGATTGAGACTAAGATAATTATCTGCACTAGAATCACTTGATTGGTTTCAATCACAATAGATGTATCTCATTGTGTTCTAATTGATGAAGGGATACGATATTTTTATATTTGTTGTTCTCTTATACATCTTCTGTTTTTAGCTCTTTTTCTCTTTTATTTTCTTTCCTTGTATTTTTTGTTATTTTGAATGAATATGTTTTTAATCACAATTTGCTGTAAAATGTTTCTTTTCCTTAATAATTTGAAATATGTTTTAAATAATTTGAAAATTGTAAAACTATTGTAAAGTTGACAATGTCAGCTATGTCAATAAAAATAAAAAAGGGGCATGGGCCATATGAGGTGCTAGAGCAAACAGGAACTTGTACCTATAAAATAGCCAAACCTGATAGAAAGCAAAAGTCCCACCTTTACCACGTAAATCTCTGAAAAGAGTGGAAAGAAAATCCTTCCACTGCCACCTCCTTGATATTGTCTTGTTTGGTACTGGAGGAGACAGACAACTCTGAGCTTATTCCCCAAGAACTATCTAGACAGAAGCAAGACGATTTGAACAACCTTATTGTGGCATTCCCCAATGTATTCTGTGAGAAACCCGGGAGAGTACATGGTACTTATCATTATATCAGAACTCCAAAGGGAAAAGTGGTCCATTTGAAACCATATAGACTCCCAGAAGCATGAAAACAAATAGTGGTTGAGGAAGTGAAGAAAATGCTGAAGGCAAACATTATCAAGCCCTCTTCAAGTCCATGGTTCTCCCCTATTGTGTTGGTAACTAAACCTGATGATTCCTGAAGGTTTTGCATAGACTTCAGGCAGGTTAACGCCATCTCCGCATTCAATGCCTATCCTATCCCACACATCAATGATTTAATAGATAAACTTTGAAATGCCACATTCTTATCAACCCTAGATTTAGCCAAGGGATATTGGTAGGTCCCGGTACATGGACCAAATAAGGAAAAGACAGCTTTCTCAACATCCCTGAGACTATTCCAGTTTCAAGTCCTCCCTTTTGGGCTGCATGGGGCTCCAGCCACTTTCTAACGACTTATGGACAAAGTATTACATCCCTACTCCAATTTCTGTGGGGCCTATATTGATGACATAGTCATTTATAGTAAAACTTGGAAGACAATCTTTTTGATCTTTCTGCTATTATGAGAACCCTCAGAGATGCCGGCTTAACGTCCCATCCATCCGAATGTAAACTAGCTCAATCGGCTGTGAAATACCCAGGCTTTTTTGTAGGAATGGCAGTGTCCAGCCCAGCAAGACAAAGTGAAAGCCGTCCTAGATGCCCCCACACCCAAGTCCAAGAGAGACCTCTGGGCTTTCTTAGTACTGATTGGTTATTACTGTACATTTCCCCCAAATTTCTCAGATAAAACAGCCAAGTTAACAGACAAACTAAGGAATGCTGTACCCCAGAATATTCATTTGACTGATGAGGGTGATGCATGTTACAACAACCTAACACAAACCTTGTGTCAGAACCCAATTCTAAAAGTAGTAGACAAATATACAATGGATTAGAACACCCCATCCTATTCCCACCTGAGAATTACTCTGTGTTGGAATTAGAGGCCCTTGCCATCAAATGGGCAATCGTCAATCTAAGGTACTATCTTCTAGGGAAGAGGATCACACTTGTCACTGACCACTCACCTTTAGTATGGATAAGTCAAAGAAAGGACTCTAACCCTCGAGTCCTGCAATGGTTCTTGGACCTGCAACCCTACTGTTTCACTGTAAAACACAGAAAAGCTAAAGAGCAGGGGAACGTCGATTTCCTTTCCTGGTTTCCCTGTGAAACAGATGCGGCTGCATTGCATAGGGGAAGGGTATGTGAGAATGCAGAGGGTGTCTCATCCGGTAGCCCCCAGGTATCTCTCTCTCAGGTGGCCAGGGCACAGCATCGCCTTTGGATCCAGACCCTGGTGGTGGACCAGTGCTGGAGGATCCTCAATGAGGGGTTTCGGGGTGTGAGGGTGAGGCAGCTGATGATGAGGCGTGGTATTCCTGCCTATTTTGATTATCCAACCCATCCTATTTTGAAACAGATGCGGCTGCATTGCATAGGGGAAGGGTATGTGAGAATGCAGAGGGTGTCTCATCCGGTAGCCCCCAGGTATCTCTCTCTCAGGTAGCCAGGGCACAGCATCGCCTTTGGATCCAGACCCTGGTGGTGGACCAGTGCTGGAGGATCCTCAATGAGGGGTTTCGGGGTGTGAGGGTGAGGCAGCTGATGATGAGGCGTGGTATTCCTGCCTATTTTGATTATCCAACCCATCCTATTTTTTAGGATTCACTGAAGTCCACCACCCCCCCCCCCTTTTACACAAACACTGGGCCGAGGAAAAAAAGTGACTGAGAGGCATTAACTTTCACACATTGTACTAGAAATGTCCCGCTAATTTGGTCAGGCAAAGTCAGCACTTGACTCTGGGTGCATACACCTGATAACAATTAGTTCTCCTCAAACGAATAAAAGGCAGAATCTAAAGACACACTCTGGGTAAGGTGAAACATGAGTATGAGCAGAACTCCCAGGATGAAGGCAAACCTACTGGAGCAGAGCAACGGACCAAGGGGCGAGAGCAGCGGGTCGAAAACCCCAAGAGTTCCCTACTTTTGTATTTTGTATTTTTGTATTTTGGGATTTATAACACGCACAGAACAGACTAAACCATGCAGCGGCGCAGATGAGATAGGAATTAGTATAGAACACAGCTAAGTCCATACAAAGACCCCATCAGATGTTGAGATACTCTATCTAAACAAAAAAGTCTTCAATGCTCGACGGAACTGAAAGAGTGATTCAAGGGTCCTCATTTCTAGTGGCAAGGAATTCCACAACTTTGGACCAAAAACAGATAATCTTCTGTCACCCCGTGATTTATATACTAAGTAGGGAACAAGTAAAAGGTGACACTCACTAGAGCGCAGCTGTCTCACAGGTTGGTATGGCTGAATCAGATTCCTCAGTTTCAGCGGGCAATACCATTTACACATTTAAAGATGATACAGGCTACCTTAAACCTTATAGGATCTTCTATTGAGAGCCAGTGTAAGTCACAGTGAAATGAAGACACGTGAGCAGTTCTGCCCAACTTGAATATAGTCCTGACAGCCGCATTCTGTGCTTTTTGAAGTCTTTGGATTTGTTTCCATGGGATACCCAGCAGTTGACTATTGCAGTAGTCCAAGTGAGCATTGATCAGTGCGCAAACCACAGACGCATGGTCTTCTTTAGGAATGTAGGGGAGTGCCTGGCATAGGAGTCTCAGAACAAAATGCACCGCCTGAAACTTTTTTCTTTAAACTTTGTTTATTGACAGTCATGTTGGCATATTGGTGTTCATACAGTACAACAATACTTTCTGCAGTGCAATGTGTTTACAACAGTATACATTTATAAAGAAATTAGATGATCAAGATGTAGAGGTTGGCGAAAAGTCAATATCAGATAATATCTCACATAAATAACTTCTAAATGGAGCGCATATATCTTTAGGACGGTTTGTTACTGGCATAGCTAATACATATTGCTATTCACATTCATTCACAAATGTCAATTCTCTGAGGAAAGCGTTTGTCTGGGGGGCGTATGTAAAACCTTCCAGCATTTCAATATGCATTGTTTCGCTACAACACATGCCACATTGAATAGTCTTCTAGTGGTTTCAGCCACTTTACCAATATCTCCAAACAGATATTTCAGGGGGGTCAGGGAGACCAGTATTTGTGTTATTTGCTGTATCTAAGCAATGCTGCTCCAAAACACAGCAATCTGTGGGCATGCCCAATACATATGAAAAGCATTTGTGTGTGGGTCCCCACCTTTCAAACATTCCCCCAAACAGTTCTCTGTGAATTTGGCCATTTTGACTGGGGTATAATGAAGTTGATTAAGTGTAGCCCAGCATTTAGAGACACTGTTTTTGTCAATTGGCAGCATTTGCGCCATTGTTCTTTACCCAATGTCATACCCAGATCTGATTCCTATGTTGTTTTAATAGTGTTCAGGGATTTGGAATGTGTTTGTATCAGGGCATATAGATTGGGGACCCCCGCCCTCACCCCATGTTTTCTGTAAGATGTCGTCAAATGTGGGGGAGATTCCGGGGAAGCGCCAGAGCGGGGCTTCAGGGTCATAAGGTACCTCTACGTTTATTCTCCTATATATCATGGACCATGCATGTATGCACTGTAACATTAACAGGGTCATATCTACAGGAGACTTTATGGCGAATACTAAAAATTACAGAAATGAGATCAGTAGGGGATGCTGCATACCTTTTTATAGGGATATGTGTGGCAGTATATTCTTGATCATGCCAGTGTTTGGCCAATTGGGCTTGTGCTTTCAAATAATAGAGCTCGAAGTCTGGTGCAGCAATGCCACCGCTCGAGTACGGTTCCACTAGTTTGTCCCATTTCATCCTCGCAGCTCCCTTGCCCCATACAATTTAGGTGGCCAGGGATTGCAGTCTAGTAAGAAATACTCTGCCAGGCTAAAGGGGAATATTGCCAAAATAGTATAATAGTTTGGGGAGAACCACCATTTTCAGGAGTGCTACCCGAGCGTATAAAGAGATGGAAAGTTTAGCCCACAGTTGGAGTTTCACAGCTAACAGCTGTAGGAAAGTTTTGTGGTTGTCAGCGTATAGGGTTTGTCTTTCTCTGGACAGGATTATGCCCAAATAGCAAACTTCGACAGGTGCCCATTTGAATCCACTGGCATAGAATGGGCATTCGGTAGCAGGCATAACCAGAAACAGTTCTGATTTCGACTCATTAATTGTATACCCAGAATGCTGTGCAAAACCATGTATGTCCTTCATGATAGGGACAAGATTTACTTTAGGGTCTCGAATATAGTGTAGGGTATCATCTGTGTATTTGAGGAGGGCTGGTCATTCTGACGCCCCTATGTTCATGGTTTTTACGAACAAACGCCGTCATTGGTCCAATTGTTAGGGCAAACAGTATGGGAGAAAAAGGACACCCTTGTCTGGTACCCCTACCTAGGGGAAACAGTGCGGCCAAAGTGTGGTTCGTAAGGACTCTCGCCCTAGGGTTGGAGTAGAGGAGTCGAACACATTTTATAAAGTACGGACCCAGTCTGAAGCACTCGAGCACTGAGATAGATACACCCAGGAGACAGAATCAAATGCCTTTTCCGCGTCTAGCGCAGCCACTGCTGCTTTTGCCTTAAGGCATATCTGTGCCATTACCCCAAATAGCCTACGGAGACTGAGGGCGGTGGATCGCATTGGAATTAATCCAGATTGGTCTGGATGTACTAATTTGGGCATGTTGGGGAGAAGCCTAGTCGCAAGGATTTTGGCGAATATTTTTGCATCTATGTTTATTAGGGAAAGGGGTCTGTATGAGGTCATATCAAGAGAGGGGCGCCAAGGTTTCAATAATACAGTAATTATAGCTTTGCACATCGAATCCGGGAGTGTACCCCAGTCCATAGACTCCTCCCACACATCCAGCAAGATGGGGACTAGTTTCTTATCGTACTCCTTATACAACTCAATACCCAGGCTGTCTGAACCAGGGGTTTTCCCCGATGCCAGGGATTTAATAGCGTTAACTATTTCCTCCTGGGTAATCAGCAAATCGAGGAAGGATTTAGCCTCAGGGGAGAGTACATGAAGCCCAAGTCTGTGTAAATATTCAGACGTTTCCTCGGCTGTTTTCTCGTCTTAAATGGAGTACAGTTCTGTGTAAAATTGTGTAAATGAGTGTTTATTTCTTCCCCTTGGGTCATCACCACTCAATTTGTTGCTCGGATAGTAGCAATAGGGTTGCAGTAATTTTCCGCTTTCAGCATGTTGGCCAATGATTTTCCCGCCTTATCGCCCTCTCCGTACGTGCTCTCGCAGGAGCGGCTATATATTGCACTTCCGTATCAGCTAATTTATGAAACTTGCTTAACAGTTTGTAATGTCTGCCAAGGTGCCCTTATGTGTCGTACTGTAACTTTTCTCATGTTCCCGTAGGTGGGACTCCACCAGACTCAATTCTGTCCTAACTGATTTAAGCATGCCCTTGGTTTTGGCCATAAGGATACCCTGTACCCAAACCTTGAAGGTTTCCCAAAATGTTGCGTGAGTGTTAACGGAGCCAGCGAAAAACACGTGGAGAAGACCAGATCCCACAAGTGAAGTGAAGACTGCATTGTGTTTCAAGGATGCCAGCGACCCTCCCGGGTGAATGGCAGAGTTGGGAGGCGAGGCCAAGCCTGTGGTACTAACCTTGTCTTGAGAATCGGATATCCCAAAACCAAGAAAGAGACGCACAAAGGCCGTGATTTGGTAAGCGACCTGAGAGACCGGTGTGTGTTAAAGTTTGAAGTAGCAACATTATATCACAAGTGAAGGCTGCACGCGTGTGGATGAGATGTGAGGAAAGGCAAACCTGTGAATGAACTCTGAAGTAATAGATAGCTGCAAAATGTTTGAAGCGATAAAGCGTATGAGCAACAAAAGTGAAAAAATAAATGTAACTCCTAGAGAAGGGGAAAGTGAAAGTTGAACTGTAAACTTTGAGTCAAAGTGGTCCTGCAGTGGTCTGAAAAGTAAACCACGCACATTTGAAAGTCTTCGACATCCGAAAGTGGTCATAGCCCGACAGAGGGAGACCCGAAGTGAAATAAGCTTGGAGAAGGGAGCCCCCCTTGCAAGTTTGTGTTGAACTTTATCGTGAGAGGTCTGAGCCTGGCAGAGGGGGACCTTTGTGAACTTTTTGATTGAAACATTATTTTGGACATAGAGAAAAGAGACTTAAACGTGGAAGGCCAGGTGGAACCATATATCCACGTTCTGTAACAGTTTTTTGTACTAGAATCCGAGCCAGAGTGTGTCATTCTGCCTACAGGGACAGCCTTACTCCTTGAAGTCTAACGTGGGTAGGGGAGCTGGTTCTACCACATGTATTCATTTGAACACTGATTTTTTCTTTTGCATGCATTTCTCCTTTTTACACATTTTGTACAAGACATAGGGCAGTCATAAGGTTTTGTTAGCATAGGCCATTTTGATTTGACAGACTCCACTACAATTGCGTTATTTATTATTTGATGGCCAAGACTACTCCCATCTTAGTTATAAGGCAAAGTAGGAGTTTCTCCAACCCCAACAATTTCAATAAACTTTTTACAAATTGTACCCACTGTGTCAGTGCCCTACATGTGATACAATGCCTCCCCTACAGTAGGCAAATGTAATGCTCAACGTCTCCTACTTTAGCGTTGCTAACATTACCCTAAAGTGGAAAGCAACATTGACATATAATTTACTTGACCTGCAAGGGATAATGGGTAAGGACTATGTCTGGCATTTGTTATGTCTATTCATATAAGAACACAACCAGAGATCTGCATAGTCAACAGGGCCTCAATAAATCAATAGACACAGAGCAGTTACAATGTATAGCTCTTTACTATCACTCTTAGGCACAAACTGCCTTTTCTCCACCCTATCAGGTGACATGCTTTTACGCCGCACAGATTAAGGACAACATGAACATGGGACAGGGGAAAGGGGTGAGCCTAGATATCGAAATATGACATTACATCTCTCCCCACATACCATATTACATGGTCCTATTATTCCATTTCCTCAATCAATTTTACAGGTTTTCGAGTGACTCTTCTTGATGGACTCCGAGACATTGTAACTCTGCTCTCTCCATTGCTGCAGCTGTCATCAGAGTCTATATCGCCATCCATGTACTCAGAACCAGATTCCTGTGAGGTTGCAACATCATCTGATTCTTCAATGTCATTTTTGTCAGTCATCATTTTTTTTAAAGAAGGAAGATTTTCTGGTAATGCTGTGTAAGCAACTCATGGTGGCAACAGTAAAGACAGACACAAGTGATCACAGTTCAAGGGTGTTTATTAAACTGTATAAATGGGTGAGAAAAACACCTAATCTAAACCTAAATCTAAGATGGGAGCAAGCTACCAGAATCAAATAATAATAAGGCAGTCCTTGTGGCGTCTTGTCAAAATAAAAGAGCCTATTCCAAAAAACCTATTGCCAGTCCTTACAGCGAAGTTACAAAAATAGTTTGGGATAGTGTTGACAAGAAAAGAAAGAAGTTTGCACAAAAGTGGTAAGTCAGGATGGTATAGCGAGATCTCCCTTCCCCCTGTTTTTAACACGGGACAAGGCGGACCTCTTGAGCAGAGCACACAAATGGGCTTTTCCAGCATGAGGCTATTGTTCTTCTCAGCGATATCAGGATCTGCGTTGGTCAAGTCTCTTTACCCAAAGTCTCTTGCCTCCGAGGACCTGATGTGTTAAAAAATACCAAAATAAAAGTTCCTTTGCGTATGTACGTTGGGTGATGACTTGTCCCCCCTGGATTCCCCGCTTCTGGGCTCAGAACCTTCTCGAATCTTAGCCTCCCTCCATTGGGTTCACTATGGCTTTTTACTCAAAAGATTTCACCTGTTGCATTCATGAGTCTCAATGTCCTTTTAAACAATCGTTCACTGTGGCCATCCCTCAGTCGGGTTCACTCTTTGTCAACACAATGCTCCTGGGGTTATCATGCGTTACCCTATTTTGTAGGCATCCCTCAGCCAGGTTCACACTTGCCAGAAATACAGTTCCTTCAGTTTTATCACAATGCAGGACTTACTTCTCTTAGCTTTTCCTTTTGTTACAATGGCCTCCCTTCATCGGGCTCAGACCATCAACTCAATGGCAACATCCTTTGGTTGAGTTTGTGCGTGTCATTCTAGCACAGCTCATGTTTTACTCATCTCATTAGAAAAGCGGGGTTCACTTCCCCTAGCTTTCTTTCGGCATCCCTCCATCTGGATCACACTTGCCTTTATTCGCTAGACCCCTTTTAGGTTCTTTTCCTGCTTAAGTCTGTGTCTCAGCCACCAGTCAGGCTTCACATACTTCAGTGTTTTCGGGGTGTTTCCATCCACCCTATTTCGCAGGCATCCCTCATTCGGGTTCACATTTGCCTTAGCTTCTATTCACCTTACTCAAGCCCGGATTTTAGGCCCAATCATGCTATCCTTTAAAGCCCCCAGTCAGGCTTTCCTTTAGGTTGTGGGTCAAAGAATTGCAACTGTACAAGGGGTTTTACTCAACCCTTGTATGACCACTTTGACCTCTTACGACGGGCTCTCCTATGGCCCTCTGGTATTTGTTGTTTTAACAAAAGGGGACCAAGCAGAGTCTTTCGATTGAGCGCCCACGTGGCGCTGGAGCTCTCTGCAGCTAGTCTTTCCCTGCGGTTTTAACAGTTCTGCAACACATAGTCTTTGTTCTTTAATTCCTCTTTCATTGCCATTTCCAACCTTCACTCAACATAGTTCGCTTTACTATCGGTTCTCCCCCCGACTCACTGGCTGAGATGAACCGATTCGTGTTTCTTGTCTCCGGAGTCGATGACGATACCACGGTAGCGAGCATCTTGGTTATCAGTGTAGGAGGGCTCCATGCACCGTTGACATCTACTACACTACACGCTGGTAGTTATTCCCGGTCTTATGATTCCATTCACAGAGGCTGCGCGGGTCAGGGTCGGAAAGGGCAAGGACACTTCTCTCCTTGTCATTCTTTAGGTTCTAGCCTCCTTTCTCCTCCTTTTGAACTGCAGTCCTGGAATAGCTGACCTGTCGTGTGGTCTGCATTGCTCGTATTGTGCTCTCGTTCTCCAATTTTTATCCTTGTGGGGAAGGGAAAGGGCGTCAGGTTTGTGTGGTTATTATCAATTGCCTGACTCTGACTGACCCTTGTGTTGGGACGTGTCAGGTAAACGGCCCTAGTGTTGGTCCGTTGTCTGTCTCGGTGTAGGAAAGTGTTTGTGTTAGAAAAGCAGGGTGGGGGTTGAACTTCTGAATATCCTACGGGGTAGGATGGAGAAGAGTTGTTATAAGGAAGGGGGTACCGCGTCACACCCTTCGGTGTCCCACTTCCACTCCCGGCAATGGCTGTGTCCTGACCACCTGGATGACGAATCCCCACGGACTAGCTTTGGTTTCTCACACTGCTATGTATGCGCGGCAGCGGTGCGGGCGAAGTGCATAGTCCACTCGCCTCGCTCTGATGACAATGACGCGAGGTACACGTGCCAGTCGTATAGCTTCAAGCACACAGCAAATACTGTTGCATGAGCTCTACGAGCTCGGCACTCGCGTACTTGCTCCCGATACGGAGCGCGTTCAGCCTTTCAGGCACAGAAAGACCAACCCAGATGCACGGTATCGCAGCAGATTTCGACACGTGAAGTCAGTGAATACTCGTTGCCAGTGTTATGTCTATTTGTGTAAGAACATAACCAGAGATCCGCATAGTCAATAAGGCCCCAATAAATCAAGAGACACAGGGCAGTTACAATGTATGTCTCTTTATTCTCACTCTTAGGCGCAAACTGCCTTTTCTCCTCCCTATCATGCTTTTAGGGCGCACAGATTAAGGACAATATGAACATGGGACAGGGGAAAGGGTTGAGCCTAGCTATAGAAACACGAAAGTACAGCATTACTCGTACATAGTATTGTGGCAACAGATATACAAGCAGCCAGATTGTTTTTCACACAATCTGCATCCTTTCAATGTTTTCTGAGTTCTAGTGGGCATAGACCCTAACAAATTATATGCTAACTCTGTGCTCTAAAGAAAACAGTTTCATTGAAATCTTGCATAATCCTGCCAAAGTATTAGGATGCGGTATGTTACAAACAATCTTGTATGCACTGCAAAATAATTGTGTACATGCAGATTCATGGCATTTTCATAAATTGCCCATGATATCATGGCGTGGCTTTAAATATGTTTTTCTTGCAAAGTATTGTGGGCATGTACATTTCCCAGTGTGTGTTTTACTGCTACAATCCTTCACTTTTTATAGAGCTCTCTCAACTAGTATTGGAGGATAGCCTGGAGCCCTGGGGAAGTATGGGGGAAGAGTACAGGAGAAAAACTCCTTTGGGGGGAAAAATAAATCAGAAACTTTTAAAAATCAAGTCAGATATTTTGGCAGTACATTGAAGGAAATGTGTTATTTGTTTGCTAAAGATAGGAATCTTTAGTAACAGTCTAGGAAAATGCACCTTCTTTTTCTTTCTATGGTCAGCTGCTGATGGCATTTCAGTATAATCATGTGTTCTTTGTTTATTACCTCTTTCATCCTTATACATCTATTTAACTGATAACAGGGAATTGCAAAAGAGGGGTCCTTAGATACAGAAGAAGGCACTCAGGAACTCGTTTTTGAGTCTCTACGTAATTCAGCGGTGGGGTACCAGTACGCATGCACTTTAGCGTGCAAAGGTCCCTGGAACTGAACTTTCATAATTTGCATGGTAGAGTGCAAAGGTGCAGGGCAGAAGGTGGCGTACAAGCATGTATGCTGCCTTTTTCCCTGCAGTTTTTCACTCTGACGGGCAAAATGAGTAAACACTGCTTGTCTGCCTGCCTGCCTGCTTCATATTTGTATTTTTGAATTGTATTTGATTGCCATAGCGCTTTATGCCAAAGCGCTTGTACAAGAATAAGAAATTGCTACAATCAATATGAACAATACAATCCAGTTAACAGGGAACAGCAGAGGGGAGTGAAACTAGAGTCAGTTGTAGGAAAGAGCAGATAGAAGATGGGTTTTGAGATTGCTTTGAAAGATATAGAGAGAGGAGGAAGAACAAATGGATAGAGGAAGAGAGTTCTATTGCTTGGGGCCAAGTAAGGCAAAGCAACGGGATCAAGAGGTTGCACAGAGGGTTTAGGGACAAAGAGAAGGAACTGATTCTGAGAACAGAGAGCACAGCAGAAGAATGTAGTGAGATAAGTGAAGAGAGGCAAAGGGGGGATAGACCATGCATACATTTAAATACAATGGTGAGGAAGTAATAAAGCAGAAGTGATTTGAAAGGGAGAGCGATACAGAGAGTCGAGAGGATGTAATGGAAGATTGAGAGGATAAAAGAAAAGAGATGAACAGAGGAGTTATAGATAGAGCGAAGAGGAACAAGATGAGAGGCAGGAAGGCCGAAAAGAAGAGCTGAACAATAGTTGATGCGAGAGAAGACTAAGCAGGAAAGAAGAAGCTTTGTGGCATGCAAGGAGAGAAAGGGTAGAGCACTGCGGATATTGAAAAGAGCATAGCGACAGCATCGGGCAGTAGGAGAGATAGGTAAAGAGAAGGGTCGAAGATTACACCTATGTTGCGAGTGGGGAGGGAAAAGGGAAAGGAGGAGCGAGGGAAAAAGAGGGAGGCGGGAGGAATAGGGGGAGGAATTTTATTAGAAGGAAAAAATAAAACCTCAGTTTCAGACAGTAGAGTGAAGGGTGTCAGTGAAAGGAAAAATAGGAATTGATTTGGGTGTCATCAGCATAAAAGTGAAAGGAGAGATTAAAAGAAGAAATAAGAGCAGAAAGCGGGATTGTATAAAGAGAGAAAATCAAGGGGCCAAGGACAGACTCTTGAGGAACTCCATAATGAAGGGGACGAGGGAGAGGTTTGGCCAGCCCAGTTCACAGAGTAAGAGCGGTGAGATAGAGATAGGAGTGAAACCATTTAAGAACAGAACCAGAGAGACCAAGAGTGGAAAGGGTAGAAATAAGAAGGGAGTAATCAACAGTATCAAAACTGCAGAAAGATCAACGAGGATAAGGACAGAAGAACGTTTAGAGTGTTGAGATGTGAGAAGAGCATTGGAGATATGCAAGATGTCTATCTTAGTGGAGTCAGATGGTAGGAATCTCGATTGAAGTGGAGGCAGAAGAGAGTGAAACTTGAGAGTAGACAGCACGCCCAAGATTTTTAGATAGGAAGGGAAGGAGAGATGGGTTGAAAGTTAGTGGGAAAAGAGGGATCGGGAGATGGTTTCTTCAAAATGGGGACAATGCGTGCGTGTTAGAAAAGAGAAGGAAAGCAAGAACTGTTAAAGGAGAAGTTGATGAGGCAAGTAAGATAAGGGAGGAGGTGGGGATACATTTGAGAGATAAGGACAGAAGGAAGGACCACCAGAAGGTGAGGCAGTGGGATGGGCATGAGCATGAGTGAGAAGGGCACTGTCTAGAGAAGAGTGAGAAGAAAAGGAAGATAGTGAGTGGGGTTGTGAAACTGGGGGTGGGCGAGGAGAACTGGGATAGGAAAAGAGTGGAAAGTCACAACTTTAGAAGTAGAGTAGTTGCAAAATCAGAAGATGTAGGGATGATAAGAGGGCGGGATCAGGAGGTCGGGGGAGAGAATAGTATGAAGAAGTTGGAAAAGGCGACGGGGGTGATGAGATAGGGAAAGTGTACGTTCAGAGAAATAGGATTTATTTTGCATCATTCAAAGCTACATCAGTGACATTTGGCTTTGCAAAGGCTGGAATGGAGGGAGGTAATGACAGGAACAACCCAGGTCTGAGGGGGTTTACGGGAAGGGGAAAAAGGGTAAGCAGGACAGGTAGAGTCAAGAGTAGACAACAAGGAGGAGTAAAGAGCACTTGTGGCATCATCGTGAGAGAGAGAGAGGAGAAAGTGGAAATAGGGGGAAGAGAAGAGAAGAGTAAAATGAAGAAAGAAATTAGGTAGAATTGGAAGAGCAGAGATTTCAGCGAGTGAAAGTAGGGGTTGAAAGCAGGGGGGAAGGCAGAGGTGGAAGAGAGAGAGAAAGGGAGAGTAGCAGGTGATCCGAAGGGGTCAAGCAGATGAGCAGAGATAGTACCCAGAGAATGCAGTCAAGAAAAGATAAGGTCAAGACTGGAGCCTGATTGGTAGAAGGAGGGTGAGGGAAGGAGGCTTAAATGATAGAAGTCTGTGAGTGACAGAAGAGGAGAGTGGATGTAGGTGGTAAGAAGGGGAAGATTAAAGTCACCAAGAAGAAAGAAAGGCAAAGGGGAGGGAAGAAGAAGAGAAAGAAGAGAGTTAAGATGGTTGGCAAAATCACTAGAAGGGTGGGGAGGTCGATAGATATTTAGAAAAGAGCGAGGAAAAGGATTTGGAAATGAGGACAAATTATATGGAAAAGAAGTAAAGATAGGAAGACCAGAAGGGGGAGATAATAGAGTCCAGAATAATTTAAAGGGAATCCCAGTGCCACCACCACGCACGGAGGGGCAGCATGTATGAGAGAAGTGAGTAGAAGAAGTGTGAAAAAAGGCAGGGGTATAGGTATTGTCAGGAGTAATCCAGGTCTCAGAAAAAGATCATGAAGAATATTCCCAGAACCTCTGGTGAACATTCTAGTGTTGCTCTCTGTAGGAGTCGCGTGAATCAAAACCAACAAGTGAGGACGAGCCAGGGGGACAGAGAAACTTGTCTACCAGAAGAAGCGATTGTGACAGGTCCTACGTGGACAGAGAAGTGAAGCAGGCGGAAGAGCGGACATCCAGCAGACCTAGGGAGCTGGAACACATCATTAGCCAGAGACGCTCAGCCTGAGAAGGAGGAGACACTGCAGAGCCACTAAGCATCCTGGGGAGCAGTCCAACTTTCGAGATCGAGACATCATCCGAAGTCGAGACAGCAGGGCAGCTGTCAAGAGGACTGTCAGATGCACTGCCAAGCCGACCGCCGAACCAGAGGATGTGGAGCTCAATCGTGGAGCATGCTAATACTCTTATGAACGGGGTGGACCAAAAGGTCCAATGTAGCTGTCGGGACCTCTGAGGTGGACGATTTGCAGAGGCACAGTGAAACCCAGAAGGAGACAGAGACATCCAACCCCAACCCGCGGAAGACTGGAGGTGTACCACTGCTCCCAAAGAGGAAAGGGGAGGCAAGGGAACCCTGGCGGGGACAAGAAAGATGGAGGAGGCTCTTTGCTCAATCACTTGCCATATTCAGAGAAGCTTACCTGCCTAAAAAGGGTTGGGCACCCCTCAAGACTCTTTACAGTATATCTGTGAAATATTCCCATACGTTAGTAGTCTGTTAAATCTCACTGACCTGGACAATTATAAACTGTGCAATGAAATACTTCTTCCTCCCGTCAGTGATAAATCACATCCCACTAACCACCAGGGATGGGTCGAGGACACCACATAGACAGAAGAAGGATCTGGGACCCGCACCCTGTGACAAAGAGCAACCAAAGCCATCCAAAGTATCTGGCAGGGTAGTGAACCAGGCCTACCAAAGTGGTGAGAAGAGAAAAACCGGGTTCGAGACCTGCACACAAGAATAAAGAGAGCCTTAAACCATCTTCTTCTTGGCAGTACCTGGCATGGTAGTGAACCAGGTCCAGCAGAGCAGGAATTAAGCTTGAGAAAAGACACGGGGAAGGGAGGCATTACGCCTGGTGTTGTGAACTGTAAATTAAGAACTCAGCCTGAGAAAGGCCATGGGAAGGAAGCCATTCCCCCTGGTGTTGTGAACTGTGAATTAAGAATTAAGCATGGCAAAGGCCAGCGGAAGGGAGACATTCCCCTGCTGTTTGGAACTTTAAATGAAGCCTGAGAGAAGGGCCAGGCGAAGGGAGACATTCCTGCTGGTGTTGAGACTGTGCTACTGGAGTACCAGGTGAAGGGAGACATTCTCCTGGGATACCTAGACTAGAGGAAGAAAGTCATTCCCCCAGGTGGTGGACAAAAATTGAGAAACCGAGTGAAGGAGATTCCAGGAGAAGGGAGTCATTCTCCTGGTGGCAGGGTAGTGCACCATGTCTACCAGAGCAGGAATTAAGCTTGAGAAAGGACTAGGGGAAGAAAGACATTCCACCTGGTGTTGTGAACTGTAAATTAAGCATTAGAAAGACCAGGGGAAAGGAGACACCCCCGCCCCTGGTGTTGTGAATTAAGAAGTATACCTGAGAAAGGCCAGGGGAAGAGAGACATTCCCCCTGGTCTTGTGAACTGTGCATTAAGAATTAAGTCGGAGAAAGGCCAGAGGAAGGGGACATTCCCCCTGGTGTTGTGAACTGTAAATTAAGCATTAGAAAGACCAGGGGAAAGGAGACACCCCCGCCCCTGGTGTTGTGAATTAAGAAGTATACCTGAGAAAGGCCAGGGGAAGAGAGACATTCCCCCTGGTCTTGTGAACTGTGCATTAAGAATTAAGTCGGAGAAAGGCCAGAGGAAGGGGACATTCCCCCTGGTGTTGGGAACTGTAGGCTATGCCTGGAGAAGGCCTGGGGAAGGGAGACATTCCCCCTGGTGTTGCAACCTATGCCCCTGGAGTACCAGGTGAAGGCAGTCATTCTCCTGGGACACCTTGACCAGGGGAATGGAGTCATTATCCCTGGAGGTGAGAAGATATTGAGAAACCAATTGAAGGAGATACCAATATCATTCTCCTGGTAGCCCAGAGGCCAGGGGAAGGTAGACATTCCCCCTGCTGTTGTACACTGTGGACATTAAGGAAAGGCCAGGGGAAGGGAGTCATTCTCTTTGGTGAAGAACTTGTGAATCAAATCACCACCAGGGACAGTGAAACCCAGTCCAGGGGAAGGTAGTCATTCTCCTGAACCAGGAACATTGGAGAGACCATTTGTCTTTAATTTCTAGTGTAAGGGTGAAATCTATGATTTTGACACTGGACAGTGGACTTCCTTATTTTGAATGACATTCTGACACCCTTTTAAGATCTTTAGTTGAGTCAGGGAAACCCCTCTTAGAAGTAGGGATAGATAAGGGTTTCTTTCTATATTTCATACACAATAAAAGTATGTCCACCGCAATGTCACCTGTCTGACAGTCTCCTCATTCTGCACCCTTACAGCTCACAGAGTTAACACTTGTATGATATCAGATTGGTGAGGCTTTGATAAGTGTTTGCTCTTTTTAGTCACCATACACGAGACATGACTTATTCATATAGATTAAACTGCCAACACTTCAAAGTCAACAATTATTGCAGATGGAATCAGAGGTCCAGAGGTGAATTTGTATAATCTGTCTGCAGTGACTTTAGGTCACAGTAGCTGTCAAGAATGCACATGTGACGTTTCAACCTGCCCTTTGCCACTGAAGGGCAGGTGCTTCAGTGGTCGTTTGACTGGTGCAGCAAGGGCACATGTAAGCACTATGTTTTTGGCATGGGGCTTTATGAAAGGGGAGTTGGATTAGCAGACTCCCCTTTCAGAAACAGAATTTCCAGCATATTTTTATCATTTAATACAAATTAAAAAAGCCAGGACTTTCAAACCCACACCAGATAGCAATCCATCACAGTAGCTATGTTGTTGATGTCCAGGATATGGCCTTACCCAGCCTTCTATGAAATATCCTAAACATTTAAGAAATGTTGATGCTGGTGAGACGTAGAATGAGAAGTTGAGTTCTTTATGCTTAATGGTGTTTGCGCCCTTCCAATTGTTCCTGTTTCAAAATGGCCTCTCTGTGTGATGCCAGCTCCTTCACAGTGGAGTTCATATCTCTTTGCTTTAAACTCCTCTTTTACTCCGCAACAGTTATGTTGTGTACGCCATAAGGCATTTTCCCCTTAAGGCATCCTTTTGTCATGATGCCTACCCCCGGGCATCAGGACCAAGGACCTCAGCTCCGGGAGCAGGCATCCAGACATTTGTTTAAACCTCAGCAGCCCCGGCTAGGGGCTGTCTGGGTTCAGTCCTGGCGCCTTAGGTGCCAGGCTCATCATAGAAATCAGTTCTAGGCGCCAGGCTCATAGACTTTACTTACCTGATGCAGACCATGCTGCAAAAGAGTCCAAGCCTACATGAGGCCTGGATGGGACTATTTTGTTGCAGGGACTATCTTTTACTTGGGCGTGGCTCTAGGGAACTTCTTACCTGGAACTACTTTGGAGGCTATTTAAACCACACCCGAACAGCAGCTCATGCTTCGCGTTATTCTGCATCCAGCAGCGTGACGCTCACCGTGCCTGCAGCCAGCATCCAGTCTTCTGCCACGCCCGCATGCCTGCAGCAAGCATCCAGTCTTCTGCCACGCTCGCCTCGAATCCGGAGCTCCTAGAATAAAGAAGAAGAAAAGGACAAGATTAGAAAACGAACTTATTTCAAATTCCTAACCTAATTCCGGAACCATTTCATCTCCGGAACTGGAAAGTACATCAGTCCTGCACGCGTCGCTTCGCCAGCTCCAGCACAGCGCCATACTCACCAGTTGTCACAGCATCTCTCGATCCGGCACTGTCTCCATCATTTCTTCGCCGTAATCCGGCACCTAGGGGATACAAGAAAAAACAAGGTGAGCCAGGGGAATCAACAAATACAACCTCTTACCACCATAGACTTACCTGATTTACCACCGGCGGTATTATTCCATAACTCTCCACATTTAAATATGCCGCATCTGTAAAGAGGGAGAAAAACAACAAGTTAATGCATGCAATAGTTACCGGACAGCGTTGGGTAACACAGACTCTTACCTGAACGCCAGCAGCAGCTACGAGACCTTCTTCTCACGAACTCTGTTGCAACTTAAGGAAGGAAGGGGACAAGCGCGAACATCGGGCGCATTGAACTCTTTGAACTTGATACTTACCAATCCCGCCAGGGACTTCAGAGTCAATACTTACCGGAACTCTCCCAACGCCTTCAAACCAGTGAAGTAACTGGTATCTACGCACCCCTGCAAGACACGCAGGATGGAGAGCTCATCTTTTACGAACATAAGGTGAGGTTACTAAGGGGATATCAGAGGTGATTAGTGGGGGAGAGCGAGAACAGTTGGGAGGCCATCACTAAAACCCACAGGTGATTAATCCCTGTCTCCACACGCAGGAAAATACTTCTTTGGGTCCAACAGACAAGACTAGGCTGGCCAGTTCGGACAGTCATCTCTGCACTACGCATCACGTTGAAGGAGACCGCAGCTGTCCGGGTCCGATCGACACCCCTGTCCAGGTAAGCGTAAAACCTTTCCAGTTGGCATCCCCGTTTGTTAGTGGGCTGCTAGAGCCGACAGTATGACTTGGTGAAGTGCCTTCCCTATCTTTGCAGGAGAAGGGGCGAAAGCAGAGAATCCAGATATTGACAGGAGGGATGGATCACTTCAAGGTTCTGTCAGCTACAGTTTTTAGCTTGACAGGAGATATCAAGATGAGGGTTTCCAGAGCATCCCACCTAATGATGGCTATAGAGTCCCCTATAGCTAATACTTCAATTAGCACATTTGTTTGGAACCCAGGCAGAGACAAGGACTTTCATGAAGACCCTTTGGTTCACTTTACATTCTGATCTGTGATCTCAAAGGTTGGATTCATGATTGGAACCATTTATTGGCCGGTTTTGTCCTGGGCAATGCCTGCTTTTGGTTTTAGCACCAGAACCAATTATTGATAATCGAACATCTTTTGTGTGTTTGTTTGACCTGATATTGAGTTGTCTCAAAAACCTTGAGGGAAGATGGGGAAGGCAGAAGTGAAAGAATTGGGAAAGATCTTTTTCTATACAATGGATTGAAGTGAGTAATTGAGATTTGACTTTGAAACTGCTTAAGTCATCTTAGGCAAATTAGTTAGTGCACATTGGTTCTGCACGTGGTTCGTTTTCAGAGGATGTGAAAGGAACAGAAGAAACAACTAGTTTTGAGTCTATATTGTGTTCCTAAGGAATATTTGGTACAGCCCTCAGCCAACAAAGTCACCCACCTGCTGTGAGGAAGGAGAGTATTGGAAGTACACCTATCGTCTACATGTAGCAAATCAGACCTGTTCTGCTGACATCTGGACATTTATGTTTATGTTAATACTTCTAATTTGTGGAAAGATGCATGGCAACTGTGCCTTGTTGTGTCATGGTTTTCATCATACCCTGCATTCCAGAGCCTAACCCCCACCCCAAAGACGGTCTAAATGCCCACCTGAGGCAGGTTTTGCAGCAGGGAATAGTGATGTACTCTAAGCAAAGCTCCGGAGAATGTTGTGGCTCTGCACATTAGTGCAAGAGAAGCTACACTCTCAGTACCTGACAGGCTTACGATTGGACGGCAATATTGTCATGGGTCCACCTTCGGGTTGAATATATGGATCAATGCTCATTGTCCATGTATGTATGATAAACCTTTGATGCTATCAATATCTTCCCTACACAGCTTTATCACTAAACAAACAAGTGTTTGCACTTTCAATATAGTGGGCCTCATTATGATTGTGGCAGTATTCTACCAGTAAATCTGGTGAAATACTGCAAACAGAATTATCTTTACCGTCACTTGGTCCCGCAGATTTATCGTGGGATTACATGTGGTGGTAGGGCGGTGTAGGTCCCCATTCTTGCAGTCTATATGACTCCATTGGGATTTTGTCAGAAGTACCAACGGCAGTAATTCTGCTGATTTTTGGCAGTAGGGAGGACTTTTTACCTCCAATTTTTAGTTGGAGGTAAACCTAACTCCATACTGCCAAACTCTTAGTTTGAGTGGTAAGCTGGCAGTAATACAGAGGTAACAGAACTATTGCCGTATTATTGTCATTTTTTCTTACCACTGTACTCATAAGTGTCTTTTAAATTCATAAATAGAAACACATTAATAATGCTCCCACTCTCTTGTTTAGCATTCATGTATATTTATTCTCTTGTAGAGATAATATATGAGCATTAAGAATAGAATAGTCAAGCAATATACAGTCACTAATATTAGCAATAAAGAAGTGGCGTAGATACTCAGCATCCTACTCTTCTAAAGTGTTCAAAACGACCTACTACCAATCACAGATGTGTATGTAGCCATTGTGGCCTTGTAAAATTTAAAATCATACTCACAATTTTGATGCTGTGGATTGGCAAGCCAGCGGGCAGGTGATGTTATTCACACCAATCCCTGGATACAAAACAGGTAGAAAGTGTTAAACACTCTGTCAAACAAAATGTCCATTGCTTCTATGGGTAGTTCATCAAAAACAACCTAAATGCGATCTAGAGCCATGGATCAAAGAACATTGTAGGTAAAACATTTCAAATCCCCCTGCAAAGGACTCCGCTTGCCATACCTCTGTGTTTTTTTGGTGTCCCTTATCCTGACCAAAGAAGTACGAGGGGCAAAATAGATTATATACAAAGGGACGCTATGCGAAAACCTGTACTGCGCTAAACTCAGTATTTCACCAGCACAGGGAAAGATTAAAGGCTAACCTAACAAAAATACATCATGATGAATCTTAATGGTGCAACCATGGAAAAGAAAACTATATGTTGAAAAAATGGGTAGAAATAGCTTATTTCAGCACCCACAACATTGAAACAGTCTAAAGAATTAAATTGTGGAAAATAAGAAGAGTGCCCATTTGTAGCCCCGTGAGCAGTCTGATTTCTTGGGATGAAGGCAGCTGAAAATTGTTGCTACATGTTTCCAAGGCAGTTCAGGTTTGTAAATGAGTTGTGCTCTCAAATTGAGGAAGCAAGCATTACAATTCAGAATTTTGGAAAATTGGCTAAGTGCCAGTTTTAGGCCAAAAGACTAGACTTACATATCTTGACCTATTCGTTAAATCTACTTGTTTTTCTTACATAGGCAGGTCAAGATCTTGTGAGCCAGCAGTGTCCTCCAACTTCTGCCCCTTCGTGGTGAGCTAGGCGTAGCCTTCATTGAAATCTTAGGAGTTCCTCCAGGCTTCTAAAACAGCTGCTTTTTGAAGGTCCCAGTTTCCCTGTTAGCCAATCACATTCTGACAGTTAAAGATGTCAGTGCTTTATCTTGTTTAAAATATTGTGTATGTGTGTGAATTCTTGTGCTGTTTGCTGCTTATGTTTTTTAAAAAAAATAGTGCTTGCAAGCTGCTATGTGCAATGGAATAACAATACTGATAAAGTGACCACACGCTCTTTAAAGCTAATCAAGGAGATTGTTTTGAAAACCAATGCAGCAACCTGGACACGGCTAGCAGATAAACTTGTTGCTTTGGTCATCTCTTATCTTTTGCATGCTGCATAGAAATAAATAAATAAATGTATTTACTAAATGCATCAAATGTTTTGGTTTCCTGTGAACACTATAACCCCATTATGTATTATGAAAAGTTTCAGTAAAGTTCTGTATATTCACAATTGTACTTAAGGAGAGAATACTGGTAATAGTTGGAATGCACATTTCTGAAATGTATCTCTGTCAGAGCTAATGGGAATGTTTCATATGTTGCTACAGGCGGGTATGGCCTAGCTTGGAGTTTAGAACTGTTAACTTTATAGGTATGTAATGCAATTCATGACATTTGGACCCTGGGGCACCAGTTATGTAGTTGGATGAAGTCTGGGATATGTTGCTTGTGGTTCCTATAATCCCCAGTTGTCATCTGGATATAATACATGATGTAGATTGAACAATTGTGGCCTTTGGGCCAATTATACTTAAACAAGCCCACTGTGTGTCCCACTTTGCACCCACACTAGGGTGTTGTTTTGACCTCACTACACAGCATTCCTCCAATTTCTGGGATTCTATTGTTGGAGAGGCATAATTCCTATATTAAACTCCATCACTTGGCCTGCAATTAGGGATTTCCATTTTGTGCAGGCACCTGTATGACAGCAGCTAGATATTGAGATCCAGGGATGTGCTTGGTGGGACAGGTGTGAATTGCAAACGCCTCAATGGTTGCTTCTCAGTAGCAGATTTTTTTTTTTTATTTATTTACTTGTGTATAATCACAGTGAGTGATTTTTACAAGAAGGCGTCCTTTGAAGCGAGGGCAGATTAAAATTTATAGAGCCTGAGTCAAGGCGTGTCGAACGCAATAGGTATCTCAAAGTTTGTCTATGGCGCGATCATCTGTTGCTGGATGCCTGAGCACTGAAGTTCAGTGGCCAGAGAGGCGTCTAGGTTGCAGCGTTGATTTTGATGAAGGCTGCTTCCATTATTTTGGCCGTGACGGCAGCCCAGCGGGATTTTTCGCCAGATATCAAACGGTACCACCATGTTTGCTCATCGATCAGTACCGAGTCGAGCCATAGGGGAGTGAGAAAAGCTGTATAACTTGAGTTAAAGCGGGGCAGTTTAGGAGAAGGTGGCGAATGGTCTCAATAGAGTCCGGAATTTTGCACAGTGTCTGCACGTGGTGACGGTGGACAGCCTTCTCATCACTAAGATTTCTCGAGATTTTGCATGTGCTTCAGAAGGCTTTTAATCATCCCTGCCATCAGGTGTTTGACTGTTGTGGAAAGTTCAGTAACCTGACCCTGTCCAAGGGATGTGGAAATGCCCCTCCACCAAAGTTTGGGAAGGCGTTCGTGTCTATTCCCTCAACCTGTGTCTGCATGCATAAAGAATGTACCATTACTCCTTGCTCCATACCTATCAGGCATGAAGCTGGTCAATCTTTCAATGTTTTTTCTAGGAATCTACATGATTCAGCATCCGTAGTGGTGGAAGTATGAGAGAGCAGCCTTAGACATCAACTCTGAAGAGTTGATGTATGACCGCACAACCAAACCGACCTGCACAGCGAAGAGAAGCCACTAAACAACACCGCTCAGTGACTGATGTACCCTGAAAGCTCTAATCTGCTCACCTGTAATAAACCTGCAGAGCAGATTACCATCCCAGACCAGTAATACGGTGAACATAGAAAGCCTTAACACAAACAGAGACATTAGCTGTCAAGATTACTGCAAAGGGCTGCCATTAACCAACGCAGGAAGATCCATGCACAAGAAAGGGGCACAGCTTGAGACCCCTTATTTGCTTTTATCCACCTATAGCACCCTCCCTGGGGAAATGAATGCCAGTAGCTGGTCCGGGGAACCAGATGAGGAAGAGAACCAATGGGGAGGAAATACGGAGGATAAAAAGAGGCACAGGAAGCAGGAAGGTGTGGGTTGTTTGGGTGAGGTCTGAGGTGGAAGTGGTGGACCAAGAGCCCAGGTGCAAATAAGCATAAAGGCAGAATATTAAAGAAGTGAGGAAGGTGAGGTATTGGTTGGTGGGAGAGAGTGGTACATGGGTTTGATTGTGCATGAAAATGGTGTGTGTGAGATTGATGGAGGGAGAATAGGGACTGAATAACAGGGTGACTGGGGAAGTGAAAGGAGGGTGACTGGGAGAAGGTAAGGATGGAGAAGAGAGGATTAGTAGAATAGAGAAAGGAGTAGTATTGTGGAGAAGGGAGTAGTAGTTTGCATGGAGAGGGGGGAGTAGTACTGTATAGAGAGGAGCGTAATAATAGGGTGAAATGTGGAGGGAGTAGCAGAGAGAGATAGAGTAAACACCAGAGGGATAGATGGGAGAGATGAAGGTGAATGGAAGGAAGGGAGAGGCCTAGCAGAGGGAGAGAGGAAGAATAGAAGATCAGGGACAAAGAATACTAGAATAGGGAAGGGCTAGAGTGTCTGAAAGGCACCCATCCTTACATCACATGGTAGCAAGGGTCCAGATTAGGTTACACCTAGTGTGAAGGCATCATGAAGCAAGACACAGACAACAGATTCAAAGTTCAAAATCAAATGGTTTATTAAATCAAATGACAGGATGGTTGAAGGCCTAACAAATCTTATATGGCATTAACTGTGAGAGGTGTCTTTGTACATGTGTTCAATAGTTGGCTCACGATTGTGTCAGTAATTACCTTACCTACAGATTGTGGGTGCTTATGAGTCTATCCCGTGTTCATTTTAACATTTGCATATTACGAACGTTGGCCAAACACGAGCAGTAGGTGTTAGACTGATGCACGCTGGTCAGTTTTCACAGCCAAACCATGTACTGTTTATCAGCTTTTTCAAGGGGTTTTTTGCACAGTGGGTGCGTTTGTTGTTAGCGCAGTAAGGCCAGTGAAATCGATGTGTGATCTTTTAGAAACAGCACGGTTTAGAGAGGTTAACTAGCTTGATAGTCAGAATTGTAGTGTGGTACTGGGTATACTGATTTGTAGAGAAAAAGCATAGACAGTATAATGTTGCTTCTTAAGATCCTAATGGCCCCTTTTTTTTTCTTTCATTGTTTTGCATTTTTTTCTCTTTTCTCTTTCCTATCTCTTTGTTCCTCATTTTCTTATATGTATAAATACTTTCACATTGTGGATGTTAATCCTAAATT